>NC_067400.1:408695158-409317935 GCF_016432865.1 Antechinus flavipes
GAGGAAATTTATAGACTCAAAAAAATTTAAAAATTAAATGAGAGACATTGAAGAAAAACTAAAAAAAATCCAAGAAAAAAAATTATGAAAAACAGTTAACCAACTAGAAAAGGAGCTACAAAGTCTTAAAGATGAAAATAACTCTTTGAAAATTAGAATCAGGCAAGGGAAAACTACTGAAGCTTTGAGATACCAAGAAATAACAAAATGATTATAAAGAACTAAAAAATAGAACAGAATGCAAAACGTCTTATAAGAAAAATGACAGATTTGGAGAACAGATCAAGAAGGAAAAAACTATAAGAATAATTGGACTGCCAGAAAGTTATGACCAAAAAAAGAACCTAGACACAATAATGCAAAAAATAATCTAAGAAAATTGTCCTGGAGTGATAGAACAAGAGGGGAAAGTAGAAATAGAAAAAAAAATCCACTGATCACCACCTAAGTGAGATGCTTCATGGAAAACACAAAGGAACATTACTGCCAAATTTTGAAACCCCCAGATCAAAGAGAAAATTTTGCAAGAAACAAGAAAAAAAAAGTTCAAATATGCTGGAGCTACAATTAGAATTATACAGGACTTAGCAGCAGCCAGATGGCTGCAGATGGCTTTCTCCATCACAAGTCTATTGGAACTGTCCTGAATCATTTCATTGTTGTAAAAGGCCCAGTCTATCACAGTTGATCATCACATTAACTTGTTGTTGCTGTGTACAATGTTTTCTACTCACTTCACTTAACATTAATTCATGTAAGTCTCTCTAGGCCTTTCTGAAATCATACCTTAGATGGATTTTTTAAATTTGTTTGATAGTCATTCTGTGGTAGTTGTTACATTTTTTTGATCTCATCATGAGCAGAGGAATGAAGAGGAAATTCAAGTGTTTACATTATTGCTTTTTTAAAAAATAAAATAAAAACTATTTAAAGTTTTGAGTTCCAAATTCTGTCCCTTTCTCCTTCCCTCCCCACTCTCTCCCTGAGATGGTAAATAATCTTATATAGGTTATACATGTACTATAATGTAAAACATTTTCATATTATCATTTTGTACAAAAAGACTCCAATAAAAGAAAAAGAATGAATGAAAGTGAAAAGTAGCATGCTTCAGTCTATTTTCAAACAATATAGTTCTTTCTCTGGAGGCAGATAATATACTTCATCATGAATTCTTTGGGATTTTCTTAGATCATTTTCTTTCTGAGAAGAGCTAAGTTATTCATGATTCTTTATTAAACAATATTGCTATTATTATGTATAATGTTTTCCTTGTTCTGTTCATTTCACTTTTCATCAGTTCATGTATATCTTTTCCAGGTTTTTATTAAATCATCCTGCTGTCATTTCTTATAGCATAATAATATTCTATTACAATCATTTACCACAGCTTTTTTAGTCATTTTGAAATAGGAGTCCCTTCAATGTGCAATTCATAACTGCCACAAAAGAGTTGCTATATTTTTTGAATAAATAGGTCCTTTCTACCTTCTTTTTTGTATATCTTTGGTATATAAACATAGTAGTGATATTGCTGGAATGAAGAGTATGTCTTTTGGGTTTGGTTTCAAATTGCTCTCCAGAATGCTTGGATCAGTTTGCAACTCCACTACCACTGCATTAGTGTCCCAGTTTTTCCACATCCCCTCCAACATTCAACATTTTCCTTTTTTGTCATATTAGCCAACCTGATAGATATGAGGAGATACCCCAAAGTTGTTTTAATTTGCATTTCTTAGAGCACTTTTTCATATGACTATACATAGATTTGTCAAAAAACTGCCTGATCATAGATAGCTCTTGATGATATATCACTTGAAGAATGATTTGTATTCTTACACATGTAACTCAGTTCTCTATATATTTGAGAAATGAGATCTTTATTAGAGATAATTGTTACAAATTCTCCCCACCACCTCCTGTTTTGCTTTCCTTTTAATTTTGATTGCATTGGTTTGGACAAAATCTTTTTAATTTTATATAATCAAAATAATCTGTTCTACATTTTGTGATGTTCTCTATATCCTCTTTTATGTTAAATTCTTCCCTTATTCATAAAGCTGACAGATAAACTGTTCCATGCTTTCTTAATTTGTTTATGATATCATCCTTTATGTATAAATTATGTACCCATTTTGATATGTACCACCTTGGTATATGGTATTAGATGTTAGTCTATAGTTTCTGCCATAATGTTTCCAATTTTTCCAGCAGTTTTTGTCACATAACTAGTTTTTGTTTCAAAAGCTTGTTTTTTTTTTGTTTATAATTTACTAGATTACTATTGTCATTCAATATAATGTAATTTGTACCTAATCTATTCCATTGATCCACCACTGAATTTATTAGCCAGTATCAGATTGTTTTGATAACTATCAATTTGTAATATAGTTTGAGATCTGATTTGGCTTTATCATTTTCCACATTATTTTTCATTGATCCTCTTGACATTCTTGACCTTTTGTTCTTCTGGATGATTTTATTTGTATGAGAAGTATTTTATAATTATATTCATTAGTTCCTGGATTTGTCTTAGTAGGTAAAATCCAAAATATTTTATATTATATAGAGTTATTTTTAATGAAATTTCTCTATTTCTTGGTTCTGGACTTTGTTGACAATATATAGAAATGTTGATGACTTTTGTGCCTTTATTTTGTATCCTGGAACTTTGCTAACGTTGTTAACAGTTTCAAGTAGTTTTTTTTTTTTTTTTTTTGACTGGTGTTTTGAGAGCAACCTGCTAGTGGCTGCTGGGTACTTAATTCTGACCAGTAGAATAGATGTCTTCATGTGAGAGGATAACAATACAAAGAGACGGAGAGACAGTTGCATTCTCTGACCTCTATCTTCCTTCTTGCCTCTAATTTATTTCATTCCCAATTCACAAACATCTGCATCAGTAAAAGCTGATTTGCAACTCCTTCAAGTATATTATGATTCACAGCTGTGGGGGCATTTGGAGAGTCCTCCTGCCCCTTCATACTTAGGCGTTTGTCTTTAATAGACTGGAATTTTTTAAGCACTTATAGTTTTGTTTTACTATTGTCTGTTCTAGTTCCTTAAACTTCTTTTTCTTTTCTTTATTGCTTTTAGCCATTTCAAACCCAATATTAAATAGTAGAGGTGATAATGGGCATCCTTGATTTATTTCTGATTGTTTTGGAAAGGCTTCAAGATTATCCTCATTACAGATAATGCTTGCTTATGATTTTAAATAAATAATACTTATCATTTTAAGATAAACTATTCATTGCTATGTTTTCTAGTATTTCAAAAGTGATGGATATTGTATTTTGTTAGACCTCTTCTTCATATGTTGAGGTAATCATATAATTTCTGTTGTTTTTGTTATTGATGTAGTCAATTATGCTATATTTTCCTAAAATAATGAACCAAACCAGTCCTGCAATCCTGGTAGTAATCTTATCTGGTCACAGTGTTTGATTCTTGTGCTATATTGCTGTACTCTTTTAGCTAGCATTATATTTAATTTTTTTGTATCAATATTCATTAGGGAAATTGGTCTGTAGTTTTTTTTTTTTTTCTGTTATGGCTGTTCCTAGTGTAGAATCAAAATTTTGTCATAAAAGAAATTTGGTAGGACTCTGTCCCTTTTTTCCAAATACTTTACATTTAATAATACTAATTAATTATTCTTTAAAAGTCTGGGATAATTTGCTTGTGAATCCATCTGATCCTGGGGAAGACAAAGGAGGCAAAAAAAGTGATAGAATGATAATGCCATAGAAGTATTGAAGATTGTTATCCATAACAATATTGAAAACAATAGTGTAGATGAAAAAAAATTCAATCAAATGCTCAAGTATTTAAAAGTATGAATTTAAAGCTTTCTTCTAGGTATTTTCTATAAAGGAAACTGTTGCCAACTTCAATTTTGCTACTGGAGGGGAATGATCTTTCTGTTACACATTTCAGAATTCAGTGGCCACACATATTTTCAATATTAACTAGTCTTGGTGTTCCTACTAATTGAGCACATTTGGCAGTAATAAAAAGCATGATGAGAGCTGATTAAAGTTGGATAGAGTAGTTTTTATTTAAGAATTCATCTTCCTGTGTAGGTTGATGTTTCTCTCTTAATGTTATTTTAATGTAGTCCCTTTATGTTTGAAAATGAAGGCAATCATGTCAATCCATGAGCTGGCAAAAGACAGTTATTGATTTTTACGAATCAGTCAACTTTTAAATTTATATGAAATGAATATTTATTATTTTGAAAGTACAAATCAGTTCCTGTAGAAACAATGATGGATGTGTGATAAAGCACAACATTCGGAGAGAATGGAAGTGTGAGAAATAGCTTGCCTTAATGTGTTCTTTACATCGTGTCATTGTAATAAACACTTATCATTGATTATTTCTGCCAAAAAATAACTATTTTTATTAGTTTGTAAAGTGCCAATTGCAGACACTAACAAACCTCGGAAATAAATATGCTTCAGAATGACATGTCTTTTATTCATTTAGCTGTACATAGCTACATAGGCTTACCACAATTTAACAGATATATTACAGAAAAAGGTGAATATAAATTTAAATTACATATTTTTTAAAAAGTAAAAATTTAGTACTTTACATGCTCTATATTATATAGAGTAATTTTTTCTACTGCAACTAAGTTGATTGTTAATTCTTTTGCAAATTAGTCAGTCCCATTTAGGGCTGTATTGGAACCAGCTCATACCAGCTTATGAGAGTTGATTATTAAATTCGTGTGTGCATTTATACCTCTGAAATTGGCAAATGCTACAAATCAGAACTTGATTTATCATTTTTTTGATTATTTAGGACATTTTAATAAAACATATTAGATTTTAAATTATGTTATATCTATCTATCTGTCTATCTATCTATATTTGAGTGCCAGTTGTTAAACATTTACCAGGATATCCCTTTTCCCAGGTTTTTTTTGGTGTGTGTGTGTGTGTGTGTGTGTGTGTGTGTGTGTACAACACAAATGTTCAGGTATTGAACAAAAAAAAATTATACAAAGCAAGGCACAAGTATAAATTGTGTCCAGTTAGAGGTCCAAAGCCATCCTTGAAACCAAAGGAAATAAGGAACCAGGTATCAATTCTAGAAAACTTTGGGTAGGTGGGATAGAGATAAAGATTTATTTTTGATTTGATTAACATAGGAAACTCCTACCAAAACAAATCAAGATCAGCACATTTTCTGAAATTTATGGGTTCAGAAAACAGCCTAACCTACATGGGTATGAGTCTAAAGTGGGCTTGAACCAAGATGAGGAGACAATATTTTAAGAGAATCACTGTGGATGATTTAGTTATTCTCAGCAATACAATTATCCAAGATAACTCTGAAGGACTTATAGTGAAAAATGCTATCTCTTCCCAGAGATAAAATTGATAGAGTCTAAATACAAATTGAAGCATACTTTTTAATTTCTTTATTTTTCTTGGCTTTTTATTTTAGTCTAGTTTTCTTTTATAGCATGGCTGATATGGGAATATGTTGTGCATGACTACACATATATAAACTCTATCAAATTGCTTGCCTCCTCAGTGAGGGGAGGGAGAATTTAGAAATCAATTTTAAAAATGAATGTGAAATGAATGTTTTCACATGTAATTGACGAAAAATTGCTAAATAAAAAAGTAAAAAAAAAGAATGAATTAAGTGGGAAAAAACCCCCAACTTTTGGCTTAAATGCATTTCAGGGGCAATTTGTTTAAATAAATTTGGGAGATAATTACTTATGGAAGTAATGCTGAGTCCAGTTCCCTGTCAGGCATTTCATAAATCCATATGAATTAGAAGATCTTCTTAGGGATTAGTTTTCAGTTATATAGAGATTACATGAATTCCCCCTAGTCAGCTAACTATTTAGTGCCAGAGGTTATTTGATTCCCAATGTTCCTGACTCCCAGCACAGCCTACTGTGCACTATGCAATGCTCAATCTAACCACATGGACAAAAGAAATAGTGTGTACGATACAACAAATACCATCTTTCCTGAAAAGAAGGCAAACATAAGTTTTGTAAGCCAAAAATAATATAATCAATGCCATCATTAATTAGGAAAACCTTTCTACATGTGTTTCTTTCATTCCCTGAAGAATACAATTTACTACTCTGTTGATGATAATTTTTAGCAAGCATCAAGGAGATGGGAGTGATAAAGTTGTTGGGATAAAGAATGACAGAGATTTAACTATTTTCGCAGCAGAGGGATGTTGGTACTAGGAATTCTTCTATTTAAATTTATACCTTTCATCTTGTATGAGCCGGCTGGGTACCTTGAAATAAGAGATGTGTATCAGTGGGTGCTTCCCTTATTCCATCATTCCTTGTACCACTCTCCCAGCTTCTGAAAAATAAAAGAGTGGAAATTAGGTAGCAAGGTTCATGGTGTCAATCAGGAGCTCATGGTACAATATTCAGTGATGTATTGAAGTAGTCAAAGAAAGCATTCATAAGACTTTACATTTAATGTACTAGCAAGGGATATTGTAGGCTCTCCCTGTGGCTTTTCCTTAAGAACAATGAAAAGGTAACATGGCCTTAAGAAAAATCCTTTATGTGGAAAATATTAGATGCCTTAAGAAAGTGAAAACCTTTATACCAAAGAAATCCCTATCCCTAATTAGCCCAACTGCTCCTTAAAACAGAGGATCATTCATAGATGAGCAGACCTTTTCCCAGGGTAATGGAAACTTGTGTTCAAACATCTGGTACCACCTACTGAGGTTAGTTTGGGGACTGTCAGGGACCACTACTTTCAGAAAAATGATAGAATGGCTATGTATATCTAGGAGAACCTGTTATGTTTGCCCTGAAGTAAAAATATATTTAAGAGATTTAAAATGCTGACAAACTATGCAGTTGATAAACTGAAGGGGCTTCAGTGAATCGAATAAACTGCTGAAGGAATGTGAAGGTATTGGAGAGAGATTCTCCAAGCAATAGTTGAAACTCAATAGGTTTGTATTTCAAACCTCTTCAGACATTAAAAGGTGGGATTTTAGCCAAGGTCTACCTCATTCCTAAATCTTCTTTCTCTATTCATATACAGGGGCCCTCAAACTACGGCCGCCCCGTGGGCCAGATGCGGCAGCTGAGGACGATTATCCCCCTCACCCAGCGCTATGAAGTTTCTTTATTTAAAGGCCCACAAAACAAAGTTTTTGTTTTTAGTATAGTCTGGCCCTCCAACAGTCTGAGGGAAAGTGAACTGGCCCCCTATTTAAAAAGTTTGAGGACCCCTGTAAGCTACACTCATGCTCAATAAAATTACAAGATGTCTTTTCCTCCTTTCTCTCATTTACCTTACCCCTTCCTAACATCTATAATGTTATTGGTTTTTTTATTTTAAAATTGTGTTTTTGAGGTAGTCCAATAATTCTTAGATTGTTTCTCCTAGATCTATTTTCTAGGACAGTTGTTTTTTCTAATGAGATATTTTACATTTTTCTCTATTTTTTCATTCTTTTTGGTTTTGGTTGACTGATTCTTAATGTCTCATTGAGTCATCCACTTCTATTTGTTCAACTGTAATTTTTAATGAATTATTTTCAGTTAGCTTATTTATTTTTTTTTTGCATTTGGCCAATTGAACTTTTAAATGAATTGTTTTGTTCATTGGATTTTTTTCTCATTTTACTAATTCTGTTTTTTAGAGAGTTGTTCTCTTTTTTCATTTCATGAAATCTGTACAATTGTATTTTTTTTAATAATAGCTTTTAATTTTCAAGTACATACAAAGATAGTTTTCAACATTCACTCTTGCAAAACCCTATGGTCCAAGTTTTTTCCCTCCCTTCTTCCCATCCCCCTCCTCCAGAAAAAAGCAATCCAATATATGTTTAACATGTGCAATTCTTCTATACATATTTCTATATTTCTCATGCTGCACAAGAAAAATCAGAACAAAAAGGAAAAAAAATGAAAAAGAGAAAAAAGCAAGCAAACAACAACAAAAAAGGTACAAATATTATGTTATGATCTACATTCACGCCATAGTCTTCTTTCTGGATGAAAATGAATCACTCTATCACTAGTGCATTGGAATTGGCCTGCTCCATCAGAGTTCATCATCACATAATTTTGTTGCCATTGTGTACAATGTTCTCTTGGTTCTATTTACTTTATTTAGCGTCACTTCACGTAAGCCTCTCCAGGCCTTTCAGAAATCATCCTGCCTATCATTTATTATAAAAAATAATATTCCATAATATACATATATTGTAACTTATTCAACTATTCCCTAACAGATGGGCATCCTTTCAGTTTCCAGTTTCTTGCCATTACAAACATAAAATTGTATTTTTGAAAAATAAAACCAAATTTTAGTTGAAATGTCTTCTGCAAAGATGGTCTCCTTTTTAATCTTAAATGCTAATTCTAAGATGACCAAGACACATTGAAAATAATGCAATTAATATTTATTAAGTACCTACTTTAATTAATTTATTGGGGATACAAAAGGAGCCAGTCTTTGTTCTGAAGAATATGATTTTATAGGTATAAAACACCCAGGGATTGGCCAAGGATTTTTTTTTTTTAACATTTTGAACACTTTCCTAAAAGGGTATATAGCTTTTCAATAGTCACTTCTTGACCAAAGTCCTACTTAATCATATTTTTCCTTCCCCGGTCTTACAGAAGAAAATAAAAACTGAAGTAGTGTAGACAGGGAACACTATCTAGGACTTATAAAATCTGGGTCTGTAATCTAGTATCTATGATACTTTAAGCAAACGGCTTAACTGCTCTGATTCTCATTTCATCAGTTATAAGAAGGAATTATGACACCTGTCTTTATTTATTTAACAAGATTGTTGTGAGGATCAAATGAGATAATTATGGGAAGGAATTTTATAAACCACAAAGTTTTATGAGAAACCAAATGCTCTGTTAAATTGGATTAGTGTTGTGGTACTTCAATAGCTCACTATTCTCATTGGTATGAACCTTCACTCCATTGGTTCAATCATAACCCATCTTTACCTCTCAATCAGTACAACTTTGGCCTATGTCCTATTATAAATCTTCCAGGAAAAAACTCACAAAGTAAGGCAAGGGACAATATAGTCTCTAGGTCTAATATGTGGGTATTATTCATTTATTATTCCCTTGGACTAGGATTATAAAGACTAGAAAGACTAAATCCTATTATATATTTAAATATAATTAGTCATGTTTTAAATATAATGTTATCTTATATTTAATTATAATTTAATTTATTACATTGCATAAAATTAAATTTAATAAACTATTTTATTTAGTATGCATGTTCTGTAATCTTGACAAAAAAGCAAATGGACTCCAATTATGTATAGGTAATTTATTTAAATTTTTATTAATGGTTTTTGTTTTTTATATAAAAATAATATTCAAATCTCTTCTCTATCTCCACCTCCACCAAAAACCCTTGATTGTGAAAAAGAAAAACAGTTAAAAAAAAACAACTCACAAAAAAAAATTTGGGAGTGTTGCTCAGTTAAATACAAAATAGAGTAGCCATGTATGAAATGCCTATCTAAAGTAATTATTGCAATCAATTCCCCATTATCCATTCAAATAAAAGACCACTGTTAATATTAACAGCTAAGAGCTGCAGATAACTCCTAAACTTCATTGTGCTAAATTTAACCTACTTAACAATCATTTCTTTAAAATAACCCTTAGCTTAAAATAACAAAAATTCTGACCTGACCTCCACATATTTTCAAGCAATTGAATTTCACTTTCTTTTTCTTCCTCTTAATCTTCCTTACTTCCCATGTAGGTGCTAATAGATGGTGAATTATGATCTTATGGAAGGCAGAGAAAGAAAAGGCCTGGTAATATTAAAAATGCTATATTTTTATGCACTCATATCAATCAGATAGCTTTGGAAATTTTAAAATAAACTTTTTTTTAATAATTTATGTCATTTGTCTATTGTTCCATTTATCAGATGTGTGTAGAGTACCCTCTTCACATACACTTTGTATTATTTAATATTGAAGTAAAAAATCAACTTGTTTTAGTCATATTCAATATTCTGATAATTGAATTGTTAATATCTTAAAAAATATTTTAGTTAATTTTCCTTTCCTTCCATTAACTTATTTTCACAGTAGATTTTTTAAAAAAGGATAAATCTGTGCACTATTATAGCCAGAGGGGCATTTAAGCTACTGCTTTGCACCTGGGAAACAAGTTTAATTACTAGAGCTGTCAAAATGTTTTAGTGTAAACAGCTTTTCTGATAGATCTTGTTTCCCTCCTATGAACTATCTTTCCCCAAAGACAGTTCTTTTTACAGTGGAGCTTAAAGTACAGGTATCATAATTTAGAGGAATGAAGTTTTTATGTTTGAAAATACCCCATCCTTCCTCTAATGTCTGATTAAGAAATATTGTATATGCATTTTCCTATTTATAAGAACCATAAAACACTTTCATATTAAGAGGATTTTAAAAAGTTAAATAGGACAGAAAGTCTGGGCTCCAGTTATAAGGGTTCTTTGAATTAAATAAACAAAACAAAACAAAAATATGACCAGAATTGTGATTTCATTGGAATGAATGAACTCAGTGTGGAAACTCCACTAATGCAGATTGGCACCACTTTTATGACAATCTTAGTTTCTGGGAGTGTTGAGAACTGTTCACACAGATAGTATATGTCAAAATCAGCTCTTTAATTCAGGTCTTTCTGACTCCAAAGATCATCCATCAACTGTCATGATGACTTTAAACCAAATAAAATCCTTTCCATATTATATTTTTCTACTACTGACCTAAATTAAACCTGGTAAGAAACTCTACATTACAGAAAATCACTGCAATAACTATCCTAACTTTCATAAAAGTTGTATATTCTATTGTCTGGGCAGCATAGGAATTAGGAAGAGCTCAGTTGAATGCTACCACTGTGTAACTTGGAAAACCTTTACTTATTTAAACCCCAATTTTTTTCTCTGTAAAGGGGAATAATAAAAGTACTTAACTCAGGATTATTGGGAGGTTCAAATAAAATTAATTATATGAAATAATTTGCAAATTATAAAGCACTTTAAAAACTTAAAAGTTTAGCAATAACCTAACCTTAGAAAGACTTTTCCCCCTTGATGTCAGAGTCAGAGCAGATATCCTGTACTACCTCTTGATGATTCATTTGGCTGCTGAGCAAGAACTCAATGGGTACATTAACAGGGTTTTTCCTATGGCCTCAGGTATCTCCTTGCTTGGCCACAAAATATAAGGAAGACTCTCTGAGATATGGAAAAATAGTGGGAAGGTGATCTTCCCCTTCTCATCCCTCCTTGGGATCTGTGAGTACATGGTCTCCTAGGAAAGTTTGTGTTTAGGGTGAGATGATCTCTTGTTTATTTGGCATGAGACATTGGACATCTCAAAAAGCAGCTGGTGTCTTGTACCCTTTCTTGACACTAGAAAAGAGCAGTGGGAAGGTGGGGGGAGAATCACCCTGAGAGAGAGAAAAACTCATGGAAAGAAAAAAAAAAGCTCTTTTGGTATTTATTTGGCTGTACTTTGGAAAAGTAAAATGATTATCCTTGTTGAGATGTCTCAAAGAGGCTTGAATATCAAGCTTTCAACTAACTGTTATCATACTATCAATCATTTCTTATTTTTTAGCATTCTCTTTCTATGTGGGAATGTACCTTTTGATATCTGATTCATGCTTATGCTCTGGTACTTTTTATTTACCCCCTTTCACTTCCTCTTCCTCCTCTGGTGAACACCCCTTAAATTGGAGCCAAAAATAGTATTTTTCTTCAGCTAGCTGAGTTGGGGGGAAAATTAAAAGAGTAATTCTCCTACTGAAGAGACAATACCCCAGCATAATTAACCCAGCTTGTGGGAAGCTAAAGAGCAAGGAAGGATAAAAGTTGCAAATCTATGTGGACTCAGCCTGGCAGTTCTTGGCTGGTTGAATCGCTAAATGTTATATTATTGTTATTCACAATTTTAGTGAAACTACATAGTTACAGCTCAGGTTAGAGAACATTTGTTTTGCCTTCCTTGGACTGCACTGACAACCCAAATCCACTACTGTTTACTGTAGAAAAACAACATTCAAGTGCAAAGTCAGCACCTTGAATGTATAGTATCCTTGATCTTTGTATTTCATGCAAAGTCTATTCTTTCTTTCTCTTTACATAAGAAGACACAGTTCCATTTCGTTTCTATTAGTTCTTCACTCTGGAGATTCTTCATAAAACATAAAGGCATATGATTTGGGTGAAGAAATGAGATATAGATTCTGCTATGGTTAAAGACCAACAGAGATTAAATGTCCACAAATAACAAAATAACCACTGCAACATTTATTTCAATTAGGTTCCTGTCTGCAGTTCTATTTTGAGGGACAATCATGGGTAGGTTTCTATGCCTTGATAAATGTTGCTATGTGAAAATATTGACTGGACTTCAGATTTTGCTGTGAGATGTGAAAGTGAGAAATTCAAACACATTATTAATTACTGTCAGGTAATCATGACTAATAAACTAAAAATTCATCAATTCAAGCAAACAAATAATTGAGGCTGACAGTAGAAGTGTAAACAGGTTAATGACTTTCCTAATGGTTCTTACCAGCTTTAGCATGTTGCTAATCCTGACACAGTTAAGAACACATATATATGCTTTTTTCATAAATGTATCTGTGTTAAGTTGTAAATAGATTTCATTAATGGATAGGAAATATGGTCCTAATGTGGGGAAGGAATCTCATAGATGCTTACAATACTTTGGATTTCTATTACAGTGAATATTATTCAGTCACTGTGCTTCAACCCTTTATTCGATACATTGACAAATCTGTGGTCTTAATTTATTTGCAGTTCTGTTTTAGATATTGATGCCTATAGAACATCTAGTTTAAATTGTCCAAAAGAAAGCTGGTGATTCGTTAGTTCCATTAGAAATTATAAATGAACCTATGGAAACTGGTAAAATCACTGAGACAAAGTATAGAGAAAAAAGAATAAAGATCTTGGATATAGCGTTACAGATATAATATGGAAGAAGATCCAGCAAAGGATCTAGTGAGGAGTACTTAAAGTTAGGAGCAAAATGACTAGATAAAATTCAGGAAGACAGGTTAATGAGGAGCAGAAGACAGTCAACAATGTCAAATGTTGCAGATATTAAAAGAGCAGCTAAATGGCACAGTGGATAGAGTTCCAGATCAGGAAAACTTCTGATTGCAAATCTAGCTTCAGATACTTACTAGCTGTGTGATCTTGGGTAAGTCTTTTAACCCTGTTTGCGTCAGTTACATGGAGAAGGAAATAGCAACCCATTCAACTATCTCTTCCAAGAAAACCCCAAAAAGGGTCACAAAGATTCTGACATGACTGAAAAACAACTAAACAAAGAAAAATACCAAGAAGGATGAGGATTGAGAAAAGATCACTGGCTTTGTCAGTTAAGAGATTGCTAACAACTTTGGAGAGAGTCATTTGAATGGTAATACTTAAAGTCAAATTGAGAAATTGAAAAGAAAGGAAATAAAAGTAGTGATTATATATGGCTTTTAAAAACAATAAAAATATTTTTTTTCAATACCTATTAAATATTTTAAAACATTTTTAAAAAGTTTTAAATTCTAAATTCTATTCCTCTGCTCTCTCCTCTCCCTTCTCCACAAGAGGGTAAGTAGTGTAATATAAGTTATATATGTGTGATCATGTAAAACATTTTAATATTAGTCATTTTGTACAAGACGACTGAAATAAAATAAAAGAGAAAGAAAAAGGGAAAGAAAGGAAAGAAAAACAAGTGTCATGTTCTCTGGTTTGGTTTTCTTGGGTTTTTGGGAGCAGCCTTCATTACCACAAGAGTAGCCAGGGATTAAAGTCCAAATGCTTTATTATTTCCTTCCTGAAGCTGGACAGCTTTCTGGAGAGCGTTTCAGACAGGCCTTGCTCTCAGTGGAGAAATGCAGAAGAGCCTGCCACCAGGAGCCTGTCTGAAGGTGGAAAATGAATTTCTCTCGCCTTCCTTCTGAGAGCTTGAGTTCCTGCCTCCAGTTGTCTTGTCTTCTCTGCCTCTGAATCTGAATCTTGCTGAGGCTCCTAGATTATATGCTCTACACTTAGTATAAACCAATCATTATATTACTAGGAAACTATTATTTGTTGTAAGATTAAATCAATCATACTGAACTTAGAGTACTATTAATCACCATGCTAAACCAGATAAACACTGTCTTTATCAATTCCACTTAGTTAATACCTTGTGAGAATCCTTGTTTCAAGTTCAGAGTTCTGGCCCCTAACATCTCCCACTTTCTTTTGTTTTGGAACATAAAGTGGTCACTCTCCCTGACTTCTCAAGGAGGTAAGAACCTCAAAAAAGAGGTGATCACGCCTTCCCTGACTCCTCAAAAAGGGGTGAAAACACCATAAAAGGAGGTGATCATGCTTTCCCTGATGTCTCAGGAAGGGAGATGAAAACCAAAGGAAAATGGGGAGTCAAGCCAGATTAGTAGATTTCTGAAGGGTCTCACTTGAAATAGGTATACATAAATTCATCCACATGGGAGGTATTACAAACAAACAACATGAATCAACATGAGCAGTTATACATATCCATAAGTCCTAGAAATAGTCCAAAACCAATCTATTGCCCATTACTTTATGTGTCAGAGAATCAAATGATTCCTGCAAATATTGAAGTCCTGCAATAGTCTTATCAACAATTTTTCATCTCAGGAAATCTAATGATTCCTGTGGGTTTTTAAGTTCTATAATAGTCTTATTATCAGCCATGCTCTTTCAGTGTCAGATGTTTCTTAGGTTTTCTCCTTTGTTTTGAGGTTTTTCTCTTTTTCTGTCTCTCTCCAGGTGCTTTTGGCACCCATCTGATTACTTCTCCATCTGTAGAAATACAAGCAAACTCTTTCTCCCAAGCAGTTAACCTTTCTAGTCCCTTCTATTGACCACTTTCTAAATCTCTCCTCATCACCTGGTAATTACATTGGAGCTGCTTGCACTGGACATTGTTCTTTTGTTGGGTTGAAAGGCCTGTATTCTCCCCAATTGTAATCCTTTTCTGCCATCTGATTGCTTTTTGGCTGATTGATCATATCAGAGTCCTGAATTTCTAAAGACTCTCTGTGTGTAACCTTGGCTGCCATTATGCTCCACTTGTTTTTTTGTTTGAGATCTTGGACCTGGGCCCCACCTCTCATTTCCCTGGGTCAATGTACAGTCTGAGGCCTAGTGGAAGCCCTTGTGGCATTTTGAACATGGGGTTTTGGCTCTTCTCTCACCCCGTCTTCTCACTCTATCTTTTTGCCTACATTGATTTTTCAGATGCCCTATTTTTCCACATTGAAGGCATTGACGAGTCTCTCTAGAAGTCCCTTGCCAAAAGGGACCCTGTCTTCCCATATTCATTATAGTCTGGATAAAATAAGCATTTGTGCCCGCTGTGGCACAGCATCTTATGATCTCCTCTAAAGGATCATTTTTGTGTAGTCCCCATATAATTCTTCTACAAACCTCATTAACATTTTCCTTATCCAGTTATCTTATCATAATTCTTGTAGCTGCATTTTCTCCAGTGCTTCTTGTGACAGCTATGTGTAGATGTCCCACAAAATCAGCAAAGGGTTCATTGGGACCTTGCTCTATTTTTTGTGAAGGCTTCCTCTCTATCTTTTCCTGGGAGGGAGCCCCATGCTTTGATTGCAGTAGCAGCAATTTGCTCATATGCTGCTATGGGGTAATTAATCTGTGCTGAAGTGTCTGCATACTGACCTTTACCTTCTAGTTGGTCAAAGGTGATTTGTATATTAACTGCAGTTTGCTTATTGCGTTGGGCTTGCATCCTGCATAGTTCACTATACTCTGAAAGCCACAACAAGTTTTGTCCAGGTTCTAAACATGTCCTTGCTATAGATTTCCAATCATTATGGGTTAAGATTTCATAAGCCAAATTCTCTAGTAACAGCTTAGCATAAGATGTTGTAGCCCCATAAAGAATGCAACCCTTTTTCAAATCTTTGATTTTTTTTCCAAATCAAAAGGAGTGTATCTTTTCCTGGATTGACCTGAAGAATCAAATTCTTCAATCACAGGTTTTGCATTTATTTTTAAATCAGATATATCCTGTCCTTCTTTTTTTGCTTTAACTAATGCCTTTTGTAATCTTGTCATAGGCTGCTTCAAAGGTGGTGCTGATTGTGTCACTGCCCTTCCCCCTCCTCCTTTTCCCTCCACCCATGAAGGGTTAATTGAGGGGGGTAGGTTGTGAGATGGGGAATGTCCTAATGGCTCCTTCTGTGAAGTACCACATTCCTTAATTTCATCAAAATTGTACTTAACTCCATTCTTATCTGATTCTTCATATTTTTCGATGGTTTTTCAGTAACCTCTCCTTCCTATTCTTTCTTCTTTTTTCTTATTCTAATGCTTATATAATTTCTTAAAGCCAATTGTATTAAGTTATATGTATAGAGTATTTAGAAATTGAATCAGGTCCATTATCATTGTAGTATTCACATAATTGTTCAACTACTAATTTCCACTCCTCTGGATCTAATTCTTTTTCCTTGGAGAACCAAGGAGATGTGTACTGTACTGTTTCTAAAAGTTCAATGATCTGTTCCCAAGTTACAATCAAACCTTGGTTTTTTATAAGTTTAACCAAGCTTTCGACATATTTTCCTTGAAATGGAAAAGAAGGCTCCTTTCTAAACATCTGTCCCATTTTAGCTGAGGCACTAATTTAGCCCTTTACAAAGTTTCCTTCTTGTCTTATTTTTATACTTGCCCTAATTTCTGGGTCATGGAGACTTTTCCACTGAAATCAGGATCGTGTCAGTCCCTGTTTGGGCACTAAAATGTAGTTTTCTCTTGTTCAGTTTTCTTTAGGGTCTCTGGGAGCAGCCTTCATTTCAGTTCAGTAATCACTACAAGAGTAGCCAAGAGTTAAAGTGCAAATCCTTTATTGTCTCCTTCAAAATCTTGTCTGCTTTCCTGGGCCTCGTTAGCTTTCATAAAGGCCTTCTAGAGTGTTGGTTTCAGTGGAGAAAATGCAGAAGGACAGGTCTGCCACCAGGAGCCTGACTGGAGGTGAAAATGAATCTCTGTGTCCTTGGTTCCTAGAGCTTCCAGTGCACTTGTCTTCTCTAGCTCTGAATCCCTGCTTATATATGGCACCTGAACGTGGGGCAGAAGAAGATAAGAAGAATTACAAGAAGAACCAGAGCTGTTTCTGAGAAGGATCCTTTCAGAGTTAAGGAAGAAGAACCCTAGTAAGACTTTTTAGTTAGGGTAATTAAATGGGCCAGTACATTAAAGGGCTGAGCCAGGAGAGTGATGAGAGACTTAAATGCCTCTTTCATGTTCATCTTCTCCATTGGAAAGTTTGCCTCAATCAACACCTACTATAACCATCCAGAAGTGATAGTGCTGTTTGCATTCCTCAGTGTACGGACCATGCTGTGGGGGAAATAATAGCAAAAAAGAAAAAAAATTAGGAATTGTTAAGGGACAGGTCAATTCTCTGAGATCCTCCCCAGCTGTGGATCATAATATCTGAAGGAGTTGCAAGGCAGCCTTTGCTAAACAGGTGTTGTGGACTGGGAATGAGATAAATTGGAGGCAGAGGGAAGAGGAAAGAGGTCAGATAACGTAACAGCCTCCCAGTCAGAGAGGTCAGAGAACAGCAATTGCCTCTCAGTATTCTTGTACCATCCTCTCACAAGAGGAGATCCATTCTGGGTTGCATCTCTATTAGCCACTGTTAGGTGGCTCCCGTGTATTTCAGCAGCTCTCCCATGTATTCTAACAAAAAGAAGAAAAGAAGGAAGGAAAAGAGGGAAGAAGAAAGAAAGAGAGGGAGGAAGAAAGAAAGGAAAGAAATAAGGAAGAAAGGAAGAGGGAAGGAGGGAAGAAAGGAAGGAAGAAAGAAAGGAAGTGAAAATAGCATACTTATTCTGTATTTACATTTACATTTAGTACTTTCTCTGGAGGTTGATAGTATACTTCATTATGAATCCTTTGGGATTGTCTTGGATCATTGTAGTGCTAAGAAGAGCTAAGTTATTCACAGTTCATCATACTATATTGCTGTTACTGTGTATAGTGTTATTCTAGTTCGGCTCATTTCATTTTGCATCAGTTCATATAAGTAGTCCCAGATTTTTCTGAAATCATCCCACTTGTCATTATAGCACAATAGTATTTCATGATAATCATTTAATATAGCTTTTTTAGCCATTCCTTAGTTAATGAGCATCCCCTTGATTTCCAGTTCCAAGACACCACAAAAAGGTGCTGCAAATGTTTTTGTACAAATAGGTTGCCCCTCCCACTTTTATGTCTTAGGGATATAGATCTAAAAGAAATATTGCTAGATCAAAGAGTATTCACACTTTTCTGTCTTTAGGGGTATAGCTCCAAATTGCTCTCCAGAATGGTTGAATAAGTTCAAAATCCCATCAACAGTACATTAGTGTCCCAGTTTTCCCACATTATCTCCAATATTTATTATTTTCATTTTTTGGTCACATTAGCTAATTTGATAAGTGCTTTGAAGATGTTATCTTAGATACTTATTAATTTGCATTTCTCTAATAAATAATGATTTAAAACATTTTTATATAACTATAAATAGATTTTCTTTATCTGAAAACTGCCTATTCATATTCTTTCACCATTAATTAAATGAAGAATGACTTATATGTTTACAAATTTGACAGTTTTCTATATATTTGTATTGGTTTTGTCTATGCAAAACTTTTTTATTTTATATAATTAAAATTATCTGTTGAATATATTGTAATGCTTTCTGTGTCTTCTTTGGTCTATTTCTTCCCTTATCCATAGATCTGACAAATAAACTATTTAATGCTCTCCTAATTATCTTATATCTTTTATGTGTAAGTCATGTATCCATTTTGATCATATCTTGGTATACAATGTGAGATGTTGGTCTATATCTAGATTCCGTTATACCGTTTTCCAGTTTCCCCAGCAAATTTTGTGAAATAATGAGGTTTTGTTACAAATGCTTGGCTCTTTTGGTTTATCATATACTAAATTACTGTGGTCATTTCCTCTAATGTAATTTGTACCTAATCTATTTCATTGATTTACCACTTATCCAATATCCAGATAATTTTGATAATTACTGTTTTGTAATACAGTTTGATATGTGATGTGGCTAGAACACCTTTTTTATAGTTTTAAAATTGATTCTTCTGGTATCCTTGAGTTTTTGTTTTTCCACATGAATTTTAAAAATTATTTTTCTAACTCTATAAACTTTTGATAGTTAATTGGCATTAATAGATTCAGGTAGAATTTCCATTTTTATTATATTGACTTAGTCTACACATAAGGAACTAATATTTTTTCACTTATTTAGATCTGACTTTATGTGAAAAATATTTTGCGATTTTCTTTATATAGTTCTTGAGTTTGTCTTGTCAGGTAGATTCCTAAAGTATTTTTTATATTATCTACACTAACTTTAAATGGAATTTTTTTCTTTCTCACTCTTGCTACTGGACTTTGTTGGCAATGTACAGAAATGATGATGATTTGTGTAAGTTTATTTGTATTCTGCAACTTTTTTAAAGTTATTAATTATTTCAATTAGTTTTTTTAATTCATTCTCTGGGGTTCTTTAAATATAACATTATATTATCCTAAAAGAATCATAGTTTTGTTTTCTCCTTGCTTATTCCACTCCTATTTCATTTTTTCTCTTATTTGATGTAGCTAAATTTTCTAATGCATTATTAAATAATAGAGATGAAGACAGGTATCTTTATTTCCCCCTTCATCTTTTTGGGAAGGCTTCCAGCTTATGCCTATTCCATATGATGATTGCTGATGGTGTCAGATAAATTGCTTATCATTTTCAGGAAAACAGCCTTTATACCTATGCTCCTGAGGGTTTTTAATAGGAATGGGTATTATATTTTTGTCAAAGGCTTTTTCTAGATCTATGGAGATAATAATTTGGTTTCTCTTGATTTTGTTATTGATAAGGTCAATTATGCTGATTGTTTAATATTGAACCAGTCCTGCATTTTTGTTATAAATTCCAAATGATCATAGTGTATGATCCTTGTGTTATATTGTTATAATTTCCTTGGGAGTATTTAATTTAATTTTTTCATCAATATTCATTAGGGAAATTGATTTATAATTTCCTTTTTCTATTTTGACTCTTCCTGGTTTAGATATCAGCACCAAATTTATATTGTAAAAGAAATTTAGTAGAATTCCATTTCACCTATTTAGAATTGGAATTAATTGTTCTTTTAGTATTTGGTAGAAATCTCTTGTGAATCAATCTAGCCCTGGGGATTTTTTTTAAGGAAATAAATCAATGAAGTAAATTTCTTTTTCTAAGATTGGATTACTTGAGTATTCTATTTCTTGTTTGTTAATGTGGGTAAATTATATTTTGTATATATTCATTCATTTCATTTAGATTGTCAAATTTATTGGCATACAATTGGGCAAAATAGTTCCTAACAATTGTTTCAATATCTTCTTCATTGGTGGTGAAATCACCTCTTTCATTTATAAAATATTACTCAGTATTGCATATTTTTCCAATTAATTTTTACTTCTATATTTTCCTCTTCCTTCTCTGCTCCCCTGAGGGAAAGCAAGCAGTTAAGCATAGATTACCTATGGGTAGTCATGCAAAATACATTTCCATGTAAATGATTCTGTGAAAGAAAATATAGACAAGAAAAAGAAAAATAAAGAAAATGTATCTTTGATTTGCATTCAGGTTCTACCAATTCTTTCTCTGGAGATGGACTGCAGCTTTCATCATAAGTCCTATTGTCTTGCATCATTGTATTTCTGAGAATAGCTAAGTCATTCATAGCAGATCATTATATAATATTGCTATTACTGTGTATAGCATTCTTCTGGTTTTCTTTACATCACTTTACTCAGTTCATATAAATCTCTTGAAGTGTTTTTTTTTTTTTCTGAGATCTAAAACATCTGAGAACATTTTTAAAAGCACAATAAAATTCCATCACAATCATATTCAATAGCTTGTTCAACTATTCCTCAATTAATGGACATACCCTCAATTTCCAATTCTTTGCCATCATCAAAAAGCTATTATAAATATTTTTACACATGGATCCTTTTCCTTTTTTAAAAACATCTCTTTGAGATACAGACCTAGTAGTGGTATTATTGGGTCAAAAAGTTTGTATGGTTTTAGAATCCAAATTCCTCTCCAGAAAGTTGAATCAGCTTACAATTTCACCAATAGTACATTAGTGTTCTACTTTTCTCACATACACTCCCCCCAATATTTGTCCTTGTTCTTTACTGTGATATAAGTCAATCTGATAGGTGTGAAATAGTAGCTTAAAGTTGTTTTAATTTGCATTTCTCTCCTCAATTATGATTTAGAACATTTTATATGACTATAGCTTTAATTACTTTGTCTGAAAATTCCAGTTCTTATCCTTTGGCTATTTATTAATTGGGAGTTTTCAGGAGTTTTTTAAAATAAATATCATTTTCTCATGTAGGAATATGAAAAATTTAACCTTATCAAGTCCCTTATGATTCCTACTTCCTATTTACCTTTTTATACTTCTTTTGCATCTTATATTTGAAAGTCAAATTTTCTATTCAGTTCTGATCTTTGAATCAGGAATACTTAAAAGTCCTCTATTTTAATGAATGCCTATTTTCCCTCAAAGTACTATTCTTGGTTTTGCTGGGCAGGTGATTCTTGGTTGTAATTCTAACTTTTTTGTCCTCTGTTATAGCTCATTTCAGTCCTTCCAATCTTTTAATGTAGAAGCTGCGAAATCTTGCATTATCCTTACTGTGGCCCCATGATATTTGTATTATTTCTTTTTGACTACTTCCAGTATTTTCTCCTTGTGTAGATCTGGAATTTGGCTATAATATTCTTAGGGATTCTCATTTTGAGATTTCTTTCATGAGGTGATCAATGAATTCTTTCCATTTCTATACTACTCTTGGTTTTAGAATATCACAGAAGTTTTCCTTAATAATTTCTTGAAATGTGATCTCTAGGTTCTTTTTTTTTTTCATTACAACTTCAGGTAGTCAAATAATTTATAAATAATCTTTCCTGCCAGTTGTTTTTCCAATGAGTTATTTCAAAGTTTCAATATTTTTTATTCTTTTGATTTTTTCAGGATGTCTCATAAAGTCATTAGCTGCCACTTGCCAATTCTAACTTTAGGAAATTATTTTCTTCAGTGAGCTTTTGTGCCTTCTTTTCCATCTGTCCAATTCGACTTTTTAAATAGTTCTCTTCAGTGAATAGTTCTTTATCTTTTCCCATCTGACCAATTCTCCTTTTCAAGGCAGTCTTCTCTTCATTGGATTTTTATTCTTCTTCTACCATTTGTCTTAATTCTCTTTTTATTTTAGTATTTCTGTGCCCCCTTTAACAAGCCGTTGACTTTTCCCCCATGATTTTCTTCATCATTATGATGCTTTATAATTTATTTAGAGTGATTATTTAAAGGTGTTTGGAAGGTTTTGGTGGAGAGTTTAGGCACATTTCTGCCCTTACTCTGCCATCTTGGCTCTATCTTTCATCTTTTTCATTTTTGATACTGGCAATTTGGTTTTCTTCTTTCCTTTCTGGATATAGCCTTTAAAGGAGTTTTGCTGAGAAGTGGAGAAGAGATGCAAGATGATAGATGATAGGACAAGATTTATTAAAGATTTTTTAAAGGGTAGGGGAAGGGCAACTAGATAGTGCAGTGGATAGAGTACCAGCCCTGAAGTCAGGAGGATCTGAGTTCAAATCTGACCTCAGACACTTAATACTTCCTAGCTGTGTGACCCTGGGCAAATCACTTAAACCCAATTGCCTCAGCAAAAAAAAAAAAAAAAAAAAAAGAATAAAGCACATTTTGGAATATTTTTAGCCAGCAGAGATAATAGATAGTAGTTAGATGGTAGTAGATAGGTTGAGATTGAAGATTAGAAAGAGAGTAAATAGGAAATCAAGGAAACTATTACATATTTTCAGTAATTTTGACTAAGTAGTTACTCATTTAAGTAAGAAATGATAGCTATTATAAATACTTATTGACGTGACTCAGGTGGGCAATACTGTGAAAGAGTATTAGACTTATTCTTTATAACTCTAGGCAATAATAATATAAATGAGGGGAAGTCATGAGAGGTGGATTTTTCCCTTATTGTAAGACAGAGGTGACAACCATAAGAACAGCTTAACAATGGAGGGAGATCAAAGAGCAGATACCATTCTTGGGGGTGTTCAAACAGAAGCTTAGTGACCACTTAGGCTATCCTACTTGAGGAGATTTTTGCAACATAATGGAATAAAGTAGTCCCGAATTTCTACCAGCTATTTTGTCAGTCATTTTTTTTTTCAGTTCTATTCTACTCTTTGTGACCCCATTTGGGATTTTCTTCACAAAGATACTGGGATAGTTTGCCAACTTACTTCACCAGTTCATTTTGCATATGAAGAAACCGAGACAAACAGGATCACACAGCTAGTAAAAGTGTCTGAGACTAAATTTGAACTCATGATGAAGAGTCTTTCTGACTCCAGAATCAGCACTCTATCCATTGTACTACCTACCAGCTCATGAGACAGATTAACTATGTTATTAAACAGTGAGAAAGTCAACAGATATCCCACTTAAAATGCCTTTCAAAATGTTTTGGAGTAGAAAAGGGGAGGTAGGAAATGGAATAGAATAGAAGGGTATAGGAAATATTTCTGTTGTTGGTTTGCTTATTTTTCTATTAAAAAAGGGATATGGTATCCTTTCTGAAATTTCCCATTGAGTTAGTTCTGGACCAGTAACTTCATCTCATCAAAAGATTGCCACTAATTAATGAAACCAACATTGTAGGTTTAGTTTCTATTTGCATCAATTAGCTTCATGCCAAGGAAAATCTCTAGTCTGTGATCACAATTTTGTACCCTTTACTCTAGCCAGGTGTTTTGCAAATGCATATCATTGATCACCAGAGAAACTAGAGAACTCTAGAACAATACTGTTCTATTCAACAAATATATTTAAATTCCTATAGTACATAAGGCAGTGTGTTTGACAGCTAGAACATGGTTTAAACCACATATCCCACCATTAGATAGATTTGTAGCTTCATCTTTATATGCAAATGTGTTGTTATTACTATTACTATCATTCATGTATATTAAAATTTGACTTTAACTTGGCCATTAGATTGGAATAACATTGTCTTCTAATTACGTGGGCTGCTGAATTAGTTGTCATCACCACTAGAGAAGCAGGGTGTTAAAGCAGAGAGAGGACTGGGATTAGAGTCCAGGAAAACAAGTTCAAATTTGGCTGCTGAAACTTAATAGCTGTGTGATTGCTGGCAAGTGGCTTAACCTCTTTGAGCAATTTCCTAAGATTTAGTTATTAAGTTAAAGATGGTTTATGATCTGCACCAATGGAAGATGTGAATTTCCTTTCTTGTATAAGGCACTGTAGTAGGCACAGCACAAATTAAAGGAAAAGTGCCCATACATTTTAACTTTCCAATACTTGACTAACTTGCACTCTGAGATTATACAGTAACAAATATTAGTTTCATCCCAATATTTTAAAAGATGCATTACTTATATTTCCTAAATAATCACTACAATAAGATTTTCTTTCAAAACATGATAGTCAAAGTATCATGTATTAAGGGAATAAAAATATTCACATATTCTAAAATTGAAGAAAGTTAAAAAATATATTATACTATGCCATAATTTCATTATAAGTTTATTTTCATTTCAGCTTTACATGAATGTAATGTTCATTGTAGATATCTAATACCATGTATATTAAGTATAGACTATTTCTCATTCTATTTGTGAAAATTTATTTTACCTAAAATAGTTGTTGGAAAATATATGCTTCAGAAGTCTGGAATGTATGGTAAGTAGAGCATAACACACATTTAAAAAATTAAATAGTCTCCATTGATGCATCATGTACGTATATTCTGTGTGTCTTGAAATAGTATATAAAGGGAAAAGAACCATAGAATGACTTCAATATCCCACCATCTGTTTCTCAGTTCTCACCAATTTTCAATCCTGATTTATCACCTTCAAGATAATAATAATAAAGAGGAAAAAAAAACCTTTCTTCTAAAGGTACGATGTTAGTTGGAAGAAGCTGTAAGTATAGGAGTGAAGGATGAGAAACTCAAGGGCTTTTCTCATGGGTTTATATGGCATTGACAAATTAGAACTGAAATCTGCTGATGGCAGCTAGGGAGTTCTTTGTGGCCAAGATCCTCTGACTCATCTTGACATCTGGGAGACAGAACTGTCATAATCTGTTCCATTGTCTTTGTATATTCCGCAAGTCTAGTCGAGTGCAGATAGCAGGCACTCAAAAAATAGCCTGTCTGTGATTATCATCAGGACCAAATTACCTGGGTGTAAGGTTTCTGTGTTCGAATCTCCCAGGCATTGTGAAATTAGCCTAATCTACAGGGCAATCATGTTCTGATTATAGAAACAAAATTGTTAGAGCTAGGAAAGATCTTAGTGACTACCTAGCCCAACCATTTCATTTTACACAAAAGGAAACTGAGGCCAAGGGAAATTAAATATTTGCTCAAAGTTGCAAAGCTTTTAAGAGGCAGAGCCAGTATTAGTTTGGCATAGGGCTCTAGAACTCAGGTCTAATGTATTTTCTAGTAGACCACACTGACTTTACCAGGGATTTGTAGAGGATTTAATTTTTATTTCAAGGAATCTGAAGGATTGTAACTCTATTGGGAGCTATGAAATATGGTTCATGAGAAATTCAGGAATACTCAAAGTTCGTTTTTACATTTTAATCTGTGTATGTGCTAATATATTTTAATTGGATACTATTTTAAAATACAATATAAATTCATTAAAATGGTTTTATAATACACAACAAAATATGTTTCAAAATTAAAAAAAACACACACAATATATGCTCAGTAGATCCATCAATAAAATGAATATATAAGGGGCTTAGGAGTGATGTGACACTAAATCACCTGGCCCAGATGAACCATATCTTCACGTACTGAAAGAACTGACAGATATGGTTGCTGAACCACCGTCAGTGATATTTTAATAATTCTGGAAAATGGGAATGGAATCATGGGACTAGAAATGAGAGAATGTTCTGATTTTTTTTAAAGAAGATAATAGACTTTAGGCAGCTAGGTGGCACAGTGGATACAGTGCCAAGTCTAGTCAAAAAGATTCATCTTTCTTAGTTCAAATCTAGCCTCAGACATTTACTACACATACTATGACCTTGGACATATCACTTAATCCTGTTTACCTCAATTTTCACATCTGTAAAATGAACTAGTGAAAGAAATGACAAACCACTCCAGTATCTTTGCCAAGAAAACCCCAAATGGGGTCATAAAGAATAGGACATTACTCAAAAATGACTAAACAAATAGAAATTGAGATATACAAGAAAACAGTGAATTTGATTTAATTATCAAGAAAATTATAGATTGCATCAATAAAGAGATAATTAGGAACATAAAAGAAAGTTGTGCTTGCAAAGAGCTATGAGTTAAATTAAGAATATGTCATGTCAGACTAATCTTATTCCCTTTTTTGACAAGATTACTGAACTGGTAGATGAGAGAAATGTTGTAGACATAGTTTGCTGAGATTCTAGCAAAGATTCTGATTAATTATTCCATGGTTTTCTTGTGGAAAAGGTGGAAAGATAGAGAAGAGAATAAAGTATGGGGTCTGTTGAAAGATCAGACTCAAGGAATATTTGTTGATGATCTAGTGGAAGGTGGTCTTCAAAAAAGTGCTATAGGAATCTGCCTTGAGTCCTGTGCTTTAGTTTGTTTTTAAACAGTGACTTCAACAACAACCCAAAAAATATATAGATGATCTAGTAATTGAATTTGCAGGTAAACCAAAAACTGGAAGGGATAGCTAAATATCTCCAGTTTGCATCTCTGTTTGTTTTGAACTCTACAGAGAAGATGGTATCCCATTGTTTTTCTCCCACTTTCCAGTTTCCTTTTGCATATTGTGTCCATCTCCCCTCTTTCTTGGCAAAGATACTACAGTGATTTGCCATTTTCTTCTTGACATAGAACATGGTAGGTGCTTAATAAGTCTTTATTGTATGTCATGGCATATATAATTGTATATATTGTATAAATTTGTATTTATATATAAAATTGTATTATATTACAAATATAGAGAATGACAAAAATAGGATCCAAAATATCTTAATAGGCTAGAATCTGGGTTTAGTGGAAAGAAGGAAAAATTTGAAGGGAAAAATGTAAATTCTTATACTTGGGTTCAAGTCAATTTTGCAAGTATAAGATGGATAGGTACTTTTTAGCAATACTTTGACTAAATAATAATATTTTGATTTTGTGAAGCTGAAACTCAAAATAAGACAGCAGCAGGGAATGGCAAAAAAAAAGTTGAATGCAATTTAGGACTGCATTAAGAAAGGCAAAGCTTCTAGGAAGAAGGAAATGTTACCACCACTGTACTTTGCCTGCATCAGAACACATTTAGATCATTTTTAGATACCTCAGTATATAAAGGACATTGACAAGTTAGAAAATACACTCAGAGCAAATGATGAAAAGTTTTAGTAGATGTCATTTGAAAATCAATTGAAGAAAATAAAGAATTTTACTTTGGAGAGGTAAAGGCTCAGGGACAAGACAATAGCTCTTTTCAAGTATTTGAAGGGTTATATTTGAAAGGAAGAGATAGCTAGATGTTGCAGTGGATTGAGTATCTGGCTTGGGATCAAGAAGATTTATCTTCCTGAGTTCAAATATGGCCTCAGACAGTTACTTGCTGTGTGACTCTGAGCAAGTCACTTAACCCTGTTTCTTTTAGTTTCCTTATCTATAAAATGTACTGCAGAAGGAACTTCAAACTACTCCAATACCTTTGCCAAGAAAACCTTAAATGGGGTCATGAAGAGTTGGACATGATTGAAAAATGGCTGTACAATAATTTGAAAGATGCTTTACATTTATGTACTATGCTGAAATTATTTTTCACCCAAGTCTACAAAACAGTTTTTAGTTTTTATATTTGATTATTCTGAAGGGTTAAATACTTTTGAATTAGCCTTGTTCTGTTTGATCCCAGAGAATAATGTTGGGGTAGTAGGCAAAAGTTATAGAGAATCAAATTAAAACTTGATGCTATGGGAACTTCCCCCCAAAAGAAATAAACAAACATAAAACCTCTGATGATGAGATATCTTGAATAGGATAGACTATCTCAGGAAAAAACTGGTTGCATTCCATTGAAGGTCTTCAAACAGTGGCTGAATGAGTATTTGTTAGCTATGGGATAGTGGGGATTCCTTTTGGAGAGCATTGGTTACTCTAGATGAAATTCTGTGATTTGATGGCCTGTTATTTTTGGCAGTATAGGAAGCCTAGTTTGGGAAGTAATACAGGTCTCATGGCCTCTCATATTTAATCTATACAAATCATATAACTGTACACACTATATATTCATTCACAAATTTTATTATTCACAGAAGTCTCTAAATATTATATAAATATATTTTAGTAGCAACAATTATTACTCCCACAATTATTGTCACAGCACCAGTGCTACACTGTATTGAACTTTGAAGAAAATATAAAGAAATGGTTTCTACTTTCAAGAAGCTTTCACTCTAGTAGAGTAGTTATGATTAATATTGTATAGTTTAATATTTTGAAGAATCTAATGCAAATAATATGGTAAGTGCATAAAAATAATAATGTGTTATGAGATCAGGGGAAATGTCTTCCAGATAAGAGCACTATGGAAAGATTCATAGTCCTAGAAAGTTGTATTTGATTTGGACTTTGAAGGATCTCAACAGGTAGATATGAAGATCTCAACAGATATAGGGAACTGGGTGAGTAGAGAAATGGATGTGGAAAAACACAGAGCATTTCTTAGGGTGCTGAATTAGTCTAGCTTAGTTAAAAGTTAAAAGAGTTAAAAGAGAATGTGGTAGGGAATAAATGTGAGAGAATAGTTGTTTATAATATTTAAAAAAAACTCAAATCTTACATTTAGTAAGATAGGCTCATGACATAGGTGTTAATGAAATTTCTTTTCAGCCCCAAGGTTCCAAAAGGGTTTCACTATATTTTTTATTTTTCCTTCTTCTTTTAGAAATTAGGGAGAAGTAGACTTCAGCAGTGGGGAAAAATGAGCTTTGACAGTTTAAACTTAGCTTTACCTTACCTGCTCTAAATTTCCAACTTAACTTGAAACATTGAGTTAGTTTAGACAGATAGTTATCAATTATTTAAAGGCTCCACTTTCTCATTTTTGCATTATCCAGCCCCCTTGTCTCTCTTCCTTCTTCTTCTTGATGTTTTGCCTATTACTATTAAGTCCTTCCATGGAGTGATCAGAAAAGTGGGAAAAAAACAGTTTGTCTCTGATAGTTTTTGCTACCTATTAGTAGGTCTTAGTGAAAGATTGGGTTAAGAAAGAGGTTAAAGCTACTGGAATGGGGGATCAGTGTTCCCATTGCCCATTAGCCTGGATAATTAACAGCTGTCAGTAGCCAACAAAAGATATTCTTTTTGCTCAAAGAAATGAATGAAATACTGAGAACATTTTTTTTTCTAGAATGGAGACATATTCAAAGCATTCTTTGATGAGAGCTATGAACACAATGGTTGGGTTAAGGCCCTTCAAAAATGCAGAGTTTTAAAATAAAGAAAATTCTCCACAGAATGTGCTTAGAGTTCAACTGAACTTAAAATGTTTGAACAATTTTTCTACAATAGCTCACATGAACACACAGGCTGGCTTAAAGTGCCATTTTCTAGTTAATCCCCACAGTGACACATGCTTCTGTTTCTTTCCCTTTTGCCCATTTCTCCTTAAACAAGAATTTTACTACAGGAATATAAACTAATCCATCTTGGGTAATATGGCTTTAATAAGCCGTATTTCCTTAAACATATTTCTTGGAAAGCTCTTGTGAGGATTCGCTATTTTAAATCACACACATATGGTGATATTTTGACCTTGCAATTATGTATAGTTCCTGACTTCATTCCCTGGGAAAAAAAAATAATGTGACAAATTAGGATGATGTTCAAATTAGCCCCTGAATTTCCTTTCTGCTAAGGAAAATAGGCAAGGAACCATAAAGCTTCTAAAAGCTAGATAAAATCTAATGTCCATTTTTCATTGTCAAGAAATAGCTTAAATATTCAAGAGTTGGGCTTGATAGTAGTTTTCTTATAAAAGTGGCTAAATGCTTTGCTCATCATAAGCCCCACAGACAAAATGACCTTCACTCTCCATATGGAGAGCAGTGAATGGCTACCCTCAGGACACTCTTCAACCATAGTAAACTGTGTCCTGAAGTGGGGAATTCCTTCTAGGGAAGAAAGTTAGCAATCTTCTGTTCATAGTCTAATTTAGGATAGATTTCTGGCTTTGTATTTATTTAATTCTTTCCCCCTCTATCACGCATGGCTCTAAAATCTTTTTTCACAGACCTGATCTCATTAACTTCCTGAAAACCTCTTTAATGGAAATAGCTGCTAATTTTCTCTGAGATTTTTTCAGATGGAGAAATAAAAGAGAATGAATAGTTGAGTGAGTTGCCTGTGGCCATAATGTGAGTCCCTGGAATTGCTCAGAAGGGAGCCAACTTTTACCTCTGCCCAATAGGACATATGGTTCTTTTATAGAACTAAGCTCTGTTGCCAATATGGCCATAGCTCTGCTATGTAATAATGCTGAATAGACTTTGAATGTCTCTATTGCCTAATTTCCCAATCCAGTTGCAAAAAATGAAGAAGTTGCATTAATAAATACATGTTGGCTGACTGGATACATTTAGCTATTATCCTAAGTCAGTGGTGTATTAATAGTACAGCCTTTACTGTAGTACAGATTTTAAATCATTGAAATTTTATGAAACCTACATTTATTAGGCATTCACTTAATGTATGCTGGGGAGAGACTAAAGTTAGACAAGTCATGAAATTTTCTGGTAAACATTCCATAATGACAGCCATATTATACAGGTGAAAAGTACTATCTGATTCTAGGAGAAAAGCTATTCCAAATGAGGGAGAGGTTGGAGAAATCAGGAAAGACTTCATGGAGGAAGTGGCATTTGGTTTGAGCTTTGAAAGATGAGTATGAATTCCAAAGTTTACATGGGAAGTGGGAGGAGGAGGAAGAAAAAATATTTCATACATAGGGAATAGCATGAGCAAAGGTGGGGACAGAGAAAAATTCTGTCCTGGCATTGAGAACATCAATTAAGCCAACCATCAAAGGCATTTATTAAATGTCTACCATATGATAAATGTTTTGTTAGACATCTGGAATTACAAATATAATAAATAAAAAATCCCTTTTTACAAGGAGTTTATATTTAAATGGAAGGAATATATGCATAATTATACAGAGAGAGAAAAAAAGCGAGAGGAAGAAAGAATAGGAGGGAGGGAAAGAGCAAGAGAGAGAGAGAGAAAGGAAAGGAGGGAAGAAAACAGACAGACAGAGAGAGAGACAGAGACAGACAGAAAGACACACACACAGATGGACAGACAGAGGCAGAGAGAGAATATAAATATAAATGGAGTAAAAAGCAAATAAATAAAAAGTTGTAATGTAAGGGTAGGGCAGATTAAGAAATTCAATCAAGCCACTCCACCACTCAAAGTAATGATAAAAAAAATCACTTTCAATCAAAAGTCTTAGACTAAATGCTAAAATATCTGGAATTGGAATGACATTACACAAGAGGAAGGGTTTGGATAGATCAAGGAAACTTGTTCATATCCCAGAGGTCATCTATGAATTATCAATTTAAGGTGGAATCAGTCATTTGAGAGGTTCGAACTAACTAGTTTTCTAGTAAAGCTTGGGGAAGAGGAAGGTCCTGTTCTCTTCCCCTGTAGTGTTCTCTTCTCTAGATTATAATGTTCTTTGGGAGCAGATTTCTTGGGGAGCTTCTGGAGGCAGCCTTAGTTTCAGTTCAGAGTAATAATCACCTCAAATGCAGCCTGGAGTTAAAAGTTCAGATCTTTTATTGTCTCTTCCAAAAAGCACAGTTAGCTTTCTTAGAGGCCTATCTCTCTCCTTGGTTCCAAGAGCTCCTGTTGCCAGTCCTTTGCCTCTTCCAGCTTCAGCCTCTCTTCTTTTGAATCGCCAATTCTGCCCGACTGCAGTCTCTGGCTTCTCAATCTCCTCAACTGACTCCTGGCTGAGGCTCTTCCTTTTATATGCTCTTTTATTGGTATGAACTCAAAGGTTGACTCCTCTTCTGAGAGTGGGATTGTGAGAGCTGTGACTTGTAAATCTCCTCCACTGAACTTGTGAAGCTCTTGGACTTGTGAATCTCCTGACTGAATCCTGAATTGTGAATCTTGAATGCTAATGTATGAACTCTTAAAGGTGTGAACTTAAATACATAAGCATTGTTTCTATCAATTCCAGTGAGTTAGCACCTCATTTCACGTTCTGGCCCATAACATTCCCTTCTTTGATCTGAAGAGGATCTTGTAATTTTTAAAGAGTTTGGAGGATTTTAGACTTTCTGTCTCCAGATCAACAGATCAGCCAATGGCAATGTCTGAATTGGGAGCCAAGGACCAAATGGAGTAAATTCATACCCCTTATAAAATCTATCTGATCTGCCCCTTTCTCTCCTCTGACATTAACATTATCTTGGTGGAAGCCCGATCATCTCATGCCTGGACTATTGAAAAAATAGCTTGCTGGTTCATCTCCCTGTATCTCTCCCCATTCCAGAGTGTCCCCCACTCAACTATAAAATTGATCTTCCTAAAGAATATATCTGATTGTGTCACATACACTCTGCCTTCTCTTCTCCCTCATGACTAAATAAATTCCAGACACTCCTGATCAACTTGTGGATAAAATATAAAATCCTATTTGATATTCAGAGCTCTTAAGAGTCGACATCACTACCTTGTCTTTTTATACTTTATACCCATCTTTGTGCTTTAATGACCCTAGCCTCCTCATTATTCCTCAGGACTCATCTTATTCCAATCATTTTTTTTTCTGTCTATCCTGCATTCCTGAAACACTTTCTCTTCTCATCCTTGTCTTCTAGCTTCCTTAAAATCTTAGCTAAGACTCCCTGTTCTATGAGAAATCTTTCCTTATCTCTCTTAATCTAGTATCTTCCTTCTATTGATTATTCCAGATTAATCTTGTATATAATTTGTATACATAGTTGTTTACACATTTTCTTCTTTATTAAATTGTGAGTATCTTGAGAATGAGAACTGCTTTTTTAAAGAAAAAACTTTTTCTTTGTATCACCATTACTTATGAAGAGTCAGACAAGACTGACCAATAAGAACAACAACAATTTCTAAGGGATGGATTTAGGAATTAGGGATGGGGAAATGGCAATCAGATTAGAAGCATCCTATATTGTAACTGATTTAATTGTCAGAACTCTGAATAAGTAATTCAGATAATAATTAGAAAACTGACATATTGAAGCAAGAGAATTAAAATGAATAACACATACATTATTTATATTCTTGCTATAGATGAAATGAAAAGACATTAAGAAGTTGTAGTTAAATGGAATGACATATAATAAACTTGGCCCAAGGAGGTGATAAAAGGAGTTAGGGAAGTTGAGTTCATGATGCATACAAAGACAACAAGAAAATTTATGTGTCAATTATCTCTTTTGGCCTCTATTTTCCTCCCTCCTTCTATTGAGACTTTGAGGATAATCAAACTGCTGAAGAGATAATTTATATACAAGTTTATACATCAACATCCATTGCAGACAATGAAGTAAAAAAATTCTATTTCTTCACAAGATTATTCAAACTAAATCAACATATGGGGAACATGATGAGAATTATGTTGGAAAATATAGTCTGTATGAAAAAGTGAAAGAGACTAATGCATAGTAGAATATTTAAGAGGTTCGTGTCTGTGCATCATGAATACTTTCTTCAGAGAGAGAATCCCAAGGCACTGTATGTGACAAGTACCTGATACCTTCATAGAAAATAAAATAGATGATACTTTGACAGACAGAAAACAACAATTTGCAGATGAAGCAGTTATTTTAGAATTGGGCATATGTGTATGGTTAGGAAATCATCTGACTAGAACAAAGGTCAAAAGAAATACCAAATTGGGGGAAGGAGATAAGAATTAAATATACTATATGCAATTACAACAACTCTAATATAATCAACCTAAAATGCTGTGGACTAAAAAACTAATTGGAAATGGCCAAACATTAATTTTTTTCTGTCATTATTTCTTTGAGAATGGTAGCCACAACATGGAAGCATAATGGGTTTAGAAATTTCAGCTATCAGATACTTACCAATCAGAGAGACATAATAGTTAAAGGCAGCATCAGCTCAGAGAACAAACTCATTTTTCAAAACATTGTGAAGTGACTTGATGGAAGATTATGAACACTGCTGCTTCACAAATAGTAAAAAAAGCAGCAAAGGAATTCTGCCAAGAGGTGGTGTGAAAATTTAAACCAAACACATCTCTTTCTAGAACTACTTCATGAGCAATGAAAAATGGGACCAGATGAAGCAGAGGAGTAACAAACAGGTGAGAAAACTAAGAGGAATTCTGGTGGAGGAATCCCCACCAAAAGAAAAATAAAAGTGAAACATACATAGATACAGAAATTCATATTATGTCCTACATCATCTTCTACAAAGGAACATATAGGAGTTCTCAATCTAAACTAATAATTGTTCTAGTCAGTCAAATAACAATTATTTATTCACATATTACTATATGACATGCACTATGCTAAGAATTGGAGAAACAAAGAAAGACAAAAACAGTCCTTCCCTCAAGTGGATCCTATTCTAATATGGAATACAACATGACTTGTTAACATAAGAAAACTTAGTGTTGATAAAAGTCAATTTGACAGGAGAGGGCATTAAGGATCTGACATCCAGAAGGCTAGAGATGGAGGAGACTGGAAAAAGCTTCCTGTAGAAGGTGGGATAGGAACTGTCTTGACAGAAGCAAAGGAAATTGAGAAATGGAATTGGACGAGACTGTTTTAGGAGTGGGTTATGTACATCCAGTGCAAAAGCATGGAAGTAGAAGATAAAATGTCATGTGTAAGTAATAGCAAGTAGGCTAATAAATCCAGAGTACAACCTGGGAAATAAATAATATGCAAGAAAATGAAAAAAAAAAAGCAGAAAGGGATCAGGTTATGAAGAACTTTAAATGACAGAGTAGTTTATGTTTGATGCTGGAAGTAATAAAACTTTTTTGGTACTCAATGAATAAGTATATGACATGGTCAGATCCATACTTTAGAAAAATCACCTTTGCAGCTTGACTTGAAATGGGAATAACCTTTATGGAGGAAGACGAGGGACAAGGCTCTTAAAAATTCCACTCCAGCAGTTCTAAAAGCTAAAACTACAGTTCTGGCTATGTAAGTTAAGAGAAAATGGTATATATGAGAGATGCTATATGGTAGAAATGATAAAATTTGGTAACCTATTAGACATATAGGGTGATTATGAATGAGATGATGAGGATGACATCAAATTGTTTGACTTGGAGTGACTTAGGAGGATGTCAAGAGTATTTAGGAGAAGGCTGCAAAGAGGTAAAGAAGGAAAGACAATTAACTTTGAATGATTAATTATTAAGAGAACATTGGTAATTTTTAAAGGTCAGTCTTGGTTGAATGATGAAATCAAAATCCAGATGGCGAAGTTTTTAGAGGAGAGTAAGGGGAGAGAAAATAGAAGCATGCAATATAGATAATTTTCTGAAAGAGTTTAGCCATGAATTGGAGGAAGAGATAGATAATGAGTAAACATGTTAGGATCATATTTGTAGGCAATAGGAGATAAGAGACAGAGGAAAGAGACTAAACATTCATAAATCATCTGCTGTATGCCTAAATATTTTATAAATATATTGTTTTATCCTCACAACACTTTTTTGTGTTACTATACCCATTTTATGGTAGACAAAACTGAGGCAAACAGAAGTTGTCACATGCTGAATTCAGGTCTTTTTGATTTCAGGTCTAGAACTCTATCTACAGCACTATTCAGTTTCCTTCCAGATAGAGGAATTACAGTGAACATAATCTCTTGATTAAAAATCAAGAGAGTATGAAATCAAGTGTACATCCAGAGATTTTGGCTTTGGCAAGAAGATCCACTTATATATCTCATACTTGAGTGCAGGGGAGATAGTGGAAGAATATGTGAAGGAGATTGAGTGAAGAAGGTATTCTAAATGAATAGCCTCAAATTTTTAAGTGAAGTCTGAGACTATGTCCTTGTTTGAGAAAGTGGAAATTGTGGGAAACTTGAGGAGAGATGACAGCTAGAAGAATGGGTCTAGAGTAGGGTGTTTTGATCCTTCCAGAGCCCTATCCATAACTGAGGGAAAGGGAAGGGCATAAAGAAAGGGAATTCTGTCTTAATGTTTTCATTTCTAGCTCATTTAATCTGTCTAGAAAATTAGCAAAGAGAGGATCTGTCTTAGCATAGTATCCCAGTCCAGCACTGAGAGATATGAATCATGGTGGGGGGTGAGTTTGCCAGACTTAGAATGACATCATAGTGCAGAACTATGACAGATAGAATCAAGGCCAGAATCAAGAAATCACTGTAAATCTAGCTCTCTGTAGTCCCCACTTAAAACTATAAAAAGGAGCAAGGTTCATTTATCCTATCTAGGACTTCGGGACTCAGGGTATAAGGACCGCCAGACCAAGAATGCTGGAGAAGAAAGAAATCAGAAACTATCATCATTTAATATTGCTTATGAGTGAGAGCTTAGAATGACTTCACTGTGCTGGATGCCTGACACTATCTTCAGCAACCATAGAAAAAGATTAAAAAAAAGAAATAGAATATCAGATTGTTTGCTGTCTTGGTGAGGGTAGAATGTGAAGGAAGGAGGGAGAAAAATTTGAAACAAAATTTTTCAAAAAGGAATGTTAAAACTATCTTTATATGTATTTGGAAAAATAAAACATGAATAAATTGAAACAATGTTTCTTACAGAACAATAATATTCCTTTATATTCAAATACCATAACTTATTTAGCTATTCCCCAACTGAAGGGCATCAATTCAGCTTCCAGTTCCTTGCCACTACAAAAAGAGCTACTACAAATATTTTTGCACATCAGTTCTTTTCTCTTTTAATGATCTCTTTGGGATACAAACACAGTAGAGATGCTGCTGTTGGATATACACTGTTTGATAGCACTTTGGGCATAGTTCCAAATTGCTCTCCAGAATGGTTGGATCAGTTCACAACTTCACCTAATGTATTTGTGTCCCAATTTTCCCACATTCCTTCCAATATTTATCATTATCTTTTTCTGTCGTCTTATCCAATTTGAGAGGTGTGTAGTAGCACTGAGGTTGTTTCCACCTCCCCCAATTTTCTGCTTCCCTTTTAATCTTGCTGCATTGGCTTTGTTTTACACAAACTTTTAAATTACATATAACCAAAATTATCTATGTTGCATTTCATAATGTTCTCTACTTCTTCTTTGGTCATAAATTCCTTCCTTTTCACAGATCTGAGAGATAGAATATCCCTTGTTCTTCTAATTTGCTTGTAGTATCACCTTTATGTCTAAATTTTGAACTCATTTTGGCCTTATCTTGGTATAGTATATTAGGGATTGATCAATACCTAGTTTCTGCTATTTTCCAATTTTCTTAGCAATTTTTTTCCTGAGACAATTGGAGTGAAATGACTTGCTCAAGGTCACACAGCTAGGAAGTATTAAGTTAAATTAAATTTGAGGCCAGATTTCAACTCAGGTCCTCCTGACTTCAGGGCCTATGCTCTATCTTCTGTGCCATCTAGCTGCTCCAAAGCTGGAGTCTTTGGATTTATCAAATACTGGCTTACTATAGTCATTGACTATTTTGTTTTATGAAGCTAACCTATTCCACTGATCCACTAGTCTTTTTCTTGGCCAGAACCAGATGGTTTTGATGACTGCTGCTCTATACTATAGTTTTAGATCTGGTACAGCAAGGCCACCTTTGTTTGAATTTTTTCATTAATTCTCTTGAAATTATTGACCTTTTGTTCTTCCAGAAGAATTTTATTTTTTTCTAGCTCTATAAAGTAATTTCTTGGCAGTTTGATGGGTTTGGTACTAAATAAGTAGATTAATTTAGGTAGAATTGTCATTTTTATTCTATTGGTTTGACCTATTCATGAGCACTTGATATTCAGATTGTTTAGATCTAACTTTATTTGAATGAAAAGTATTTTGTAATTGTGTTCATATAACTCCTGGCTTTATCTTGGCAGGTATACTCCCGAATATTTTATATTATCTACTTTAAATTGAATTTCTGTTTCTATTTCATGCTGCTGGACTTTGTTGATAATATATAAAAATGCTGATGATTTATGTGGATTTATTGTTTCTAGTAGTTTTTAAGTTGATTCTCTAGGATTCTTTAAATATACTATCATATTATCTGCAAAGGATAATAATTTTGTTTCCTCATTATTTTAATTCCTTCAATTTCTTTTCCTTCTCTTATTGCTAAAGCTAACATCTTAAATACAATGAATAGTCATGAGAGTGGACAACTTGTTTCACCCCTGATCTTATTGCAAATGCTTCTAGTTTATCTTCCATACATATAATGCTTGCTGATGTTTTAGATAGATGTTACTTATTATTTTAAGGAAAATTCCATTTATTTTTATGTGTTCTAGCATTTGTAATAGGAATGGGTGTTGGATTTTGGCAAATGCTTTTTCTGCATGTATTGAGATAATCATATGATTTCTGTTAGTTTGGCTGTTGATATAGTCAATTATACTAATAGCTTTCCTAATATTAAATTGGACCTTTATAAATTCTACTTGGTCATAGTATATTATCCTGTAATAAACTGCTGTAATTTTTTTGCTAATATTTTATTTAATATATTTGCATCAATATCCATTAGGAAAATTGCTCTATAATTTTCTTTCTCTTTTAACCCTATTTGGTGTAAATTTCAGGAGGCATCTAGGTGGCACAGTGGATAGAGCACCAGCCCTGAAGTCAGGAGAACCTGAGTACTAATCTAGTCTCAGCCACTTAATACTTCCTAGCTATGTGACCCTGGGTAAGTCACTTAATCCCAATTGCCTCAGGGGAAAAAAATCAGCACCATATTTGTGTCATAAAAGATTAGGTAGGATTTCTTCCCCTATTTAAAAAATAGTTTATATAATATTGGAATTAATTGTTATTTAAATGTTTGGTAGAATTCACTTGTAAATTTATCTAGCCCTGGAAATTTTTTCTCATGCATTAATTAATAATTTGTTCAGTTTCTTAATTTTCAACTCTTAGTTTTGTTTATTAGTTCAATAGTTTTCTTTCAATTTTATTAATCTCTTCTTTTATTTTCAGAATTTCAAATTTGGTATTTAATTGGGGTTTTTAAATGTGTTCCTTTTCTAGCTTTTTCAGTTGTATGCCCAAATTCATTGATCTCTTTATTTTATTCAAGTAAGCTTCTAGAGATAGAAAATTTCCCCTAAGGACTACTTTGATGGCATTCCATAAATTTTGGTATATTGCTTCATTATTGTCTTTTCTTGGATGAAATTATCAATTATTTCTATGGTCTGTTATTTCACCCACATATTCTTTAGGATTAGATTATTTAGTTTTCAATTAATTTTTAGTTTCTTTTCACTCATCTCCCCTTTATTACATGAAATTTTTATTGCATCATGATATGAATAAGATGCATTTATTATTGTTTCTGCCTTTCTGCATTTTGAGGTTTCTTGTGCCCTACTACATGGCCATTTTTTTTGTGTGTAGGTTCCATGTACTGCCAAGAAAAAAGTATATTCTTTTTATTCTCCATTCAATTTTCTCCAAAGGTCTATCAGATCTAACTTTTCTAAAATTCTATTTAGCTGGGGCAGCTAAGTGGCACAGTGCATAGAGCACCAGCTCTGAAGTTGAGGACCTGAGTTCAAATTTGGTCTCAGACATTTAACGCTTCCTACTTGTGTGACCCTGGACAAGCCATTTAACCACAATTGCAATTGCCTCAGAAACAAAAATTTCATTTAGTGTCTACTTCTTTCTTGTTTATTTTGAGGGTTTAATGTATTTAGTTCTGATGTAGATCCCCCACTAGTATAGCTTTGCTGTCTATTTCTTCTTGAATTCTTAACTTCTATAGTGTATAAATGTTTAGTATTGATAGTTATTTCAATAGCTATAGTATCCTTTAGCAATATATATATATTCCTTCCTTATATCTTTCAATTAGATTTATTTTTGCTTTTGCTTGATGTGAGAGCAAGATTGCTATCCCTGCTTTTATTTACTTTAGCTGAAGCATAAAGATTCTGCTCCAGTCTCTCTTTTTTAAAACTTTATTTTGCATGTATCTTTCAGTTTCAAATATGTTTATTGCAAACAACATATTGTAGGATTCTGGTTTTAATCCAGTCTGCTATCTGCTTCTTTTTAATGGGAGAGTTCATCCCATTCACAGTCACAGTTAAAATTACTAACTCGAAATTTCAGCCCATCCTATTTTGCCCAAGTTATACTTTTCTCTCTCCTTTCTCCCTCCCCCCGCCACCAGTGTTTTGCTTCTGACGACCATTTCTCTCAATCTGCCCTCCCTTTTTTATTCCCATCCTCTTTCTTATTCTTTCCCCTTCTATTTCTGCCCTCCTTTCTATTAGCCTTCTCCTTTCCTTTCTCTTTCCCTCTCCTACTTCCTTATAGATTGTAACAAGTTTCTATATCAAACTAAATATGTATGATATTCTCTCTTTAAGCCAAATCCAATGAGATAAAGATTCAAACAATGTCCACCCCATCCATTCTTTACCTTAAATATAATGTCTTTTTTTGTGTCTTCATGTGTTGTAATCCATCCCATTTTATCTCCCCTTTCCTCTTCTTCCAGTATTGTTAGAGTTCAAATGTTGGAGTTTGTTCTTCTCAAAGCACAGCCGGTTTAGAGGCTTGGAGCCCTTCGGATGTCTCCAAATCCAAAGGTTCTGTCCTTCAGCCTCTGACTCTGCCTTCTTCTGCCTCCAACCAAGACAGAGAAGGAAGGTCTCTCTTATCTCCTTCTGGGGAGCCCAGCCACCAACTTGCCGCGGAGAGAGGGCTTCTGACGTAGCTCCACTGAAATCCGTCAAAGTGTTCTCTGCACAAGAGTCGTTCCTCTTGAGTCCAGCGCGATCAGCCAGCCAAGAGGAAAAAATGTATTCTGCCATAGATCCCTCATCGCTGGCCTTTTATATGCCTCTTCTGAGAGAATGGGATTATGGATTTTCTCCCATAGTGCTCTATGGCCCAATGAGCTTTAAGGGAGGTGTAGAAAGTGTACTTTGTGAAGCTAGCATACTTGTGGACTCCAGTGAGTAAAGGTGGGAACACAAGCCTTGTCTTAATTAGTTCTACTTAGTACCTTGTTTCAGGTTCTGGCCAAAACAACTTCTTGTAAGATTAGATCAACTCTAATTACTTAGCAGTTAGTAAGGATTCCAACACAGTATAATACCTTTTCCACCCCTAGTTTCTTTTTTATTTTATCACATTAAAGTCAACTTATACCTCCACCCTCTAACAATACCCCTAACAAACATATAGTTCTCAAGAATTACACACATGTTTTTTCCATGTAGGGATGTAAACATTTTAACTTAAAAAAAAAAAACATAGTTTTTTCAGTTTCCCTCTCTTAATTCTTGCATTTATGATCTTAAGTAAACTAGCTCCAAACTAGTTTCTGGACCTATTTCATACTATCCCCTTATAAAAATTCTGTGTTCCCATTAAACGATGCTAGCCAATTCTCATTTTTAATGAATTATTTTCTTCAGTTAACTTTTTTTTTTTTACCTCTTTTACATTAAGTCAATTGAATTTTTAAAGGATTTGTTTTTTCTTCATTGGATTTTTCTTTCATTTCACCAATTCTATTTTTTAAAAAGTTGTTTTCTTTTTTTATTTCACCAACTATGTTTTTAAGAAGTGTTTTTCTTTAGTGTATATATATATATAATATATACATATACATACATATACATATTTTCATTTCGCCAAATATATTTTTTAAGGAGTTGTATTCTTCAGACAATTTCTGTGAATCCTTTCCCAAACTCTCTTGCAAAGCTTTTATTTCCTTGCCCCAGTTTTTTTTTTTTTTCCAATTCTCTTTTAAGATCCTTTTTTTTTTTTTTTTTTTTGAATTCTTCCAAAAGAGACTTTTGAGTTGCAAACCAATTCATTCTCCTTTGAGGTTTTATCTGGAGACATTTTGCCTTTAATGTCCTCAGGGTTTCAAGTCTGTTCTTCCCTGTCTACATAATGACTATTTGTGGTCAGAGCTCTTTTTGCTCTTTTGCTCATTTTTTAAAAAGTCTGCTCCATAGGGCACAGGGGATGTTGTACCAAGCTTCCTCTTACTTTGCCTCAGGGCCAGTACAGGCTTACTCTCCCGGCTGGATGGGTCTGGTGAAGTTCTACCTGTTATGCTGGGATTCAGGGGCTCATTATTTGTATTCTGTAGTTGCATTGGAAGTCTCATAGCTAGTCTGCTTGATCTGCTGACGTCTGAACTAGGACAGAGTAATCGACACTATTGTATTTTGGCTAAGAGCCTTGTGCAAGCAGCTTCTCCACCTTGGATCTTCCTGCACTGTGCCTGCCTTGTACTGCATCCCCTTGCAGCCCAATTGAGACAGACCTTTCTTGAAGTCCTTCCAAGATATCTTCTGCTGGAAATGTTATACTCCAAATTTTTATTTGTTCTGTCACTCCAAAATCTGTTCAGAGGCTTCATCTGGTTTTGAGTCTGAAGGAAACCAGAAAGAACTGAGGAAAAGTCCTGTCTACTCTCTGCCATCTTGGCTCCACTCTTCTACATATTTTCAATACAAAAAGAGAAAGAAGAGGGCAATTAATTAAACATGAAACTAAAAACAGATAAATAAACAAGAAATCAACAAATTAAATAAAATACAACAAACACAAAATTAAAAGTATGAAAATCAATAAATAAAGAAAATTTAAAACAAAATTAGAAACTGATTTTTAATGATGCAGAATTGGCAAATAATTAGCATTTTATTTAAGAAAAACAAAGAAGATAAAAAGATTACCGAAATTAAAGATTAAAAAAGAAAATTCTCAATAAAGAGGGAATTATTAGAAGTCATCATACTCAACTATTACTGACAAAATTGAAAACAAAAGAAATTAAAAAATATTTACCATGATAGGTAGTACTAAAATTAATATAAGAGAACAATAATTTAAGCCATAGAATTTCATGAGTAGAAATTGAAGAAGCCAAAAATAAACTCACAAAGAAAAAAAGATGAAAAAATGGACAATCATAAAAAAACTAATTTCTACAGAGTATTAGTTGCTTATTGAAACAGAGCTAGAAGGTATCTTATCACAGTCCTTCCGTGAGACAAATACATTCCTCATGTTTTAAAGAAAAGAAAACAAAATCATGAACAATTAGAAATGATAAGTAATATACAGAATGATAAGTAATATACAAAAATAAAATAGTAATATATTTTAAAGCAGAGAATGGCACATTATATTCTGAGAGTTAATTTGGCTTGTTTTTGTATGGCCCATGAATTAAGAATGATTTTTTTTTTTTACTTTTTTTTTGTTTTTTTGTTTTTGCTGAGGGAATTGGGGTTAAGTGAGTTGCCCAGGATCCCACATGTAGGAAGTGTTAAGTGTCTAAGGCCAGATTTGAACTCAGGTCCTCCTGACTTTAGGGCCATTGTTCTATCCCCTGCATCATCTAGCTGTCTCCAATTTTTACATTTTTAAAGAGTTTTTGCTATGATCATATTATATTTATATGTATGTATATATATGTATGTATATATACATATATATATATAGTAATGCAATGAAGTTTCAATATTAGGAAAAGCATAAACTTTTAAAAATGTGACAAAAATAATTACAATCCTATGGTCACTTCAATAGATTGGGAAAAAATCTTTTAATAGAATAATTGCACTCATTTATGTAAAACTATTAAAATGTATAATAAATGAGTTTTTCTTTAAAATTAATGAAGTGAAAATTACAATTATTATTGTTTAGTACGTGTCAGGTACTGTTCCAATCACTGTCAAATAGTCCTTGTTCTTAATAAGCTTACATTCAAAAAGAGAATACAACAAATTAATTTAGCAAAGAACAAAAGAGCTAGGATATACATATGATGGCATAGTTTGCACATGGCTAAAAAATAGTGTGATAATTTAGTTCTAAACAAAATGAGAAGCAATAACAGTAGATGATAGAACACTGGTCTCAAAATCAAGAAGCTCATATTCCATCTCAGATACACTGGTTGTGTTACCCTAGAAAGTCATTTAACTTCTCTATGGCTAATTTTCCCTCACCTGTAAAATGAGAGTTTTGGATTCAAAATGACTCTTTTCAGCTCTAAATCTATGATCCCAGGATCATATAAGATAAAGAGAAGAGCATATCCATCCACCTGAGCCTAATGTCTCAGAAAAGAGTCTGAATTCTAAGTCTGAAGAAGAAAGTAGAGTACAAGTTGCATGGAACATAAAGTATAAGCATTTTTAATGTAAAAATACTAGAATCCTTTCTAAAAAGGACCCTATAAAAGAAAATATGTCCATTGTTAATAGTATTATTTAACAGTCATAGAGAAAATAGTCATAGTTATAGTAATAAAAACCAAAAAAGGAAATTGAAGAAACCAATAAGCATGAGCAAAGTGGGAAAAAAAAATTTTAAGTGAATTAAATTAATCTCTTAGACCTGCAGCTTTCTAACTGGTAAAGTAAAGTAAAAGTAGATCTTATTTTGCTTGAAGGCTTTTTTGCAAATGATAAAATTTTGCAAAAATTGAAAACAATTTTCAAAATTTTGAAAATACCTTGAAAATTGTAAAATATTTTTTAAAAAATTGAAGGAAATGTTATTATTTCTGTGGACTTGCTTCAATCAACAACCCATTAATCAATAAGTAGTTTTTGGCTATTTACTTTATATCAGGGACTGTAGTGGTGGTTGTGATGAGCTGCTGAGTTGGAATGGATGGATATGCATGTTGTCAGATCTGAGGTATATAGAATGGATGTCTCAAGAAGCATGCTTGAGTTTTGTAATTATTAAATAATTGATCATGTGAACAGGGACTAATTACTGTATATTGAAAACTAAGCTCTGGGCCTCAGATATTTTTGTCTCAGGGCATAGGCCAGTGAATATTACAAAAGGAACTTATTACTAAATGAATTTTGGCTTTTCATATCATCAATTCAAATCATCTTTCATCACTTGCTTAAATTCCTCCTTAATGTGATATATCATATATACTAGAGAATATTAGCTATAATTTAAGAATAATCAGGCTACATTATCTTCCTCTTAAAATAGTTGTAATTATATGCATCTAATATTTTAATATTTAATTGGAAAAAGGAAATAAACATTTATTAATGTTTATTGTATGATATTATTCTCCGTTTTTACAATTTTGGAAACTAAAACTGAGAAGGAAAAAATGATTTATAAGTTATTTTATCACCTTCTGGAAAAGGATATACTGTGGCACTGGATTCAATTGTACAGGAAAGACCCCTGAAACATCATTCATTAGCTTTTAATCTGTAACAGTTCATTGTATTGTACATAAAACACTGGTTTTTCTAGCTGACATTTTCTTCTATGACAGTGGCTGTATTTAGTTACAAAAAGTCAGACAGTGTACCAATTCCTCAAGAATTCTGTTTACCAAAACAGAATTTTGCTCATATAGGAAAAAAAAAAAGAACCTCTTACTGTTTTCAAAAGAATTGAGGTCTATATTATTAGAATTTTTTCTTTAGATTCTAGAGTTCTGATGCTCTTTGCAAACTCTTTTACCAAAATAACCTACACTCCCTTACTACTTACTCCATCTATGTACTATTTTGAATCTTGCTTAGTCTTTATATCAACGTATGCTTCATTATAAGTCTGGAAGAGCAATATTGACTGTTGATAACCTTAGACTTTAGCCATTATGGACCTCTGATTAAGTTGGCTACTTCTGGTGGAAGTTTTGTTATTAAAAGACCTACTGAACCAATCCTTCAGAATGATAAAATCATATAATTAACTGCCAGGGATTTCTAGCTTGTCTTTATCTTGAATTGGATGCAGAATGGTTGCTAATAGAGAAACTGCCCTAGGAACTAGGCAAAACATTATGCTTTATTTGTATTGTTTTGTTTTATTTTTTTAATGGATATAGTGATGCTGTTTCTCCTGAGGCCAGGGAATAAATGCATCATTATGTTACATAAAATGTTCATGTGAAATCATTATCTATAAGCTATGATATTTAAAAGACTACATAAAGTATAACATTTTTTGAAGCTTAGAATAAATCTTTTAAAAGTGTTTCTTTTTTGTGAAAAGTAGGCAAAAATCTTTGTTTGAGAATTCATATTTATAATTTTTCAGCATCATTATAGAGGAAAAACTTCTTGATTGTAGTAGTCTCTCTCATAAAATGATTTTAAGGGCTCCTAGTTGGATATGAAATCCTTGCTCCAACAATCCTAATTCTAGGACAGTTTTTCAAAAGACATGGATTATCAAAAGTAATTTTTTAATAATGAGTTGACTTTTGCTTTAAATTGTCACCACTATATATCACCATAAAGTATAGTATAAGTCACTAAAATGAATAAAAGAAAATATTTGAGGAAATGGACCAAGATAAAGCAACAAGTTTCTCATCACTCAACATGCTACTTCACTTTCAACAGACTTATTCAATTAATTAATTAAGGAATCTTAAGATTAAGGACCTACAAATTGAGCATACATATTGTTTATCATTGCTATCATTCTTGAAGTTATCCTGTAACTTTCTCAATCTAGTGAATGCCTCTGTTCTTTTCAAATTCATTCTAAAACATCTGGTTTCTGTACCCAGTTCTCTTATTTACTAGGTATAAAACTCTAGGTAAATCATTTGTGCTTTCAGCCTGAACATTTTCATGTTAAAAACTCACAAGACAGATGAACATAGGTGTCAAACTTAGAATCTGTGACCACTTTGTGATCTGAAACAAATGAAAATGTAATTGGGAAATAATTAATGAAAATAATATAATATATAATAAAGATAATGTTATTTGTGGTTTTCTAAGTTAATACATGACCTGCAACGATATGGTTCTGAGACTGACATTACTTTTCTTCATATTACTAGGCCTCTGTGTCATTGCTATGTTGATAAACTTCAAAGGGTAGTTTCAGACTGACTTCATAATAGCAGAAACATTAGAACCATCTCCTATAGTTTCACCTGGAATTGATTTTTCAACTATACCTTCTGAGGATTCATCATTGCCACAAATGATTTTTTGGTCTCTGAATTTACTAACTTGTAATCACATGGTGTTTCCAACCTACTATGGTAACACAGTCAACCTTAGGAAAAGCTAATTTCCTTTTAATTCTTGACCCATGGAATTTTTTGGTTTCATGAATAGTTTTCAGGGAGTTTGGGACATTGGATGATTAAAAAAAATACATCTTTAACTTCACTGACCTTTGATTTCCTTTGAAAATCATCATGTGTTTTATTTTATTCATTTAAAACTAATTATTCCGAGAAGAGATTCAGAGGCTTAATCATATACTAAAGGAGTCCATAATACAAAAAACGTTAAGAATTTTTGTTGAGAGGATTCTGGGGGAGGATTCTGGGAAGATGATGGAGTAGATTGGTAAATTTCCAGCTCTCCAGATTTCCCCCAGAAGTAAATAAGTTTGTGCCTCAGTGTGAACATAGATTGTTGAAAAAATCAAGAAGACTTGTGGCAGACAGGAATCCTTCAGGTATGACTGAGAAGATCTGAAGAAAGACTGGGCTGGGGATTAATTCATGAGATGTGCAAACATCTTCAGGCTAGTTCCACAAAAACATCAAGTGGGATCCTTGAGGCTAACTGGGTTTGGCTGGAGTCTTAGCAGGAACTACAAAACTTTCATCTCCTAGACTGCATGTGGAATTGGCATCTGAATCCAGGAAGAGTGAGGGAACCTCAGTTGATTGGGAAGGCTAATCCCAGATGTGCTGCAGGGTTATGGCTCTGGATAAAAAAAAAAAACAAAAACAAAAACCAGCACACTCTGTGAGTTTAGAAGCAGTGAGGTAGGGAAGCTGCTGACTGTGGACACTTTCAGGAGAATGGACCTCTTGGTTTGATGTTCCTGGGCAGAGGGGAGAGTAGAAGTAAAGCCAGAAGCATCATCTCCCACCCCACAATTAGAGGTGCTTACACTAATACCTCTTTAAAAAAATGAATTGACAAAAAGAAAGAACCTCACCATAGGAATTTACTATGAGAACAAGGAAGGATGGAGTTCATCTTCAGAGGAGGACAATGAAGTAAAAAAAAAAAAAAAAAAAAAAAAAAAGCTTCTACCCCAAAGAGCAATATGAAATGGCTCCCTGACCAGAGAGAATTTATAGAACTCAAAAAAGAATTTAAAAAACAAATGAGAAACATTGAGGAAAAACTAAAAAACAAAAACAAAAAATACCACTCAAGAAAAACAAGAAGATTATGAAAAAAAAGTTAGCCAACTAGAAAAGGAGATACATAGTCTCAAAGATAAAATATATATAGTTTTTGAAAAATAGAATTAGGCTGGGGAAGCCAGTGAAGCTATGAGAAACCAAGAAATAACAAAACATATTCTAAAATAGGAAAAATAGAACAGAATGTGAATTATAAGAAAAATGACAAATCTGGAGAATAGATCAAGAAGAGAAAATATAAGAATAATTGGATTGCCTGAAAGTTGTGACCAAAAACAAAAACAAAAACAAAAAACCTTGATACAAAAATTATCTATAATATTGAATGAGAAAAAATGGAAACAAACTTGTAGATTTTCAGGACTTTCTATCAACAAAACCTGAACTTAATAGAAAATTTAATCTATAAGATCAATTTCAAGGATCACAACATGGACAAATTGTTTATTTTTTTTTTATGTGGGCAATGTATATCACATGTTTAAGATTGACATCAACAATGGGGTATCTCAAAAGAAAGACTGGGGCAGAGTTAAGGTAAAAATAGAAATTATGCTATACAAATGAGGTACAGAAGAATAGAAACAGATGCATTAGAGGGAGGAGGAAGGCTCACAGTTTTGTAAAGCTACTCATATTGGGATTGGTTAAATAGGCAACACTACATATATAATATGAAGGAATCTATAAAGAAGTAAGTGGGGAGGGATGGGTGAACTGGAAAGAAAAGAATGAGGGAAGAAGACAAGAAAAGTATCAGTAGGTGGGGGGAGCTTAATAACAAATCAAGTTAAAGAGTAGAATTAAATCAAAGAGTCAGCAGGGATAGGAAAGATGTCTGTGTGTATGCATGTGTATATATATATCTACATATGTAAACATAAACATATTCTTTCTTAACTATAGTTAAGCCTGCTTGAGGGGCTGACGTGAATGAAAAGAGCAAAAAGGAATAAAGTAAAAAAAAGGTGTGTAGCAGAGAACAAAAGTACAAAAGAAAAGGAGGTAAAGAAAATACTCATGAATATAATTTATTCTACTAAAATATATAATTTTTTGAACTGGTAATTTATTGTTATATATATGTATGTTGAATCCTCCCTGATGTTTTACTGGGCACATGCATTCCCTTTTGTTTTGCATTCCTTTTCTGATTTTCTTTTTTCTTATTCTTATTTTTTAAATAAAATAAAAAAAAAGATTATTCTGGGAAGATGGTGGAGTAGTTCAGAAAATTTTAGTTTCTCCATACACAAATAAGACAAAATTTGCCTCGGGCTGAATATAGTGTAATAAAAACAAATGGGAGTTGGGGAAGAATTGTGGTGCTTTTGGACAATTGCAGAAGATCTGAAGAAATATCAGGATGAAGGTTAGTTAATGCACATATATCTGTGAGTGCAGAAACAGTGGAGAAAAGACATTGATGATTGTGGGCACTTATAGGAAGTTGGAGTTTTAAATTTTGGTTCCAGAAAAAAACAAAAACCTGGGCCAGAGGCACAATTCCATCACCCCAAGACTAGAGATGATTACAGTAACAATTTGCTATATATTTTTTAGAAATGATGAGCAAGCAAAGGAGAAATAGCTCAAATACAGAAAGTTACTATGGGAATAAGGAAGACCAGGGCTCAAAGATGCCAAAAAAAAGTCTCTCTTACACTAAAAAGTAACATCTATCCCCAAAGAATTCATAGAACAAAAATAAAGACTTAAAAAATCAAATGAAAGAGATTGAGGAAAACAATAAGGAAAACACAAGAAAAACAAGAATATTATGAAATAAAAGTAAACAAGAAAAGGAGATTCAGTCTTAAGGAAAAAAATGACTCCTTGAAAAGTAGAATGGGGCAAAGGAAAGTCATTGAAGTATAAGGGACCAAGAAATAATAAAACAAAATATAATGAATGAAAAAATAGAAGAGAATAGAAAATATTTTTAAGAAAAACAATAGCTGTGGAGCACAGATCAAGAAGAAAAAACCAAGAATAATTAGACTACTTGAAAAATAAGATAAAAACAAAAATCTTGACATAATAGTATAAGAAACAAAGAAAATAATCTTAAAGTATTAGAACAAGAGAGAAAAGTAGAAATAGAAAAAATCCATTAACTACCATCTGAAAGAGATCCTATGAAGAAAACAGATAAGAATGTCATTACCAAATTCTGAAGCCTCTAGATCATGGAGAAAATATCACCAGCAAGAAGAAAAAAATTCAAAGATAGCAGAGCCACAATTAGCATCACATAATATCTAGTAGCAGATACATTAAAAGACTGCAAATGTTGGAGCACTATATATTGAAGAGTAAAAAAACTAAAGTTGTGGCTGTAAATATACCCAGCAAAATTAAGCATAATCCTGAATGAAAAAAAAAAGATATTCAATTGATTTTCAGACTTTGAGGATTTTGTTGCAGAAAAACCTGAACTTAATAGGAAATTAAATATATAAGATCCAAGAGAAATATAAGAAAAACATGAAAGACTAATTTCTAGGGAATTAAGAATAAACTGTTTATATTTTATATGTGGAAATGTAAACCATATGTCTAAGATTGTCTTTAGTAATTGGGGCTGTCAAAAGAAAGATTGTGGTACAGTTGAGTGTGATGTGTTTCTTTTAAGAAATTATAGGTAAATGGTAAAAGTATAGGTAAAAGGTAAAAAGAATAATTATTATTAATAAGGTGGGAGAGCAAGAACCGACATAGGGGAATTAGGAAAGGACACTAGGTAGTTCTGAAATCTTATTCATATTGAAGATAGGATAAAGAGGGAACAACACAAATATTCAATATATATATGTATGTGGATGTATTAGAAGAGTATAAAATTCTTCTAAATTTATAAAGAAATAAGAAGAAAGGGGACTGAATAAGGGGGATAGAAAGATATATAGATTAATGGGAATGAGATAAGCTATGTAGCTTAATGCAAATGGGATAAAAAGGGAGGGAAAGGGTAAGGGGAGAATATAAAGAGGGATGAGGTAATTGAATAATATCAAGGCAAGGAAACTGTAGAAGTGAATTAGAGGAGTTGGGAGGGATAAGAAATAAGAGATACATATAAACATAATAACAATGATCAGGAATAGAATTTACTAGAAAAAAAAAACCGGCTAGAAGTCATTGATTGCAGATAAAGTAAAAGCTGAAATGGATTTTATCACAAAAGAAAAACAGGGAAACTATTCTATATGGCAGTGATATTAATATTATTTTAGAAATATAAAATAACTAGATAGTATAAGGTTGAAATATTGTTGTGGTACAAAAAATGATGAGTTGGTGGATTTAGAAAAATATGGAAAGATTTGGACTTATGAAGGATGATATTCTCCACCTTCAAAGAAACAGGATAAACAAGTTCAGTATGTCTTTACATAGATGTATATGAATGTACATGTGTATATATGTATATGAGTATAGATATCTTTATATATTTACATATGCATATCAACAAATGAGTACATATGTATGTATATATAAGTATATCTGTGCTTAACTATGGCCTTCTTAGGGAAAATGGGAAGAAGAAGGGAAAAAAGAATAAAAAAGTGTGTAACAGAGAACAAAAAAAAACCTACAAGGAAGCAAAGATGAAAACAAAATAATATATAGTATCTATTATATAGACTTTCTTGAAATGAAAATTATTGTCACATTTTGAATCTTCTCATGTCTAACTATATGGCAATTTCCCTCCTTTTTCCTATTTTGTTTGTTTTTTTCTATTTTGAAATAAATTTTTAAAAGTTTTTCAAAAAATCCTCCTGTTCTAGGGAATGGTAGCTATGGAGAAAAAGATGCTGTATATGCATACTTAAGGACAATACATTGTTACAGAATCATATTATTGTTTTTCAGCCCCATAATGTTTTATTACTATAGCGGGTGTGAAGATTTTGGTAGCTGGAAAGAAGTAGGCATATGTTTTAACCAGTCTCACCGTCTTTCCTTAAGTCTCCTCAGTTTTGCTCTAAGTTAATTTGTATGGCAAACAGATGTATTAACGAGTTGAAAATTATCTTCTGATACCAGCTTACCCATTCCCATTTCAGTTTTGCTGAGAAGAGTTTCTAGTTTTATTTGGTTAGTGACATTTTTAGGAATTAAAAGTAATTTTGGACTCAGAAAAGAGTTCAGATTGAGAATTTTGAAGTGACAGCAGGAGAAAAGGACTTCAAAAGAAAGACATAATGTGTAAGTGCTTTTCTAGGTAGCAGCCTGGTAGGATTGGAATCATAAAAAAAAAAAAAAAAAGATAATCACTTAGGGTGGGGGAAGGAGCCTCATCACAGTTACAGTCTAGCTGCCATTGGCAAGGTACATAGGAACTCAGAAAAGAAGCTGGGAAAATACAGTATAGATACCCAGGAGATAGAAATAGAGAGCAATGAAGATAGAACTGAAAACACCAGCAGTTCTGCAGTAATAGATATGAAATGTCCTGGTGTGCTCCCTAGTCATGTATATTCTCTGTTTGTGCTCTCTATACCAACTATAAGAAAATATACCTCTGGATAGAAAGGAGAAATCTTTCTTGTTACTTTTTTTTAGCTGCATTGTGGAATTAGATGTAGTGAGTTCTCTGATTGGTCTAGTTAATGAAATCCACTGCTAGGGGCTCATGTTTTGAGTATCTGATAGTCATAAAATATTTTAAATGTAGGACAGTTCCCCTGGAAGTCATGAACTTATGTTTTTTTGGTGTGTGTACATGTTAGTGTGTGTTATGGTACCATGTGTTTTCTTCAGTTATTAGCTCTACCTTGTGATTTAGGCTTTAAACAGAACAATTTCTGTACTAATACAGTTCAGTCATGTCGAAGACATGCTCATCCTTTTCCTATTGCAATATGTCAGTTAAGAAGAATAAACTTAAATATACAAATTAATTGGATTATAAGTCTATAGAATGGCATTTTCAGTTGCTTGCTAAAGATAGTGATTGCAAGTGTTACTCAGAAAAGGGAGATATCTAAGTAGACTTTTGTTGTGAAGAGAGATTTCAGGGAGGAGGTAAGAACTAGGTTTGGACCTTGAATAATGGATAGGCTTTAGATAAATAGAAAGAATATAGACAGAGGATAGGATAATTAAATTAAATTAAAAGAGGTGAGATAAATGTGAATAAATATAGAAAATGTGAGTGGGGTTGGGGAGACTATTATAGGGAGGAGAACACCCAAAACACCCAAAGTAGTCTGGTACTATTTACTCACATACCTAACATCTTTTAGCTCTAATTTCTCCTTCTCAACCAGAAGCAGAGCAATTCTAATTGGCAGACTGTCAACATTTGAAACTGCCTCCACACTAATTAATATGTGCTTATGGCCAGAAATATGACTATAAAATGACAATTTGACGTTTCAAATTTATGCGCTGCCAGTCATTTCCCTAAATATGAATAGCAAGATTTACAAATCAAGAGAAAAATCTGTTCATTAGTTCAAATCAAGAACACCCTGGTACCTCTTGGGCTTTTAATCTGCTTGTACATTGCTGGTTATTTCTGGCTAGAGCAACCATGGCAGAAGAACTAGGGAAATAAGGCAGTAGAAAGTGGAACATAGGGTAGAGGACAAATTTATTCTTCTTGACTGGTTCATCTTGGTCATCTCTGCATTGGATGCTGTGGCAGTCATATAGTTCTTGTAAATAAAATTAACCAGGCATCAAAAATGATAAGTAGCTGTCTGGTTCTCTTTTATGTCACTTGCTATGATGTGACACAGTTTTTAAAAGGAAGAAAATATAATTACACTTGCCTTGTATAATGCATCAATGTTGCTTAGAAAAGTGATTCTAGGATTGTGTATATCTAGAAGATGTTGCTATCTCCACAAAGTACTCTTGGTCACCATCCTTAATTTCTTTTCAACAATTCCTATTCATTTTTATTAATAACCAATTAGATGATATAATTTTGTGTCCCATTTTCAGCAGTAATTTTATCTTGAATTAATATTTTTATGTTTTTCTTTTTTTCTTTATAATCACCCTCATTAATCAAAATGTCACAACTTTTTTCTTAAAGTTTCATTCTGAATTAAAAAAAAACATGAAACAATATCTGTCATTGAACTTGATTTTATGCACACAGATACACACATACACCTATGTTTGTATATATGTATACAAATAACTTTCAAACTTTTCCTGCTTATGATTTTAGTGAACCTTCTTCTTGTTTCTTCTCTTGGGGAGGGGACAGAGAACCTATTTCTATTCCTTCTTTTTTCCACCCCTCTTTTCTCCCTAAATTAAAAAAGGGGAAAATCCCTTGTAAAAAAAATCTCAGCCAAGTAAAACAAATTCCCAAATCGACTGTGTCAAAAAAATCTATGTCTCATTTTGCATCTTGAGTCTGTTAGCTCTGCATCTAAAAGTCTGTAAAATATATTTCATTACCAGTACTGTGAACTGTTTGAAATACTTACTGGTTACATGACTTTCATTTCATTTGATCCAGTTTTCACAGAAAGCTTGATTCAAAGCGCACCCCTGACACTAGCTAGCTGTGAGGCTTTGGGCAAATCATTTAAACTCTCTGAGACTCAATTCATTTATATTTAAAATAGGAGAAATGAACTCACAGGATTTCTGTGGATAATATACTTTTTAATTCTTACAGCACTAAATAAATGTCAGTTATTATCAACAAATGCAGTGTCGACCATTATCTGTGTTTTCACTGTTATTTGTATTCCTCTCTTTTCTCAACTTTAATCTTAATCTCTATCTCTCAAAGGCAGAAATCTCCAATGATGTATCTCAAAATTAGGAACTCTTTTCATGTCTCCTACTTTGTGCTTCAATGGTATGTCTGGTGTTAATTTTAAAAATGATGAATGGGATCACCTTCTGCCCCATTTGCCTGCCTTGACACTAGAAACTCTGAAGTAGATTTCCCCAAATTCAGCCTTTTCTCTTATTTATATGATGTCAGTCCAAATATGTCCATCTATAAAGCTTTAAGTGAGAAGAGAAGCTCTTTAATGCATGCACTCATTCATTCATACACACAAACATTTGAAGACTCGTTCTTAGATATTGACCTTGGATTTGTTGATATTGTGATATTCATTTTTATTCCCTCTTGGACAACCTTTTAGAGTTGTGTTTTAGGTTGGAGTCCATCATATAGTCAAGAAGAGTCAAAGGAGCTAGGACAAAAATGACAAGAAGTCATTCAAAGTGATGACTATGGATGGCTCAAGGAGGAAGAGTTTCTCCCTCTGCTGGCCTTGTTCTTAAATACTGTTCACTATAGGCAGCTAGGTAGCTAGAGGGGATAGAATACTAGACTTGAAATCAGGAAGTTTCCTCTTTCTGAGTTCAAATTTAGCATCAAGTATTTACTAACTGAGCACATCATGTATCTCTGTTTGCTTCAGTTCCTCAACCTTAAAATGAGTTGGAGAAGGAAATTACAAAGCACTCGATTATATTTGTCAAGAAAATAAGTTCCCAAAGAGTCAAACTCAATCAACTAAACAATAACTTTTCACTACTCTACCAATGATGCATAACTGTAATAAGTAATCAGTCTTCTATGTGGTCTAGCTGATAACCAGCCATATCAGGTTATGACTGTAAAATAGGACCAGATGTTTCTGTCCACTAAAGCAATAGTCTTCAAAGTAGAGACTTTTGACATAGCATGATCCCAAAGGCACTGTGGCTTGACCACAAAAGATATGTGATCAATCATTGGATATGGGTTGGATTTTTCTCTACTCTATCCAATCATGGATCTTTTCTCCAACATAATGACATCTAACCATTACAGGAATGCAACTATTATTAATATCTCCATTTTATAGGTGAAAAAGCTAAGACTTAAAAAGTAGTGAAGAGACTTGTTCATGGTCACATAGTTAATGAGTATCTGAGTTGGAATCCAAATCCAGGTCTCCCTAATTCTGTATTTCTGGCTCTATGAACTTTCTCTACTCTTTACTAGGAATCTTTTCCCCCAGAAACTTCACTTTGCTCTGGGACTTTTCACATTGAAAGTATTCTTCCCCTTGCTGTCTTTTCTTTTGGTAGACTCATTACTCCCTGAATCTTCTTTTTAAAGAGGTTATAAAATGTCATCCATGTTTTCATTCCTCTCCAGGCTGCACTCCTGGGTCTCTGGACTTTCTCTATCATGCTTTCAAGCCTGGTTCTTTCATCTCTTTCCTCACCTCCTTTCAGTATTTTTTAGTAGTTTATTTTTTCTGTAGTTACATGTAAATATATATTTTTTCATTTTTTTTATTTATTCCCTTTAATAGTATTTTATTTTTCTAATTACATGTAATACATTTTTCTTTAAAAAAACAATTTTAACATTTGTTTTTAAAACTTTGAGTTCCAGATTGCCCCCCTTTCTCCCTCCCCACTCTTCCTCATTGAGAATGCAACTCAATAAAGGTTATACATGTGTAGTCATGCAAAACGTTTTCATAATTGTCATGTTGTGAAAGGAAATATAGAACAAAACAAAAACAAAACAAAAACAAAACCCAAAAATTCTTAAGAAAAATAAAGTTTAAAAAAGCATTTTTCAATCTGTATTCAAACACCATCAGTTCTTTTTTTGTGTAATGAATGGCATTTTTCATTTTAAATTCTTCAAAGATGTCTTGGATACAATGGTATTGCTAAGAATAGTTATGTCATTCACAGCTGTTCATCTTATAATATTGCTTTTTCTTTATATATAGTACATTTTGCTTTGTAGTACCCCTTGGAAGGCTTTGCATGTTTTTGTGAGATCATTCTCATAATTTCTTGTAGCAAAATAATATTCCATCATAATCACATACTACGATTTATTGAGCCATTCCCCAGTTGATGGGCATATTCTCAATTTCCAATTTTTCGCCTCCAGAAAAAAGTTGCTATAAATATCTTTGACCATATAGATTCCTTTTTTAAACAAATCCCTTTTGAGATACAGACCTAGGTCAAAGGGTATGCATGATTTATAACCCTTTGGTCACAATTCCAAAGTAATCTATAGAATGTTTAAATAGTTCACCAACAGTTCATTAATGTCTCATTTCCCCCCACATCCTTTTTTTTTTTTTAACACTTTGTTATTTTCCTTTTCTGTTCTATGAGTGATTCTTGGTTGTAATCCTAGCTCCTTTGACCTTCAAAATACCAAATTCTAAGCCCTCAAATCCTTTAATGTAGAAGCTGCTAAATCTCATGTTATTCTGATTGTGGCTCTACTATATTTGAATTGTTTCTTTCTGGGTACTTCTAATATTTTCTTTTTGACATGGGAACTCTGGAATTTGACTATAATATTCCTGGAAGTTTTCATTTTGGGCTCTCTTTCGGAAGTTGACCAATGAATACTTTCATTTTTTTCCCCCTGGTTCTAGAATATCAGGGCAGTTTTTCTTGACAATTTCTTGAAAGATGATGTTTAACTTCTTTTATTGATTTTGACTTACTGGTAATCCAATAGTTTTTAAATTATCTCTCCAGGATCTATTTTCCAGGTCAATTATGTTTCCAATGAGATGTTTCACATCATCTTCCATTTTTTTCACTTTTTTTTGGTTTTGTTTTATTGAATTTTAATTTCTCACAAAGTCATCAACTTCTGTTTGCACAAATCTAATTTCTAAGAAATTGTTTTATTCAGTGAGCTTTTGTGCCTCCTTTTCCATTTCTTTAATTCTGTTCTTTATGGAGATGTTTTTCTTCAGTGAATTTTTGTGCCTCTCTTTTCATTTGGCCAATTGTGCTTTTTAAGTCATTCTTCTTTTCATTGATTTTGTGTACTTCTTTTATCATTTAGCCTAGTTGGTTTTTAAGGTATTATTTTCTTCAGTTGTGTGCATGTGTATGTGTAAGGATATATATGTGTGTGTATCTCCTTTACCAAAGTTTTAACATGTTTTTCATGGTTTTCTTGCATTATTCTCATTTCTCATTACTTCTCTTGCTTTTCAAAATTCCTTTTGAGCTCTTCCATGACAAACTCACATTTTTCTTGTAGGCTTTGGATGTAGAAACTCACTTTGTTATCTTCTGAATATGTTTTGATCTTCCTTGTCACCACAGTAATTTTATGTAGTCAGAATCTTTTTCAAATGTTTTCTCATTTTTTGTTCCCTTCTCATTTTTCTAGTCTATCCCATGACTTTTAATCTCTTTGTTAAAGAAGGGCTCTATTCATGACCATCTCCAGAAATGAGATGAACCAAATCAGTTCCAATAGGGCAATAATGAATTGAACCAGCTATATCCAACTCTGGGAGATGACTATGAACTATTACATAGAAGTTCCAATCCCTATGTTTTTGTCCACCTGCATTTTTGATTTCCTTCACAGGCTAATGGTATACTATTTCAAAGTCCGATTCTTTTTGTACAGCAAAATAACTGTATGGACATGTATACTTATATTGAATTTAATTTCTACTTTAACATATTTAACATGTATTGGTCAACTGCCATCCATCAGGGGGAGGGGATGGGGGGAAGGAGGAGAAAAATTGGAACAAAAGCTTTGGCAATTGTCAATGCTATAAAATTATCCATGCATATAACTTGTAAATAAAAAGCTGTAATAAAAAAATTAAATTAAAAATTTTAAAAAGGGCTCTATTTTAAGGATGTACTTGTCCCAAGCTTCAGATTTTTGGGCAGTTGTTTTCAGAAATATTTCTAGGGACTTATAAGTTTTTAGTTCTTCCAAAATGGTGTGATCTAAGGAAAGGTGTGTTTACTTCTCTTCTGGTCTGTGAATGACCACAAGAACTTGTGTTCTTGAATTGAGAGGAGGGTCCCTGTTCCAATGTGGTCACAAACTCTTATGTGCTAGTATTCCTCCTTACTCTGGGACCATCACCCAAGGCTGTCTGTGACCTGAATCCAAGAATGGGCCAAGCAACAGAGTCCTGCCTTACTGCTAGCAAAAACCTACCTATAATCTCTCTCTGATCAGTTGTTCTGACCTCTTTACCATCTGTGGGTGGAGAGCCCTGGAAGCAATGACTGCTGCTATTCCCAAGGCTTACTCCTGGTTTTCTGGGACCAGGGTAGTGCTGGAAGTCTGTGTGTTCCACTTTTATCCTGGTGTGACAAAGCTTTCCTGATCTTCTAAGTTGTCTTTGGTATCTGTTATCTGAGAGGTCTAGAAACTGCCACTGTTGCCACTGATTCACTTGCTCCAAAATCTGTCCTTAGTTTTGTTTTGGGCTGGCACTGTGCTGGTATATCCTACCCTGGACTGTCCTCCACTTTCATCCTGGTGAGACAGACTCTTCCTATTGACCCGCTAAGTTGCCCTGGGTTGGAAAATTGTTTTACACAATCTTTTTGTGTGTTCTGTCTAGAATTAGTTCAAAGTCATTATTTAAAGATATGTGGAGGAGTTTGGGGGAGAATTCAGGAGAATTCCTGTTTTTTTCTGGGTCATCTTGGCTCCACCTTTTCTCAGTATTCTTTTACTTGTAGTTTATTTCATTAAAATGTAAACTCTGGGGGCTGGTAGATGGTGCAGTGGATAGAACACCAGCCCTGAAGTCAGGAGGATCTGAGTTCATATCTGGTCTCAGATACTTAACACTAGCTGTGTGACCCTGGGCAAGTCAGTTAACCCCAATTGCCTCAGTTAAAAACAAAAGTAAGCTCCTTGAAGTTGGGGACTGCCTTTTTGCTTGTGTTTATCATAGTATCTGCCCTAATGGGTCAACTATGGAACTTGGAGATAAAGCAATAAACATGTATTAAGGATTTATATGCCAATAAGCAATGGACACAATTCACTCATGCCAGATTCATCTTTTGCTACACTGCCATCAAGAAAGATAAGACAAGCTCTCAAAGACACTGGTGAAAAAGTAGGATAAAGGGATCTTTTTCTCTCATGCAGAAAAGATAAATCTTTATATAACACTCAGTTGTCAACTGATATTACAATTATGCAAATCCATGATTTTGAAAGGGTGGGGAAAATGCCAGTGAGGAAACTCCCTCTAACAATACAGATCTCAAACTATCTGTGACTTAGTAAATAATTATCTAGGAATTGCTAGAGCACTGAGGTGATATGATGTGACATATCCAGTAAATAAAAAAAAGAGGCAAAATATGAATTTAAATCTTTGAGACTCCACAAATAGGAGTCCATTTGTTACTCTCTGCTGCTTTATAAGATTTTTTTTGTATGTATAATTAATGTTATAATTAGGAATAGAAATATAGACTGGACTTAATGATTTTATCTGTGTAGGGAACTCCAGGATAAGGAATCTCCCTTTATCAATTGTTTTCTGCAACTTAGGGTCTTGGGCATCAAAGTAAATAGTGTTGAGCCTGGAGTCTGGAAAGTTTCATATCTGGCCTTAAACCATTGCTGGCTGTGCAATCTTGGGCAAATCATTTAATCTCTGTTTGCCTCAGTTCCCTCGTCTGTAAAATGGGGATAGAAATGGCACCTACTTCCTGAGGTAATTGTGAGGATCAAAAGAGATAATTTGCACAATGCTTGGCATATAGTAATTATGTTATAAATTTTAGCTGTTATTATTATTATTTTGTATAGCATTGTATAGTATTGTTAAGGGACTTGCTCTGGGTCACATAGTGGTTTTATATTACAGATGAACTTGGATCAAGGCCTTTCTTGTTTTGAGGCTGGCTCTCTATCAGCTATGCCACATATAATACATATATGTAATATATAATATGTATTATATATACATATCTGTAATTAATAAAATGATATGGGGATGAAGATTTAAGATTTAAATATAATTGTCAACAATATTCATATCATTCAGAGTGCCACATCCAAAAAGTGAATTTGCACAAGATTAAAAGGCATATTTTCAAAAATTAATTTAAAGAAATACTATATTCCTTTAAAAACCACCACCACTACCATGCCAACTGATTATTTTGTACCTAACTATGTTGAACCATCTACATGACTTGAACCTGCTGGAATCTCACTGATGAACACCCCCTTCAAGGAATGTCTTTTCATTATAAATGTAAAGAGTGGATGTAGCCTCTACTGAGACAGCACTTTTCTTTTCTGGTGTCAACTGGTAAATGTATTAAAGCCTTATAGGAAAGACAGAAAGTGGCTGTGATGAACTAGGATTAAGATATGCTGACCAGTTACTCCTGAAGTTCATTAGAGTGTCATTTGGGAATTTCCTGACAGCAGAGAGAACAGGACTAACAGGTCTATCAGTATATAAAGGCTGCCGGATCCAGCAAGGGAAAATTGTTTCTTCATAACTCAGCAATATGAGAAATAAGAGAAGCTAAGGAAAGAGAGTTGGCATGAATGGGTGACAAAGTTTAAGGATTTCCAACTGAAAAGCCTAAGAGTGATGAATCTTTGAGAGAACATTTTATAAGGGGAAATATTGCTGTGCATGTCTGTCTCAAGGCACTTTGCAAATGTTAATTCTCATTACAATTCTCCGAAGAAGGTGGGTCTCATTTCTGTTTTTTTTCCTGAAGAAAGGTTATAAAAGTTGCCCAAGGTTATACAACTTGTCACTGTGTGAACCAGGACAAAAATAGGACTCCCAATTCCCAGATTTTTCTGTTACTGGATTCAGCTGACTTCAGTCTTCCATAGGGCACTCTCATTTTTAAACCATAGTCCTTTCATTAGCCTGTACAACTCCTCAAAGTCCTTAATAACTTTCTTAGTATTACCAGTAACAAGTACAAGCTCCAATTTATACAACCATCTGCTAATAGGTTGATGCAAAAAAAGGGACTAGTAATCAACTACAACATTAAAGATCAAAGGGGGGAAATTTCAGATCCATCTCTGATTCATGTTTGAAATTAGTGTTTATCAATCAACATCACAGTTAAAGACATGCCTAAAACATGGAGATACTGAAGACAGGGCACAATTTTGAGTTCTGACTCTAGGTGCATGGTCCCATTTAAACCTAAGACCTGACTTTTCCAAACAATACAATGAAAGGATTTTGATAGATGATTGTTAAGAGACTCTAAGGTACTTTTCATGAATCTTTTCTTGAGTCCTCCCAATTGCAAATGTCTTTGCTCACTATCTACCCTATCTTTAACATTCTGTATTTATTTTTGTATTATTCAGTCATAACACAAATTTAAATTAATGAATTAATCAACTAGCATTTACTAAATACTTACTATATTCTGGACACTGCTGGGCTCTGGAAATATAAATAGAAAGAAAAGAACAATTTCCATCCTCAAGCAGGATACATTTTAATAGAGGAGTGAATGAATGCATTAAAAAGCATTTACTAAGTGCTTATTATATACAAAATGTGCTAAGAATGGAAGATACAAATAGAAAAGCAAGATAGTGAGAGCTGTTAATTCAGTCAATCAATAAACATTTATTGCCTTACTGCCTTAAGTGCTACATATTCAAAGAAAGGTAAAATATGATACCTGATTTCAAGGTACTCATAATCTGGTCAATATGTGAATAACTAGTACAAATTATACATTAGACACATAAGAAATAATCCATTATAATTATGATCCATAAAATCCACAAGAATGATTTCTGTAAACGTGGGAATTTATCTGGAACTTGAAACACATGGCAGAAATGGGAAGAAAGCCTATTCTAGACATGAAGGACAGCCAGAAAAAGTGCCTGGAGTTAGAAGATGGAGTATTTTGTTCCAGGGAAGGATTGCAGAATACAAGGTTGGATATAAAATGTAAGAATACTGGAAAGGTAGAAGTTGGGGGAACGACAGATTATAAAATTTTGAATGATAGAGAATTGCAAATTTTGACCTTGTATTACCTTTAGGTAATAGGGAGCCCCTGGAATTTATAGAGCTCATTTCTATTTTTTTTTTTAAATTTTTTATTTAATAATTACATTATATTGACACTCATTTCTGTACCGATTTTTTTTTCCCCTCCCTCCCTCCACCCCCTCCCCTAGATGGCAAGCAGTCCTTTATATGTTGGATATGTTGCAGTATATCCTAGATACAATATATGTTTGCAGAACCGAACAGTTCTCTTGTTGCGTAGGGAGAATTGGATTCAGAAGGTATAAATAATCCGGGAAGAAAAACAAAAATGCAGATAGTTCACATTCGTTTCCCAGTGTTCTTTCTTTGGGTGTAGCTGCTTTTGTCCGTCATTTATCAATTGAAACTCAGGTCTCTTTGTCAAAGAAATCCACTTCCATCAAAATATGTCCTCATACAATATCGTTGTCGAAGTGTATAATGATTTCCTGGTTCTGCTCATTTCACTTAGCATCAGTTCATGTAGGTCTCTCCAAGCCTCTCTGTATTCATCCTGCTGGTCATTTCTTACAGAACAATAATATTCCATAACATTCATATACCACAATTTACCCAGCCATTCTCCAATTGATGGGCATCCATTCATTTTCCAGTTTCTAGCCACTACAAACAGGGCTGCTACAAACATTTTGGCACATACAGGTCCCTTTCCCTTCTTTAGTATTTCTTTGGGATATAAGCCCAATAGAAACACTGCTGGATCAAAGGATATGCACATTTTGATAATTTTTTGGGCATAATTCCAGATTGCTCTCCAGAATGGTTGGATTCGTTCACAACTCCACCAACAATGCATTAGTGTCCCAGTTTTCCCGCATCCCCTCCAACATTCATCATTATTTTTTCCTGTCATCTTAGCCAATCTGACAGGTGTGTAGTGGTATCTCAGAGTTGTCTTAATTTGCATTTCTCTGATCAATAATGATTTGGAACACTCTTTCATATGAGTGGTAATAGTTTCAATCTCATCCTCTGAAAATTGTCTGTTCATATCCTTTGACCATTTATCAATTGGAGAATGGCTTGATTTCTTATAAATTTGAGTCAGTTCTCTATATATTTTGGAAATGAGGCCTTTATCAGAACCTTTAACTGTGAAAATGTTTTCCCAGTTTGTTGTTTCCCTTCTAATCTTGTTTGCATTAGTTTTATTTGTACAAAGGCTTTTTAATTTGATGTAATCGAAATTTTCTATTCTGTGATCAGTAATGGTCTCTAGTTCATCTTTGGTCACAAATTTCTTTCTCCTCCACAAGTCTGAGAGATAAACTATTCTATGTTCGTCTAATTTATTTATAATCTCGTTCTTTATGCCTAGGTCATAGACCCATTTTGATCTTATCTTGGTATATGGTGTTAAGTGTGGGTCCATGCCTAATTTCTGCCATACTAATTTCCAATTATCCCAGCAGTTTTTATCAAATAATGAGTTCTTTTCCCAGAAGTTAGGGGCTTTGGGTTTGTCAAACACTAGATTGCTATAATTGACTATTCTGTCTTGTGAGCCTAGCCTTTTCCACTGATCCACTAATCTATTTCTTAGCCAATACCAAATGGTTTTGGTGACTGCTGCTTTATAATATAATTTTAGATCAGGTACAGCTAGGCCACCTTCATTTGATTTTTTTTTCATTAGTTCCCTTGAGATTCTCGACTTTTTATTGTTCCATATGAATTTTGTTGTTATTTTTTCTAGATCAATAAAATATTTTCTTGGAAGTCTGATTGGTATAGCACTAAATAAATAGATTAGTTTAGGGAGTATTGTCATCTTTATTATGTTCGCTCGGCCAATCCAAGAGCACTTAATATTTTTCCAATTATTTAAGTCTGACTTTATTTGTGTGGAGACTTTTTTATAATTTTGCTCATATAATTCCTGACTTTCCTTTGGTAGATAGATTCCCAAATATTTTATGGTATCAACAGTTATTCTGAATGGAATTTCTCTTTGTATCTCTTGCTGTTGGGTTTTGTTGGTGATGTATAAAAATGCTGAGGATTTATGGGGATTTATTTTGTAGCCAGTAGAGCTCATTTCTAACAGAAGACTAAAATACATGTTATCCCCAAAGTCTTAGTGTAATTTAAAAATTTTGAGATCTCCTCACTACACAAGAGGTTTTAGCTTTAATTCAAATAGAAAGGATACATAGACTATAGACAGACATAAATACACACACACACACACACACACACACACACACACACACATACCCATATGTTGTTGTTTTGAAGACGACCAATGACATCACAGGGTGACACCTTGATTTGTTTGTGAATTGCATTTAAGTAATTAGAGATGCTAGTTGTCAGCCCCAGTCTCTCAAAATTAACAAAGTCTGGTAGAAGACAAAAGTCAGGATACCCGAGGTTGGTCTGATTTACAGTGGATGACCTTGGCATCTTCAGTGTTGAACTAAGTTGTAAATGCTCCACAGCATCTGCTTCAGTTGTCTTCATGGCATTTCCTATGGCAGAATGGACAGATTAAAATGTACATATGTAGCTAAATATATACATATACATAAGAAATCCATATACACATATATGTCTAGAGATAAAGTTTTAATAGTGTTATACTGCACTAAAATTTTTTGAGACGTCTTTGTGTAAACTGACCAAATTAAAAAAAATGTATATATGGGTATAATATATATATTTATATACATGTACATACATATATACATATATAAATAGAGTATCCACATGCACAATATATGTATGCATGTATGTATCTCTCTGCGTATAAGTAAATGGGACAAGGGAAACACATGTCCTGTTCACTACCTGCAGCACAGGTAGGAACATAGCTTTGGCGGCCAGACTACCCTAAGAAACTGTATCCTTCTAGCATACATTTTCACATCATTGTGCACAGCCTCATAATCAAAAGGTTCTGGGCTTCCACTAGCTGCAAATTTTTCTTTTTATTAGCCATATCCCAGTGATTATGCCTTTACAGATCCAGGATTGATTTTGATGTTTTACTTGAGGAAAATCTGAAACAAAGATTCATTCTAAATGGAACTGTTACCAGGAGACCTACTGACTCTTCAGGGAGACTGAGCATCATTCAGTCTCTGAACCCATAGGCCACTATGTCCTCCCCTTCTCTTCTAAGCATTCCTCCTACCCCTCTTTCAAAGCATCATGACTTTGGATCTTTGGCAATAGTGTTAAAGGAAGGACTCACTCCAGTGTGGACCAGACTCAGGGAGAAGTTTGTTATTTTTAGATCCCACTCCACAGAACCCTGGAGCTCTGTAACAATTGATTAAAGAGATAACAGGTGGAGAGGTAATGGAATGGTACTACAAAGGGAACCTCACCAGGAGATGATGACATACAACTCAGTAGACCATTAAATTGCCTCTCCTGATTTGTTCCAATAAGATACATGCAGTTTTAGTACCACACATTCTGTACTATTTGATCTTGATATAGATCTTGAGGTTTTCATTTTTTTCTTTAATGTTGAATCTGCCCTAAAAAATCTCCTTTCAAGTAGAACAATGTGTATGGTAGAATCTTTGGTAAATTTGAGTCCTTTCATACTTTTAAATAAAAACTTTCCCCACTTGTACACAGCACCCAGGAGATGCTAACATTTGAAGCAGACAGCTGATACTTCTTCAATTATGCAAATTAGGTTAGACATAAACAATTGGATTTCCAATATATGCAAAGATTATGACTTCTTTGCCAATATATTGGTGAGTTTCTTCCTGATCATAAAGAGGACTGGGGTTCAAAAGAATACAGGTAATATAGATAAACATAATTTATACAGAATAGTTGCATACTTTCTCAGTAGCCATGCAGCCCCTTCTCGCCATTTTATAAATGAGAAACAGGACTTTTAAAAGAAGTAGAGTGACTTGACTAAGTGACTAAGGTCACATAGGGACTAAATACCAGAGGTGTGATGGGATTTTATGTCTTAGAATTCCTGAGCTAGTGGTTTATGCGCTTTACTAAACAGCTTCCCCAATTTTCTAATAAGAAAATCATTAACTTTTTATGATTTTTGGAGTAATGATATGGTAGGAAAAAATAGTCATACCTTGGTCTGCCACTAACTAGCTGTTTGACTCTAGATATCACTTTACCTCTTAATTTTCAGATCCCTATTCTGTAAAGTTAGTGTAATAATATTTATACTACCTACCTTAACTCTTGGTTGAGAACTTCAAATGTATTTAAAAAGAGTTTTGTAAGTGTACTGCAGTGGTTGAGCTGTCAAGTTTGTATTTGTGGATTAAAAAAAATAAATTATCGTGTCATTGCTTCAGTGCTTTAGTGCAAAAGATTTCAATCTTATGGACATTATGAAATAGGAGTAAAACTGCAATAATGCCTTAAGCCTTCTTCTGTCACTATTTCTCTCCTCAGCTGCAAGTGATATTCCTCAAGGGTATATGTATTCACTCAAGAAACTATAGTGGTTACCTGTAATCTCCTCTTTATACCATGCTTCCTCATACTTTTATAGTTTTCTTATACTTGTGTTCTACCATGTACTCTATGATCCAGAAACACTAGCCTCTTGGATGTTCTTTGAACAAGACACTCAATTTCCCAATTATAGATACTATCTCTCACACATAGAATGTCTACTCTCCATATCTCTATCTCATGGTTTTCCTAGCCTTTTTCATGTTCCAGTGTATGGCAAGTTTTTCCCAACCCTGATAATTCTAGTCCCTTCATTACTGTTTATTTCCAATTTATCCTATACATAATTTATTTGTTCATAGTAATTTACACAGTATTTTCTATTAATTGTGAGGTCCTTAAGTAAAGGAATTTCTTTTACCTTTGGTTGTATACTCTGTATTTTAGCACAGTGTTTAATAAAGTAGGTGCTTAATATGCTTAATAAATGTTTATTGACTGACAGTGAAGTCAATCTTCCATGTTCAAAATTCCAAGGTTATCTTTTACTCTGTCCTCTTCCTCACCTTATATAGGTACCTTATATATAATGATTATATATAATCACCTTATATATAGTAATTGAGTTCTGTTATTTCTCCCTATATGGGACGAAATCTTTCCTAATTCTTTCTTCATCAGTGACTTTTCTCTTTTTATCTTACTATGGCACATACTCAAGTTTTTTCATTACTTTCCTTCTTTTCTCAACCTCTTACTTTACTAAGAAAATTGAGGATATTCATCTTTTTTAAAAAAATTTTTATTTAATAATTACTTTATATTGACATAATCCATGCCAGGGTAATTTTTTTTACAACATTATCCCTTGCACTCGTTTCTGTTCGTATTTTTCCCCCTCCCTTCTTCCACCCGCTCCCCTAGATGGCAAGCAGTCCTTTATATGTTGGATATGTTGCAGTAGGATATTCATCTTTTGAACCTCTTAGTCATTCAATATAATGAGTAGTCTTTTTAAAGATCAATAAATAGGAAAAAGATATTAAAAAACCGGCAAAATTGATCAATACATTGAAAAAAGGCTTAATACCTGTATATAACACCTGTGGATCTCTGGTCCTCTCATTTCTTAAGCATGACTCATGATTTGAGTTATAATTAATCTTTATGATTTTAATTTATTGTTGATTTTCTGTGTTGTGTGTATGTGTTTTATTTGTATACCATTTTCTTAATTATGCTTGTTTTGTTTTGTATCAGTTCATGTCCAGTGATTATTAATCTGTTTTCCAGGCCAGTTGTTTTTGCTTTGAAATATTTTACAATTCTTTTCCCCACTTCCCTTCTCCATTTTTCCTTCTCGTTTTTCCAGTATTTTGATATTATTTTAACATTTCTTGGTGTCTTGTGCAGATATTATCTTTAAAGTAGCTAGCCTAACTTAAAAGGAGTTTGTTGCTTGCTTAAGATTTTGTACTTAATGTTGTTAGTTTCTTTTTCCAGTCATTCATTTATAACTCTCATTTCTTTTCTATTTTTTCCTTCTAGAGATCTCATTTCATTTATATAAAAATGTTTTAAACTTTTTTTTCAGGAAGTATGCCTAAATTCATGCCCAAGCTGTTTTCCTCTGAGACCTGTGCAAATATTTTGGAATCACTCTCTTCTGTTGAGTTTTTATCTTGATTGTCCCTGCCATCATAAGTTTTCTTATGATGAAATTATTTTTGTTTTGTTTCCATTTTTCCAACATAACTTTCTGACATCATATTTTATGTTAAGACTTTATGTTAAGACACATTTTATGTGTCCTCCTGGCTGTGGGACTAGTACAAGATTCTTTCCCTGATTATTCTAATGCAGACTTCAGACTGGGCTCAAAGATGCAACTGATATATTACATTACTTTGCTCTTAAGGTCCGAGCTACATAACTGGTACTTGCTTCTGAACTTGATCTTTGTTCAGTGCACAATCTCACATTCACTGAATACACAGAATACTTATAATTCTACAAGTTAATTCAATAATAGAATATAAGTACCTTAAGTGTAAATAATGTTTTAGTTTTTGGCTTTGTATAGCCACAGAACCAGTCATGATTTTTAAGCTGGGGCGTAATCAATGTGTGTTGAATTAAATAAGTTATAAAGAATTATTCTGTATTACCCAGGGATTTACATATGTTTCATGTGGACAAACTGTAGGTTTCATGAAGGGCAAGACAATGTCTTATCCAAACTTTTCAATATCCCCAAAGCCTAACACTATATTCAATATAGAATAATCTTTAAAGAGTAGACATTGAATAAATATTTTTAAATATAAATTTGGATTTGAATGAACATATTTTTTAAAATTCTTATTAGGTTCTTGGTCCAACAGGAACTAGTATTTTTTGAAAGAAATAAGAGCTAAGTTTGTTTTTGATTTTGTTTTTCTTCTCTTTTGAATTTTTTTTCTTTTTCTTATATGTTAGGTTCTAAACTGCCTCCCTCCCTTATCACTCTGGTGGAAAGTGTCTTTCTCCATAGGTCCTTTGTAGTTGATGTGCATATTTCCAATACTCAGAATAATTTGGACGTTAAGAATCATTTTTCAAATAACATTGTTGTTACTGTATATAATATTCTCCTGCTTCTGCTCATTTCACTTTCCACTATTTCATGCAAATCTTTCACTGATTTTCTAAAATCAATTAGCCCATTGTTTTTTTATAGCACAGTATTATTCCATCACAATTATATACCACAATTTGTTTAGCTATTCCCCAATTAATAGAGTACCTCAGCTAAGTTTCAATCTCTCATCATACACTCATTATCTGTGTGGCAATAAGCAAATCACTTAGTTTTTATGAGTCCTGGTTTCCTCACTTGGAAAATGGAGGTATCTCCATGGAAATGGATAGTATCTACAAATATGGATAGTATCTACAATATAATATAAAAATGGATAATATCTACAGTATAATATTACTGTGAAGATCAAATGAGAGACTATAAATAAAGTATTTTGCAAAATCAAAATACTATGTAAATATTAGGTATCAGCAGCCTAGTGTGTAGAGTTCCAATGTCAGGAAGTCAGGAAGATCTGAGTTCAAATCCTATCTTAGTTAATTACTAGCTTTTTAATTATAGATATGCAACTTCATTTTTTTTGTCTCTGTTTCTTCACCCCTAAAATGAGGACAATATTATCTTATGCATTTGTTGTGATGGTAAACTGAGGTAATATCTGTAAATAATTTTACAAATCTTAAATCATTATACAGTTATCTCTTTTATGTAGTAACTTTCCACATCTGACAATTTTTGGAGTTTTGCAGAAACTGTAGATGACATGTGAAGAACAACAGATAACAGAAAAAAGTGTGGAAACTCAAAAATGCATAAAACATATGTATAGTACTATAAATAATCAGTATATTTTATCTTTTAATACTATAATAATTCAGATTCCTTCTCTGGTACAAAGGAAGGACCAAAAATTTTGTGTGGATTTTCCAAATTGTTGGAAGTTCCCCAACTCTAATCCTTGTGATATGTATAAATCATAGCTCTTATAAATACCAACATTATCATTAGAATTAGTAATAAAAAGAGAAGGCAGTTAGACAGTGTCAGCCAGTCAAAGATTTCCCTACCATAGAGCCATGTCAATGTACAATTTGCTTCTTCCTATATCACCTTGGCTCCCTGCCTATTTTTCCTAATCTCTACTAATTACTTTATGATGGATAAGTTACATAATGATGCCCCCTTGCCATCTTGGCAGTCATTTAGTATAGACCACAGTTATGTGGAAAAGACACATAAGACTGATGTATCAGATATTCCTATAAAATGTACAACAGAAATAAAGACAGCATGATCACAAAAGCACAGAACTGTGGTTCTGGTGCGGGCACTTTCAGTATTTCTGCCATGTGACACAACCAGAAGAGTCCCGATTCTTCCCTTGGGCATGGACAACAAGGAAAATAAAAGCACACAAGGAGGCTCGGGGCAGGCATCCAAGTGAGCCTCCATGCATGAAGAATCAGGCTCCTTTTACACACAGGTGCAACGTAGCTCTGTCCCCAGGCATAATTGGCCAGGCAGCCTTTAATGGGGTCATAGTCCAGGGTATTCCAGGTGGAGTGGGGATGAGCCAAGCATGGGGACTCTGAGGGTTTTGTATCCTTTACCACAGGGAACTAGATGCTCAATTCAAGGTGTGTGTAATTAATTTCCCTTGTCATAACACCTGTGAAAGCCAGGTGCAGTCTAGAAAAGAGAGAACAATGGGAAAAGGGAGTGCATAGTCTATTGAATACAGAGGAATCAACTTCCTAGTCTCTGAAGGCAAAGAATAGTATATATAATATAGGCTCTCAAGTGGAAAAAATATAGAACTACTTATCCATCATGCAATTTCCTAAAACAAACAAAGCCTATAGTGGTATGTGTACAAACACACTAAACCATTTGCTTTATGAATTCTTTATGGCCTTACAGTATATTATACTCCAATATTTTTTCCTTATCTTTTGAACTTTTAATGGTATCTTTTGATATTCTTGAAATCATCTGGAGGTATTTGTCTTTGATTAGGAGCCAGTGAATCAAAAGTACCTTTAGGTCAAGTACCCTTTGAAATAGTCAAAGGTCATGATGAAAATGGAATATAATGAACAAGCCAGCCTGTTGCCATTCGTAAAATTAATGATTTGTTGCTGTAGGAGTGAGAACATTTGAAATCAAAGTTACTGTATTAATTATAATGTTTAATGGCTTGGATAGCAGAGAATAGACATTGATAAAATGTTTAAGATGATATTACTTCATGATATAATATGGGCTATTTAAGGAAAATAAATATTTTGAATTATGATAGACAAGTTTCATGCAATTATTGCTTTTTTCCTTCCCCCCCCCATTCACTCAATGATGGGAGGAATAAAATAAAGGGAGGGAGAAGGGAATAAGAATTTATATAGAGCCTCTACTGTGCCAGACACTATACTAAATACTTTACAAATATTATCTCACTTGCCTAAAGTACAAGTTTATATAGAGGACAATTTTCTGACACATAGGAAGGAAAATATAAGTCAGTTAAATAACTGTGTATGTATTAAAGGCCTATTTTGTGTATGGTTCTTCAGGAGAGATTATATTGTATAATAATGATAATTCATATGATATTTTTAAGATATGTACTACAATATTTTGTCTATTTTCAGTTGAGACATCAAAATTGAAATGGTGTGGCTACATTAGCATTGCCTACAAATACATAAGGTGGACCTTAAACTCAAATCTGATTATAAGATTATTGCTTCTTCTATTACACCACCTGACTTCCGAATGTAGCTCATTAGATTCCTATTCTCTAGACATTTATTTCTGTCTAATAAAAAATATAATAAAAGAGCTAGCATTTAATGACTTTGTGGCATGCAAAGAATTTTTTCCAATAATATTTTATTTTTCCAAATACTATGCAAAGCATTTAAAAATATTATCTCATTCAATCCTCCCTACAATCTTGGGAAATATTATTATCCCCATTTTACAGATTGAAAAACCAATTCAGATAGAGTGATTTGCCTAGCATTATACTCAGGCAAAATTTGAACTCAGATCTTCCTGAATGCCAGCCCAACATTCTGTTCAATGACACAACTAGATGACTGTATCTAGGGGTAAGGTGTGTATTCATAAATCAGTAATTCAAGGCTTTATGTGAAAAGTGCCATGTGAGTAGTACAAATTAAAGAAGATCAAAGATGAGATAGAACCACTGCTTAGAGTGAATTGAATGATGAAAACTGACAAGAGAGAGAAGTCAGAAGTTCTCAATTCTTAATTTGCATTGGTTTTATCTGCCAAAGAGAAGGGCTTTTGAACATTGATGAACTGTAGCGCATGGCATCAAGGGCAATGATGACAGTGAAGTCAACCTCAAGTTGATATCCTTTGAAAAGGCAATGAAGGAACCAGGAATTTATGATAGAAAGAAATGAGTTAGGGATGGTGACTGTGGTGATGGTATGATAGATTTAAAGGATTGTCTGTCTGGTGAAAGAGAGATTAAGTTTGTTTTCATTGATCCCAGAGGTCAGGATTAATAGTGAAGGTTGGATAAAAGTTGCAAAGAGGCAGATTTAAGCATGAAGTAAGGAAAAAAAGATATTTTCTTCATGCCTGGTTTATAGAACATGGATGGGCCTTTGAAATTTCTTCCAATGCTAAGATTCTGTGATGTGGTAAAGGGAAAAGTTAAACTATAAAGAATATCTGATGGGTGGTAAGGTGGGAGAGACAACAAATACACTACTTTTTAAGAACTTTGGCAATGAAGATAGGATGATATATGGCTCAGAATCTTGAAGGAGATTGAGGAAAACATTTTGACTGCTGTGCTTTTTAACTTTTTTAAAGCAGAAAGCACGCCTTGATATGTTTGCAGACAAAGTAGAAGGTGATGGTAAAGATTAGGAAATTGAAAATGCTGGAATTATTGGAGATGATTGATAGCCTTGGTATATTTCCAGATAAAACTTATGAAATAGCTCAGATCTTAAAATGGAATCCAAAGACCTTCTGTAGGCAACATCAAAATGAATTCACTAACAGTGTAGCGACAAGGAGATATCAAAAATATTCATAAGAATTTGTGATAATTTAGGATTGTATTTGATGCCAGAAATATTAAAAGGATTGTATTCAAGGAGCACACACTTAGTGATTAATATAAATAATATAGGTGCATTAACTTAGGAGGGATGGTTTTTGAACCATAGGCAGTTCCTTCTTTCCTGGACTTTCCTGGATTTAGTCCAGCTGACTATATGAAAACTGTGGAGGGAAGAGAGAGTTTCTGATCATTCATGACAAAGGGGCCATACTATGTAATATTTAAAAGTCTTTTAATTGGCCATGGAACTAGAAGAACTAATAACAAAGGATTCTGAGCAAGAACTCAGTGCTTGTTCAAAAAGGGTAAATGATATTTTCATTGCTCTCCTATTCTTTTGTGGTGGTGAAAAGTCGGCCTACTTTGGAATTCCTGCAAAAACAGGGGTTGGGGGAATAGAGTTATTTTATCTTCCAATCAGGTGTAGAGGCTATTTGTATATGGCTGCATCTGCCTGTGTTGCTTATTATTTTATGATATTAAATGAAACAGGTATTCTGAGATGGAAGTATCCATTGCCACCTTATGAATTTAGATCGGTGGCAGTAACAGTGGCCATCAGTGGTGACAGTGAAAGGAGCTACAGATAGATGTGTAATGGTCACTTGATTGCAGTAGCATCAAGAAACATTATTGCACTAATGGAGAATATCAGTTATGGAGATTGTCAGATATAGCAATACACTATCTTCTTTATTTAGCAGATAGTTACCCCTAAAAAAAAACTTTATGACAAATTCATAAGGGAACCAGGAATTGGGAGATATCACTTTAGCTATACATATTTGCCACATGAACTAAAACTTTGCACTTTAAGTTTGTGCCCATTTTATTTTTCCCACAGAACCTATGTGTATTTTAAGAGAGTATATCTGCAGAATTTTTTGAAGAAATGTTTTTGTATCCATTATTCTTGCTATTTGGTCTTAATAAATATTACCAGTTGATAATCAAAGGCACACTGGCAAGAGATCATGAGTGACAGTACTAGAAATCCTTTCTTCTCAGTTTTATCTTTAAAATTAGAGACTACATAGTCAGCCACCATCGAATGAAAGTGGGAATTGGGGAAGAGATCCTAGAAGTAATATTCCACAGGTACTTCACAAGAGACATTATACAGATTGTAAAAACCTAGCAAGCATGAATTGGTGTCTATCAGAAATTCACTACTTTTAATGGGATTGTATTTGTCAAATCTCCAATATATCAAATGTAGAATTCAAAATATTTTGGAGAATTCAATCAATAAACATTCTAGACCTAGACAATTAGTGTAGATTAAACTAAATTGTGTGGACATAACATGGATCCATAAAGACTTCAAACAATATTTTTTAATAGTTTGAAATCTATTGTTGCATTGCCAAATATTTGTGATTTCCAAGCTACAATTCCAAAATACAGATATTTAGGAGAGAATATCAAAATCATTTGGGAAGAGAATAAAGTATCTTTTATTTCTGTTGGTATACTACTGAGAATACTTTTTAGTAAACCTATAGAAATAAGTTTATATCTATAACTTTTATGCAGCTATAAAAAACATATATTTTTACTACCTGGGCCATATATGTTATAGGATCTTATATCAAGAACTGGTAAGGATTTCAGAGATTACCTAATATAATACCCTGATTTTATGGGTGAGGAAATTTTGGATCAGTAGGGTTAAGTAATATGCTGAAGGAAGGTGGATTTGAACTCAGATCTTTGCACTCACAGTCACTGTTCTTTTAAAAGTACCTATCAAATATTAAAAATAAAAGAATTATAATAGCATAGCAATGTCCTGGGTCTATTGTTGTCTGAACCCATAGCTGAGAAGAATAAGATGATGATTAAAAACCAGCATTTATATAGCACTTTAAAGTTATGCAACCTTTAAGGTTTGCATAGTACTGTACATGATGAGAATGTGATGGAAAGTATTAAGAATTCTTTAGTGTGTGTTACCAGTAAAGACAAATGTAAACTAACTTGATCATAACAAAGATGTAAAAGATCCATCATTATTCTGAAGCAGATGCCATATAACTGAAGCTGACAAATTTCTCCTGCAGAAAGTAGTTTAAGAAATAATGAAGGAATAAGCTGTTTATTAAAGAGGGAAATAAGGTATTCAAAAGAATAATTTAGGGATGAGTATTGGAAGAATTCTGGCCAAAAAATGACATGATCCAGGAAGTGTCTTTGTGTTTATATCCTCTGGCACATAATAAGGTGCTTAATAAATGCTTTTTGATTTGTTGATTTATTCTTGGGGGGAGGGGAAGGTAGAAGGGAACAAGCATTTGTTAAGTACCTGTTAGTTATGCCAGGAACTATGCTAAGTTAACAAACATCTAATTTGGTGATAGCCCTTTAGGCTAGTTTTTCCATGATTTAAGAAATTGCAAAAGTAGAAAAGGACTATGAACTCCTAGGATTCAGCAAAATAAATTTTCATGTTGTATCTCAAATGGGGTTGTATCCTTGAATAGTCTCTGCCATTAAGCCATACCAGGCCTGCCTCTTGGACTAGGAAGCAACCTTACTTTGGTATCATGAGTAGTATAATAGTAATTTAATCAACCCTTGGAGGAACCTCAGAAACCATCATATTTACAATAGCTTCTTCAGGACTAGGAGAAGTATTTCTGGTTTAAACACATAGTGAAGGAAGAGCCTTAAAATAAAATGAGAGATAGAATGAAATGAGAGTGAACAGATGAAACTTGGGCTGGCAGAAAAAAAGAAGGGATCTTTCTGGGTTTCTCTTCAACTCCTACCTTGAAATGCAACGTGGAATTAGTTAGGGGAATTTTTAGAGCATGAAAGAAGAGAGAAAGGCTTTATAATCACTGTGTCAGGGACAGTCTCTTGGAGAGACAAAATAGGCAAAGATAATTGAGCAACAGTTCACTCACTCAGCAACTCAAATACAGAAGGAAGGATGCAGAGCAGCTGTGGACTAAGGAAAGATAACTACACTAATGAAAAGACCAAAGAGCAAATCAAGGACAGACAGGAGAAAGAAGGTTATACTCTTTAGAGAGGAGCTCCCAGACAGGAGACAGGCAAAGGGGATTGGTTGGTAGACTCAACTTCATTTAATACTAGATCAGATGATTCCCTACTAACAAGGCCTTGAACTCCAGGATCAGATAATTATTTTCTTATTAGAAACAAGGACACATAGAAAAGCTTTCACAAAACAGGTCCCAGCCTTCATGCTGTCATAGAACATCAAAAAGAAGGGGAAAGAATGTTTGTTTCCTTGGGTTTGGCTCTGTTAACAAAAAATAAAGTTTATCTGGATTCATTTCAAAGCAAAATCTCCACCCTGGCTAGGCAGAGGAATGGGATTTCATATTTGTGTCTTTGTATTCGTGCATTTTCTTGCTTGTCAGCATCTGCTTTCACACAAAACAGCTGCTCACATCAGAAGTTTGGATTATAAATCTGCATTGAGGCTCTTTAATGAGAGTAAGGCTAATTTGGGGTCACCAGGAAGAACCTATGGTAATACTTACAGAGGTATTTGTGGAGTTTGTTTGCCAGGATTGTGGGGTAGCACCTTTCCTGGTTTAGGCAGGTTAGGTGGAGTGAATAGTCAGGTACCAGGAGTGGGTTGGAGCCAGGGTGGCTGGTGAGAGTGGATTATGAAATTCTTATTGTGAAGCCTTTACACCTCAGAAATCCAGCAAAGTCTATGAATCAGGGCTTGATTATTGTCTTGTTCATGTGTAGACTCAGAAAGTGATGGAATAAATGTTGAGACTGAAGATTAAGCTTAAAAAGTGTGTCTGGTATGCTTTTTTTTTAAATCAGAAAAATGGCTACTAAATATTCTAGCATATAGCTAGAATCTTTCTTCAGGCAATTACTCATTATATGAACCTATGCAGATCCATTAACCTCTTTGAGGCTCTCTTTTCTTATTTGCAATGAATCATAAGAATTGCTTAGAGAATTATTTGAAAAATCAGATCATCTTCGCAAATTTTAATGTAAACATCATTTATGATGATGATGATGATGATGATGATGATGATGATGGCAACTGGGGTTAAGTGACTTGTCCAGGATCACACAGCTAGTAAGTATTGGAGGCCAGGTTTGAACTAAGATTCTTCCTGACTCGAGTGTCAAAGCTCTATTCACTGTGCTGTCTAGTTGTCCAGCTATTATACTTTGTTCAGTTCCAAAAAGGAAACAGGGAATAAATGCTACTACTTGTAAGACTCTATCCTAGTCTGAGAGGAAACAAAGATCAAAAAGAAACAGAGCCTATCACCTACATGCTTATATTCTATTGGCACACTGTAGTTCAATCATTTGTCAGGTCTGACTGTCCACAACCTCATTTAAGGTTTTCTTGGCAAAGATCTTATAGTGGTTTATTATTTCCTTCTTCAGCTCATTTTACAGATGAGGAAATTGAGGCAAAGTAAAGTGACTTGCTCAGAGTCACACAGATACTAAGTATCTCAGACCAGAATTGAACTCAGATTTTCTTGACTTTAGACCTGTCACTTTAAGCACTTTACCACCTAGCTGCCCATTTTGTCATCTATGGATTAGGCAAAAGCTGCCTGATTGGACTTTATGGGGACCTTTGCCACTATTCTTTCCTGATAGATCATAGAAAACAAAACTTGGGGAAAGAGCATGCTAGGGATGCTGGGGAAAGGTGAGGAGGAGAGAGAAAAGGGTGGCTTGGCTAGTTTGACTGAAGCAGAGCTGCTCTCTTGACTGGATGCTAAAGTGAACCACTAGAACACTGCAAGGTAAGCATTATCCATTAAAAAAAAATAGAATGAGTCTCTCCTTCAAAAGTTGGCTTTATGCTGAAACACATCCTAGAGCTTCAGGCAGAGAAAATACTCTCTCTACCTCTGAGACAGCGCCCCCCCTCCCCCCATTAATCCACCTTCCAAGATAAATAGCAACACCAGAGTAGAAGTCCTCCTTCTCTCTCTGAGCAATCACAAATGTATGATTCGCAATTCCTCAACACTCCAAATTCCGTTAAAACTTCCAACCCAAAAAGAATATAGGAAGATAAGATAGTTTATCTAGAAGAGTCCTGAAATTATCTATCTACTCCAGCTCTCTACTTTTATAGATGAGAAATCAGGACCCAGAAAGTCATATAAGCAATAAGTGGAAGAGTTGTTTTCAAAGATATGGAAACAGAATATCCAGAAAAACCGGTTAAACTCACCATACTCAGCAGCAAGTAAAGTAGACTTGCTTGATTTACATTTACTTAAGGAATTGGGTTTACTTTCTTAGACAACACCATAAACAGAAATTAGGAGAACAACAGGCAGAAAAATAGAATGAATTCGCCAACATTTCCATAACGATCGATTTTTATTATCATTGAAAATGGTATCAATATCACTTTCTCTGACATTCACCATGAGATAAAGAAGTACAATAAGTTGGTCCATTGAATAAACTCTTAATTTTGGAGTCAAGAAGAACTGGGTTCAAATCTTGCCTCAGACACTTTATTGACTCTGGCCTCTTGGACAAATCTTTTTATTCTCAGCCTGTTTAAGTTTTCCTATGTGTAAAGTGGATATTAATAAAAGCACTTATCACACAGAGTTGTGAGGTTAAAATGAGATAATCTTTGTAAAGCATTAGTGCAGTGACCAACACGTAAAACATGTTTTATAAATTCTAAAGAATGATAAATGAGAATAAATGATAAATAAGAATGATAATTATCATGTTTTATTATTATCATTAGTCAGAAAGAATAACTAGACCAGAGCAAATCCTTAATGAGGGAATCCAGACTGTAGATCAGAGGTGTAAGACACATAGAGGACCTCCAACATCCCCAAGTATAGTATGAACCAGACTGTAAACACAATTAGGGAATGTTTAACAAAATAAAAATATTATGAAATATAAATAATGTTAATATATTTTAAGTCAATATGTGGCAAAGAAAATCTTTATGTATCATTTAATGGATCCTAGTTCTATTTGAGTTTGACACCACTAATGTAGATAATTTTGTCCTAAATATGTCAATGAATCTTTTTATAAGATGTCTCTGGGAGGAGATAACTAAAAATTAAAGCAAAACAAACAAACAAAAAAAGCCAAAAAAAAAAAAAGATATTACCAGAAGATATTTGAGAAGACCACAAATAATAAGTAACTACTGACCCATATGGTTAGTTTCACACTTCTATAAAAGCTTTCTGAAAAAGAATAACATGTATTGAGGAGATCCTTGATGAAAAAATAAACGGAAACCACAAAATGCTAAATTATGCTTAATGACAGATGCAAATTGTTCATGCTCAAGATTAGTCTCACCTGTTGCCATTTCTAATTATTTCAGTTCTTGCTGTTGTTTGAAGGACATGTCCAAGAATCACACAGTCATAGGTTCTTCTTACACTTGAAAAGTATGCCAAACACCACCCAGTCCAATCTTTTCTGATTATCATACTCTGGGGCATTTTTTAAGGTGGAGAAATGGACATAACACTCCAGAAATGGTCAGACCTGAAGAGAATACAGAGACTATATGATTGGGGATAGGATGGTTATTGTTAATAACTGACTCTACCAGAAAAATAATGCATGCATTATTGGTCAACTTCCTGAGGTATAAATTTTCACACTGAAAATTTAACAACTAACTCTCAAGCACTCACCCAACTTTCCATCATCTGCAAATCTGACACTTTTATCAAATATATTAGTAAAACTGAGTAACACAATAAGGTTAAGAACAGACCACCAAAACACTTTTTTTTGAACTTAATAGTATTTTATTTTTTCCAATTCCATGTTAAAATAATTTTCAGCATTCATTTTTGTGAAATTTTGAGTTTTAAATTTTTCTCCCTCCCTTCCTTCTCCCCTCCTATGACTACAAGCAATCAATATAAATGCACAATCATGTTTAATGTATTTCCAAATTAATCATGTTATGAAAGAGGACAAGAACAAAAAGAAAAAAAAAAACCATGAGAAAGAAAAAACAAAAAAACTGATTTAAATAAGTAAAAACGGTGTGCTTTAATTTGTACTAAGTCTCCATAGATCTCTCTCTGGATGTGGATGGCATTTTTCATCACAACTCTTTTAGAATTGTCTTGATTCATTGTATTCCTGAGAAGAGCTAAATTTATCATAGTTGATTATCCACTGCTCTGTCCTGCTTTCTAGTTCTCCCAAGTTCTCTAGTGTCACCCCAAGTTGGGTGACAAAAATACCATGCTTTCTAGAGCCCCCATGCCTGGGTGATCAAAATATACTATCTTAATGGAAGAGTGATGAGGCAAGACTCCAGAGGATGGTTAAAATATGGAGTCCATTTATTCCAATGTCTTCCCCCTTTATTTACCCTAATACACATGCACTAAGTAGATATAACTTGCTATTGTATCTAGTTTGCACCCCGGTATCACTCTTTACCACCTGGTATCACTCTGCTTCAATTACAACACAGGTTGTAATCACCCCCTGATTTCTCAGGAAGGCTGAGAGCCCTTAGGGGAGATGGGGAACTGAACCAGACATTATTAATAGGTTCCCTCTGGACTGAAGGGTCTTTATACTTCACCCCACTATCCGTGGCCCTCTACAAGCCACACAATATTGCAATGTATACAATATTCTTCTGGTTCTGCTCATATTACTGGGAATCAGTTCATATAAGTCTTTCCAGATTTTTCTGAAATGTCTCCTCACATTTCTTAAAAATACAATAATATTGCATTACATTTCACATATCACAACTTGTTCAGCCATTCTACAATTGATGGACAGCCCCTAAAGTCTCTAGTTTTTTACCACTACTCAAAAATGCTGCTATAAATATTTTTTATGTGTGGGCCCTTTTTCCTTTTTATGACCTCTTTGGGATCAAAAAGGCGTGCACAGTTTTATAGTCCTTTGGGCATAGTTCCAATTTTTTCTCCAGAATAGTTAGATCATTTCACAACTCCGCCAACAATGCATTAGCTTCCCAGTTTTTCCACACCCCCTCCAACATTTGTAATTTTCTTTTTTGTCATATTAGCCAATCTGATGGGTGTGAGGTAGTACTTCAAAGTTGTTTTAATTTGCATTTCTCCAATCAATCGTGATTTAAAGAATTTTTTTCATAAGATTGTAGATAGTTTTAATTTCTTCATCTGAAAACTGTTTGTTCATATCCTTTGACTATTAGCATTCCTACTTTGACATCAATATATTTGTGACTGGGCATCTAGGTTGCACAGTGGGTAGAGCACTGGAAGACATTATTTGGTTATTAAAATATTAAAATACTCCTCTCTTTTCAAATCACATAACTATTTGAAGGCAGGATTTTCTTCATATACTTCAACCAAAAATAATCTTATCACAACAGATTGAATGCAGAAGCAGGTTGGAGAATACAGCTGTCTTCTATTTAGGCAGAAATTAAAGAAATTTAAAACAATACTACTCTTCTCACTGATTTTTAGAAAATAGTTATTTCCTCTAAAATATGTTAATTATATTCACATGTAATAGGTTTATAAGTGTTTTTAAATGAAGTAATAAATATTTTAATAATTTGTCAATTTAATTTTCAATGTAGTAAATATGGATATACACAATTCATATAAAGAAAATCTCTTTTGAGTGTAAAGGAGTCCTGAGACCAAAAAGTTTGAGAAATACTGATCTAGGCATTAAATCAATTTCAAATCTGCCTGATTGATTGTCCCATACCTCATATTTCTTTGCATCTATAAGGTTAACATGAAGGAATCTGTGAAATACTTTAAAAAGCATTAAACCTATGTGTAGAATACATGTAAAAAGAATTAGGTTTCCTTATATCTAAGGACTCCTTTGATATTACTTTCCATTTATTTTGTATTTATCTTGTATGTGTTCAGTTATTTATGATAAGTAGTTTTCCCATTAAAATGTCTTCATATCACATGTCCTTGAGCACAGAGACTATTTTTGTTTTCCTTTGCTTGTCATTGCTTAGTATAGTTGATAACATACAGTAAGTATTTAATAAATATTTCTTGACTTTGTGACATTGTGACTCAGAGGAAAAAGAACTAGGTTTTGGGTCAGAGACCTAGGTTCAGATGTCCTCTCTGATATTTACTAATTATGAAAACTTGATCACATCCCTCAAGCTTATTGGGCATCAAGTTGCTTACTTCTAAGATGATAGTTTTGGACTAGGTGGTCTCTGAGGTTCTTACTAGTTGTAGTGGTTGATATTATGATTTTGTAACCTTGTTTAAAAATGGAAATGAAGTTGGTTGGCCATAATCAGTGTTTGATGAATTACCAAAATCACCAAATCTTAGTGCTGAAAGAGACTTAGCTGGCCATTTGCTCCAATTCAAGACTGAACAAGACTCTTCTCTGATATCTTAATGTGTGCTCTTCTAGTCTTGTCTTTGAAGATCGTTAGTGCAGCATGTAATGGCAGGGCATCATACTTTTATATAATATATGATGTATTATGTATTTTCTTTATATTGATCATATTACTCTTCTGTAAAATGAACTGGAGAAGGCAAGAACACTACAAATGGAGTGATAAAGAGTTAGATATTATTGAAACCAACTGGACAAAAATAACTAAGCATAGTTCTCTGTACATAATCTGATCAAAGCACAATACTGGAGTAACGATGATATCCATTGTTCATTCTGTGCATCTTAGATCTCACTCATTTAGATCTCATTAACTTTTTTAGCTACCAAATCATACTGCTGGATCATGTTAAGTTTTTTGCTCTACTGATAGTCCTAGATCTTTTAAAAGATATCCAGACCTAAACAATCTTATACTTCTAAAGCTGATTTTATTTTTACTCCAAATATCAACTTTTACATTTATTGATGGTGTAAATCTGTTTGGATCCTAGCACTATTACTCAGCATTTTACCTATTCCTCCCAGCTTTGCATCACCTCCAAATTAAACAAACACAGTATCTGTGCTTTCATTCAAGATATTTATAAAAATGTTTACCAGATCAGGGTCAAGAACAGATGCCTGAAATGCCCCACTAGAGACCTCCTTCCAAGTTGACAGTGATACATTAATGACTATTCTAAATTTTCCATTCAACTATTCTGAATGTACCTAAATGTGTCAGTGTCAAGCCCACATCTCCCTATTTGTTGCATGAGTAGCATAAGAGACTTTGTTAAATGTTTTGTTAAAAATTTATGTAAACCAAATCCTTAACATTCTTCTTATATAATAGTCTAGTAACTCTGGCAAAAAATAAATTGAAGGTATTCTGTCATGATCTGTTAATGAAGCCATACTGGCTCCTGATAATTATTGCTTCCCTCTCTTTGTACAGCATTGTTTTTTACAAGATGTCATGTGAATAAAATAGGTAGAAGGATAAGGTCAAAAGAGATATGCCACAAATGCATCAAATTCTTTTGAAAGCTTTCATAATCAATTAAAATATCTCCCATATACCATGTGGTTGCGTATCCAGAACCACTTATAGAATGCCTACAAATGCACAATAGTCCCTATAGGGAATTTGCTTTATACATCTCCTGGAAGCACGCTCCTTGGTCTCCTCCATGGGGAAAGACATTATTGAGGCACTCTTTCTATGAACCAATCTCTCCATTACATAAGTTCCTGAATTTTTTGTACAATCATATCATTATCTTTAGACAATCCACTCCTTTCTTTCTTGTTGTATTTTTTTTTCATTTAACACTTTCAAAATTTTAGTGTCAAATGTTTCTCATCTTTCTTGAGTTAACTGTATCAATATAATTTGGGGGAATAAGATCCTCCTTATATTTTTTCTGAACTTCTTGAAATATCTTTTTCAAGAAACCTAATGTATATGAATGAATGTCTTCTCTTTCTCTACAGAAATTTGGAGATGCAGTGGTAACTTCCTATCCTTCTTCTCCCTCTCACCAAAATTGCCATTATTTTCAACTTGGTAACCAGATCTTTCCTGTTGTTGAAAATGAGGTCCAGAAAAATAGTCCTGCTGACTATTTTCTCTATTTCATAAGATAAAATTACCTATATCAAGACAAGCCAACAACTCATCATTTATTCTACTTATGGCATCAAATGAGCTCCATTTGATAATTGCCCTCCATAATTAATAAATTATAGTTCCATATTTCATTGTGATCTATTTCCTAAATTCATTTATTTCTTCTTTTTATCCAAGAAACCTTTGTATTCTGTCATGATGATCATGATTTCCCACTCTGTTGAAAACACCAAAATATACTACTTCACACCTTATTCACCTGGTTCCTGTATTTCTTTATTGGAGTGTATATTCTTAATATGCAGTACATTAACAATCTATCCCTACATCTATTCTTTTATTCCTTTTAAATAAGATGTTTGTAAAATGCTTTGAAAACCTTAAAATACTATGTAAATGTCATCTGTTATCACTATTATTATTACATTCTCCTAGAACTATATTTTAATCATAAGTCCCATTTTATTAAATGTTATTAAGTGTGGTCAAATTTGCCTCCTGCAATTAATATCTCTAGTTCACCTTGATTATTATTCATTCTTTAAGCATTTACATACTGACATCTGAACTTAAGAATTTTATTGGTGGCTGCTTTCTCATACCATTGAGTGATCTAGCATCTCTACTAATATTCTTTCTGTGTTGTAGCTGCTATATAAATTGTGATGTATCTATACTGATACAAATTCAGTTTAAGGTTCTCTTTACAAATGTGTGAGACTCTAGGAACATATCAGTTTTATCACTCTCCATCACATCACCTATATCTCTGGCTAAGAGTCCATTATGCCCATTATCTATGGTCCAAAATTCAAATCCTGTTCTCAGACATCATTTTCTTAAACCAGATGTTCTTTTCCAAAATCTGCTTTTCTCTTGCAAAACCTCTACTTTCATTTGGCAGCAGAGATAAAAACCACCTGGACATCGAAGGTCTTAAGTTTTTTGACCCAGAATTCATGGTTTCTACCAATGCTAGATGCATTATTTCTAGTGGTTTCATTTATCCCCATGTAAATCATTAGAAATACTTTTGGTTGTCAGCTTTGACATATCTTAGAAAACTCTCCATTATATCCCATGAGAAGATCACAGCCTCCTTTCTTGTTAATATTAGGCAGCAAATACCTTCTTGGTATCTATCGGTAGGGATTTATTTTTGTTAACACTGCTTAATCTTTAGAGAATTTAAGGATCCCAGTGTCACCTATGAATACTACTTACAGATCCAACTTATAATCCTTTGAAACATACAATTCCCCCTCTCCCCAGAGGTTGCATGCTCCATCTTTCCTTATAATTTCTCCATCAATTTTGGGGAGAGACTTCTTGCATTTGTATTTTTCTGGAGTTCTGCATTATGTTACCACTGTTCTTCTTCTAACTTCCCCCTCTACTCACACACCCCACTGCCAGGAAGCCTAATAATAGTAGTCTTCTTCTCACCTTTTAATTCAGGATGATCTTTGCTCTGCCCATAGCAAAAATGCCTGACAAGTAATTTTATTGTATCTTATAGTTTTTATATTTTGCCCAATACTAAGTAGTAAACCAAAAACTCCTATGTTTTTCCTTTCTTCTTTTTTATTTAACCAGAGTATCAGAATTTTTAGGAGAAAATTTGGGGCTAAAAGTAACGTGTCAAGTTATTTAATAAGGAAGCATAAGGGTGTATTTGAAAGGAGATTTAGAGGTACAAATTCTAATTGAAGGATTTGGGGTAGCTGAATAAATTTTATTTGTAACCAGAAATGAATCCTTGGGACATTTCTATCTCATACAGAGAAAAAAGAATCTTGAATGTGAGAGTACAGTGAATTAAATCTGTGTGTATCCCTCCATGACTGATTTCTGCTATTGTGTCCATTTCATGGAGCAGAAGGCTATAAGAGTTATGTGATAGTTTGCATTCTGCTACCATCAATTTTCTCTGTGTGTTTTTCCTGACTACCCTTTCATTCTGTACTTGTCTCTTATGGCAATCATCCTTTGGGCAGTGAAAAAATCTTAGTGAATTGAAAAGGGGTGACTTCTACTGTGGTTAAATGAATAATGATGTTCATATTATTTTGCCAGATGACACAAATCTTCATAATAAGGAATTTTGGATCCCAGAAATTGAATGTGATCTTACACATTTGCTCTATAAGCAAAGACACTACACAACATCCTGAATTGCTCTAGAAAATATATCTTTATCTCATTTCTAAAATATATAGAGAACTGACTCAAATTTTTAAGAATGCAAGTCACCAATTGCTAAATGATCAAAGAATATGAATAGAAAATTTTCAGATGAAGAAATTAAAACCATTTTAATCATATGAAAAAATGCTCTGTCGTTATTGATCAGGGAAAAGCAAATTAAGACAACTCTGAATGAAGTATCACTATACACCTTTCAGACTGACTAAGATGATAGGAAAAGACAACAATGAATGTTGGAGGGGATGTGAGAAAACTGGGACACTAATACATTGTTGGTGGAATTCTGAACTGATCCAACCACCCTGGAGAGCAATATGGAACTATGCCCAAAGGGCTATCAAACTGTGTTTACCCTTTGATCCAGCCATGTCTTTACTGAGACTGTCTCCCAAAGTGATCATTAAAAAAGGGAAAGGACCCACATGTGCAAAAATGTTTGTGGCAACCTTTTTTGTAATGGTAAGGAATTGTAAACGGAGTGGATGTTCATCAGTTGGAAAATGATTGAATAAGTTATAATATATGAATGTTTTGGAATATCATTATTCTATAGGAAATGATCAGCAGGATGATTTCAGAAAGGCCTGGAGAGACCTACATGAACTGATGCTAAGTAAACTGAGTAGAACCAAGAGAAAATTGTACACAGCAACAAGATTATGTGATAATCAATTCTGATGGAGGTGGCTCTTTTCAACAATGAGGTGGTTCAGACTGATTCAAATGGTTTTAAGATGAAAAAAGCCATCTGCACCTAGAGAGAGGATTGTGGGGACTGAATTGTGGATCAAAACATAGTATTTTCACTCTTTTTGTTGTTGTTTAGTTGCATTTTGTTTTCTTTTTCATTTTTTTCCCTTTTTGATCTGCTTTTTCTTGTGTAGCATGATAGTTGTAGAGATATGTAAAGAGAGTTGAACATATTTAACATGTATGTGTTGCTTGCTACCATGGAAGGATATGGGAAAGGGAGGGAGAAAAAAATTTGGAACACAAGGTTTTGCAAGGGTGAATGTTGAAAACTATTTATGCATGTGTTTTGAAAATTAAAAAGGTTAAAAAAAGAAAAAATACAGCCTTAGACAAAACAAGAGGAAAAGGCAGCTAGTTCAACAGGAATAATCGTGCAAAAGACTAATTGACTAAATGGTATTATTTGGTAAATTTATAGTGAAGTGTGCCCTCTTATTTGAATAATTTTTATCTATCTCTTTTTTACTTTTAAAAGGCAATAAAACTCCTAGGCCTGTTGATCTTATGATGTCCTTCACATTATTTCTTCTTTTCAGATCTTACTGCCACTTCTTTAATTCAGTACCCTTTTTACACTTTTTCAAGGCTTTAAAAATATCTGTGATGATAAGCATTGTTTGCTTCCCAAAGTGCCTCCAATCCAAAAGCCAGAGACACTAAATAATTTTAGAATAAATTTGCTTTCAGGTTCTGGGACCAAACCAGGACAGGGCTCTGAGGAATGAGAATTATAAGAATTTTGACTGAGCATCAAATCAATTTTCCTGCTTGTCTTGCTCTGACCATATAGGTCAGTTTTAGTAAATGGACTTTGACTTTATCCTTTTAACCAAACCTCCACTTTGTACCTAGAAACTCAATAATTGTATTCTTATTTGGTTCCCCTATGTCTGAATCCCTGTCTTAGTATATTGTCCAGCAGTTCTGGGTTCCTGTCATATTCTTATAGCATATATAAGAATATGCATATTCTTATATATTCAACTAGATATGGATTGCATATATCCATATTTATGGGTATATATGGATACCCTCTGAATATTTGCATTTGTACTGCCAACTTGAGGTCCTCAGAAGGCAATGCAAACACTAGTCTCAGAGTTCTAGGATTAATATCGAGAGTCTGTGTTTATGATACTGTTATTTATGAGTTCCTATCAGTATCCTTCCCATTGATTATCAGCAAGACATAATTAGCTTTATAAGGCCAATTTACTAAGGTGATATAGCAAGAACAGTTATTATAAAACATGCTCCCTCTCCCCCAAAGGTAAACAAATCTAACAAAAAATAATGGGGCATTCTTTCCTTACATGAACATGCATGCATTAATGCACACTGACATAGTCGCTATGAAGAGTAAGCTCAAACAATAAAGTACAAAGTTAGTGAAACACATTCATAGAGAATACATGTGACAAAGGGCTAACTCTCTTCTTGGTTATTTGGAGTCCTTTCCTTCCTTTATATAATCCTCATGAAGTTTTTTTTTTTTTTTTTTTTTTTTTTAGTTCTCTCCCAAGCTATGAGAGTCAATATCTTTGAGGAGCCCATAGATGGTATTTGCTCCAGAGTCATTCTTCATGAAGATACTTCCTTCTCCCAGGGCCTACTTTACAAATCTGTGTTTGTTCACATCTGTTCTCATCTTCTCATTGTATCTTTTGATGTTTACCTGAATGTATTCTCTCAGTGTTCTCACCTCTGATAATGTGGTCAAGAGAGGTGGGGTGAGAAAGGAGTGGAGGAAGGGAAAAACTTCCTTTTTCCTCTAAGACTTACATCTTTTTGTTAGAGAAACTTTAATTTCTAAAGTCCTGAAACCTTCAGCTCCTAAGTTTGGAGTTGTCACCAAAGGATCTGTTTCTCTGGATTTGGAAAATGATGAAATTCCTTTGCTATTTAAAGTTTCTAGTGTGATGGTTGGCTTTTCTTTTTGACTCAATCAAAGAAATTTGCAACCCAGGGTGTAGACAATCATTTCTCTTGATTGGTTGATTGCCTTCATTAGCAATTTGAAGAAAAGGAATTCCTACCTGATAAAATATCAGGGCATAGAATATCTTGGTCTTTATTAAAATAAAATTTTATTGAGAATTATTGTTTTTAAAATTACCATAGTTTCCCTTAGCATTTTTCCTATTACCCTGCAGAGATTAATCCTATATAACAAATAGTATTTTTAAATATTTAAAAAATAAGAAAATCAGAATAAGTGATAAATATCAAAAGTATCTGAACATATGTGCAATATGAAAGACCGACGGACCTCCCATCTTTAGAAAGGGGCAGATTGGGAGAGCATCTCCTCATATCTTTTGGTCTGAGTCTCGATTTTCTTTTTTCAATGTTCACTTTTAACTTGTGTATGCTAGTTGTTCTTTTTGTTTACATTTTGATAGTCATTGTGTAAAGTCAGTTCTTGTTTTACATAAATTCTCATTACCAGAATTCAACTTATTCTGAAAGAAATCTGAATTTTAAAAATCTATGTTACCTTTATTATATACAGTACTGAGTTCCTTCGCTACTTCTCCACAGATTGGTGCTCTGTGACTTCTTAACCTTTTTGGAAACCTCCCCTCCCCAAACTTTCTATGTGAAAGCAGAAGAAATCATGTTTGCAGCTTTGGATTAGGAGGTTTGCTTGAGACCTTCAGCACACAAAGAGAGGATCTTTTCTGCACTCAGTCCACCAACATATCTTCCCTATGTCTGTCTGTCACATCTTTCCATGTGTCACCTGTCTTTTCCTCTCTGTGTTGTGTCCAGCCCCCACATGTCTGCCCCACCTTTTCTTGAGTTCTGTCAGGCTTGACTATTCCTGCCTTATTCATTCTTCTGTTCTTATTTCTCTGACCCTGTTTCTTAGGTGTCCTTGAACCACGTGCTGATCCCCTTCCTGACTTCTTCCCTCCCTCCTTTTGCCACCTCTGGGGGCAAATTTACATTATGTAAAATTTGCTTTATGTAGAGTTTTGTGGATTCACTTATGTATGTAAAGTAAGAAATGTTCATATTGTTTTCTTGGTTCTGCTTACTTCACTCTATTTGTGTTAATGTAGATCTTTCTACGCTTCTCTCTCACATGCAACATTTTTTACTATATAGCAGTGTTGTAAGTAATAGTCCATTACATATATTAAAGTAATTATTCATCTCGTTCATGTGCTATAATTTATTTAGTCATTATCTGATTTGTGAGTTTCTATTTTGTTTCCAATTCTTTCTTTTCACAATATAGATAAAATATTTGGACCACTTGAATTTTTTTTTTTTTGTCTTCTCAAGTATAATGCTAACAATGCAATATTTGGACCAAAAAGTACCAACATTTTCACTGCTTCATTTTGGATATTTCTAAGTTGTTTTAGAAATAGCTGTATTCACAACCTACCAATAATGCATCAATGTGCCTGTCTTCCCACAATCCTTCCAACACTGACTATTGCCATTTCTTATGGGGTTTACATTTTTTTTTTATCATTAGTGATTTGGAGCATTCTTTCAAATGGAATTAATAGTTTGCATTTTTTCTGTTGAGAACTGTTTGTGAACATGTTGGTAATTGTAAACATCTTTTGAATACTTGATATAGGATAGATAAAGAGTGGAGCTCCACTCCTTATTCTCTCAAAGGTCCTTCTGGGGACTCTTCCTATCTTCATGTAGGCTGTCCCTGTGATTGCCATTCTACCTTTCATTGCCTCTGCCTCTTAGAACCGTTAGCTTCCCTCAAAGATCACCTCCAACACAAGACACTTCTTAAATCTGATTGCTACTAGTGACATCTCCAAAAATTATTTTGCATTTATTTTATAAATTTCTATAGCATACCTGTTGTTTTTCCCAACAGACTGTAAGTTTCCTGAAGAAAAAAAAAGTTTTATTTATGTTTTTTGGGGGGATTATCCCCAGCATCTAGAATCATGCTAAGCATGAAGTAGGCATTCCATAAATGTCTGTCAATTGATTTATTGAATGGAATTCTCCCTACACTCTCAAGTGTTGGAGTTGGTTTCTCATTACCTGATGAGAGACTTCCTTGATGCTAGACACTTAACTATCTGGACACTTACCTACTACTTATCACAAAACAGAACTGATTCTGTGTTCAGCTTGCTGTGATATTCATCAATTTGATGCTCAACTTCAAGACGTCTCTGATATCAACCACCTGTCAATCTGGATTTCCACTTCTTGCCTTTTGCTGTATTCTCCCTGATGCATTTTCTGCCCATCAGAGATATTTAAGCAAAGTTTGGGTGACCACTTTTCAGAAGTGTTGTAAGTATTCTTGTGTAGATACTGATTGTGCTAGATGCTCCTGAGATCCTATGATTTGGAGATGCTTCTGCCAGTCTTCCTCCTATTCTTCAGTTAGTATCTTGCATTGTCTCTTGCTATAGCTTTCAATGGAATCCAATCTCCATTTTTATTCCTGTTAGTGAGAATAGCATTTGCACTATGTTCCCTCATTTTGCTCTTTCTCTAATTCTAATCCATCCTATTTATAGCTGCTTTTCATTTATTCAACCAATACTGAGTATAAGTGATTGGCAAGGCACTGTGATGGGCGATCTCAAAGATGAGAGCTAAGAAGAAACATTTCATCTCTTCTCTCACCAGCACCCTGATTTGACCATCACTCCCAGAGTATGTTTTTAGCCTGTCAAGTTCATTTCAGTTGTTCCTCAGCTCCAGACTTGTTTTGGTTTCCTCTATTTCTTTGATCTGTTTTGTCTTGTTCTAATATTGTCCTCATCTTTACTTTTCTCTTAATTACTGCATCCTGTGGGTTTGTCCTCACTTATAATTTTAATGTTAATATTTTCATTAACTTCTGCAGCATTTTTTTTCTTCAGATTCTCCTGTTTGTTGAAATGAAGATTTTTACTCTAACTATGTTTCTGCATCCTTGATTTATTTATTCAGGGTCTTGGGATTCCCATCTCTGAATAACGTCCAGCTCTCCTACAATCTTGGCATTCCAACTATTAGCAGCTTACATTTAGATAACACTTTAAAGTTTACAAAGCATGTTTTTTTTTTTTTTTTTTTTTTTTTGGTGTGATGAGACTGAGAAGTATTCTTTTTTTTTTTTTTAATTTTCAATAGCTTTTTATTTAAAAGTTATATGCATGGGTAATTTTACAGCATTGACAATTGCCAAATCTTTTTGTTCCAGGTTTTCCCCTCCTTCCCCAAACCCCCTCCCCTAGATGGCAGGATGACCAATACATATTAACTATATTAAAGTATAAATTAAATACAAAATAAGTTTACATGACCAAACCATTATTTTGCTGTACAATAAGAATTGGACTGAAAATTAGCCTGTGAAGGAAATCAAAAATGCAGGCAGGCAAAAATATAGGGATTGGGAATTCAATGTAATAGTTTTTAGTCATCTCCCAGAGTTCTTTTGCTGGGTGTAGCTGGTTCAGTTCATTCCTGCTCTATTGGAACTGATTTGGTTCATCTCATTGCTGAAGATGGCCAGGTCCATCAGAATTGATCATCATAAAGTATTGTTGTTGAAGTAAATAATGATCTCTGGCCCTGCTCATTTCACTCAGCATCAGTTTGTGTAAGTCTCTCCAGGCCTTTCTGAAATAATCCTGTTGGTCATTTCTTACTGAACAATAATATTCCATAATATTCATATACCACAATTTACCCAACCATTCTCCAACTGATGGGCATCTACTCAGTTTCCAGTTTCTGGCCACTACAAAGAGCACTGCCACAAACATTCTTGCACATACAGGCCCCTTTCCCTTCTTTAAGATCTCTTTGGGATATAAGCCCAGTTAGTAACACTGCTGGATCAAAGGGTATGCAGAGTTTGATAACTCGTGAACATTATTCCAAATTGCTCTCCAGAATGATTGGATGTATTCATAATTCCACCAACAATGTATTAATGTCCCTGTTTTCCCACATCCCCTCCAACATTCTGTATTATGTTTCCCTGTCATTCTAGCCAGTCTGACAGCTGTGTAGTGGTATCGCAGAGTTGTCTTAATTTGCATTTCTTTGATTAATAATGATTTGGAGCATCTTTTCATATGGCTAGAAATAGTTTCAATTTCTTCATCTGAAAATTGTCTGTTCATATTCTTTGACCATTTATCAATTGGAGAATGGCTTGATTTCTTATAATTTAGAGTCAATTTTCTATATATTTTGGAAATGAGGCCTTTACAGAACCTTTGACTGTAAAGATATTTTCCCAGTTTATTGCTTCCCTTCTAATCTTGTCTGCATTAGTTTTGTTTGTACAAACACTTTTCAGTTTGATATAATCAAAATTTTCTATTTTGTGATCAGTATTGATCTCTAATTCTTCTTTGGTCATAAATTCCTCCCTCTTCCACAGGCCTGAGAGGTAAACTATCTTGTGTTCCTCTAATTTATTTATAATCAAATTATTTATGTTTAGGTCATGAACTCATTTTGACCTTATCTTGGTGTACAGTGTTAAGCGTGGGTTTATGGCTAATTTTTGCCATACTAGTTTCCAATTTTCCCAGCAATTTTTGTCAAACAGTAAGTTCTTATCCCAAAAGCTGGGGTCTTTGGGTTTGTCAAACACTAGATTATCAAAGTTATTGACTGTTTTGTCCTTTGAACCTAAACTATTCCACTGATCAACTAATCTATTCCTTAGCCAATACCAAATGGTTTTGGTAACTGCTGCTCTTTAAGTTTAGATCTGGTACAGCTAAGCTTCCTTCATTTGATTTTTTTTTTTCGTTAATTCCCTTGAAATTCTTGACCTTTTGTTTTTCCATAGGAACTTTGTTGCTATTTTTTCTAGGTCATTAAAATAGTTTTTTGGGAGTCTGATCGGTATAGTGCTAAACAAATAGATTAGGTAGTATTGTCATCTTTATTATATTTGCTCACACTATCCAGGAGCATTTAATATTTTTCCAATTGGTTAGATCAGACTTAATTTGTGTGGAAAGTGTTTTGTTGTTTTGCTCATAAAGTTTCTGATTTTCCCATGGCAGATAGATTCCTAAGTATTTTATACTATCAGTAGTTACTTTAAATGGAATTTCTCTTTGTAACTGTGACTGTTAAATATTGTTAGTGATATATAAGAATGCTGATGACTTATGTGGGTTTATTTTGTATCCTGAAACTTTGCTAAAGGTGTGGATTATTTCTAATAACCTTTTAGTAGAATCTCTGGGGTTCTCTAGGTATACCATCATATTATCAGAAAAGAGTGATAATTTGTTTTCCTCATTGCCTACTCTAATTCCTTTAATCTCTTTCTCAACTCTTATTGCCAAAGCTAGCATTTCTAATACAATATTGAATGGTAGTGGTGATAGTGGGCAACCTTGTTTCACTCCTGATCTTATTGGGAATGGTTGCAGTTTTTCATCATTACACATGATGCTTACTAATGGTTTTAAATAGATGCTACTGATTATTTTAAGGAAAAGTCCATTTATTCCTATACTCTCAAGAGTTTTTAATAGCAATTGGATTTATCAAATTTTTTTTCTGCATCTATTGAGATGATCATATGGTTTTTGTTAATTTGGTTATTAATATGGCCAATTATACTGATAGTTTTCCTAATATTAAACCAGCCCTGCATTCCTGGTATAAATCCTACTTGATCGTGGTGTATTATCCTGGGGATGATTTTCTGTAGTCTTTTTGCTAATATCTTATTTAAGATTTTAGCATCAATATTCATTAGGGAGATTGGTCTATAATTTTCTTTCTCTGTTTTCAACCTACCTGGTTTAGGTATCAGTACCATAATCTGTGACATTAAAGGAATTTGGTAGGGCTCCGTCATTCCCTATTTATCAAATAGTTTATATAGCATTGGGACTAATTGTTCTTTAAATGTTTGGTAGAATTCACATGTAAATCCATCTGGTAAAAAATCTGGGGATTTATTTTTTAGGGAGTTGATAAATAGCTTGTTCTATTTCTTTTTCTGAAATGGGATTATTCAAGTAATTTACTTCCTCCTCTGTTAATCTGGGAAGCCTATATTTTTGGAGGTAGTCATCCATTTCACTTAGGTTATCAAATTTATTGGCATACAGTTGGGCAAAGTAACTCCTTATTATTTCTCTAATTTCCTCTTCATTGGTGGAAAGTTTTTCCTTTTCATTTTAAAGACAACTAATTTGATTTTCCTCTCTTCTTTTTCTAATCAGATTTACCAAAGGCTTATCTATTTTATTGTTTTTTTCATAAAACCAACTCTTAGTTTTATTTATTAATTCAATAATAAATAAAACTAAGAATTGGTTTTATGAAAGATAAACTAGTTTATGAAGAAAAACTAGTTCAATACTTTTTAAAATTTCAATATTCTTAATTTCTCCTTTTAATTTTAGAATTTCAAATTTAGTATTTGATTGGGGGTTTTTAATTTGGTCTTTTTCTAGCTTTTTTAGTTGCAAGCCTAATTCATTGATCTTCTCTTTCTCTATTTTCTGCAAGTAAGTGTCTAAAAATATAAAATTCCCTCTTATTACTGCTTTGGCTGCACCCCATAAATTTTGGTATGATGTCTCATCATTGTCATTATCTTGAGTGAAATTATTAATTGGGTCTATAATTTGCTGTTTCACTCAATCATTCTTTTAAGATGAGATTATTTGGTTTCCAGTTACTTTTTGGTCTATTTGTTGAATGTAGTTTTTATTGCATCGTGATCTCAAAAGAAAGCATTTATTATTTCTGCCTTCCTGCATTGAATTTTGAGGTCTTTATGTCCTAATATATGGTCAATTTTTGTATAGATTCCATGAACTGCTGAGAAGAAAGTATATTCTTTTCTGTCTCCATTCAGTTTTCTCCAAAGATCTATCATACCTATTTTTTCTAATATTCTATTTACCTCTTTAATTTCTTTCTTACTTATTTTGTGGTTTGATTTGTCTAATTCTGAGAGTGCAAGGTTGAGATCTCCCACTATTACAGTTTTGCTGTCTATTTCTTCTTGGAACTCTCTTAACTTTTCCTTTAGGAAGTTAGATACTATACCTATACACTTGGTGCATATATGTTTAGTATTGATATTGTTTCATTGTCTATGCTACCCTTTAGCAAGATATAGTTTCCTTCCTTATCTCTTTTAATTAGATCAATTTTTGCTTTTGCTTGATCTAAGGATGGCTACCCTTGCTTTTTTGACTTCACCTGAAGCATAATAGATTCTGTTCCAGCCTTTTACCTTTACTCTGTATTTATTTCCCTGCTTTAAATGTGTTTCCTGTAAACAGCATATTGTAGGGTTCTGACTTTTGATCCAGTCTGCTATCTGCCTCCACTTTATGAGAGGGTTCATCCCATTCACATTTATGGTTAAAATTACTAATTCTGTATTTCCTGCCACCTTATTATCCCTAGATTATGCTTTTCTTTTACTTGCCCCCCAATCCTCTTTCCCAGTTTTAAACTTATATGCTCTGCCTTATATCATGCTGCTCACCCTTTTTAGGATCCCTCCCTCCCCCTTTGAATCTCTTCCCCTTTCTTGTACCCTTCCTCTTTTCCTTTTTCCTTTTCCACTCCCCCTTTTTAATGAGGTGAGAGAAGATTTTCTGTAAAACAATTATGTCAACTATTTTCTCTTTGAGCCAACTCTGATGAGAGTGAGATTCATATAGTGCCTCCCCCCCTTCTCTAAATTCCCTCGGATATGATAAGTTTCCTTTGCCTCTTCATGGGATGAGGTTTCCCTCTTTTAATCCCCCCTTTCCCCCTTTTCTGACATTATCCCTTTTCCATTTCTACTTCCCCCTTTTATGTTATAACAGTAAAATCAAATTATATATGTAGTCTTTTTGTATATCCACAACAGAAATATAATTCTCAAGAGTTTCTCTTACCTTTTCTGCTTCTCTTGAGTCCTATGGCTGGAGATCAAATTTTTTGTTTAGTTCTGGTTTTTTCCTTAGAAACACATGGAATTCATCTGTTTCATTAAAATGTCCATCTTCTTCCCTGGAAGAAAATACTCAGCTTGGCTGGGTAGTTAATTCTTGGCTGCATTCCAAGTTCTTTTGCCCTTCAAAATATCAGATTCCAGGCCCTTTCATCTTTTAATGGAGAGGCAGTCAGATCTTGGGTGATCCTCATTGTGGCACCTCAGTATTTGAATTCTTTTTTTTTTCTGGCTGCTTGTGATATTTTTTCCTTAATCTGATAGTTCTGAAATTTGGCCACAATATTACTTGGAGTTTTTATTTTAGGGTTCTTTTCAGAAGGTGATTGATGAATTCTTTCAATGCCTATTTTATCTTCTGGTTCTATTACCTCTGGACAGTTCTCTTTGATGATTTCCTGTAAAATAGTATCTAGGCTCTTTTTCTCACCATGATTTTTGGAAAGTCCAATAATCCTCAGATTATCTCTCCTAGATATATTTTCCAGATTTGTCATTTTCCCAAGTAGATATGTCATGTTTTTTTCCAAGTTATGATTTTTTTTTTTTTTGGTATTGCTTGACTGATTCTTGCTGTCTCAATCAATCATTAGTTTCTATTTGTTCAGTTCTGATTTTTAATGAATTATTTTCTTCATTAGCCTTTTTTAAAACTTCTTTTTGTATATGTCCAATTGAGTTTTAATGAGTTGTTTTGTGCTATGGAATTTTTTTCTATTTCACTAATTTTTTTTTTTTTTTAGTGAATTATTTTCTTTTTCCAATTCACAGATTCTACTTTCTTGCAAATTCTTTCTCTTTTCCAATTCACAAATTCTATTTTCTTGTGAATTCTTTATATTTTCCAATTCATAAATCTTACTTTCCTGAGATATTTTTTACTTTTTCCAATTCACAAATTTTGTTTCCTTGCACTTTTTTATTTTTTTCCAATTCATATTCAAAGCTTCTCTTTCCTTTCCCCAGTTTTCTTCTAACTCTCTTTTGAGACTTTTAATGGTCTCTTCCAGGAGAGTCTTATGTAAAGGGGGCCAATTAACATTCCCCTTTGGTATTTTCTGATGATTGTTTGCTATTAGTCTCCTTGGAATTGCAAACCTGCTCTTTTTCTGTATAGAAGCTATCGATCTCCTTTTGATTTTTTTACTCATTTTTAAAAGCCTTTAGGGTCTGCCTTCAGGGCAAGGAGGTTACCAGCTTCCTCTACAAAGCAGGGAAAGATGTAAACAGGTTTCAGGCAGCAAGGTATGGGAGTGCTCTGGGCAAAAGTTCCCCCACACACACCAGAAGTGATTCAGCACAGGCAAGCTATGGAAGTGCCCAGTGGAGAACCCTGCTGTGTGGTTTAGTGACTGCCCTAAGGCTAGAGACTAAACAGTGAAAGGGTCACTACCTGAGGCCAAAGACCCCTGTGGGGCTGTAGGTATTAGCAGCTGACCAGTGAATAGCCCCATTCAGATGGGAAGTATCTCTACCCAGAAGCAAATAGCACTGTGAAAGTTCTATTGCCCCAAGCTGAGCCCCCCACTGTGCAGATTAGAGGCTGCCCCAGGCTGTGCCCCGCTTGGTGCAGGTTCGTAACTGCCCCAAGGGAAAGCCCCCGTACTGTGGGTTTGGGCTGCAAGGTTGTGCTGTGATCTATGCTGAGTCACTTCTGATTTTGGGGGTGTACAGCCAGACTCTGTGAGGTTATGGTGGTTTTTAGAATGGCTTCTCTGCTGCTCTACTGTTTTGCAGAGCAATCAGTCTATGCCATTGTCGTCTCTAATTTTCTAACCACAGAGACCACTCTGCCGGGTCTGCACAATATATTAGCCTCTAGTTCTCTCCCTGCCTGCGCTGACTTTCTCCCCAGCCCCTCAGGACAAACCTTTTCTGACGAAATTCCAGATTATCTTCAGCTGGTGAGTTGTTGTACTTCTAGTCTTCGTGGGTTTTACCGGTCAAGCACTATTTCTGAGGCTGAATTTAATGTTGGTTGTGAAGGTATAAGAGGAGCTTAGAAAGTCGCGTGTGCCTTCTCCGCCATCTTGGCTCCGCCCCACAAGTATTCTTTTTTCATTTTTTCAGATGAGGAAATGAAGATTTCAAAGAGATTAAATCATTTGCCCAGAGTCATACCCTAAAAGGAGGCAGAAACTTGAACTCAGACCTTTTGACTGAATCCCCTGGCATTTCTCCTACTTTATAGTATAATTTATTAATTCTTTCTAACAAACCCTTGCCTACTTGGCAGATTGGATGTGATGCTTGAATCTCTTATCATCTGTTTTGGGAGTAATCTTCCTAAACATAATGACTGTAACTCTCATGGCTGACTCTCCATCACTTATGGAATCAAGTCCAAGCTGCTAGCTTGTTTTTCCATTCTTTGGCTACAATATAACTTTTCAGTCTCATCTTCTACTACTTCCCATCCCCAACCTATACTCCAACCAACTAACAAACTGCTTTCCAGTTTTGTTCAAAGCATTCCCACCTCTAAGTCTTTGCTTATACTGATGCTTTTCTGTACTCCAACTTATTTCTATCTTTTAAAAATCTTTCCCATTTATTAATGGCAGATAGATACAACAGTGGACTTGGTCTTGGAGTCAGAAATACTTGAGTTCAAATTTTCCTCAGATACTATTTGATTTTGCAAAAATCACTTAATCATTCTATTCCTCAGTTCCCTTATCTGTATACCAGGGATAATAGCTACTACCTTATAGGATTATTGTGAGGATCACATGAGATAGTATGTAAAGTGTCCTGCAAATCCTAAAATGCTACATAAATGCTAATAATAATAATTATTTCCAACTTCCTATACAAAGTCTTGCCTAATCATTCCCAGCTTGAAATGTTCTGATTCTATTTACACTTGTACTATAGTATTTTAATTTAGGTTATTTGTTTTCACTAAGAAATAAAGCACTATTTGTGTATCATTTTTTCTCTGCATTTTTCTAATCTTATTTGAATTGTTGCCTATATGTACATACAAGGCTCAATGTCCCAACAGCACTTTCAAGTTGGATTTTTGGACCAAAATTATGACACTGATTTTGTGTATTCCTCCAACTCCATTACCAGCAATTAAGGAACCAATGTCATCCAACCAGTTGGTATCTAGTAATGTGATTAATAACAATGGATATCAGCTTTTATGAAAGAATATTCATTAAAATATAAGAACTAATACGTAACTTCTTCCCAAACTAGCATTGTTCTTTATTTTCTCTTTACCTCCTTTGTCCCTGGAGAGAGAAAATTCAAACTTAAAGTGTTAAACCAAAACTTTTCCACCACAGAGTTCATTTTCAAAGGAGGCATAGCCAATGGACAAGCTTTATCCTTGCTTGAAGTACATGGTATCTTGGCCTCTGGGCTAATTTACTGCTGGGCTGCATTACACCAGTCACTCTTTGGGGTTGTACTAGCTTTTTGTGGCAGCTTAGGCTTCCATCTCTGTATATCTGGTGTTTTTTTGACCTTTTCAAAGTCACAAGGTCACATCTGGGGCCACTCTGCATCAATACTCACCTAAAAGCAAGAAAGTACAAACAGCAAAGTCAAGGAAAGAAAGGTGGTATATTCATATCCATAAGTCAGCCAGCCTATCAACCAACACCAACAAAGAAAGAGCTTGAGTTTCTATGCGGGAGTCTTTTGTATGCACACACACTCAGTTGCATGGTAGCAGCCACGTACAAAGCTTCCTGTCAACATGTAACAAATCAACAGGAAATGGTCAGGGAATTCTCATGTATGCTCTAAAGTGGTGGGAAAGAACCTCCATTCATCATGACCAGTAGCAGGTTTAGCAAATTCTCTACATGCTTTAGCAGCAGGCAGCACACACTCGATGTACTTGGGGAACAGAGCTGCTTTTAGCCAGTTTCCAACACATTTGTATCCCCCACATCTTCTCTCAAATGGTTTTGTACTTGCTTGACCTTCAATAAATAGATATTGAATGAATAATTTAAAGAATGACAAGAAACAAAAGACTTTGTATTAGGAGATTCCCAATAATTGTGTGCAGGGAGAAACAGGCTCAATAATAATTAAATCAGTATCCTTAGTTCAGGATCTATTGAGAGTAAGAGAAGAAAGCTGATAACACATTATCCTTGAAATAAACCTACACAAATAGAACAAAAGGAAAGAGGGATATTTCTTCTGGACATGAATATGTTTCCTGTAAAGGAATTGAGTGATATATTTCTTTTAGGACCCCAAGGACATAATGTTGTGAAAATCAAGTTGAAAGGTTATCATCAGAATAGTTGAGTAAGTCTAGAGTTATGGTCAAAGAAAGTAGAGTTTTCAAACAGAGAAGGAAGTTTTCCTTCTCCTATTGAGAGAGCACAGACAGTGTGAAATTTGAAGGGGGAAGAAGAGGGGAAATGCAATAAGTATTTATATAGTGCTTACTGTGTGTCAGGCACTGTGTTCAGCACTTTTACAAATGTTATCTCATTTGCCCTTACAGTATCCTGCTGTTATGTTTCTCATTTTATAGTTGAGTAAAGTGAGGCAAATAAAGGTTATGTCACTTGCCTAGGATCTCACAGCTAATACGTGTCTTACGTCAGATCTAGTGGCCCCTCTGACCTTTGAAGGTCCACAAAGGCATAACAAACTCCATTCTATATTAATGCTTATTCACTTAAATATATAGGAGGAGGATTAGAGAAAAGAGAGCTATGATGAGATTAGAGGACCAATTAGGAGGCAATTGCAATAATCCAGGTGAGAGATGGTGGTTGTGTTAGTGGGAAGAAAGGGATAGATGTGAAAGATGTTGTGGAACTAGAAATGATATTTGTCTACTAAAAAAAAAAAAAAGAATGGGAACCAGATGATGAGGAAAAGAGATACCCAAAGAAATGGGGCCTTACCTTCCTTAAGGTGTCTTATAATGCTATATACCCTACCTACATCATAGGGCATAGTAATAAAACAAAAATTCTATAAACCTTAAAGTTCCATATAAATATGCAGCATTATTGTTTTTCCAAAGGTCTGAGTTCCTAAGGAAGATTAATAGATAAAGTATGAGTCGCTAGACAAGAGTGAGGAAACAATATCCAAATATTGGGTCATTCAGTTGATAAGTACTTAGCACTGTGTCAGTGCTCTTTTCAGCTGGTATGATTCATATAATGAGAGTGAGCTTGGATCAGAGTATAGCTATCAGCATCATTTCTAAGTTCAAAGGGCTTACAGTGGGAAGGAACTTGGAGATCATTTATTCCAAACCTCTTTTTTGACAAATGAGAAAATGATTTCTGTGCCCATTTATGATCATTCTCAGCATGGATACAGCAGAGGCAAAATCCATGAATTTAACTAATGTAGATACTCATTAACAATTCTCTCCCTTAAATACAAACATACCACACAAGGGGAAAAATACACAAAATACTGTAAAGTCACTACCACATGCCTTGTAGCCTCTAATGACCTCTTTGCCCACCTAGCTGATTTGTTTACCTTGGAACATTCCTCTGCTATGTTGGATCACTTCTCCCATTGCTGCTTGTGAAAGGGCTCTATTTTAATAAAAGAACCAGGCTGGACTTTAATACTTTCTAGACTTTTTTACCATGTTCTTGGGATAAGGTATTTATTTACCTTTCCTACATAATGTGGCACCATTATAATGATATCATATTATCTTACACCATATTATCTTATACTGTTATACTGGAAGCTCATTACAGTTTATCTTGCAACATTATAAAGGAAGCTGTCTGAGGGCAGGGATTGCCTTTTTGCATGGAATTTGTATCCTCAGTGTTAGTAAGCACTTCAAATACTTGACTGTCTGCCTACCCTGTACTTCACTTAACACCAAATGATTTATTTCTACTAATTAACTCTCTATAGTACTTCCAAATGTTAAATACACTTCTTTTGAAGATCCATTCTATGTTATTGACCAATATTAATAATAGTTATTTTTTAAGGTAGTTAAACTTATACTAATTTTCTGTGTTTAGGATTTTGACTATTCTGGCTAACATGATTAACCAATAAACCTCTAAATTAGTTATATTTGGGACATTTCAATTATGGGATCATAACATTTTGAGTTAGAAGGAACTTAAAGATAATCTAGCCCAATCCTCTCATTTGACCATTAAGAAAACTGAGAGCCAATAATGGCACGTGATTGTTCCAATGTTTCATGGGTATTAAGTAGAGTTAGTATTCAACCCATGTCTTCTAACTCCAAATTTAGGATATATTTCCATTTCCAAAATAATATAATTTTTTTTCTCTCAGGACTTTTCTATGCTACTCTGAAGTTAAATCAACTTTTAGACAGAAATCATATACTTCTTCATTTTACTTAGTATATCTGTTTTTTAAATGGCATACAGGTATTGGTGCTTTAAAAGATAATGAGATTACCAAAGTTGAAAATTTATTTTATCATATAATCATTTGCTGGCATATTTTATCTGGGTAGTCCAAGGGCTCAGGGAAAAATGACATTGCATATTTCCAAGTCACCATTGTTTTATGGCTCAAATTGGAAAGAATTACCAAAAGGCAGATTGAGAGATGAGTATAGAAAAGCCAAATAGGCAAGTCCCTTCAGCTTTGCTTTGAAGATGAGGAATAAAGTGATGGTTGATTTTCAATATTTTTATGTGATATTTAGGATTGCTTTTATGCTTTGAAATTTTTTAAATTATCAATTTATGGGAGCAATTTCTTTTTAACTTAAACTTAATATTGTTACCTCAAAATGGAATGCTCTTTCATTTTAACTATTTCTTAAAGAAATAAAGAATAAACTAACATTTTTTGCTATGCATATTAGAAAGATCTATGAAAAATAACCAGCTCTGGAGACAGAAGGCCTTAATTCAAATCCTGCCTCTGACATAGACTATTAAACCTTGCCAAAATCATCCAGCTTCCTTGTATTTTTTTCTCTTCTGTAAAATGAGTGATTTGAACAAGCTCAGTCCAGTTCCCTTTCAGATCTAGGTTCTGTAATCTCTATGAACTCCCTTCATCAAGACAGATTAAAATCTGTGACAGTAGTAAAGTTGTAAAGTAGGGAATTGCCCAAGACAAGGAAATCTAAATAGCTTGTGTAGGGCCACACAGCTAATAAGTATCTGAAGCGGTATTTGAACTGAGGCCTTTTAAACTCCAATACTGTCCCTCTAATCAAGTTGCTATAATGCATCCCCTTTATTTTTGGAGATTACCATTTTTTTTTTTTGTAGATTACCATTTTAAAGTTGTGAAATAATCTCATGGCTTTCTGCAAAAAGACCTTCCTAGTATCCATTAACTATTAGTGAGTTGCTGATGTATAAATTAATGGTCTTACTGTAATTTAAATACATTTCCTCTCTGTTTATTAAAAAATAGCTCAACAGCATCTTATTTATAATAACTCTTCAAATATTTGGAGTCATCTCCAGACTTCTTATCTGGAGAACAAATAAACTTAATGTTCCCTCATGGGAGAAATATATAATTTTAAAATTATTTTATTTATTTGATTGTTCCTCTATTGAATGTATTCAACTTTTAAATTTCTCTTAAAATGTATTGACCATTCTATAAACCTGATAGCAAATAAACCTCCCAAAGCCATGGGTTACATTTTAATTTCTATTTGTACTTTCACTTTATCAAATATTGCCCAATTATTAATGTTTAGACTATCATAAGAATGAAACTCACAGATTCATTTCTTAAAGAAATAATTTTAAAGTCCTCAATAAATTCACAAGCTAGACCAGACAGTGGTCTAGGTGCTAAGGATATATCCCGTAGTTCCTAAATTCAAGATACTGTGATAGTACATAGTATATTTCATGTGTGAAGGTGACTGGAAGTAGAGATGGGTAGAAGACAGTAAGGACTTAGAAGTTTCATTGGCATAAACAATTCCTGCTATGGGAACTCCTTTTACGAATTCAACTATTAGTCTATGACATATCTTGGAGAATTTCTTAGAACTATGAGAAACACAGTGACCATAGTGACTTGCCCATAGTTACCCAGCTAGGATATGTCAGAGGCAGGACCAAAGAGACTTTTTTTTTCCTTTTGTTGCCTTAGAAATTTGCCTTTGAAAGTGCATTTTTAGCAGCAGTGACCTAAAATAACAGTCCATGCTGAAGATCAGTTAAAGTCTTATCATTTCTTTTGGCTATCAACAAAAGATAGTTTTGGCATAGATTATAGGATTTATAATTAGTTGTAATTTGACTTAATTAGTTGGCCATTGTTTTTTATTATGATATACCTTTTCCCATTATGGCTAGTGTTATAGTAGCTTAGTATAAACATTGATGATACCCTTAACCAGCAAGACTAACTTTATCCCTTGGGTCATTTGTGTAATAACAAGAGTGAGATTTCAGGAACGTGACAGGTCATCTATACATGATCGTATCCGCATTACGCCCTACTGCCCTTCTAAAATTAATAACTTTTGAGTGATAACTGCTTCTGTTTCACCCTTTCTCACCAACATGTTTTCTTTTTTGTTGAACTGAGTGCTGTTTTGTTTTTGTTTTTTCCCCAGGAAACAATCAAGGGAGATTTATGCAAAAATTATAGAAATTAATGAAGCCAGGTTTCTTACAATATCTTTCCCAAGAAATTCAGCCCTTACTATTGCGCATGCCTAATTATGTTTTGTCGAATAAACCCTTCCAAAGTACTTGTTGCCTTTCTTTGTTGTGGAATCCCCTAATCCGACCTCTGCCTCATAGTGCTTTAACATTGCTGCTATTTGTTTTCCCAAATGGAGGACCCAAGAGCCTGTTCTTAAGATTATCAATGTGAAATGATACAGCTTTCCTTTCCTAAAATAGAAAAGCAGCTTTCTGCTATAATGTTTCTCTCAAATAAGGTTGAAATAGTGCCAATTTTCAAAGGAAATGGACTCCCAGTACTTAGAAAAAAATGATCCTTAGCCTCTGTTCTTAAATACCACCAAATGTCAGACCATAGTGCCTATATTGTCAGTCAAAAACAACAACAACAACAATAGCAGCAGAAGCAGCAGCAGCAGCAGCAGCTGCAGCAGCAACCTCCCCAACATTTTGGGTTGAAGGTAAAAAAAAAATATGCACATATATTACATGATAATTTGCTACAGCTTCTCTTATTTGCAGACCAAATCATTCTTAGACCATTTCATAATAGGCAATTATGGGCTACTCAAGGGACATGGATCATGCAAATCAGCTCATATTTCACAGAATGACTAGTTCTCTTGTGTCTTGAGCCATTATCTTCATTACAGAATAGCACATGAATTCAACTCATCTGTACTGTAATTGTTATAAATCAAGCATTCAGGGGACCATTATTTATTACCTACTGTAGAGAGTTTTAATAATATTTAGAGGGCACAGTAATAAAAGCAATCATTTATTGTGTCTGCTTACAGGGTCACTCAAGGTTTTCAACAAAAGCCAATGCCATTTCCTATTCTTTTAATATTCATAAGAAAGGTAACGTCAGTTGTAAATGGTATAATATGATGAATAAACATTTCCTGGCCACCAACATAAAGGCACCATTAGAATTCTATGGTCAAAAAAAGATGGGCTGGCCATGTCAGGTAGGCAACAGTCAGACAAGATCAAGTGTTTTGTGTTCTAATCCTGGATAAACCCCAGTGGTCTAAATCATTCAACTTTAACTTCCTAATTATAAAATACAGAGGGCTGAGCAAAGCCTTAGAGAATATCTGCTTTGGCATTAGAGAAGAATTGAAGTTTACTTTTCTTAGTGAGAATAGTGTAGTGGAAAGGGGGCCAAGCTTGAAATCAAGAACTGACTTCAACTCACACCTCTGATATTTACTAGTTGTGCAACCACAGTCCAATCATTTAACCTTTGTAAAACTGAGCTTACATTTTTTCCAACTTGTTTACTCACACTTGCCTTAAGATACTTTTTGAAATGGTCAAACGGCTCCTTTTGCTCTTCCTCACACATTGAATTAATTGTTTCCCATCTCTGTGCCTTTGTATGGTCCATAGCAAGATGAGGTGGGTATTTCCTCCTCATCTCTTTATTTTACATATACTTACATATGTAAATATTATCTCTTCTGATAGAATGTAAGTTCCTTGAGATAAGGGACCACTTCATTTTTGTTGTTAAATCTGCATTCCCTAGCACAGTATTTAATACATAGCAGACACTAAAAGCTTATTAATTAAGTGATTGACAGACCACCATTTAGTGACAAAGGCAACAACAGGCAATTGGCTTCTGTGATATAATACTTTTTAATTTACAGTCTTTTCATCTATATTATTACATTTAATCCTTGCAAAGTCTTATGGAAGTCTCTGAGTTAATTTTTCCTATTATAAAGATGAGAAAAACTGAGACTCAGAAATATTACATGATTTGTTTATGGTAACAGACTTCATTAATGGTAAACTCCAGAAGAGAATGCAGATTTCTAGTCTATGGAATAAATATATTTGAATCAAGATCAATTTCACAAAATAATAATAGTAATACTAATATGTCAATATAATATTATAATTGTGATAAATCAGTTATTATGCCTGAGTTCATTTTAGAGAGGGACATTTGAGAAAAATGTAAATCCAAGTATTAGATATGCAGTCAATGAGACTGATAAAACATAATTAAAAGATGAATTTACTTGAATCCAAGACATTTGATTCCAATTAATTGTTTATGCCACATTATCTGCTGATCATAGCATAGGAAGGAATATTAAAATAAAGCAGAACAGAATAATTTAACATAGCATAATATAGTACCCTCAAATTATTTGAGCATTGTCTGTGATTACATTAGTTTGAATAATTGATCATTGACTATTCTTTGTACAACATTTATATCGTTTTGCCACAGAAGAAAATTGAGACCTCAGCTGGAAATAAAAGCAATAAGCAACACAGAAAAATCTAAAATCTGAATGAGCCACTAAATATATCTTATATATCTTTTTTTTATGCTTGTCATCTTTCTCTTCTAACCTCTAGTGCTATAGTTGAGCTGAAATCTGAAATCATCTAAACTTCTTCCTTCAATATAGTTATTGACTTGACCCTTAAACAGGTCTCTCTAGCAAATATTCAGACTTTCCATGTCTGGAGAGTCACTTAATAGCTGACAAATAGGCTCTATTAGGCCCTATCTTAATTGGTACTTGAACTCTTTGCCTTAAGCTGTATTCGGCTTCCATAATCCTGCCAAGTCCTATAAAGCTCCCTTTGCCTTGTATGCATTGCACTTGAATCTGTTTTGGCTCCTTTTGCCTCTTTCCCTAGGTTCTTGGTTGAATCTTTTGGCTATCTATGCCCAGTGTGAAAACAGTAATTTGTTTACCATTCATTGCAAATAAATTAGAAGAAACAGGCAGGCTACCACAATGTAACTCTGAATTCTGCTTGTAATGAAATGTATCATCTCAGCTATCAGAAATCCCATCAAGCCCAGAAAAACCTACTTCACTGAAATCAAGGTCTGGCCATAAGCACAGTAAGATTCTATGAAACCAAGAAGCTTTCTGGTATCTGATGCCATAGTTAGCCCACAATTCAGTCTCATAAATGCCACTAACCTCTTTGTCCTGGGAGAATAGTAAATGTTGCAAGGTAAGGAGAAGAGAATTCTGACTTTCATCGCTATTACTGTCTAGGTCTCTCCAGTTGTAAATGGTTTATACCCATGTGCAATGATGCTATAGGTCATCCAGTTTTCATTACAACCTGGGTGATTATTCTTTATTCTTCTCCTTTGTCCTCAAGACCATTTTTGTCTTTTCCCATATAGGGGCAGTCATTCTGTCTATGATAAGTAGGACTTGTCCTTTTCAGCAATGAGGCTGAATGACTGTGATGTTCATCCTTCCTTTTACATGCCTTGCTAGAAAAGCATCCACCATGGCCTTCTTTATCTGTTACAACATATTTACACCATTGTGTACACTGAGTTGATTGGTACCTTGCCAAACAGTTCAGGCTGCACTTGGCCCCAGTCTGCAGTGTCTGGGGAGTGTGGTGAAATATCAGACTAAGTAAGTGAAAAGCATATGGTAAAAGTGTTAGAAAGACAGTGAACACAATATAAAATTGGATGCCAAGAACATGCTAAATCCTGAGTCTCTCTGTCTCTCTGACTCAATCGGGTGGTCAATTCAACTTTGCAAACTGTAAGGAATTATTTCAAATGAGATAAATATTTTGTAAAAAGCCCTTAGTGCCTGGTGCATGGTATGTGCTAAATAAATACTTATTTTTTTTCATTTTCCTATATAAATTTAATCTATTAACATTATTATTTTAAAAGCAAACAAACAAATAAACAGAAGCTCTTCAACATTTAAAAAATGGGCAACTAAAACAGAGCTGTGTTTCTCCCAGAAATTTATCATAGCTCCAGACAAATACTATCAACAATTCTCAGATATTTGTGAAATAGAATCAGGGAACTTTGCCAAACATCACTCTATTGGATGTATATACACACATTTATACAAATACAAATGCTATTCAGTACTGTCAGTGAATAAAATGGGTACAATAAACCTCAATATACTGGAATGACAATTTCAGCTTAGCAAGTGAAAAACAATTTTGAGTCTGTCAAATTATCTCATGTAACCTACAATGAGTCTCCTGTGTAAGGCTGTATTTATTTTGTTCAAGCCCATTTTGCACTTTGCGCTCAATAACATTTGTAATACATACTTTCCTTATGCAACAATAATTTAATGACACCTTGTTCTTTGCTTGAAAAGCAAAAGAAATGTCAGGAGATATTTATGGCAAGCTAAACAATTACTTTCTAAAATGGTTTTAATATAGCCAAGATTCAAGAGTCATCATTTCAGCAGAGTGAGATTTATTAAAACTTCATTTTGAAGCAATAAACTATACTGTTTGGGTGGTGCCTCACTTTCTTTTGTGTTTCAATTAATGTTTGGAGAGATTTTACTTTATAGAATTTAAAATATATTTTTCACCTTTTAAAGATGGGTTTCATGTAAAGAAAGTAACAGTTCTCTTTTTGTGCTTTTTTTTCTTTTTTTTTTTTTTTGAAGGGAGTGCATAGGTGTATGGATTGGAAATGGAGAATAGAAATTTAAGATCTGTGATGTCATCAGCATGGAGAACACCTACAAAAACTACTATCAGTGTAGATAAAGAACTTGGCTGTAATTTAGAATCTCAGGAATTTGCCTCAGGCATTAATAAAGTTAAATTATTTGTTCATGGTCATACACCCAAATTATATCACAAGTAGGTCTCAGTTTGACAGAGGCAATGCCCAATCAATGATTGAAATTAGGTAAGAAATAAACCAGTCAAACTGAGACCTGTTAAAGATCTTAGCTTTAAAAGGTTAAGGTATCCCCTTGTATCCAAGATAATCTCCAGTCATCTTGATCTGTATTTTGCCATTGGATCCAGATTGCTCTGGAGGAGAAAGTGAGGCTGGTGACTTTGCACTGCCCTCCATCACATCAATCCAATTCACTTGAATGTTATGACATCACCTCCTTAATATCCTGATCTCTTTAAGAATGAAGGAGGAAAAAAGTGGGACTTGAATTTAGCCTTTCCTAACTCCCAGTTGGAACATATACTGTGATGTCGCTGATTGGCTGTTGATATACATGAGGTCGAGGTCACCACAATTACTGAGAATATTAAAATGAAAGGTCAAAATGACCACAAGCCAACTTAACAACAACAACAATCATTTCTTTCTTCAAGGGGGAGAGGGAGTTTAAGTAGGTTTTTGTATTTATTTTCAAAAACAAAAAAGAAATGAAACGTATTAGTAATATACACGTTACAATGCAAAGACCACTCACTGGATTTGAATTGATCACTATTAATACTATCTACATGATCTTGGGCAACTCAACTAACTTCCCTGGGCTTCAGTTTTCTCATTTATACATGCAGGAGTTTGGACTGGATGGTTTCTTTCTTTCCTTATATCTAGAAGTCTATAATTCTAAGAATTATATCTGTCACTAAGGATATTAACATATTGTCCAAAGACTTGCCAAAGTTGTATTTACACAGTACGGATTTTTGTTCATTCATTCATATGACAAATATTCACTGAGTTCATACTGTATGTAAAGCACTATATTTGGCCTTAGTTGGATAAAAGTATTGTACAAGATTGATTTATGGATATATAGCATCCTTTAATAAGTCATTGATAATCAGATATAAGAAAAAAACTTGTACCCTTAGGTACCCTTCCTACCCTTAGGAAATCACGGCTCTGGATCTTAAACACATGCATGCATATGCACACACAAATACACATCCACCTGTACATATTCACACAGATTTGATATAATAGAATGATAATTTATTTTTGTTAGTATCTAGCACTTAGATTATAGAGTAGGTTAGAGTTATGTCATAACATCTGAGGAAAGGAAAGGATTTAAAGAATACAACATTTCTTCCTCCCCCTAAAATGTTATGGTCTTCATTTTGGATTGATGCTAGTTTTAGTTTCTTTTTTATTTCTTTTCCTTTTAAGAACATACTTTCACTTTCAGGGAAATCTCAAAGACTCCAGAAATAAGTCGTTCTTTACAAGTCAACAATGAAGATCACATTTTATTGTTATTTTTTCAAAGATAGTATTCTTTTTTTTTTTTCACCCTTACCCACACATTTCTTTCATGATGAAATCCACTTACCAAGAAAAAAACAAACAGAATATAACGGGTCAGCTTAAAAAAAGAAAAACATCGAGGTGTTATCACACAGAATAATAAGAGTGATTATTAGCTTAATGATAACTCCAGGGAAAAGCAGTAAGAACAAATGTATCTTAAAAAAGACATTTGGAATGAAGACATAAGAAAATCTTCTTTGCTTCCTAAGCAATATGTGATTTTTCTGTTTGGTTGGTGATTTATACAACTCAGCTAAACAGGTCTGGGCTCCCAACAGATCCTTTCCAAAGTGCTTGGGTGCAATCTTCTATATTTTCACAACTGTTTTTGGATAACATTGCATTTCCCAGAAAACACTGCTCCCAGAAACAGCAAAGTTACAGCATCATGAGACACTGAAGGACAGATGCCAAGATGTCATTCACAGAATATAGTCTTGCTATCTCAAATGAACTCATGTATGGGAAACAGTATATGCAAGCAAATCATGTGCTTTAGTGGGAAGGCTTTATTAATATAAATATAAATACACACAAAATACATATACTTATAAATATGTAGATGTATTTGCATCTCTGTGTATATGTATGCATATCTATATACATGTAGTTATATCCATACCACATGTGTGTATATATTCTACATATACATATATAGAGAAAGAAAAGAGAGAGAAAGAAAGATTGTGAGTATGTTGACCAGGTATAAATTTAAGCCTTAAAGATTTAATACTTTAAAATGACATTAATATTTTCAGGAAATCCTATATTTATCTCTATTTGCATAGAGTTTCAGTATGAGACATTTCATAAATGTTGTGTATGTATCTAGTACCTATGATTTTATCCCTTTAAAGAAATCCTACTACAGAAATTTCTTCTACCAATGCTGATCAAAAACTTCTCTACAATTTATAAACTTGGAAGTGGAAAGATAAGTTGGGGTATTAATGGTCATACAACCAGTATCTGTCAAGACTTCAACTGGCTGCAAAGAGAGTCCATTATCCATTATGCTTTCCTGAATCATAATATATTTGTGTTTTATGATTTTATCTAAACAAATTGTATGCAGTTTTGGTCATCTTGTGATTTCATGGGAATCCTTATTGAGAAAACTCTCTCCAACTGTTCTTAAACCTCTAGAAAATTGTTTGGGATAGCAGGAAGTTAAGTGACTTGTTTAGAGTCCCAAGATCAGTAGATGTCAGAGAGAGGACTTAAACAAAGGTTTTCTTGATTCCAAGGCCAGGTCTCTCTCCATTTTACATATCATGTTGTAATAACATTCTTACTCATTTTATTTTTAAATAAATGAAAGAATTCAATAATTGGATTCAAAAGCATTCTGCCTGGGTCACATTGACTCTAGCCTAAACAGATTGAAGGCAGATTGTTATATAGTCTATGGTCATATCCTTTCCTTTTCCTCCCCTATCCCCAGGTTCAATATCAGACTATTTCAGCACATGATAATTCATATAGGGTATTGAGATAGTAGTGTGTCTTTCCTTGTTCAACAACTTTATCATCCTGGTTATTAAGACAAGAAGGTTTAAGAATGAGGATATGAATGTAAAAGGAATTTTTTTTCCCATTTTCAAACTGTTTCCAAAGTATTGATAAAAATTAGAATATTGAAAAAAATGTTCTGGTGCATAATTCATATGCATAATTCAGGTGCCTCTGTATTTGCTGCTGCTGCTGCAGTATTACTACTGCTACTGCTATTATGAGAAATAGTATATAAACATGACCAGTGTTTTTTAGCATAAGAAATAAATTCAGATATTAGCATATCTGTCTAAGAGAATGAATGTTAGAGGGTAATGGTCACCAAGAAAACCTCTTAAATAGAGAGCTATATTAAAATTTGTCATCAATTGAACTACAAATTCATTTTATACTACATTTTATAATGGAAAGTGATATAACAGATTTTGTCCATTTCCACATCTATCAAACATTTATTGAGATCATGCTGCATGTAAAGAACTGTTCAGCATTATATTGACTATAAAGTTGAAGATCGATCTGTGAACTTTGATAGGATTTAATGGTTTTTTTCAGGAATGTATAAAATTTGTATATAGAGTAATATTTATAAACTTTAGACTTTTCAATATTTATTTGCTTCCTCCCTTATCTAGACATTTCAAGAAGGAGATACCACATTCTTGAAGAGAGGAAAGGTAAATTATTAGTCAACCAACAACCATTCATTTAATGTTTATTGTGTACTGGGCACTGTGTTAAGTATTGTATGGTTGCCATGAGTCTATTTGGGATAGAACCAATGATACGTCATATGAAGCATATATATAAATTGTTTTTTTGGAGATACAAGAAAAATTATTTCATATAGATCCTGAGAAATCTCTTATATAATGATTGTCTGGTGCATAATTTGTACAAAAGAATACTTCAGAAAAAGGATTTGAGAACAGTCTTTTCAGTCATAGTTATATGCTGAGATTTTTCCTGAGAGACAATTTTTTTTGCTAATCTTTTATTATTATTATTAAAGCTTTTTATTTTTCAGAGCATATGCGTGGACAATTCTTCAACATTAGCCCTTGCAAAACATTATGTTCCAATTTTCCCTCCTTTCCCCCATGTTCTCCTCTAGATGGCAAGTAGTTCCACATATGTTAAACATGGTAGAAATATATGTTAAATCTAATGTATGCATACATATTCATTTATTTATAATATTACAACTTTTTATTTACAAGATATGTGCATGGGTAATTTTTCAACATTGACTCTTTTAAAACCTTCTATTCCAACTTTTCCCCTCCTTCCTCCCACTCCCTCCCCATCCCCCAGATGGCAGTTAGACCAATACATGTTAAATTTGTTAAAATATATGTTAAATACAATATATGTATACATATCCATACAGTTATTTTGCTGCACAAGAAAAATCAGGTTTAGAAATAAGGTAAAATTAATCTGATAAGGAAATCAAAAATGTAAGCAGAAAAAAAAGGGAGTGGAAATGCTATGTTGTGGTTCATGCTCATTTCCCAGAGTTCTTTCACTGGGTGTAGCTGGTTCTCTTTATTATTGAACAAATGGAACTGATTTGGTTAATCTCATTGTTGAAGAGAGCTACATCCATCAGAATTGATCATCATATAGTATTGTTGCTGAAGTATATAATGATTCTTGGTCCTGCTCATTTCACTTGGTATCAGTTCATGTAAGTCTCTCCAGGCCTTTCTGAAATCATTCCGCTGGTCATTTCTTACAGAACAATAATATTCCATAATATTCATATACCACAATTTATTCAGCTATTCTCCAATTAATGGGCATCCATTCAATTTCCAGTTTCTAGCCACTACAAAAAGGGCTGCCACAAACATTTTTGCACATACAGGTCCCTTCCCCTTCTTTATGATCTCTTTAGGATATAAGACAACTTGTAATAGTGCTGGATCAAAGGGTATGCACAGTCTGATAATTTTTAAAGCATAGTTATGAATTGTTCTTCAGAATGGCTGGATATATTCACAATTCCACCAGCAATCAGTGTCCTAATTTTCCCACATCCCCTCCAACCTTCAGCATTACCTTTTCCTATCATCCTAGTCAATTTGACAGGTGTGTAGTGGTATCTCAGAGTTGTCTTACTTTACATTTCTCTAATTAATAATGATTTGGAGCATCTTTTCATGTGGCTAGAAATAGTTTCAATTTCTTCATCTGAAAATTGTCTGTTCATATCCTTTGACTGCTTATCAATTGGAGAATGGCTTGATTTCTTATAAATTAGAGTCAATTCTCTTTATATTTTGGAAATGAGGCCTTTATCAGAACCTTTGACTGTAAAAATGTTTTCCCAGTTTGTTTCCCTTCTAATCTTGTCTGCATTAGTGTTGTTTGTACAAAAGCTTTTCAATTTGATATAATCAAAATTTTCTATTTTGTGATCAAAAATGATCCCTAGTTCTTTTATCATAAATTTCTTCCTCCTCCACAGGTCTGAGAGGTAAACTATCCTATGTTCTTTTAATTTATTTATAATCTCATTCTTTATGCCTAGATCATGAACCCATTTTGACCTAATTTTGGTGTACAGTATTAAGTGTGGGTCAATGCCTAGTTTCTGCCATTGTAATTTCTAATTTTCCCAGCAGTTTTTGTCAAATAGTGAATTCTTGTCCCAAAAGCTGGGGTCTTTGGGTTTGTCAAACACTAGATTATTATAGTTATTGACTATTTTGTCCTGTGAATCTAACCTATTCCACTGATCAACTAGTCTATTTCTTAGCCAATACCAAATAGTTTTGGTGACCTCTGCTTTATAATATAGTTTTAGAACTGGTACAGATAGCCCACCTTCATTTGATTTTTTTTTCATTAGTTTCCTCGAAAGTCTTGACCTTTTGTTCTTCCAGTGAATTTTGTTGTTATTTTTTCTAGGTCATTAAAATAGCTTTTTGGGAGTCTTATTGGTATAGCACTAAATACATAGATTAGTTTAGGTAGTATTGTCATCTTTATTATATTCTCTCAACTTATCCATGAGCACTTAATATTTTTCCAATTGGTTAGATCTGAATTTATTTGTGGAAAGTGTTTTATAGTTTTGCTCATATAGTTCCTGACTTTACCTTGGTAGATAGATTCCCAAATATTTTATACTATCGGCAGTTACTTTAAATGAAATTTCTCTTTGTATCTCTAACTGTTGGATTTTGTTAATGATATATAAGAATGCTGATGAGTTATTTGGGTTTATTTTGTATCCTGCAACTTTGCCAAAGGTGTGGATTATTTCTAATAACCTTTTAGTAGAATCTCTGGGGTTCTCTAAGTATACCATCATATCATCTGCAAAGAATGATAATTTGTTTTCCTCATTGTCTACTCTAATTTCTTTAATCTCTTTCTCAACTCTTATGCTGAAGCTAGCATCTCTATACAATATTGAATTGTTATGGTGATAGTGGGCAACCTTGTTTCACTCCTGATTTACTGGGAATAGTTCCAGTTTATCCCCATTATATATGAAGCTTACTTATGGTTTAAATAGATGCAACTATTTTAAGGAAAAGTCCATTTATTCCTATACTCTCAAGTGTTTTTAATAGGAATGGATGTTGGATTTTATCAAATATGCATGCATATTTATACAATGAATTTGCTGCACAAGAAAAATCAAATCAAACCAGTATAAAAAGAAGCAAGATAAAATGCAAGCAATAAAAGGAAGCAACAACAAAAAGAGTGAAAATGCTGTTGTGAACCACATTCAGTTCCCACAGTCCTCTTTCTGCATGTAGATGGCTCTCTTCATTACTGAACAATTGGAATTGGTCTGAATCATCTCATTGTTGAAGAGAGACACATCGATCAGAATTGATCCTTGTATAATCTTGTTGCTGTGTATAATGATCTCCTAGTTCTGCTCATTTCACTTAGCATTATTTCATGTAGGTCTCTCCAGACCTCTCTGAAATCATCCTGCTGATCATTTTTACAGAACAATAATATTCTATAACATTCATATACCATAATTTATTCAGCCATTCTAACTGATGGGCATCCATTTAGTTCTGAGAGCCAATATTAAAGAAGTAGTCCTTGGGAAGGATGATGAGCATTTTCTGCTGGCAGAATGAGAATGCGGAAGACAGTAGATAGAAACAGGAATAAGATAATCACTTCCTTGGAACAGCATAGTCAAAAAAAAAAAAGGCACTGAGGAAAGTGCAGGAATGAAAATCTGTGAAGGATATTTGATAGGACCAGAAAAAAGCTGCCCACCACCTGTTTGTTGATGATCAAGAAGAGAGCTTCATCAGATCTGTGAAGATCAGATCAGCAACAGGAAGATATGATAGTGATTTATGTACACTAACATTTGTAAGAGTGCAATGCTGATTAGAAAGAGTGGCATTATAGTGGATCATCTATATACATTGTTCCTCTAACTAAAGCCCTACCTATTGATAAGTTACTTTGACTGCATGTACATCTTGCTGGGAGGAGGAATGCTAACTGGAGGGGATATCACCATTTTCTGTGAACTTTTATGTAAGTTCCATCCTTTCCATTAACTTGTAAATAAAACTCTGTACTGTCTCTTAATGGAGGAGGTAAAAGAAGTTGATTCTGATTTCTTGGGAGATGCTGATGCTATTGGATACTAAAGTTCTCAGATAATCTGTTTGGGAACAATGAGTCAGAAGTGTAAAAAATACCCTAAGATTACATAGATTTTTTTTTTTTATTTCAGGCTATTGAATGAAGATAGCAGAAGAAATGGCATGATAGAGTTGGGAAGTTTTAGGATCAGACTGCACCACTGATGTTTCCTTTATGTGTGACCTTGGTCAAATCTTTTAATTATGCTGTACTTCAGTTTTTTCATCTATAAAATTATGGTAGTGGTGATGGTAGGTTAGAAGACCACTAGATTTGGTTATAATTCTAAGGTCTATAACTTAAAGGATTTAAGGATAACACAGCTACTCCCAGATTTCTTAGCTTATAAACCTCTAAAGTCACCCTAAGGCTGACAGCTGTTTTATAAATTTGAGGGGGAAATAGGAAATTCTTTGAGCTTTTCTCAGTAGTAAATATATATTTTTTCCTGACTATTCAAGCATACAACAGAGTTTAAGGTCACTGAATGGAATGGACAAGGGGTATGTGATAGTTTCACATAAGTGTATATATCAGAGAACCTGATTGAGAAGAGGACTAAAAGTATCATTAGGAATTTAACCCAAGTCCATCTTTAATGAACTCAATTCAGCCATGAATGAACAAGGTGGTCATTGAACAAGGCCTGAGGTTACTTAGTCATTTAAGGATATAGATTCTTTTGTGATTACGTACATTAAGAAATAGGCTCATATTTTTGATGCCAGTTTTGAACAGTTGGTAAAATGCATAAGTAGGTCTTTTAAAAGTTGAGATATTTTTGAAGTATAATAAACTTACTCAGTGGAGTGGTATGATGAAAACACTAATATAAGCATTCATTTTAGAGTTTGCCTAAAGATTTGAGAAATGATCTGATCCTTAATGCCCATTGCAGTATAGTGAGAAAAACACTGAAGAGTAAGAGGTCCTGGATTTGAATCCCAGCTTTGTCACTTACTATTTGAGGGACATCAGGTAAGTCACTTGTCCATCTGGGCCTCGGTTTCCTCATCTATAAAATGAGAAAATTGGACTAGATGACCTCAAGGAACTTTTCCAGATCTAAGTTTATGATTCTATGATATAAGAAGGGAGACTTTAGAGCAAATAAAAATTAAGTTACAAAATGAATTCTATTTCTATCTGCTGCCCAGTTAAACTTCTTTTATAATAGTTTCCAGAAACTTAGTCCCAAATCTACCAAGAAGCACACAGGATGTTACCACAAAGTCAGCTATAGAGGAGGCTTGGGAGGGCTATTTTAAGGATTATAAATTTCCAAATGCCTGAAAAATTCTAATGAACTTTGTGATAAAAGTAATATCCTAAGAGGATATTTCCTAAGCAGTTTAAATTAGTTTTTCCTTAAAACATATTCAAACTACCCCAAAAGATTTAATTGGCTCAGGCATGTGCCAGGTAAATCAGATTACATACAACCACTTTGACCACCTCCCTCCATAGACTTTGACTCAGCATTGCCAAATGGCTCAATATCATGAATGAATATGCTTTTATCAGTGAGAATATAATTAATGGTCAATAATTCAGTCAATAACAATTTATTAAATCCCTAAATGTATTATTTTCTGCTCTGCCCCTATAATCTAAGGACCCATGGGATATTTCAATCTGACTTGTAGCTGCAACCTATATATGTTCTGTTCCCCTATAGAATGAGTTTTTTGGGATCAAGGACTATCTTCATTGATTATTCATATTCCCAGGGCTCTGCACAGTTTTTTACATATAGTAAGTTTTTACATATAGTAAGCACTTAACAAATGCTTTTTTCCCCTGAGGCAATTGGGGTTAAGTGACTTGCCTAAGATCACACAATAAATACTTTTTAAAAAGCATTTTTAAAAAGTATTCTTTTCTGCTTTAAACCACTGATGATTGATGGCAGTATAGTTGGATTCCATTGAATCAACTATAGCCTCAGTGGATATCTCTGAATGTCCTCCTACTATAGTTAATTTCTCAACTAAGATGCATGTCTCATTTCATTACAATCTCTTATTAAGTCACTAGATGTAATGGGCCAGAACTCTGTACTTGAAACAAGGATTCTTACAAGGTGCTAACTAAGTGGAATTGATAATACAATGGTTATCTAGTTTAGCATGGTGATTAATAGTTCTCTAGTTTAGTATGATTGATTTAATCTTACAGCAAATCATGGTTTTCTGGTGATATAATGATTGGTTAATACTCAGTATACTGCACATAAACTGGGACAAACTCAGCCAAAGAAGGGCTCGCAGACCTCAGAAGGGTTCGGAGACACACTCAGAGAAGATAGAGACCTGGAGGTGGGAGCTCAAGCTCTCAGAGCTAAGAAGAGACATTCATTCCATTTTCAACCTTTGTGGTGGCTGGAGGCTAGAGCACAAGCCCGTGGACTGAGAGAACCTTAAAGATAGAGACTGTCATGATGGTCCACCTGCTTCCCCCACAGAAACCAAGACACATTCTGGAGGAGTTCAAGACTGCTAGTCTGGGCCCCAGGCAAGGAAACTAGATTGTGTAGGAGATAACAAAGAATTTGGACTTTATCTCTAGCTATTCTCATGGTGATTACTCTGCTGAAAGGAAGGCTGGCCAGAGACATCCAGAAAAGCATCCAGAACCTTACATCTTGGTGTCTGAACATGGAGCTAAGGATCTATCTACATCTGTGACCCAGAAATTAGGGTGAGTACAAAAATAGACAAAAAGGAAACTTTGTTAAGGGCTAAACTAGTGTTTCAGCTGAAATGGGACAAATGTTTAGAAAACAGCCTTCTCCACTACAAGGAAAATGTGTCAAAAGCATAGTTAAACTGATAAAAAACCAAGGTTTGATTGTAATTTAAGAGCAGATCATTGTACTTTTAGAACCATTACAGTACTCTTCTGCTTGGTTCTCAAAGGAAGAAGAATTAGAGCCAGAAAAGTGGAAATTAGTAGGAGAGCAATTAATAGAATATTACAATGATAATGGTCCTGATTCAATTCCTAAAGAAACACTCTATACATATAACTTAATACAATAGTCTTTAAGGAATTACATAAGTATTAGAATAAGGAAAAAGAAGAAAGAGCAGGAGGAAGAGGGTATAATTATAGCAGCTGAAAAGCATAAAGAATTAGACAAGAATGGAGTTAAGTACAAGGCTGATGAAATTAAGGATATGCTGCATCACAGCAGGAGCCATTAGGGCATTCCCTATCCCCTGACCGACCCCCCTCAAATAACCCTTCATGGGTAGAGGAAGAAGGCAGAGAGGGAGGGACAGTGACACAATCAGCACCACTTATGAAACAGCCTGTAACACAATTATAAAAGGCACTAGTTAAGGGTAAAAAAGAAGGACAGGATATATCTCATTTAAAAATAAATGCATACCTTGTCATTCAAGAGTTTGACTCTTCAGGTCAACAAAGGAGAAGATACGCTCTTTTTAATTTGGAAATTATCAAAGATTTAAAAAGGGATTGCACTCTTTATGGGGCTACATCGTCTTGTGTTAAGATGGTATTAGAGAATTTGGATTATGAAATTTTAACCCCTAGTGATTGGAAATCAATAGAAAGGACATGTTTAGAACCTGGACAAAACTTGTTGTGGCTTTTGGAGTATAATGAACTATGTAGGATATAAGCCCAACAAAATAGGCAAACAGGAGTTAATATACAAATCACCTTTGATCAATTAGCAGGTAAAGGTCAGTATGCAGATGCTTTAGCACAGATTAATTACTGTTTGACAGCATGTAAGCAAATTGCTACTGCTGCTGCTATCAAAGCATGGGGCACCCTCCTAGGAAAGCAAGATAGTGGGGAAGCCTTCACGAAAATAGAGCAAAGTCCAAATAAACCCTTTGCTGATTTTGTGGGACATCTGCAGATAGCTGTCCTATGAACGATTGGAGAAAATGCAGCTACAGGAATTAGGATAAGACAATTCGCTAAAGCAAATGCTAATGAAGTATGTAGAAGAATAATATTGGGACTATATAAAGATGCTCCTTTAGAGGAGATCATAAGATTCTGTGCCACAGTGGACACAAATGCCTTTTATACCCAAGCTATGATGTAGAACATGGAAAAACAAAGTCCCTTTGTCAAGGGTCTTCCAGAGAGACTTGTCAGTGCTTTCAGTGTGGTAAAGTAGGGCATCTGAAAGCTCAATCTTGGCATAGAAATAGATGTGTGAGGACAAGGTGAGAGAACAAGACCCAGAACCCTATGTCCAAAATGCAATAAAGGCTTCCATTGGGCATCAGGATGTAGTTCGACCTAGGGAAAAGACATCTGGGGCCTAGCTACAAGACCTCAAACTAAAAAAAAAAAAAAAAAACAGGTGAGGCATAATGGCAGCCAAGTTTACACTCATAGTCTTTAGAAGCTCAATACTCTGATATAATCAATCAGCCAAAAAGCCGTCAGATGGAAGAAAGGGATTACAATTGGGGACAATACAGGCTTTTTAACCCAACAGAAGAGCAGTGTCCAGTGAGAGCAGCTTCAATGTAATTGCCGGATGATGAGGAGAGATTTAGAAAGTGGTAAATAGATGGGACTAGATAGGTTAACTGCTTGGGGGAGAGACTTTGCTTGTATCTCTACAGATGGAGAAGGAATCAGATGAACAGATGGGTGCCAATGAGCACCTTGAGAGAGACAGAAAAACAGAAAAACATCAAAACAAAGGAGAAGACCTAAGAAACATCTGACACTGAAAGAGCATGGCTGATAATGAGACTGTTGCAAAACTTTAAAACCAGCAGGAATTATTGGATTCCCTAAGGTGAGAAATTGTTAAGATTGTTGCAGAATTTTAAAACCAGCAGGAATCATTGGATTTCCTGAGACATGATAAGACTGATACAGGACTTCAAAATCTGCAGGAATCATTGGATTCCCTGACACATCATGAGAGTATTGCCAGACTTCAAAACTTGCAGGGATTATTGGATTCCCTGATGCATGTGAAGTAATCGACAATAGATGAGTTTTGAACTATTTCTAGGACTTATGGACATGTAAAATTCCTCATGTTGTTTCAAGTTGTTTGTTACATTGCTACTAGCCTGTATTTACTATGTGCTTCTGTAATGACTTCCATGTTGATGGATTTATATATACCTGTTTCAAGTAAGATCCTTCAGAAACCTGCTAATCTGATTTGATTCTCCATTTCCCTTTAGTGTTTTCATCTCCCTCCCTAAGACATCAGCAAGGGTGTGATCACCTCTTTCTTTGGTGTTTTCACCTCCCTTTTTGAGAAGTAAGGGAAGGCATGATCACCTCTTTTTTAGGGGGCTCACCTCCCTGAGAAGTTAGGGAGGGTGTAACCACCTACGTTCTAAAACAAAAGAAAGCAGGAGATGTAAAGGGCCAGAACTCTGTACTTGAAACAAGAATTCTTACAAGGTGTTATCTAAGTGGAATTGATAATACAATGGTTATCTAGTTTAGCATGGTGATTAATAGTTCTCTAGTTCAGTTAGAGTCACTTAATCTTATAACAAATCATGGTTCCCTAGTGATATAATGATTGGTTTATACTCAGTATACTGCATATAAACTCAGCCAAAGAAGGGCTTGGAGACAGACTCAGAGAAGACAGAGAATTGGAGGTGGGAGCTCAAGCTCTTAGAATCAAGGAGAGACATTCATTCCATTTCCCATCTTTATGGTGGCTGGAGACTAGAGCACAAACCCTTGGACTGAGAGAGACTTCAAGACAGAAACTGTCATGGTGGTCCTCATGCCTCCCCCATAGATACCAAGACACATTCTGGAGGACCTCAAAAAAAAACTAGCCTGGGCCCCAGGCAAGGAAACTAGATTATGAAGGAGATAATAAAGAATTTGGACTTTATCCCTGGCTATTCTCATAGTGATTTACTTTGCTGAAATGAAGGCTGGTCCAGAGCCTCCAGAAAACTAACCAGAACCTTACAACTAGACTGACCAGGTTGGCTCTTACCTTTTGTAACCTCTTAGCATTGAATAAAGTAGACTTGAGAACAGTCCTACTGAAATCCCTCTAGGTCCAAACCTAACAAACAGTCTATATCAGACATAAATCTAGGACCATGTTCATCCTAAGAATAAGCTGGACTTATGTAGCATTGTGTTTTTCAGGCTATGATAGCTTTTATTTCGATGCATATGCTTTTCCAATAGTACTTATAAAAAGATGAGCAGAAACTCTTATCTGAATCAAAAAAGATAAAATATCATTATATCATGTAGGATTCCATATTTGATGTTTATGTAGTTTGAGGTAGTTTAATAAAATTCCCTAAGTAATTCAAGCTTGTCCATGAACTTAACAGAAAGAATTTTCATGCTTTTGCTATAATTTAGGAATAAATAACATATCCTTCAAGAAAATCAAATACAAATAATTTATATTTTGCTACAATGCTCTGTACATCATTCTTCAATTTATATATTCCAACATTTCAATAATAGAGATATAGATTCATGTGCAGATATAGAACTGCTAATTTTCAAAATATTAAATAGTAACATGGAAAGCTAGCTAATCTTCAGGTTCAATAGGAAAATATAGCATTATCAAAAAAAAAAAAAAAACAGATCAGGAAACTTATAGTCATTAAATCAAAAGTGTTTTCGTGTATCACGTGTGTGTTTTTGTTCACATTTAGCATTAACCAAATGCTCAGGTTAATGTTGGACATTAACCTATGGTTAAACATTAAGTATAATATATGTGATATGCAAACATGATAGTTTTCTCATTTATTCATGCCCATGGTAGGTTAAGCGTTGAAATGCAATTAGTTTTATAATGATGCTGATTATTAAAAATAGAAATTGACCTTTGGTGTTATCTGTAACTGCAAACCTTTTTTTATTCAAACTGGCATCCTGACAAGAATTGTAGAATGGTCATTTAAAAGTAAATGTTGTTTTTAGTAGAATCCTTTGTAATCCTTAAAAGTCTAGTCTAGGCCATCAAAAGCTTTGTACTCAGGAATTTATTTTCTTTAGTTGAACTTAAAATGAAAATTCATTATACTAGAACTCATACCACAGTAAGAACAAACACCCAGTCTAAGGGACTCTTTGGTTCTCCCTTCAGAGTTATAATGCTATAGATCCTATCATGATGACATATACAATATTTGAATTAAATAAAAGTTAATTTAAGATTGAAGAAGCAAGTATGTTTCATTAGAGTGAGAATATAAATTATTTGGATGAGGTAACTGTTATATTTGAATGACTCTTTCCACTTTCCAGCAGGCCACAGACAACATACACCACAGATCAGTCTTGTTTCAAATGACCTTTTGCAGGGAATCCACTTTGTCTTAATGACATGGAAGAACATTCTCCTTCTGCCAAGAGGGAAAAAAAATACAAACTCTACTTTAAATCATTAAATTGTTTTATACCTCAGCATTATGTTTCTATACATCCTATCTCTTGCCTGGGGTTAGATAAAAGAAAGTTAGGATGGAAAAAGTGTATTCATGTGAATAGCATAAAGACATGGGCCAGTCAGTGCCTACTTAGTCTCTTTATATCAGGATGGGTTTATGGGCATTCAATACCAAAACAAATAAAACTTGAACAGTTTTAAATAGAATAAGGCATACTTCTCAAATGGTTTGAAATATATTATGTTGAAGATACATAAAGCCCACTTAGATATCTGGCTTAAAAAAAAGAAAAAGAAAAGCAAAAGAAGCTAAAAGTCTATGTAGATATAATTGCATCTCAGATTTTAAAACTACAATATAATTTCGGAGTCATCAAGCCTAAACTTTCTTTTTTATAGGAAAAAAAAAACTTGTAGCAGAGGTTCTGGTGAGGAAACTGAGGCAAAAAAACATTAATTCTGTATTTGACGTGACTCATATCATGTTTTATTAGAGTGAGAATATAAATTATTTGAATGAGCTAACTGTTATATTTGAATACTTTGTAAATCAAATCTTAAGTAAGGCTGGGTTTAACAAATAGAATTCAGAAGATCCTTGAAAGGGAAGAAACATAAAATATCATTTTATAATGTAAATTAGTTATATTTCATTTGCTATTGATATTTTTTCTTGATGAGTAGTTTATTCTTTTCAAATCATGTTTCTACATGTTATGTCATTTGATTTTCACAATCCTATGAGATATATAACTATTATCATTTCCATTTTACAAATGATGAAATTAATAGTCAGTGGCTTTTCCCATGGTTTTGTTGCTAGCTAATGGTAGCATTGGAATAAATATTCAAATGTTTTGATTCATAATTTAATTCCCACTCACTATAGTTATAATTCTTGATTTTTTTTGTACAAATTCTTATCACAAACAACTGTTAGATATGTCTATCTGGATGTCAAATTAATATCTGAAACTCATCATGTTCCAAACTTACCATCTTCCTTTCTAAAACTATGCCTATTCTAAGTGTTATAGTTTCTAATGAAAGAAATACAATTCTCCTAGTCTTACACATTTGAAACACTGAACTTATCTTTGACTCTCTTCTTTCACTAGCCATATCTTGTTATTCTTTTTTAAAAAAATTACTTCTAACTTTTAACATTCATTTAAAATTATTTTTGAATTCCAAATTTTCTCCCTCCCTCATATCCCTTCCTCATTATTTGAGAAGGGAAGAAATGTGATATCAAATATACTTGTAAAATCATACAAAACATATTTCTACTTTAGCACTTTTGCAAAAAAAAAAAAGGTGAAAAAATCATACTTTAATCTGCACTCAGACTTAATCAGTTTTTTCTCTAAAGGCAGATAGCATTTTTCATTCTAAGTCCTTTGGAGTTGTAAATAGATCATTGTTTTGTTCAGAATACCTATGTTGATCATTGCACAATATTGCTATTACTGTGTACAATTTTCTCCTGGTTCTGCTCACTTCACTTTGCATCAGATGACATAAGAGAGCTTAGTTTTTTTTCTGAGAGTATTATGCTTGTTATTTTTTTATAATAATGGTATAATATCACAATCATACCACAAGCTGTCCAGCTATTCCCCAGTTAATGAGTATCCCCTCAATTTCTAATTCTTTGCTATCACAAAATGAGTTGCTACAAATATCTTTGTATATATAAGTACTTTCCTCCATTTTTTGACCTTTGGGTATAGTAATAGTATTGTTGGGACAAAGAAATTTTGGAGCATAGTTCCAAATTGCTTTCTAGAATGGTCAGACTAGTTCACAATTCTACCAACAGTACATTAATATCCCAATCATCCCCTTTGGAATTCATTATTTTCCTTTTCTATTGTGTTAGACAATCTAGATATGTGTGAGATAGCTTCTAAGAATTGTTTTAATTTGTATTTCCATAATAATTATGAGTAAGATAATTTTTTCACATGACTATACATAATTTTGATTTTTTCTTCAGAAAACTATCTGTTCATATACTTATATTTTAATAAATTTAACATTGTGTCCCATGTTTCAGAAATGAGACCTTTATCAAAAAACATTCTGTAGCCATCCCCCAATTTGCTGCTTTCTTTATAATTTTGGCTGTATTAGTTTTGTTTTCACAAAAATTATACATTTTACTACCCATGATCCTTTATATCTCTTGTTTAAACAGGTCATAAACTCTTTTCTTATTCTTGGATTTGACAGGCAAGATTTGGCATGTTTTCTATATTTTCTTATAATATCTTACTTTGTATTTAAATTATATATACATTTTACTCTTACCTTGGTTTACACTGTGTGTGATGTTGATTTCTGCCATTTGTGGCTTTTTCAAATTCTTTTCGAAGATAGGGTTATTTAAGTATTTTATTTCCTTTTATGCCAGACTGGATGATTAATATTTTTGTAAATATTCATCCATTTCATTTAGATGTCAGATTTATTGGCATAAAATTGGATAAAAAATTGTGATGACCATGTTAGCACCCTGGATACCTTAGAATCAGCCAGAGTCAGAATAAGAAAAAGTCCTTAGTCTTTATTTTTGGTCTTTTTTTTTTTTTAATAAAATCCAAATGTTTATTTTCTCCTTCCAAGTCTTGTCTCTTTCCTTGGACCTGGGTAGCTTTCTTTTTTTTTTTAATTTTTTATTTAATAATTACATTATATTGACACTCGTTTCTGTTCCGATTTTTTTCCCCCTCCCTCCCTCCACCCCCTCCCCTAGATGGCAAGCAGTCCTTTATATGTTGGATATGTTGCAGTATATCCTAGATACAATATATGTTTGCAGAACCGAACAGTTCTCTTGTTGCGTAGGGAGAATTGGATTCAGAAGGTATAAATAATCCGGGAAGAAAAACAAAAATGCAGATAGTTTACATTCGTTTCCCAGTGTTCTTTCTTTGGGTGTAGCTGCTTTTGTCCGTCATTTATCAATTGAAACTCAGGTCTCTTTGTCAAAGAAATCCACTTCCATCAAAATATGTCCTCATACAATATCGTTGTCGAAGTGTATAATGATCTCCTGGTTCTGCTCATTTCACTTAGCATCAGTTCATGTAAGTCTCGCCAGTCCTCTCTGTATTCATCCTGCTGGTCATTTCTTACAGAACAATAATATTCCATAACATTCATATACCACAATTTACCCAGCCATTCTCCAATTGATGGGCATCCATTCATTTTCCAGTTTCTAGCCACTACAAACAGGGCTGCTACAAACATTTTGGCACATACAGGTCCCTTTCCCTTCTTTAGTATTTCTTTGGGATATAAGCCCAATAGAAACACTGCTGGATCAAAGGGTATGCACAATTTGATAATTTTTTGGGCATAATTCCAGATTGCTCTCCAGAATGGTTGGATTCGTTCACAACTCCACCAACAATGCATTAGTGTCCCAGTTTTCCCGCATCCCCTCCAACATTCATCATTATTTTTTCCTGTCATCTTAGCCAATCTGACAGGTGTGTAGTGGTATCTCAGAGTTGTCTTAATTTGCATTTCTCTGATCAATAATGATTTGGAACACTCTTTCATATGAGTGGTAATAGTTTCAATCTCATCCTCTGAAAATTGTCTGTTCATATCCTTTGACCATTTATCAATTGGAGAATGGCTTGATTTCTTATAAATTTGAGTCAGTTCTCTATATATTTTGGAAATGAGGCCTTTATCAGAACCTTTAACTGTGAAAATGTTTTCCCAGTTTGTTGCTTCCCTTCTAATCTTGTTTGCATTAGTTTTATTTGTACAAAGGCTTTTTAATTTGATGTAATCGAAATTTTCTATTCTGTGATCAGTAATGGTCTCTAGTTCATCTTTGGTCACAAATTTCTTTCTCCTCCACAAGTCTGAGAGATAAACTATTCTATGTTCCTCTAATTTATTTATAGTCTCGTTCTTTATGCCTAGGTCATAGACCCATTTTGATCTTATCTTGGTATATGGTGTTAAGTGTGGGTCCATGCCTAATTTCTGCCATACTAATTTCCAACTATCCCAGCAGTTTTTATCAAATAATGAATTCTTTTCCCAGAAGTTAGGGGCTTTGGGTTTGTCAAACACTAGATTGCTATAATTGACTATTCTGTCTTGTGAGCCTAGCCTTTTCCACTGATCCACTAATCTATTTCTTAGCCAATACCAAATGGTTTTGGTGACTGCTGCTTTATAATATAATTTTAGATCAGGTACAGCTAGGCCACCTTCATTTGATTTTTTTTTCATTAATTCCCTTGAGATTCTCGACTTTTTATTGTTCCATATGAATTTTGTTGTTATTTTTTCTAGATCAATAAAATATTTTCTTGGAAGTCTGATTGGTATAGCACTAAATAAATAGATTAGTTTAGGGAGTATTGTCATCTTTATTATGTTCGCTCGGCCGATCCAAGAGCACTTAATATTTTTCCAATTATTTAAGTCTGACTTTATTTGTGTGGAGACTTTTTTTATAATTTTGCTCATATAATTCCTGACTTTCCTTTGGTAGATAGATTCCCAAATATTTTATGGTATCAACAGTTATTCTGAATGGAATTTCTCTTTGTATCTCTTGTTGTTGGGTTTTGTTGGTGATGTATAAAAATGCTGAGGATTTATGGGGATTTATTTTGTAGCCAGCTACTTTGCTAAAATTATGAATTATTTCCAATAGCTTTTTGGTAGAATCTCTGGGGTTCTCTAGGTATACCATCATATCATCTGCAAAGAGTGATAGTTTGGTTTCCTCATTGCCTACTCTAATTCCTTTTATATCTTTCTCGACTCTTATTGCCGAGGCTAGTGTTTCTAATACGATATTAAATAATAATGGTGATAGTGGGCAACCTTGCTTCACTCCAGATCTTACTGGGAAAGGTTCCAGTTTTTCCCCATTGCATATGATGCTTACTGATGGTTTTAAATATATGCTCCTGACTATTTTAAGGAAAAGTCCATTTATTCCTATGCTCTCAAGTGTTTTTATTAGGAATGGATGTTGGATTTTATCAAATGCTTTTTCTGCATCTATTGAGATGATCATGTGGTTTTTGTTTGTTTGGTTATTGATATAGTCAATTATGCTAATAGTTTTCCTAATATTGAACCAGCCCTGCATTCCTGGTATAAATCCTACTTGGTCATAGTGTATTATCCTGGTGACAATTTTCTGTAATCTTTTTGCTAATATTTTGTTTAAGATTTTAGCATCAATATTCATTAGGGAAATTGGTCTATAATTTTCTTTCTCTGTTTTCAGCCTACCTGGTTTAGGTATCAGTACCATATCTGTGTCATAAAAGGAGTTTGGTAGGACTCCTTCAATCTCTATTTTTTCAAATAGTTTATATAACATTGGAGTTAATTGTTCTTTAAATGTTTGGTAGAATTCACATGTAAATCCATCTGGTCCTGGGGATTTTTTCTTAGGGAGTTGATTGATAGTTTGTTCTATTTCTTTTTCTGAGATGGGACTGTTTAGGATATTTACTTCTTCCTCTGTTAGTTTGGGCAAGCTGTATTTTTGGAGGTATTTTTCTATTTCATTTAAGTTGTCGAATTTATTGGCATAAAGTTGGGCAAAGTAACTCCTAATTATTGCTCTAATTTCCTCTTCGTTAGTGGTGAGTTCTCCCTTTTCATTTTTAAGACTAACAATTTGATTTTCCTCTTTCCTTTTTTTAATCAGATTTACTAAGGGTTTGTCTATTTTGTTGGTTTTTTCATAGAACCAACTCTTAGTTTTATTAATCAATTCAATAGTTTTTTTACTTTCAATTTTATTGATCTCACCTTTTACTTTTAGAATTTCAAGTTTAGTGTTTGACTGGGGGTTTTTAATTTGTTCCTTTTCTAGCATTTTTAATTGCAAACCCAATTCATTGACCTTCTCTTTCTCTATTTTATACAAATAGGCCTCTAGAGATATGAAATTTCCCCTTATTACCGCTTTGGCTGCATCCCATACATTTTGGTATGATGTCTCATTATTATCGTTTTCTTGGGTGAAGTTATTAATTATGTCTATGATTTGCTGTTTTACCCAATCATTCTTTAGTATGAGATTATTTAGTTTCCAATTATTTTTTGGTCTACTTCCCCCTGCTTTTTTGTTGAATGTAATTTTCATTGCATCGTGGTCTGAAAAGGATGCATTTACTATTTCTGCCTTACTACATTTGAGTTTGAGGTTTTTATGTCCTAATATATGGTCAATTTTTGTATAGGTTCCATGAACTGCTGAAAAGAAAGTGTATTCCTTTCTGTCCCCATTACATTTTCTCCAGAGATCTATCATATCTAACTTTTCTAGTATTCTACTTACCTCTTTGACTTCTTTCTTATTTATTTTGTGGTTTGATTTATCTAATTCTGAGAGTGCAAGGTTAAGATCTCCCACTATTATAGTTTTACTGTCTATTTCTTCTTGCAGCTCTCTTAGTTTCTCTTTTAAGAATTTAGATGCTACCCCACTTGGTGCATATATGTTTAATATAGATAGTGCTTCATTATCCATGCTACCCTTTAGCAAGATATAGTGTCCTTCCTTATCTCTTTTAATTAGGTCAATTTTTGCTTTAGCTTGATCTGAGATCAGGATGGCTACCCCTGCTTTTTTGACTTCACCTGAAGCATAGTAGATTTTGCTCCAACCTTTTACCTTTAACCTGCATGTATCTCCCCGCTTCAGGTGTGTTTCCTGTAAACAACATATTGTAGGATTCTGGCTTTTAATCCATTCTGCTAACCGCTTCCTCTTTATGGGGGAGTTTACCCCGTTCACGTTTATGGTTAGAATGACCAATTCTGTATTACTTGCCATCTTGTTAACCCCGGTTTATGCTTTCCTCCCTTCTTTCCCTTTTCCCCCCTTCCAAGTATTAAGCTTGTGAGCACCCCTTGCTTCTCACAGCCCTCCCTTTTTAGTGTCCCTCCCCCCGCCTTAGAGTTCCTCCCCCTATCTTACCCCTTTCCCTCCCAGTTCCCGTATTCCCTTCCGCTTAGCTTATTCCTTCCCTTTCCACTTTTCCCTTCTCACTTTTCAATGAGATGGGAGAAGTTTCACCATAGATTGAATATGTCTTAAGATTTTTCACTTAAAGCCAATTCTGAAGGCAGTAAGATACCCACTATATTCATCCCCCTCCATTCTTTCTCTCAGATATAATAGGTTTCCTATGCCTCTTCATGAGATGTACTACCCCCACTTTACCCTTTTTCTGGTACAATGTCCTTTCCACATCAATTTCTAGAACAAGGTATACATGTATTCTTTATACATCTATATAGTCAAAATATAGTTCCCAAGATTAATCTTTACCTTTTTAGATTTCTCTTGAGTTCTATATTTGTAGATCAAACTTTTTGTTAAGTTCTGGTTTTTTCATCAGAAATAGATGAAATTTGCTTACTTCGTTGAATGTCCATCTTCTTCCCTGGAAAAAGATGCTCATTCTCGCTGGGTAAGTTATTTTTGGTTGCATACCAAGTTCCTTAGCCTTTCGGAATATCATATTCCAGGCCCTTCGATCTTTTAATGTGGATGCTTCCAGATCCTGGGTGATCCTTATTGTGGCTCCTTGATACTTGAATTGGGTTTTTCTAGCCGCTTGCAATATTTTTTCTTTCATCTGAGGGTTCTGGCATTTGGCCACTATATTCCTTGGTGTTTTGATTTTAGGATCCCTTTCAGTGGGTGATCGATGAATCCTTTCAATGTTTATTTTTTCCTCTGTTCCTATGACTTCTGGGCAGTTCTCTTTGATAATTTCCTGGAAGACAGTGTCCAGGCTCTTTTTTTCATCATGTTTTTCTGGGAGTCCAATGATTCTCAGATTGTCTCTCCTGGATCTGTTTTCCAGGTCTGTTGTCTTCCCCAGAAGGTATTTCACATTTTTCTCCATTGTTTGATTTTTTTGGATTTGCTTGACTGATTCTTCTTGTCTCCTCGAGTCATTCAATTCCACTTGTTCAATTCTGATTTTCAGTGAAGTATTCTCTTCACTCACTTTTTTAAAATCTTTCTCTAATTGTCCAATTGAGTTCTTTTGTTCTGTGGAATTTTTTTCCATTTCGCCAATTTTGTTTTTTAGAGAGCTGTTTTCTGTTTCCAGTTCACTAATCCTATTTTTCAAGGATTTTACTTCTTTATCCACTCTCTCTTTAACTTTCTCCAGGCTCTTTTGCCAAGCCTCCCTCTCCTTTTCCCAAGCCTCACTCTGCTTTCCCCATTTTTCTTCTAGCTCCCTTGTGAGAGCCTTTTTAATCACTTCTATGAGGTTCATCTGTGCTGAGGAACAGACAATCTCCTCCTTTGGGGATTCACCTGGGGACTGCCTGTTTTTAGTCTCCTCAGGATTTAGAGTCTGCTCTCTATCTGTGTAGAAGCTGTCAAGGGTTAAAGTCCTCTTCAGCTTCTTGCTCATTCTGTCTATTAATCAGAGACAAACTACCAAATAAAAACAGAAAAAACTGGAGTCTTTCTTTGGGGGGGGGGGGGGCTGGGTGTGTTATCGAGCTTCCTCTACAGACTGCAGGGGGCAGCAGTGAGGCACTAGCAGGACTGTGCTGCGCCTGCGCTCTGAGATCCCAAAGCGTGCTGAGTCACTGAGGGGGAAAAGGGGGGGGGCGGCCAGGTCCTGAGAGACTCCAGGTGTTTGGGGTTGTATTCTTCAGCCCCGCTGTTTTTAGCTTCTCTGCTGGGCTGTTGACTTGCTGCCGGAGGAAAGTATCCAAACCTGTAGCGAAGCTCTCCCCGAAGAGATGGCTGCGATCACTCCCCACCCCCTCTCCAGTCTGCTCCTGTGCCCTCACTGCCGCTGCCCGCCGCCTGCGCCCGATCTAAAACCGCCCCAGCTCTCCAGTAAAGACAGACCTTTCTTGGCGGATCTCAAGGATGGCTTCTCTTGGTAACTATTTGTGGGTTTTTTTCAGTCAAGCATTGATTCAGAGGCTTGTAATGAAATGGATAGTGAGAGAAAGCGTGGAGCTTATGAAGCTGTGAGCCTCCTCTCCGCCATCTTAACCGGAAGTCCCTATTTTTGGTCTTTAGAGGTAGGATTGAATTGGATGGAAGTAGAATCTCCATGACCTTCTTTCTCCCTCATCTACCGCCAAAGTGACCCTGGCTTGTCTTACTCCCCCCCTAGTCCCTCCTACAATTCTCTGTATACACTAATTATCGAGCCAGCACAGGATAGTGGTAAGGGCCATTCCCTAAGCACATGCCCATATAGTATTGTCCAATTGGTAATTAGCCTTAAGTGCTCAAACCAACCTTAGTGCATTGACTCAGGAGTTTCATCCCTCTACATAAAATAACTCAATAATTGTTTTAACTTTATTTTGATTAGTAGTGAATTTACCCTTTTTATTTTTGATATTGGTAATTTCATTTTTTTCTTCTTTTTTTAAAAAAATCAAATTAACTAATGATTTCTCTTCCCTCTGCTTCCCCCTGTTAAAAAGTTTCAATTTTTATTTATTAGTTTGATTTTTTTTTACTTCCAATTTTATTAATATCTCTTTTTATTATAAATTTTTCCATTTTGGTTTTTATTTAGTGATTTAAAATTACTCTTTTTCTAGGTTTTTAAAAAATTACAGGACCAATTCATTGTTCTATTTTTTTCTCTATTTTATTGATTTAAATGTTTAGAGACATACATCTTCTCCTAAGTACTGCTTTGACTTAATTCTACAAAGTTTGGTATATTATTTCATAATATTGTCATTCTCTTTAATGAAATTATTGATTGCTTTTATGATTTGTTATTTAACTCATTCTTTAGGATTATTTAGTTTCCATTTCATTTTAATATGTTCTTCAATGTCTCTTTTTTGCATCATTATGTGAAAAGGACGTATACAATTTTTTTTTGTTATTCTGAATATGTTGGTGAGGTTTTTATGTCTTGATATGTGATCAGTTTTTGTAGATGCCATTTACAACTGAGATATAAGGCACAAATTTGATAATATCACTGTTTACCCCCAAACCATAGTGGCCTTAATCATCACTCTGGTATTTAAAGCTTTTTGCAATCTGGCCTTAATCTAATGTTCTAACATATTGCATCATATTATTCCCCTTCAAAAATTTTCTAGTCAAAATGGACCACTAATCTTAGTATTATTAATCAATCAGCATGTATTTATTAAGTAACTAATAGATGATAGGGTCAGTAGGTGGTACAATGGGTAGAAGGCCTGGTCTGGTGTCAGGAAGTGATATAAAAATATTCCTTTCTATTCCCATTCTATTTTTTGCAAGAGATGTACAATATGTAACTTTTCTAAAACAGTATCCATCCCCTTAAGTACTTTCTTATTTAGTTTAATATTGATTGACCTAGTTATGAGAGAGAAAAAATAAGATTTTCCATTAATAATAGTTTTACTTTCTATTTCCTATTATAAATAGCTATGCTATTTGATACACACACACATGCTTAGTGTTAATATTACTTCCTTGTTTTTGATATTTTTTAGTAAAATGTAATTATCTTAATTATTTTTATTTCTGCTTTTGCTTTGTTTGATATCATGATTGCTACTGTTGCCTTTTTATTAACCTCAGCTGAAGTATAAGACATTTTGCTCCAACCCTTTATTTTGCTCTATGTCCTTCTGTTTCATATTTGTTTTATGTAAACAACATATTGTTGTATCTTAGCTTCTAATTCATTTTGCTCTTTGCTTCTATTTTATGGGTGAATTTAATCTATTCCCATTAATAGTTATGGTTGTTACATTTTTATTGCACTTCATACATTTTTTTCCTGTTTATCTTTTTATCTCTTTTTTTACACGGTCCTTTTTCAAAAGTCTATTTTGCTTCTAAATACTATCTCCCTTATTTTGCCCTCTCTTCTATTTCTTATCCTTTTTTCTTATTTATTTCTCTTCCTACTTCCCTGTTGGGTCAGATAGATATTCTCAATTGAATGTGTATATTATCTCTGCTTTGAACCAACTTCAATGAGAGGGAGGTTCAAGCATAGCCCAACAGGCCCATCTCATTTTCCTTTCTACTATAAAATCTATTCCTTGATTAGTTTTAAGATGTAATTTCCCCCATTCTTCCTTTCCCTTTCCTCTTCTCCCCGTGCATCGATCTTTTTATTTTTTATATCATTCCATCATAGTCAACTCACACCCATATCCTCTGTCTATGTATACTCCATCTGATTGCCCTAGGAATGATAAAGTTCTTAGAAATTATAAGTATCATCTTCCCATATAGAAATGTAAATAGTTTAAAAATATTAAGTCCCTTATGATTTTCCTTTCATGTTTACCTTTTTATTAAAATGCTTTTCTTGAAACTTCTTCTTGAATATTGATTTTTAAAAAAAATTCAGTCTGGTCTTTTCATCAGGAATGCTTGCAAAACCTCTATTTCATGAAATGTTTATTTTCCTCTTCTCCAGAAGGATAATATTCACTATAATATTCTTAGTCAAATTCTAGCTCCTTTGTCTTTCAGAATATATTCCAAAACTTTCTCTCCTTTATCATGGAAGATGCTAAATCTTGTGTGATCCTGATGCTGGCTCCAAAATATTTGAATTGTTTCTAGCTGCTTGAAATATTTTTTCCTTGACTTGGAAGCTCTGGAATTTGTCTATAATATTCCTGGAAATTTTCATTTTGAGATCTCTTTCAGGAAGCGATTAGTAGATTCTTTCTATTTCTAATAACTTTAGGTTTTAGGATATCAGGACAATTTTTCTTTATAATATCTTAAAATATGATGTCTAGGGTCAGTGTGATGGCACAATGGATACAGCAACCAGCCCTGTAGTCAGGAAGACCTTATTTCAAATCTGGCTTTAGACATGTGACACTTACTAGCTGCATGACCCTGAACAAGTTACTTGATTTCAATTGCCTTTCAAAACAAATAAACACAAATATGCTATCCAGATTCTTTTTTAAAACCATGTCTTTTAAGTAGTCCAAAAATTCTTAAATTTTTCCTCCTCAATCTATTTTCTAAATCAGTTATTTTTCTGATAAGATATTTCACATTTTCTTCTATTTTTTTTTTTTTTTTACTCTTTAGACTTTGTTTTATTGTTCCTTGATGTCTTAAGAAGTCACTAACTTCCAGTTGCTCAATTCTAAGTTTTTAAGGAACTATTTTCTTCAGTGGTCTTTGTAACTCTTTTTGCTTGTCTAATTCTGTTTTTTAAGATTTTCTCTTAAGTGAATTTTTGTGTTTTTTTTTTTTTTTACTAGTTGTTCAATTCTATTTTTAGAGTTGTTTTCTTCAGCATTTTTGAGCTTTCTTCCCATGTTATTGACTCTCATTTCTTTCCCAATTTTCCTTTATTCCGCTTGTTTGATTTTTTTATATCTCTTTTCAGCTATTGAAGGAATTCTTGTCTGTCTCCAATTTACATTTTTTTTGAGGTTTTTTAATGCAGCTGTTTTAACATTGTTGTCTTTTTCTGAGTTCTGTCTTAATCTTCCCTGTCACTATAATAGCTTTTTATGGTAGTTTTTTTCATTGTTGTCTTTGCTTGCTCATTTTATTATTATTTATTGGCTTTTACCTTTGTGTTAAATTTGGTGCTTGTTCCTGAGGTAGAAAGGGCACTGTCCTAAGCTTCAGGCTTTTTGTAAAACTCTTTCCAATTTCAGCTCTAAGAATCTATGAGATTTTTTGTTTGTTTGTTTGTTTGTTTGTTTGTTGTTTTTGTTTTTGTTTTTGTGGTGTGTTTGTTTGTTTTTGTGATTCCTAAGTGATATGATATAAGGAGAGGTTTTATCACTGCTCTCTTAATCTGTGTTCTGGTCTTTTTTACCCAGAAAGAGATATTTTTCCTTGTTATGCTCCTCTTTGCCTTTAAACTATTTATGGACAATGAAACAGTTTCCTCCATCAAGTCCCCTGTAGTCTCTTTCTGACCAGTTTTCCCAACTCCTACACCATCTTTGGGCTGAGAACTATTAAAGCCATTGCTGCTACTTTTGCAAGGCCTCCAAAACCTGTTGTTGCTGTTGGCACCTTGTGCGCTTATTATGGGATTGTCTTTATTTTGATGTCACAGACCTCTTTTGCTGATCTCCTAAATTATCTTGGGCTGAAAAAAAGTCTCACCCTGACCATTTGTTGACTTTGCTACTCCAGAATGCAATTTGAGGAATTATTTTAAAGTTATTTGGAGCAGAATGTTAGAAGATTTCAGCTGAGTTGCTGCCTCTTCTCCACCATCTTGAATCTGTCCCCTTCCCTCAATGGCCACATCTAATCCATTTCTAAAGTCTGTCAATCTCACTTCCACAGCATCTTATTATGTGTTTATTCCTTTCCATAAACATTACCCTTTTAAAGTTGTCTACTTCTTGCCTGGACAGTCACCATAGTGTTCCCCACTGCTGCAAGTCTTTTTCTTCTTCACTAATCCCTTTATATTATTTCTGAAGACTTCCTTAAGGCACAGATTTGACAATATTAGTGTCTTACTCAAAAACCATTAGTGGCTCCCAATCACCTTTACATTTAAGGCTTTCTACAATCTGGCTTCAACTTAAAGTTCTATTCTTACTATATCACACTATTCACCTTAATAAACTTCCTAGCCAAAATGGACCACTAATTTTATTATTGTTAATAATCAACATGTATTTATTAAGTAACTAATAGATGTTAGGGGCAGCTAGGAGACACAGTAGATGGAATGCCTGTTCTGGCGTCAGGAAGATTCATCTTCCTGAATTCAGATATGACCTTAGACCTTAGTTGTGTGATTCTGGCCAAATCATTTAACTTTGTTTGCTTCCATTCCTCATTTTTAAAATGAGCTAGAGAAGGAAATGACAAAATACTCCAGTGTCTTTGGCAAAAACCAAAAAACCCACAAAAACAAAAAGGATCATAAAGAATTGGACACATCTGAAATATAACAATGACAAAAATGTGCTAAGAACTGTGTTAGGCATGAGGATACTAGCACAGAGAATAAAACTATTTATCTTCATGCTCTTGTGCAGCTTGGAAAATAACCTGTAACATACTCCTTGAATAATTCTTTTGGTTGAAATCTTTATTTTTTCTAAGTCCAATTCAATTGCTATCTCTTCCATGAAGCCACTCTTGATTTCTCTTCCTCTTCACACAAGCTGAGAGTCATTACTTTGAAAAATGAAGGGCAAGGAAGGAGGAATTAGAAAGAGTCAGCAAAAAAAAGATTGTAAAATACTCCACTCCATTTTATATTTCCCCTCCTTGCTCTCATCTATAAATTCTTATAATGCCTACTACTCTCAAAATGAACATTTTAGTAAGGGTTGCAGCAGGGATTAGCTAAAACTCACCATTCAAGACACTGGCCAATTACAAGTTCTTCAAGGACAGACAATATTGTGTTTATCTGTTTATTCTTGTTCCCTATTGAGTTTATAACAAACCTATGTATGAGCACACTTGCACACTTTTAAATGTATATATTAGTTAGTAACTATTTCAATAAAAGCATAGAAATACATATTTAAAAAGAGAGTCACATGCCTTAACTTTGGAATTCTCTGTTTATGAACCTCCTTGTACATATGAACAAGCAGCAGGAGACTGAGCTAAGAGCTCATTCTGTATATTTCTAAGGGGGCAACTGTCAATTATTTCTGGGTTTAGAATATTTGGGGAGCATGGAAATCATTGACATAGGCTGTCATCTATTCTTGTGTAGATATAGAGAGTTAAATTATTGCTGCCTAATAATATCTAGCTTATCCTTCCTCCTACAGCAGTGCCTTTCAACTAACAAGGCATAAGGCAGTTAAAATGGCCAGAGGCTGTTATTGCTGCTATCTTTCCCTCCCCACATTTTGCCAGTCAAAATATTCTTGATCCATTCATTGAGAGAGAAATTGGCCAACATTTATTGGCCAATAATAGATCCTAGGCCAAGCCCCATTTGGGCATTGTTGGGCTTTGACTAGTTCAAACTAATTGTAAATTGCAATTGTTTCTGTTTCAGTCAGAAACCCTGAGAGTCTTCCTCTCCCAGATAGATTCTTCTTCTTCTTTTTTTTAACTATATAAAAGAGGTCATTTTTATCTTATTTCTTATTTATCTTTAATTGTGACTGGGCATTGCCTCAGTCAAACCTGTTAAAGACCTAAACCTAAAGAGGCCAAGGTCTCCCATTGCATCCAGGACCATCTCCAGTCTTTCTGATCTGGACCCAGATGGTTCTGGTGAAGAAAGTGAGACAAGTGACTTTGAGAGCCCACTCTCACTTGAGTGTCATGATACTACCTTCCTGATGTCATGATCCTTTTTGAAAATGTAGGACAAACAAGTGGATCAGGTTTTGAAAATGTTTGGTTAAGGATCCCTTGTGTAACACATTTCATTAGGAAATCTCACTGTGAGTTCTTTTCACTTATTTCTCTCATAAAATTCTGATTTTATCCTTTTTGGGGGGAGGAGGTGTAATAAACCATATTTCAACTCAAATTTAAGTTTCTCCTTATCATAGTCAATTTCATACAGAATAAAAAGTTTCCTTTATTCTTCCACAAAACCTTCTATTTCTATGGGAAATATATGTGCAGAGACCCAGTCAGAATTAAAGTTAAAGCTTATTGAAATATTTTTTTTAGTCATCAACATAATTCAGATGACAATTGTTTGCCTTATATTTTTCATTTAAGTGATGCAGCTAACTTGACTCCCCATTTTATAGTGATAACTGTTACTGAAATGAAAAGGAATATGTTTACTGGTTGTAAATCAATGCTAACAGTCCAAGGTAGTTTTCATCAATTCTTTCCAATGCACATTGATAAGAAATACAAATATACTTTAAGGAAGTGATGAACTTGCCATTTGGGATATGCAGCAGAGACCAAAGAGGTAGGAGTAAAGTGGTGAGTAAAGAGAGCCTTCTGTTCCATGATGGACTGCAGTAGTAGCAGGGAAAACAGATTCCCTGAGACTGAAATATTAAAACATGGCTCCAATAAATAGCTACTCATTCTTTCTTCATCCAAATCAATTTCATCCATCATTGATTGCTATGATTATCCAAGGGGCTTAAAATTTCCATTATTATAGCTGGGTTGAGCCATTTCTATGACCACCATTATTTTGAAGAGTTTTAGCTCAAGTTACTGATTTGAATAATTAGCTAAAATATATTTATTCAGCATGTAGCACTATCGATTGTAGATATAAGAAATATACTTGCAGGTTCATTGTAAACACAAGAACACTATAAAAACTCAATTATTTTTATTTTATATGCATATACATACAAGTTCCTTTATATATCTTTATACACAAAACATATACATCTACTTCAAGGATTGTTAATTTTAATAATATGCTTGTATATCCATTAATGAAGTCCAATTCCTTTATATCTTGGTAGGCTATTTCTTTCATGAGTTGTTCTGACCAAAAGAAATGTAACCTGGTTATGAATCTCTGTAAGCCAGACTGGAATTTGGATTATAGACACATAGGCTGTTGCAAGGACAGTGTTCAAAGTCTTCCCAGGTGAGTAGGGCTTGCCAGAGCTTATGTTTCACTGGAATAGCTTTCAAGACCACACTGTTATCTCTATGCCATGATGATGCATTGGAGTAGCATTGTGGTGGAATATGCTTCCCTTCTTCCCTTATTCATACACACAAATTAAAAGTTAAACAACAACATAACTTAAATAGAGAGACTTAAAGAGAAAGTACCTATAATTTCAGTGATACAGGTTAACTCCCAGATGAGCACTAATTCAATTAAGCAGTTTCTCTGAAACAGTCTGCACACCAAAAATAAATAAATGAACTAAAATAAATAAAAAATAGTCTTCAGAGTTTCGTAGAGCATTTATAGGTCAAGTAACTTGGACATCTTCCTTGAACATGGGACTTACAAGATTAGCTCCTGACCCATTGACTTTCATGAGTTAAATCAGACTAAAAAGCAATAATGTAAAAGATGTTACAATGTAGAATATATAACTGTCTATAAAAATGCCATATGATGAAAAAAGACAAATATGGATTGGAAAATTAAGAAAAACATCTTAAAGGAGGTGTTGGAGCATAAAACCCCAACCCTTGGGATTTGAGGGTAAGATGTAAAGTAAGAGAAAAGACAAATGGGAATAGTTTGAGCTATAGTGGGAATGTGTGCAGGCGGGTAGAGAAACAGTGAATAGACCTTTCTGGCAGGAACAGATGATTTGTGCAGGGAAGTAATGGGAGATAACATGTAGAGATGGCCAGAAGACCCTGTGAACTTTAAATGTTATACCTCTCTGAGTCTTGGTTTCCTCATCTGTACAATAAGGGATTGCGTTAAATGAGCTCTGAAGTCTTTTCTACCTCTAAATGTATGAGCCTATGAAGTTTTTGGAGAATTGTTGAACATTTTGGAACTGGGAAATGATATGAAACTCTGAATATCTATTAAATGTTTACTACATACAGGGTATTTTCCTAGGTGCTGGATATGCAAAGAAATAAAAATAAAAATAAAAAGAAATAATTTTAAATAAAAAATTAATCCTAGCCCTCAATGGCCTTATAGTCTACTAGGAAAATAAAATTTATGTATATACATATGAATGTACCTATGTGTGTATATGTGTATATATGTACATGTATATGCATACGTACATATAAATGTATGTATGAATGTGTGTGTGTAAATGCAATTTATTACTGGAAGCTGAGTAATATTCATGACCTTTGAGACAGGAAATTTCTGGTATGGAAACTCCCTCCACTGATGGATATCAGTAACTTGATTGAAATTTATACTCTTTAAGAATTACCTGGGAATACTGAGTAGCTTGTTATTATTCAGTTATTTTTTAGTCAGATTTAACTCTTCATGACCCCCTTTGGGGGTTTTCTGGGTAAAGATACTGGGAGTCATTTGCCATTTCCTTTTCTAACTCATTTTATATTGAAAGAAACAGGCAAACACTATTATGTAACTTGTTCAAATCATACAGATACTACATATCTGAGACCAGATTTAAATTCAGAAAGATAAATTGTCCTATTGTCCTATTGAGGGACTGGGTAACTTGTTAAATCATACAGCTAGCCCATAAATCCTCAGCATTTTTATACATCACCAACAAAATCCAACAGCAAGAGATACAAAGAGAAATTCCATTCAGAATAACTGTTGATACCATAAAATATTTGGGAATCTATCTACCAAAGGAAAGTCAGGAATTATATGAGCAAAATTACAAAAAAGTTGCCACACAAATAAAGTCAGACTTAAATAATTGGAAAAATATTAAGTGCTCTTGGATAGGCCGAACGAATATAATAAAGATGACAATACTCCCTAAACTAATCTATTTATTTAGTGCTATACCAATCAGACTTCCAAGAAAATATTTTAATGATCTACATAATGATCTACATAATGATAACAACAAAATTCATGTGGAATAATTAAAGTTGAGAATCTCAAGGGAATTAATGAAAAAAAAATCAAATGAAGGTGGCCTAGCTGTACCTGATCTAAAACTATATTATAAAGCCACAGTCACCAAAACCATTTGGTATTGGCTAAGAAATAGATTAGTTGATCAGTGGAATAGGTTAGGTTCACAAGACAGAATAGTCAACTATAGCTATCTAGTGTTTGACAAACCCAAAGATCCTAACTTTGGGGATAAGAATTCATTATTTGATAAAAGCTGCTGGGATAACTGGAAATTAGTATGGCAGAAATTAGGCAAGGACCCACACTTAACACCATATACCAAGATAAGATCAAAATGGATCCATGACCTAGGCATAAAGAACGAAATTATAAATAAATTAGAGGGACATAGGATAGTTTATCTCTCAGATTTGTGGAGAAGAAAGAAATTTGTGACCAAAGATGAACTAGAGACCATTACTGATCACAAAATAGAAAATTTTGATTATATCAAATTAAAAAGCCTTTGTACAAACAAAACGAATGCAAACAAGATTAGAAGGGAAGCAACAAACTGGGAAAACATCTTTACAGTTAAAGGTTCTGATAAAGGCCTCATTTCCAAAATATATAGAGAACTGACTCAAATTTATAAGAAATCAAGCCATTCTCCAATTGATAAATGGTCAAAGGATATGAACAGACAATTTTCAGAGGATGAAATTGAAACTATTACTACTCATATGAAAGAGTGTTCCAAATCATTATTGATCAGAGAAATGCAAATTAAGACAACTCTGAGATACCACTACACACCTGTCAGATTGGCTCAGATGACAGGAAAAAATAATGATGAATGTTGGAGGGGATGCGGGAAAACTGGGACACTGATGCATTGTTGGTGGAGTTGTGAAGGAATCCAACCATTCTGGAGAGCAATCTGGAATTATGCCCCAAAAGTTTTCAAACTGTGGATACCCTTTGATCCACAGTTTTCTATTGGGCTTATATCCCAAAGAAATACTAAAGAAGGGAAAGGGACCTGAATATGCAACAATGTTTGTGGCAGCCCTGTTTGTAGGGGCTAGAAACTGGAAAATGAATGGATGCCCATCAATTGGAGAATGGCTGGGTAAATTGTGGTATATGAATGTTATGGAATATTATTGTTCTGCAAGAAATGACCAGCAGGATGAATACAGAGGGGACTGGCGAGACTTACATGAACTGATGCTAAGTGAAATGAGCAGAACTAGGAGATCATTATACACTTTGACAACGATATTGTATGAGGATGTATTCTGATGGAAGTGGATTTCTTTGACAAAGAGACCTAACTGAGTTTCAATTGATAACTGATGGACACAAGCAGATACACCCAAAGGAAGAACACTGGGAAACGAATGTGAACTATTTGCATTTTTGTTTTTCTTCCCAGGCTATTTTTACCTTCTGAATCCAATTCTCCCTGTGCAACAAGAGAACTGTTCAGTTCTGCAAACATATATTGTATCTAGGATATACTGCAACATATCTAACATATATAGGACTGCTTGCCATCTAGGGGAGGGGGTGGAGGGAGGGAGGGGAAAAATCGGAACAGAAGCGAGTGCAAGGGTTAATGTTGTAAAAGAAAATTATCCTGGCATGGATTCTGTCAATATAAAGTTATTATAAAATAAAATAAAATATTTTAAAAAATCATACAGCTAATATTTATTAGAGACAGTGTGAAAGCATTTCCTGACTGTATGACTGGCTTTCATTCCATTGTGCCATGATGCCTGTCATAGGAAATACATTTTTAATATGCGAATTAACTTCAGGAGAGAGAAAACTAATACTGGAAGGAATCAGGAAATGTCTTATGCTGAAACTGGCCTCTTATCCAAACCTTGAAGAGAGACAGAGTGTCCAAGAGGTAAAAGGAGGCAGGGAAGTATGGGAGATTGTTGAAAGACACAGGGACAGACTGCTGGATTTAGAGAATAGTGAATAGAGGAATTTGGCTGTAACACAGGTACATGAAAAAGAGTGATGAGAAAAAAGATGGGAAAATTGGGTTGGAACCAGATCACATAGAACTTTAATAAAAGACAAACAGTGGTGTTCATAGTTTATCCTAGGGACAATAAATGACTAATGATACTTTTTTTTTTTTTAGTATGAGAATGATATGATCAGAATTTTGCCTTATGTTATGACTTTGGTTGCTATATGAAGGATGAAATGGAGAGGAGAGTGGAGGCTGGGAGAATAATTAAAAGTATCTTGCAATTGTCCGTGTAAGAAGTGTTAAATATTTGAGCTAAAGTGAATATAGTGCAAATAGAGAGAAGGGGACAGATGTGAGAGATTTTGTAGAGCTACAACTAAAAAGACTTGGCAAGTATTTGGCTATGAGGAGAAAGAGAAAATGAGTTGATAATTCTGAGGTTGTAGATCTAGGTTCTAGAAAAGATGGTGTTGCTCCTAAAAGAAATAGAAAAGTTATGATGATAGAAGTTTCATTTTAAAAAAGTTTTTTTTGGGATATCTTGAATGAGGGAGAGAAGAGAAGTTACTTCCTGAAATGGGGGATAGCAATGGAAATGGAACAAGAGGCATTAGGATCAGAAACTTGTGTGTTCTTTTTAAAATAGTGTTGTATTTTTCCAATTATATGTTATTGTTATTATTATTTATTTTTGCAATTGGGGTTAAGTGATTTGCTCAGGGTCATGCAATAGTAAGTGATAAGTATCTGAGGCATGATTTGAAAGCAATTCCTCCTGGCTTGATGATCAGTGCTCTATCCACTACACCATCTAACTGAGATATATTGAGATATTATGTAATAATTTATAGGATTGTAATGATTATGAGCATAGGCAATAAATATGTAGTATGGGAGAAATCATCTGTAATAAGTACCAATAATGAGTGAAGGCACTGATAAGGAATAAAGAATGAGTAATAGATGAGATAATTCTTGTACTTACATGGAGTTCAATTCTGGGGCATATTGTTACTATGCCACTACTTTACACTGCATGAACTGAATCTTTTCCATTAGAGAAACACAAATGCCCACAGTGGAGGCTTATAAAAAAGATAAAAGTAGATGATTTTAGATTTGAAAACTGTGGATCCTAACAGAGAGAGTATCAGAACTTAGTCAAATTGGGAAATATACCCTATGTCATAATTCAGACCCATTTGGAGACCTGGGTAGATTTTTATTGCTCTCACAGTATGCAGTTTTACTCTTTGGATTTGGATGTTCCTAAAGTTCCAGTCTATGTTTCTAGAACTTGAACAAACTTCCTTTCTTTGACCTCATTATTGATTGATTGTAATCAAACCTAGTGATTTGTGTTACTCTCCATTATATCAAGTTTACCACATGAAATGATCTTGGCCACAAAATCTGGCCTATTTTGCCTCTTACTTATCCATTTGGGAACAGATATAAACAATATAGCCTTTTTCAGGTAAACTCTTCAGAGATCACTTGATTGTGTATCAACGTAAAATTCTGCGAGAGTATAAATATATACCATACAGTTGCTTCTTTCTATTTGGTGACATAAAATACTAATATTAAGTAATGAAGATTGATGATATTTTCTTCTCCCTGTCCTCCACAACATAATCTTAGTACTTGGATTAAGTGATCCTTTAATTATGTAAATCAATTGGAGTTGTTCTTAAGGCTTAGTTGAATCATATAATCTAACTCACTGTTTTACAGATGAGGAAACCAAAGTTGAGAGAAGTTGGGACTTATCTAAGATTTTATACACAGATTAAAAGTGGGACTCCTTGGATTTGAATTTAGGAGCTTTATTTCTAATATCTAGCACACTTCCTACTTTATCATGCTACCTCCAAAACTAACAAGTCTATTTTGTGTTAGGATCAGAAAATCCCAACAAATTCTATACAACTAGTTGATGTTCAGGGTGGACCAAAGGTCTTAGTGCAGTTTTAAGCTACTAAAGGTTAAAACTTTGAGCCACCCTGTATGAATGTGCTTGTTCTTTTTTATTTAGAGCACTATAATACATACACACGCACATACATTGACATCTTTTTTTTAGGTTCTGACAAAAAACATTGCATGTAGGAAAAAAAGCCAGTAATATTTCCTAAACTGACAAGATAAAACCGTTCAAAATAAAATCCCTACTGATTACATGGTTCATCTCTGCTCTGAAAGGCAAGCCTCCAGAGAGCCTCAAACAGCATGGGTCTGACATGATGTTGGTGGTTTTTTTTTTTTTTTTGACTGTTAGAAATGATAGTTGCATATTGCTCTCAAGGTCATAGGTTTTCATTTATCTATTTCATTGGTTATTAGGTTCATTAATATTCCCAAAAGGTTTTAAATCAAAACAAAGTGACTTTAGTAATGCATGTAACAATGAAGATGACAGTTTTTGAATTCAGATCTGTTAATTAAAGATTGCCACCTCAAATTTTCCTCTCTCCCTGCTCTCATCCATCTCTGGTACAGACTTAGAACTTCAAAAATATGGGGAATGCTCTCCAAAGATAATTATTAGAAACTCATTGGTAATTTATAATCTAAGAGAGTTGCCTGAAGCACTGATGTTGAAGGTCATTGGGATAGCACTGTTACAGGTCAGCCTATATTTTTCTGACTCCAAGAACAGTTCTTTAACTATTAAGTCACACATTGATTCTCAAATTGTGTTTTAAAAAATAAAAATCCAGATACAATCTATCGTGGAATTGTCATTTGGCTTCATTCTGATTCAGTGCTCACTGACTGGCACCTATGGGTATCTACTTTATGTTATCCCTAGGTAGTTTCTGGCATTAAATCTAGTTGCTTTCCTTGAGTGTTTTGCAGTACTTCAGAGTTCTGTACTGTCACAAATGTTTGGGTTCTATTTCCTATTATTCTTGTTAAGGGAGTTGCAAATTATGATATTTTGGACAAGGGCCTGGCATTGCTGACCTACTGGTATATATTCACACAAACCTATTTATTGAAGACTTCGCCACCTCTGACCATGTAAAACAGTGGGCTCCCGCAAAAAGCTCTTTCTTCCATTGGTGTACAGAATAATACATCCTAATCTTGAACTGGTATTCACAGACACATCATAAAAGAAGAAAAAGCTGTTCATATATAAGTGGCTAATACCTGGATATTATGGGAGATATTCTCAAGATGAATCCTGGTAATTAACACAAAGCAACACCAGCATTTTGAAATCTGGTATGATAGGCATAATAACCAATGGTGAAAGAAAAAAAAAACAATATTCTTTATCCTTTCCATTATGAAAAAACATTTAATTTAAGGGAAAATTCTATTTCTAGATGAAGGCATTTTTAATTCTCTGAATCCAAGGTAAGGGGAAATATAGCATTTTAGTCATGATGGATATATTGATAAAACATCTGTTTACAACTGGATTTGATGATTATAAAACACATAAATCTAACCCACTGTTTTACAGATGTTTAAACCAAAGTTGAGAGAAGTTGAAACTTGTCTAATATTTTACACAGATTGGAAGTGGTATTCCTTGGATTTGAATCCAGGAGCTTTATTTCTAATTTCCAACACACTTCCCACTAATTAAACAAACAAGGCCATCTGATATGTGGGTCAACAAAGTTAAAATCCAACAATATTTCCATTACCTAAATTGTGTGACTGCCTCCACTCTGATGAAGGAGATGGATATGGATAAATGTAAAATTTTACAGCTGGCTCCAAAAAAGTCAAGTAGACAAGTACAATGGCTATTTATTCTTAGGTCTTTTGGTATAAAAAACTCAAAATTTTTGAAACTCAATGTGAGGCAAAAGTATAATGGAGTAGCTAAAAAAGTGACATGATTTTACACAGAAGCTTAATATCCAGAAGAGATAAAGTAGCAACCTTGTTGTTTTCCATCCTATCCAAATATACACACATATACACATACATGTATATATATATATATATGGATACATACATACACACATATGTATTCTAATTCAAGTTCATAGACCCCTCCTTAAATTTCTCAATCTATCTACACAAGGGATCCATGGACTTTAAGAACACCTAGACTCTAAAGTCCAATTATATAATTTGTATAATTCTATGAAGTTCAAAAAGGAGTATTGTCCACCACTGATTCCATTTGCCTGCTTTACGTGGCTGATTGCTCCATCACCAGGTACAGAGGCATTCGATAGCAGCTAACTGAATTACTTGTAAAACATGATTCAGGGAACAGAAATCAATGTGCTGGGGGGCTACATTCAGGACAGGGGCTGATAAACCACTAGGAAACTCTCACTAAAATGGCACAGACACAGAGATATTCCTTTTCTGATTCTGGAGTGTGATAGAAAGGCAAAGCCAGGGCAGCAGCTGTAGGCTGACTCATGAATGACAGGCTCCAGGCCTGAACAAAGGAGGATTGAGCTGCAACTGTCTGCTGCTTGGGAGTCTTTGAACCACACTTGCAGTTGTCTGAGCTTCTATCGGGCTTATTCAGCAGATCTTGCAGTCTGCAGAGCAAGTGGGGTGGGAGTAAGGTGCATGTGCATGCATGAATGTATGAATATGTGTAAGTGTGAGTGTGTGTGTGTGTGTGTGTCTGTGTGTGTATCCTTCTTGCCTTACATCAGTACAGGAAGCCTTGAAAAACCACTTCTCTCAAACACTTCACCATGGCCACTATCAATAATTAGCACCATAGAGAATGTGAACTCATCGATCCAGACTGAATATGAAATGTGAAAGTAGTATATGTTTCTGATGTTCATTTGTCTTTTCAGTTTAATCTATTGTTTAGTTGCTGACCCTGGCATTACATACTTGTCTCCTGTGATACCTTGCAGCTGCCCACCTAAGGCTACTTCATTTTTCAATCTCTATGATAAAGATTTTTAGAGTAGTGAGATGCCTAAATAAACTTTTTTTTTTAATGAATTCAGATTATAAGAAAACAGTCTACTATGGAAGGGCAATGATATCAGGATATTTGAGTTGTCAGTGAGTATCATTTTTAATTTGCAAGTTCTTTTCCCATTTTCATATAACAACTTTAGGAATCACTTGGGTTCTGAGTTCTAAGTCTGGTATAATGTGATAACAGAAGAAAGGATTTTGGATCTGTACTTTTAAGAAACCTGGGGTCAAATCCAGGAGTGTACTATTGCTAGCTTGTACAGGCATGAGAGCCGATTGTTAATTTTTTAACTCAGAAATCAGTGAACACTATAAATTCAGGCTTGATTTATTGTTTTGTAGATAGTCTGAAGGAGACAATGTTAATAATGCAGATTAAATTTTAGAGTGAGTTTTATGGATATTTTTTCATGGTGAGTCAGTTATTAAAATTTACCACAATCTTATACTGGCATTTACTATGTGACTATTTAATCTCTGACCCTCAGAGGGTTTTGCTTCTCTGTTATTTTTAAAATGAAGTTACAGAAACTTTACTGTTTACCTCATTGAGATATTATAGGATGAAATGATATATACAGTATATCCATCCATCAATCAATCAACAAGCATTTGTTAAATGCCTACTGTGTTCCAGGACTTACACTAAATGCCAAATATAAATATAAGTAAAAATAAATGCAAATATAAAAAAAATAAAACAAACAAAAAAATCATCACTCTCGAATTTGCATTCTAATGAGGAAGAAAAATACATATGAAAATATATGCCACATAAATATGAAGTGCTACATAAATCAGTGTGATAATGGAAAAAGTGCTTTGAATCCTGGCTTCAAATTACTATGTGTATGACCTTGCTCAAATCACTTTTATTCTGGTGTTCAGTTCCTTATTTGCAAAAAAGAGGGGGTTGAATTAGATCTCTCACCATTTTTCCAGCTATTAATCCATGTTCATATTTGATAAGGTTATTATAATCCTAAGCAAGATTATATAATAGTTGAAATTTATCTTTGGCATGTCCAGTTTCCTCAATAGCATATTGATTGCGCCTATCACTAATTCCCTCTCTTTGTCTCTCCATTAAGCACCCATTTTATATTTCATGCTCACAAGATTTTGCACCCTCTGGTTATCCACCAATGGCATTATCTGATAAGATTTAATACCCCTGAAGAGCATTTGCATTTCTCTTTTTAAAAAATTGCATGACTCTTTAAAATCCCAAAGGATAAATCTATAATGAGCCATGATAGAGGCTGATATTTTTGGCAAGGAGCTCTGACTGGCATTCCACACAGTTTATATCTTCATAAAACAATTGGCCCTACATGCCTTATACATAAGGTAACCTTTTTTGCAGTGTCTTCAGTCCAAAAATGGGATAATAACTCTTAGTTAGAGCCTAAGTAAATTAATCTCATATTTCTTAGAAAGAAAATCCTGTAAATATCTATGCCCCATGTAAAACTGGCTGTTGATGAATCAATAGTCATTAAGCACCTACTTTGCTATAGGCACTGTGCTAAGTACAGGGGATACAAAGAGGCAAAATAAAGTCCTTAATTTCAAGGAACCCGCAGTACTCTTTAATGAAGGAAACAACACAAATAAATTCTAGGTGATCTCTCTCTCTCTCTCTCTCTCTCTCTCTGTCTCTCTCTCTCTCTCTCTGTGTGTCTCTGTCTCTGTCTCTCTCTCTCTCTCTCTCTCTGTCTCTGTCTCTGTCTCTGTCTCTGTCTCTCTCTCTCTCTCTCTCTCTCTCTCTCTCTGTGTGTGTGTGTGTGTGTGTGTGTGTGTGTGTGTAAAGAGACAGAGACAGAGAAGCAGAGAGTAAGTTAATAAATATTTATTGTTTACTATGTGCCAGGTACTGTTCTAAGTACTGGAAATACAAAGAAAGGCAAAAAATAGTCCCTAACCACAAGGAGTTCACACTCTAATGGGGGAAGAAATCATAAAAAGAAGCTGAAAAGTGTGTGATAAAGGAAAGTACCTGCAGAAACATAATGATACTTCATGGGAAATAATGAGATGGCTGCCCTAGATATCATCTTTAAAAGGAGAATCTGAGAAGAGCTCTCTGATGTTACCCTTCATTCTCTTCAATCAGTCGGAGGGGTTCCAAGGGCAATGGGTCTTGAGGACTTTGTAATGCCCAGGATAAATGTCATGTTGCTCAAAGTTTCCAGAGATCATGACATCTAGGGGAGCATGGGGGTGGGAAATAATGAGATGGGCAGAGGGAAGACACTAGCAGTAAGAGAAATCAGGAAAGTCTTCTTTCCTAAAGAAGGTGATATTTTATCTGAAACTTGAAGAACTAAGGAAGCCAGGAGGTGAGGAGAGAAGATACAATCAATACTCATTTTTTTGTGTTAATTTCATATTGGAGAATTCTGCTTGCTAAAATTTATTTGTAGACCACAAATCAATACTTACAGTGCTTCTGTGTTCATTCATAGTGCAGAGGCAAAGTATTTGAGTTGTCCAATGTTCATGTTCCTAGCTGATGTTGAAAAAGAGTATGAACTTCCTTCTTTTTTCAGCTCTCATACTGTAAATAAGTATCCTTTTTGCAGACTATTTAGTGCCAGTTTTGTTCTTTTTGTTGGTGATTTCACTGTTAAAAAGGCCCCCAAACATGGTGCTGAAGTGCTGTCTAGTATTTCTAAGCCTGAGAGAAGGCGGTGATGAGCCTTATGGAGAAAATATATGTGTTAGATAAGCTTCATTCAGGGATGAGTCATAGTGTTTTTGGCTATGAGTTCAGTGTTAATGAATTAACAATACAGTACACCCATAACAAGAAAAGGAAATTTGAAGATTTGTAAGTGGTCCATTCTGGAAAGTGCTAAAGAGTAAATATTTGACCAAAACCTTCCATTGAACCTAATGCTGTATTTTTTCTAGGAGCAATGGTTCGGTATTCACTAATTTACTGTTTGCCGTGACTTTATACAACATAATTACTGTAAATGATGAGAATCAATGTAACTCCACTCAGGGAGACAGCTAGTGAAAATATCCAGAATTGAGATACAACATACTGTGTTCAAGAAATAACAAGAAGGTCATTGTTGCTGGATTACAGAATATGTAGGAGATGGGCATGGAGATGGGAAATGAAGTGTAAGAAAATTAAAAAGTTGGGATGAGGTCAATTTATGAAAAGGTTTGCATGCCAAACAAGGGGTTTTATATTTGATATTGGAGTTGATAGGAAACTACAAGGGTTTATTGAAAGAAGGGAGTTGAAATGGTCAGAGTGCCCTTTAGGAAGATCATTTTAATAATTGAGAGGCAGATGAAAATGAGAGGCAGATAAGTTTGAGAGAACAAGAAGCAGACGATAGTAATAGTCCAGTTGTGAGTTAATAAGTTCCTATATAAAGTAATAGTAGTGTCAGAAGAAACAAAGAGGTAAAAGTGAAGGATAATATAAAGGTAAAATTGATAGAACTTGGCAGAAAATTGAATTTTGAGGGAATAAGAATAAGAAATAAAAATAACTAGAACGAGAGCCTGGATCACTAGGAAGATGATTTTGCCCTAGAATTTAAAAATTTAGGAAGAGAGAAATAATTTTTAAATTGTATTTGTTATTTTATTTTTTCAATTACATGTAAAACTAGTTTTTATATTCTTTTCTTCCCCAAATTTTAAGTGACAAAATCTCTCCCTCTTTCCCTATGCCTCTCATTGAGAAAACTAGTAATTTTACTTGGGTGTGGAGGCATACAAAACACATTTTCATGTAAGTCATTCTGTGAAAGAAAATGCATATCAAAAAAGAAACCATCAAAAACTCAAAAAAAGAAGAAAGAAAGTGTATCTGCTCTGTATTCAGGTTGTACTAGTTTTTTTTTCTTTGGAGAGGGACAGTATCATCTTAAGTTCTATAGAACTGTCGTGTTCTATTGTTGTTGTATTTCTGAGAATAGTTGTTATGCACAGTAGATCATCATATTATATTGCTATTACTGTGCATAATACTCTCCTGGTTCTGTTTATTTCACTTTGTATCAGTTCATATAAGTATTTTGATGTTTTCTGAGAGTACCCTTTTATTGTTTCTTAAAGCACAATGGTAATCTATCACAATCTCATATATATACTTGTTCAGCTATTCCCCAGTTGATGGACATCTCTTCAATTTCCAATTCATTGCTACTACTAAAAGAGCTCCTATACATATTTTTTTATATATAGATACTTTTCTTTTTTGTTTTTCATCTCTTTGGGGTATATAGTATTAAGATTGCCAAGTCAAAGGAAATATGGTTTTATAGCCTTTGGAGCATAGTTTTTTTTTTTTTTCTTTAATACACACACACACACACACACACATATGTATATATATATAAATATATATAATATTATTTTATAATAACTTTTTATTGACAGAACCCATGCCAGGGTAATTTTTTACAATATTATCCCTCGAACTCACTTCTCTTCCGATTTTTCCCCTCCCTCTCTCTATCCCCTCCCCTAGATGGCAAGCAGTCCTATATATGTTAAATATGTTGCAGTATATCCTAGATACAATATATGTATACAGAACTGAATAGTTCTCTTGTTGCAGAGGCAGAATTGGATTCAGAAGGTAAAAATAACCCGGGAAGAAAAACAAAAATGCAAATAGTTTACCTTCATTTCCCAATGTTCTTTCTTTGGGTGTAGCTGCTTCTGTCCATCATTGATCAACGGAAACTGATTTAGAGCTCTTTGTCAAAGAAATCCACTTCCATCAGAACACATCTTCATACAGTATTGTTGTTGAAGTATATGATGATCTCCTGTTTCTGCTCATTTCACTTAGCATCAGTTCATGTAAGTCTCTCCAAGCCTCTCTGTATTCATCCTGCTGGTCATTTTTTACAGAACAATAATATTCCATAACATTCATATTCCACAATTTACTCAACCATTCTCCAATTGATGGGCATCCATGCATTTTCCAGTTTCTAGCTACTACAAACAGGGCTGCCACAAACATTTTGGCATATAGAGGTCTCTTTCCCTTCTTTAGTATCTCTTTGGGGTATAAGCCCAGTAGTAGCACTGCTGGATCAAAAAGTATGCACATTTTGATAACTTTTTGGGCATAATTCCAGATTGTTCTCCAGAATGGTTGGATTCGTTCACAGTTCCACCAACAATGCATCAGTGTCCTAGTTTTCCCGCATCCCCTCCAACATTCATCATTATTTTTTCCTGTCATCTTAGCCAATCTGACAGGTGTGTAGTGATAACTCAGAGTTGTCTTAATTTGCATTTCTCTGATCAATAGTGATTTGGAACACTCTTTCATATGAGTGGTAAGAGTTTCCATTTCATCATCTGAAAATTGTCTGTTCATATCCTTTGACCATTTATCAATTGAAGAATGGCTTGATTTCTTATAAATTAGAGTCAATTCTCTATATATTTTGGAAATGAGGCCTTTATCAGAACCTTTAACTGTTTGTTACTTCCCTTCTAATCTTGTTTGCATTAGTTTTGTTTGTACAAAGGCTTTTTAATTTGATATAATCAAAATTTTCTATTTTGTGATCAGTAATGGTCTCTAGTTCATCTTTGGTCACAAATTTCTTTCTCCTTCACAAGTCTGAGAGATAAACTATCCTATGTTGCTCTAATTTATTTATAATCTCGTTCTTTATGCCTAAATCATAGACCCATTTTGAACTTATCTTGGTATACTGTGTTAAGTGTGGGTCCATGCCTAATTTCTGCCATACTAATTTCCAGTTATCCCAGCAGTTTTTATCAAGTAATGAATTCTTATCCCCAAAGTTAGGCTCTTTGGGTTTGTCAAACACTAGATTGCTATAGTTGACTACTCTGTCTTGTAAACCTAACCTCTTCTACTGATCAACCAATCTATTTCTTAGCCAATACCAAATAGTTTTGGTGATTGCAGCTTTATAATATAATTTTAGATCAGGTACAGCTAGGCCACCTTCATTTGATTTTTTTTTCATTAATTCCCTTGAGATTCTCGACCTTTTATTGTTCCATCTGAATTTTGTTGTTATTTTTTCTAGATCATTAAAATATTTTCTTGGAAGTCTTATTGGTATAGCACTAAATAAATAGATTAGTTTAAGGAGTATTGCCATCTTTATTATATTCCCTTGGCCTATCCAAGAGCACTTAATATTTTTCCAATTATTTAAGTCTGACTTTTGTGTGGAAAGTTTTTTGTATTTTTGCTCATATAATTCCTGACTTTCCTTTGGTAGATAGATTCCCAAATATTTTTTTGCTGTCGACAGTTATTTTGAATGGAATTTCTCTTTGTATATCTTGCTGTTGGATTTTGTTGGTGATGTATAAAAATGCTGAGGATTTATGGGGATTTATTTTGTATCCTAAAGTTATGAATTATTTCTAATAGCTTTTTAGTAGAATCTCTGGGGTTCTCGAGGTATACCATCATCTCATCTGAAAAGAGTGATATTTTGGTTTACTCATTGCCTACTCTAATTCCTTTAATCTCTTTCTCGACTCATTGCAGAGGCTAGTGTTTCTAATACAATATTGAATAATAATGGTGATAGTGGGCAACCTTGCTTCACTCCAGATCTTACTGGGAAAGGTTCCAATTTTTCCCCATTGCATATGATGCTTACTGATGGTTTTAAATATATGCTCCTGACTATTTTAAGGAAAAGTCCATTTATTCCTATACTCTCAAGTGTTTTTATTAGGAATGGATGTTGGATTTTATCAAATGCTTTTTCTGCATCGATTGAGATGATCATATGGTTTTTGTTTGTTTGGTTATTGATGTAGTTGATTATGCTGATAGTTTTCCTAATATTGAACCAGCCCTACATTCCTGGTATAAATCCTACTTGGTCATAGTGTATTATCCTGGGGATGATTTTCTGTAATCTTTTTGCTAATATTTTATTTAAGATTTTAGCATTAATATTCATTAGGGAGATTGGTCTATAATTTTCTTTCTATGTTTTCAGCCTATCTGCTTTAGGTATCAGTACCACGTCTGTGTCGTAAAAGGAGTTTGGTACGACTCCTTCAATCCCTAGTTTTTCAAATAGTTTGTATAGCATTGGAGTTAATGGTTCAGGACCATCTGGTCCTGGGGATTTTTTCTTAGGGAGTTGGTTAATAGATTGTTCTATTTCTTTTTCTGAGATGGGACTGTTTAGAATATTTACTTCTTTCTCTGTTAGTTTGGGCAAGCTATATTTTTGAAGCTATTCTTCCATTTCATTTAAGTTGTCAAATTTATTGGCATAAAGTTGGGCAAAGTAACTCCTAATTATTGCTCTAATTTCCTCTTCATTAGTGGCGAGTTCTCCCTTTTCATTTGTAAGACTAACAATTTGATTTTCCTCTTTCTTTTTTTAAATCAGATTTGTTAAGAGTTTGTCTATTTTGTTGGGTTTTTCATAAAATCAACTCTTAGTTTTAGTAATTAATTCAATAGTTGTTGTTGTTTTTTTTTTTTTTTTTTTTTTTACTTTCAATTTTATTGATCTCTCCTTTTATTTTTAGAATTTCGAGGTTAGTGTTTGACTGGGAGTTTTTAATTTGTTCCTTTTCTAGAATTTTTAGTTGCAAGCCCAATTCATTAACTTTCTCTTCCTCTATTTTATGCAAGTAGGCCTCTAGAGATATGAAATTTCCCCTTATTACCACTCTGGCTGCATCCCATATATTTTGGTATGATGTCTCATTATTATTGTTTTCTTGGGTGAAGTTATTAATTATGTCTATGATTTGCTGTTTCACCCAATCATTCTTTAGTATGAGATTATTTAGTTTCCAATTATTTTTTGGTCTACTTTCCCCTGGCTTTTTGTTGAATGTAATTTTCATTGCACTGTGGTCTGAAAAGGATGCATTTACTATTTCTGCCTTACTGCATTTGAGTTTGAGGTTTTTATGTCCTAATATATGGTCAATTTTTGTATAGGTTCCATGAACTGATGAAAAGAAAGTGTACTCCTTTCTGTCTCCATTTTGTTATCTAACTTTTCTAGTATTCTATTTACCTCTTTGACTTCTTTCTTATTTATTTTGTGGTTTGATTTATCTAATTCTGAGAGTACAAGGTTGAGATCTCCCACTATTATAATTTTGCTGTCTATTTCTTCTTGCAACTCTCTTAATTTCTCTTTTAAGAATTTAGATGCTACGCTACTTGGGGCATATATGTTTAATATTGATATGGCTTCATTATCTATGCTATCCTTTAGCAAGATATAGTGCCCTTCCTTATCTCTTTTAATTAGATCGATTTTTGCTTTTGCTTGATCTGAGATCAGGATGGCTACCCCTGCTTTTTTGACTTCACCTGAAACATAGTAGATTTTGCTCCAACCTTTTACCTTTACTTTGCATGTATCTCCCTGCTTTAGGTGTGTTTCCTGTAAACAACATATTGTAGGATTCTGGCTTTTAATCCATTCTGCTATCTGCTTCCTCTTTATGGGGGAGTTTACCCTGTTCACATTTATGGTTAAAATGACCAATTCTGTATTACTTGCCATCTTGTTAACCCCTGTTTATGCTTTTCTCCCTTCTTTCCCCATTCCCCCCCTTCCCAGTATTAAGCTTGTTAGCACCACTTGCTTCTCACAGCCCTCCCTTTTTAGTATTCCTCCCTTTAGTATTTAGTATTTAGTAACCTCCTTAGGGTTCCTCCCCCTATCTTACTCCTCTCCCTCATAGTTTCCGTATTCCCTTCCACGTAGCTTATTCATTCCCTTTTCACTTTTCCCTTCTCACTTTTTAATGAGGTGGGAGAAGTTTCACAATAAATTGAATATGTCTAAAATTTTTCTCTTAAAGCCAATTCTGATGGCAGTAAGATACCCACTATATTCATCCCCCTCCATTATTTCTCTCAGGTATAATAGGTTTTCTTTGCCTCTTCCTGAGATGTAGTACCCCCACTTTACCCTTTTTTCTGGTACAATGTCCTTTCCACATCTAGTTTCTAGAACAAGGTATACATGTATTCTTTATACATCTTTACAGTAAAATTATAGTTCCTAAGATTTCTTTTTACCTTTTTAGGTTTCTCTTGAGTTCTATATTTGTAGATCAAACTTTTTGTTAAGTTCTGTTTTTTTTTTTTTTTTTCATCAAAAATGTGAAATTTGCTTATTTCATTGAATGTCCATCTTCTTCCCTGGAAAAAGATGCTCATTCTGGCTGGGTAAGTTATTTTTGGTTGCATACCAAGTTCCTTAGCCTTTCGGAATATCATATTCCAGGCCCTTCGATCCTTTAGTGTGGATGCTGCCAGATCCTGGGTGATCCTTATTGTGGCTCCTCGATGTTTGAATTGGGTTTTTCTAGCTGCTTGCAATATTCTTTCCTTCATCTGAGTGTTCTGGTATTTGGCCACTATATTTCTTGGTGTTTTGTTTTTAAGATCCCTTTTAGTAGGTGATCGATGAATTCTTTCAAAGTCTATTTTACCCTCTGTTTCTATGACTTTTGGACAGTTCTCTTTGATAATTTCCTGGAAAATAGTGTCCAGGCTCTTTTTTTCCTCATATTTTTCTGGGAGTCCAATAATTCTCAGATTGTCTCTCCTGGATCTATTTTCCAGGTCTGTTGTTTTCCCAAGAAGGTATTTCACATTTTTTTCCATTGTTTGATTTTTTTGATTTTGCTTGACTGATTCTTATTATCTCCTTGAGTCATTCAATTCCATTTGTTCGATTCTGATTTTCAATGAAGTATTTTCTTCACTCATTTTTTTTTTATGTCTTTTTCTAATTATCCAATTGAGTTCTTTTGTTCTGTGGAATTTTTTTCCATTCAGCCAATTTTATTTTTTACAGAGCTATTTTCTGTTTCCAGTTCACTAATTCTATTTTTCAAGGATTTGATTTCTTTATCCACTCTGTCTTAAATGAGTGGGATGACTTCTCCAGGCTCTCTTGCCAAGCCTCCCTCTCCTTTTCCCATTTTTCTTCTACCTCCCTTGTGAGAGCCTTTTTAATTTCTTTTATGAGGTTCATCTGTGCTGAGGAACAGATGATCTCCTCCTTTGGGGATTCATCTGGAGAGAGTCTGTTTTTAGTCTCCTCAGGGTTTAGTGTCTGCTCTCTATCCCGTATAGAAGTTGTCAAGGGTTAAGGTCCTTTTCAAGATTTTGCTCATTTTGTCAGAGAAGAATCAAAGACAAACTACCAAAAAGAGAAAAAGAAAAAACCCCTAAATGGAGTCTGCTTTTTTGGGGGGGGAGGGGCTGGGTGGTGTTACCGAGCTTCCTCTACAGACTGCGGGGGGCAGCAGTGAGGCACTATCAGGACTGTGCTGCATCTGGGCTCTGTGCTGAGACACTGTGGGAGAGGGGTGGCCAGGTCCCGAGAGACTCCAGCTGTTTGGGTTCTATTCTTCACCCCTGGTGTTTTTAGCTTCTCTGCTGGGCTGCTGGCTTACTGCCAGGGCAAAGTATCCAATCCTGTAGCAAAGCCCTCCCCGCAGAGACACCTGAGATCACACCCCACCCCCTCTCCAACCTGCTGAGCTGTGAGCTGCCTGCTGGACTCTCGCTGCCTCTTCCTGCCCTCAGCCTGTGCCGGATCTAAAACCATCCCCGCCCTTGAGCAAAAACAAACCTTTCCTGGTGAATTTCAAGGATGTCTTCTCTTGGTAACTATTTGTGGGTTTTTTTTTTTTTCAGTCAAGCATTAATTCAGAGGCTTGTAATGAAATGGATTCTGAGAGAAACCTCGGAGCTTACCCAGCTGTGTGCCTACTCTCCGCCATCTTGGCTAGAAGTCCTTGTTTGTTACTTGATGTCTCACAAAGTCATTTGCTTCCACTTGGTCAACTCTAACTTTTCAGCAATTATTTTCTTCAATGACTTTTGACTTTTTTAAAACCATTTGGCAAATTCTACATTTTTAATTATTTCTTTTCTTCGGTGAATTTCTGTAGGCCTTTTTCTATTTGACCAATTTTGCTTTTCAAGACATTTTCCTTGCCACTGGATTTTTGTGCCTCTTATACCATTTGGCCTATTTTCTTTTTTAAGTGTTCTTGGGGTGGAAATTTGTTTCACTCCAACTTTATGTGATTTCTGTTCCTCTAGAATTTATTGAGAATTATTATTGAAAGTTATTTGGGAAAAAAAAAGAAAGTTATTTTGAAGGTTGGGGAGAGAACTTGGCTGAACTTAGCCTTTCCATTATTTTGGGTTTGCCACTGAGAGAAGTGTTTTGAAGGAAAGATAATGAGCTTAGCTTTTAACATGTCAAGATCTCTAAAAAACATCTATTTTGAGATGTTCAATAGAGAATAGGAGAGAGATCAGAAGAGAGGTTAAAAGTGTATTTAAGAATTATCAGTACAGAGATGATAATTAAATCTATGCAAGCTATTGAAATCACAAAGAGAAAAGATGGAAATGAAAACAAAGAACAGAACCTGCAGTTAACAGGAATGATGTGGATAAAGATCCAGCAAAGTGGTAGTTAGATTGAGCAGGAGAATTAGGATAGAATAAGATAAGAAAAAGCTAAAGAGTAGGTAGAATCAAGGAAAAGAGAGTGATTTCAAGTGTCACAGGCTTTAGAAAATTCCAGAAGGATGAGCATTAAGAAAAGGTCATTACTTTGGCAATTGAAAGATTGTTGGTTTCTTTGCAGAGGGGAGTTTAGGCTCAATGATAAGGTTCAAAGTCAGATTTATACAATTAAGAAGAGATTGGAAAAGGAAATATAGACATTTATTATAGAAGAGGACAGAAATATGAGACAATAGATTATATGGATAAGCATGTGAAGTGAGGAGGTTTTGAGCATGAAGAGGCATGGGCAGGTTTGGAACCTAAGGAAACAGTCAATAGACAGGGATAAATAGACTGAAAACAATGAGAGAATGGGATGTTAACCAGGGCAATCTTTTGGGGAAAAAAGAATAGAATGTGATCATTTTTAAATATTAAGGGATTTTCCTTGGATAAAACAGACCACATATTCATTTAAGACAGAGTTGAAGACAGAAACAGTGGAAGAAAGCATGTAAGTGAAGTGATATGAGAAGAGGAGACAAGAGACCTACTGGTGGATGATATCAATGTTTTCAATTAAATGTGAAGAATCTCAGTTCTCCTCAGGAGAAGGAGAGTATTAGGACTTTTGAGGAGAAAAAAAAAGTTTGGAAATGCTGCAGTAGTGAGTGGGATAGTAAATCAATTAGGAAAATATAAATTATTGAATCAATAGGAACTCAATTGAGATTATGTAATGCTAAGTGTAGTGGATCCAGTGAACACAATTTTAAGATTTGTTCCAATTTCATTCAGCAGTATGTGAATAGGAACAAAGACAATGTATGGTCCAGGACTGAGGCTTGGCAGGGCAAAATGGAGAATAGGATAAGGGAAAAGGAATTCAAGAAGAGTATAGTGTAGAGTTAAACTAGTTCATCAGTGGGTTAAGATGGTGAAGACAGGAGAGTTGATGGAGTTGATGAAAGAAATAAAGGTTTGAGTCATTGAAATTCATAATGAGAACCAACAACAAGATTTGAAGATGCAGAAAGGAGAGTTGGAATCATGGATTGTAATCAGATTAAGACATTTTAGGATTTATGAACATGAAAATGGTACATTTATGGATAATGATGAGATAGAGGGTATCATTAATTTTGTGTGGTTGAGGTAGAATGGGGGTCATGGGGAATGAGTGAATTGAGAAATTAAGAATTAGGATTAGTTGAGGGAGTAGAAACAAATATGTTGCAGTTCTCTATGAGGGCATAAGATGGGGAAGAGTAAGGTAGCCACTTATTTCAATGAGGAAAGAAGGAATACAATTGAGGTTAGTAGATAATAGCTCTAGAATTTTGATTGGGTGATATATATGAATTGAATGAACTTTAAAGAAAAATTACTGAGTAAGAAAGATATAAGTGAGCTTGGAAATGACAATGGGGAGCAAACTGAATTCTAACCCCCCAACCTGAATGAATTAGTTGATGTTGTTGCTGTTATCATTGTCAATCACTTCAACATGACAAAATCAATATTTTGTAACAACATTATTTATATACCATAGCCCAAAGTTCCATTATATTATGAAACTTTACTTTAAGGTCATTCAACAGACCAATGGCACAATAAGCATTAATTATGAACTGATTTTTACCATTCTCCCTTTAGAACAACCACATCTCCCCCTCCAATATTGTTTAATTCATTACTTCTGAAACCAATTAATAGTCTCAAGTAAGAGTTGTCTGTATTCTATATTTGGGAGGGTTTGGTAAAGATTTTCTTAGGACTGTAACTTGAAGATCATTTAGTTCAACCTCTACATTTTACAGATGATTAAAGTGTCTCAGAATGTTGTGATGATTTGTCCAATGTCACAAAGATAGAAAGTATCAGAGCCCGGGAAAGACTCATGTCTTCCAAATCCAATATTCTTTGCACCATGCATCTTGCTTTCTTGTGTAAAAAGAGATTTCACAGCTACCAAATAGACAAGCAACCAAACTAGAAAAATGGAGAGAAATTCAGTCATCACTAATGAAGAAATAGCCCCCCAAAAGTATTATTTGCAAATAAAATTTTACCCATATTTTATAATTTTTGTCAGAAGTTCTACAATCTATGCTTAGTAATAAAACCCATTTTCCAGACCACATACACCTGCCAAATTATTGGGGAGTTTAAAACTGAAGTCAGCAAGCTGAAGCAGGAGCCTTGCTGATATGAAGTCAGCCAGCAAGAATGTGTATCTCTCCATTCAATTTATTCTAGAAGTTGAAGCTCTTTGCCTCTGGGAAAAATGATAAAATGGAGTCATTTTACTTCTGACACCTTCAGAGTCAGTTACCCAGCATGGGAAAACTCAAGCTCAATGCATTCAAGCCATTGGCAAGAAAAATATTCTGCAAGCAACTGGTGAACACCACACAGAGGAGTTTTATGAGAGGTCCATGTGGGACCAGAAACCAAAACTCCATAAATTGAAACAAGCCACAGAACACAGGATGATATCTCAGAACTGCTGGAGCTGGAAGATTTTTTTTTCTTCAACTTTTCAATATTACACATCACAACTGTTCTGGAAGAATGACAGAAGACAGAGAACCATATATGGTAGGTTTGTGAAAAGAGTGTGAGGGAAGGCTGCTTTTCCAATTTCTGAAACTAATATGTAACCAAACCCACTCTTTTGTTTACTTCCATACCATATTCTCCTTTGTTTTAAATATTATGTCCTTTATATAAAAATCCTTGAAATACCTAAGATGTCTCTCCTGTAATATGTCATGGAACAAAAGATTGGTAATATGGTTCCCTCTATTCTTACTCCCTCATCCCTTTATCATTAAAAGCCAAAGTATTGTCTTCCACACAGAATCATATTTGTGATTAAAAAGGGTTCTTAATGCATTTGGACCTGTCCCAGGTTAGATCTGATTCTATGGATATCTGAATGCCTGACTTCATTCTGCTTTTAATCTGAGCCAGTCCTCAAATGGCTCTAAGAAGTCCTTGTCCAAACATACCCTTCTAGTTGACTTACCTTTCACAGCATTTTAAAAACTGTCAAAGCCATTGAACTGAACTCCAGAAACCTCAGGGTCTTATTCTTGTTTTTACCTTTCTGTGTTTCAGCTCTTTTATTTGGAAAATAAGGGAGTTTGACTAGACATTTCCTAAGGTACCTGCTAGCTCTATAATTCCATGAATTCATAGTCATGAATTTAATATTTAAAGGGCTTTATAATAATGCATGTCAACAAATGATGAAAATGAAAACTTGAGCAAATGAGTGACATGCTGCTCAAGTTCACACAGAGCCAGGATTTGAACTCTAGTCTATCGATTATAAATTTGGCCCTCTGTACCCTAGCACATTGCCCTAAATTCTGGAATGTTACTCAGAAGCAGACAGTCCAGAGAATATCAGGAAGGGCCTGTGATTTCACAGGCAAAGCAGTTTACCCAGGACTAAAACAGTTTCTGAGTAGAGAGGATAGGCCACTGAGCACATTTTGGTTGTGATTTTAATCCCTGCTAACCTTAGATTGAATCTTAATTGCATTCATTATAAATGAAATATTGGAAAAATAAGCACAGTAGCTCTTTACAATTCTCTGAGAAAGCAAGTTAAGAACAGAAAGGACAAATGTGAAATATCGGGCTAATCACAGCTGAATACTCAATTTGCATTGACTTAGAAGACAATTCAATATCTGTGCATTAAAGACATTAGGTTAAGGGGTTAAGTGATTGCTTTCACTTTCAAGTCTGCATATAAAAAGCAAAGATTCCAGATCCTGAGAGGAGTCTTATTTTCAAAGAGAATATGCTTATTCTTAATTATTTTCAAAGGCTACCCACCTTTCTAGTGATATATCAACATCACAAATAAAAGAGCTAGGGGCTTAGTCATACAAAAGACTGACAACTGCAGATTTGGAAAAGTTATCTAATATGTAGCAGTAATGATATAATGATGATGCCTGGAATTCACTTAATACCTTGTTATCATGTTTTCATAGATTTAGAACTGGCAAGACTTCAGAGACTTAGTCCAATGCCCTCCATTTTATAGAAGAGCAAACTGAGATTAAAGAATTTAAGTGATATGTCTCAGATAATCATAAGAGAGAGTATTTGCATTGTATTTTAAGATTTGTAAAGATGCTTTATACAAGTTACCATACAGAGGGTGCTTGAACTCAGGTCATCACATTCCAAATCCTGAACTCTTGTCATCTGTACCAAACTGCCTAAATCCCTAGTTGCCTAAGGCTTAAACCAGGAATAATGGATATAAATTAGATGCAACCAGATATTGGCTAGCTATAAGGAAAAATTTCCTACAAATGACAATTATCCAAAAGTGAATGGGCTACCCCAGGAGGAAGTGTGTAATTCCCCTTCTCCAAATGTTTTTAGGCATTTGCCAAATGACCTTTTTCTATGATGTTGTATAAGGATGATACTTGTAAGGTTTGGCTTAGGTAGGCAATGAGATTCTTAAGCATTCTGAGATCCTGTGATTCTGAAAAAGGGTGATGACTATATTCTTATAGAAAAGTCAGGTAGTAACAATGTATTAGTGACAAGAATTAGGATGTTAACACAATTATTCTGAGAATAAAGGGCAGTTTAAGGACAAAGAAAGGAAAGCTAAGAAATGCTACAGGGAGTTATGGATAATGGAGGAAATAGGATTCTAATTTTCATATTCTTGTGTTAATGATATTTTTCCTGATTTATAAACTTCAGGAGTCCTTTGGTTCAGTTCCAGGAGAGCTGGATTTTTTTTTTTTTTATAATAAATTTTATTTTATTTAATAATAACTTCGCATTGACAGAATCCATGCCAGGATAATTTCTACACGACATTATCCCTTGCAATCACTTATGTTTCGTTTTTTTCCCCTCCCTCCCTCCTCCCCCCCCCCCCAGGATGGCAATCAGTCCTATATATGCTAAACATGTTGCAGTATATCCTAGATACAATACATATTTGCAGAACCTAACAGTTCTCTTGTTGCACAGGGAGAATTGGATTCATAAGGTAAAAATAACTCGGGAAGAAAATCAAAAATGCAAATAGTTCACATTCCTTTCCCAGTATTCCTTCTTTGGGTGTAGCTGTTTCTGTCCATCATTTCTCCAATGAAACTCAGTTAAGTCTCTTTGTCAGAGAAATCCACTTCCATCAGAATACATCCTCATACAATATCGTTGTCGAAGTGTATAATGATCTCCTGGTTCTGCTCATCTCACTTAGCATCAGTCCATGTAGGTCTCTCCAAGCCTCTCTGTATTCATCCTGCTGGTCATTCCTTACAGAGCAATAATATTCCATAACATTCATATACCACAATTTACCCAGCCATTCTCCAATTGATGGGCATCCATTCATTTTCCAGTTTCTAGCCACTACAAACAGGGCTGCTACAAACATTTTGGCACATACAGGTCCCCTTCCCTTTTTTAGTATCTCTTTGGGGTATAAGCCCAATAGAAACACTGCTGGATCAAAGGGTATGCACAGTTTGATAACTTTTTGGGCATAATTCCAGATCGCTCTCCAGAATGGCTGGATTCGTTCACAACTCCACCAACAATGCATCAATGTCCCCGTTTTCCCGCATCCCCTCCAACATTCATCATTGTTTTTTCCTGTCATCTTAGCCAATCTGACAGGAGTGTAGTGATATCTCAGAGTTGTCTTAATTTGCATTTCTCTGATCAATAGTGATTTGGAACACTCTTTCATGTGAGTGGTAATAGTTTCAATTTCTTCATCTGAAAATTGTCTGTTCATATCCTTTGACCATTTATCAATTGGAGAATGGCTTGATTTTTTATAAATTTGAGTCAGTTCTCTATATATTTTGGAAATGAGGCCTTTATCAGAACCTTTAATTGTAAAGATGTTTTCCCAGTTAGTTACTTCCCTACTAATCTTGTTTGCATTCGTTCTGTTTGTACAAAGGCTTTTTAATTTGATATAATCAAAATTTTCTATTTTGTGATTGGTAATGGTCTCTAGTTCATCTTTGGTCACAAATTTCTTTCTCCTCCACAAGTCTGAGAGATAAACTATCCTATGTTCCTCTAATTTATTTATAATCTCGTTCTTTATGCCTAGGTCATGGACCCATTTTGATCTTATCTTGGTATGTGGTGTTAAGTGTGGGTCCTTGCCTAATTTCTGCCATACTAATTTCCAGTTATCCCAGCAGTTTTTATCAAATAATGAAATCTTATCCCAAAATTTAGAATCTTTGGGTTTGTCAAACACTAGATTGCTATAGTTGACTATTCTGTCTTGTGAACCTAACCTTTTCCACTGATCAACTAATCTATTTCTAAGCCAATACCAGATGGTTTTGGTGACTGCTGCTTTATAATATAATTTTAGATCAGGTACAGCTAGACCACCTTCATTTGATTTTTTTTTCATTAATTCTCTTGAGATTCTCGACTTTTTATTGTTCCATATGAATTTTGTTGTTATTTTTTCTAAATCATTAAAATATTTTCTTGGAAGTCTGATTGGTATAGCACTAAATAAATAGATTAGTTTAGGAAGTATTGTCATCTTTATTATATTTGCTCGGCCTATCCAAGAGCACTTAATATTTTTCCAATTATTTAAGTCTGACTTTATTTGTGTAAAAACTTTTTTGTAATTTTGCTCATATAATTCCTGACTTTCCTTTGGTAGGTAGATTCCCAAATATTTTATGCTATCAACAGTTATTTTGAATGGAATTTCTCTTTGTATCTCTTGCTCTTGGATTTTGTTGGTGGTGTATAAGAATGCTGAGGATTTATGGGGATTTATTTTGTATCCTGCTACTTTGCTAAAATTATGAATTATTTCTAATAGCTTTTTAGTAGAATCTCTGGGTTCTCTAGGTATACCATCATATCATCTGCAAAGAGTGATAGTTTGGTTTCCTCATTGCCTACTCTAATTCCTTTAATCTCTTTCTCGACTCTTATTGCAGAGGCTAGTGTTTCTAATACAATATTGAATAATAATGGTGATAGTGGGCAACCTTGCTTCACTCCAGATCTTACTGGGAAAGATTCCAGTTTTTCCCCATTGCATATGATGCTTACTGAAGGTTTAAAATATATGCTCCTAACTATTTTAAGGAAAAGTCCTTTTATTCCTATGCTCTCAAGTGTTTTTATTAGGAATGGCTGTTGGATTTTATCAAATGCTTTTTCTGCATCTATTGAGATGATCATATGGTTTTTGTTTGGTTGGTTGTTGATATAGTCAATTATGTTAATAGTTTTCCTAATATTGAACCAGCCCTGCATTCCTGGTATAAATCCTACTTGGTCATAGTGTATTATCCTGGGGATGATTTTCTGTAATCTTTTTGCTAATATTTTATTTAAGATTTTAGCATCAATATTCATTAGGGAGATTGGTCTATAATTTTCTTTCTCTGTTTTCAGCCTACCTGGTTTAGGTATCAGTACCATATCTGTGTCATAAAAGGAGTTTGGTAGGACTCCTTCAATCCCTACTTCTTCAAATAGTTTATTTAGCATTGGAGTTAATTGATCTTTAAATGTTTGATAGAATTCAGATGTAAATCCATCTGGTCCTGGGGTTTTTTTCTTAGGGAGTTGATTGATAGTTTGTTCTATTTCTTTTTCTGAGATAGGAGTGTTTAGGATATTTACTTCTTCCTCTGTTAGTTTAGGTAAGCTATATTTTTGGAGGTATTCTTCTATTTCATTTAAGTTGTCGAATTTATTGGCGTAAAGTTGGGCAAAGTAACTCCTAATTATTGCTCTAATTTCCTCTTCGTTAGTGGTGAGTTCTCCCTTTTCATTTTTAAGACTAACAATTTGATTTTCCTCTTTCCTTTTTTTAATCAGATTTACTAAGGGTTTGTCTATTTTGTTGGTTTTTTCATAGAACCAACTCTTAGTTTTATTAATCAATTCAATAGTTTTTTTACTTTCAATTTTATTGATCTCTCCTTTTATTTTTTGAATTTCAAGTTTAGTGCTTGATTGGGGGTTTTTAATTTGTTCCTTTTCTAGCATTTTTAGTTGCAAGCCCAATTCATTGACCTTCTCTTTCTCTATTTTATACAAATAGGCCTCTAGAGATATGAGATTTCCCCTTATTACCGCTTTGGCTGCATCCCATACATTTTGGTATGATGTCTCATTATTATCATTTTCTTGGATGAAGTTATTAATTATGTCTATAATTTGCTGTTTCACCAATCATTCTTTAGTATGAGATTATTTAGTTTCCAATTATTTTTTGGTCTACTTTCCTGTGGCTTTTTATTGAATGTAATTTTCAATGCATCATGGTCTGAAAAGGATGCATTCACTATTTCTGCCTTACTGCATTTGAGTTTGAGGTTTTTATGTCCTAATATATGATCAATTTTTGTATAAGTTCCATGAACTGCTGAAAAGAAGGTGTACTCCTTTCTGTCCCCATTACATTTTCTCCAGAGATCTATCATATCTAATTTTTCTAGTATTCTATTTATCTCTTTGACTTCTTTCTTATTTATTTTGTGGTTTGATTTATCTAATTCTGAGAGTGCAAGGTTGAGATCTCCCACTATTATAGTTTTACTGTCTATTTCTTCTTGCAGCTCTCTTAATTTCTCTTTTAGGAATTTAGATGCTACACTACTTGGTGCATATATATTTAATATAGATACTTCTTCATTATTCATTCTACCCTTTAGCAAGATATAGTGCCCTTCCTTATCTCTTTTGATTAGATCAATTTTTGCTTTAGCTTGATCTGAGATCAGGATGGCTACCCCTGCTTTTTTGGCTTCACCTGAAGCATAGTAGATTTTGCTCCAACCTTTTACCTTTAACCTGCATGTATCACCCCGCTTCAGGTGTGTTTCCTGTATACAACATATTGTAGGATTCTGGCTTTTAATCCATTCTGCTAACCGCTTCCTCTTTATAGAGGAGTTTACCCCGTTCACATTTATGGTTAAAATGACCAATTCTGTATTACTTGCCATCTTGTTAACCCCGGTTTATGCTTTTCTCCCTTCTTACTCCCTTACCCCCTCCCTTACCCCCCTTCCCAGTATTAAGCTTGTGAGCTCCCCTTGCTTCTCACAGCCCTCCCTTTTTCAGTATCCCTCCCCCCCCTTAGAGTTCCCCCCCCCAACTTGCCCCTTTCCCTCCCAGTTACCGTATTCCCTTCCACTTAGCTTATTCCTTCCTTTTTCACTTTTCCCTTCTCACTTTTCAATGAGGTGGGAGAAGTTTCACCATAGATTGAATATGTCTAAAATTCTTCTCTTAATGCCAATTCTGAAAGCAGTAAAATACTCACTATTTTCATTCCTCTCCATTCTTTCTCTCAGATATACTAGGTTTTCTTTGCCTCTTCATGAAATGTAGTACCCCCACTTTCCCTTTTTTCTAGTACAATGTCCTTTCCACAACTAGTTTCTAGAACAAGGTATACATGTATTCTTTATACATCTTTACAGCCGAAATATAGTTCCCAAGATTAATCTTTACCTTTTTAGATTTCTCTTGAGTTCTGTGCTTGTAGATCAAATTTTTTGTTAAGTTCTGGCTTTTTCATCAGAAATAGATGAAATTCGCTTATTTCGTTGAATGTCCATCTTCTTCCCTGGAAAAAGATGCTCAATCTCGCTGGGTAAGTTATTTTTGGTTGCATACCAAGCTCCTTAGCCTTTCGGAATATCATATTCCAGGCCCTTCGATCCTTTAATGTGGATGCTGCCAGATCCTGGGTGATCCTTATTGTGGCTCCTTGATACTTGAATTGGGTTTTTCTAGCCGCTTGCAGTATTTTTTCCTTTGCCTGAGGGTTCTGGCATTTGGCCACTATATTCCTTGGTGTTTTGATTTTAGGATCCCTTTCAGTAGGGGATCGATGAATTCTTTCAATGTCTATTTTACCTTCTGTTTCTATGACTTCTGGGCAGTTCTCTTTGATAATTTCCTGGAAGATAGTGTTCAGGCTTTTTTTTTCATCATACTTTTCTGGAAGTCCGATGATTCTCAGGTTGTCTCTCCTGGATCTGTTTTCCAGGTCTGTTGTCTTCCCCAGAAGGTATTTCACATCCTTTTCCATTGTTTGATTTTTTTGGATTTGCTTAACTGATTCTTCTTGTCTCCTCGAGTCATTCAATTCCAATTGTTCGACCCTGATTTTCAGTGAGGTATTTTCTTCACTCACTTTTTTAAGATCTTTTTCTAATTGTCCAATTGAGTTCTTTTGTTCTTTGGAATTTTTTTCCATTTCGCCAATTTTGTTTTTTAGAGAGCTGTTTTCTGTTTCCAGTTCACTAATCCTATTTTTCAAGGATTTGGTTTCTTTATCCACTCTCTCTTTAACTGACTTCTCCAGGCTCTTTTGCCAAGCCTCCCTCTCCTTTTGCAGAGCCTCCCTCTCCTTTTCCATTTTTCTTCTAGCTCCCTTGTGAGAGCCTTTTTAATTTCCTCCATGAGATTCATCTGTGCTGAGGGACATAAAGTCTCCTCCTTCGGGGATTCACCTGGGGACTGTTTGTTTTTAGTCTCCTCAGGGTTTGGAGTCTGCTCTTTATCTGTATAAAAGCTGTCCAGGGTTAAATTCTTTTTCAGTTTCTTGCTCATTCTGTCTATTTATCAAAGACAAACTATCAAAGAAACAGAAGGAAAAAAAACCCCTTGAATGGAGGCTGCTTTCTTTGGGGGAGGGGCAGGGTATTCGTGAGGCACAGGTCCTACTGTGCTATGGCGCCTGCGCTCTGAGATCCGAGCGGGCTAAGACACTGTGGGGGAGGGGTGGCCAGGTCCCGAGAGACTCCAGCTGTTTGGGATTGTATTCTTCACCCCCGGTGTTTTTAGCTTCTCTGCTGGGCTGCTGACTTGCTCCTATAGCAAAGCTCTCCCCGCAGAGACGGCTGCGATCGCGCCCCACCCCCTCTCCACTCTACCCGGTTCTGAGCTGCTATCTGTGCTCTGGTTGCAGCTGCTGCTGCCCGCAGACTGCTTCCAAATACCGTCCCCGCCCTCGCGCAAAAACAGACCTTTCTTGACGAGTCTCAAGGATGGTTTCTCTTGGTAAGTAATTGTATGGTTTTTTTTCAGTCGAGCATTAATTCAGAGGCATGAAATGAAATGAATAGTGAGAGAAAAACACGGAGATTACACAGAAGTGTATTTCCTCTCCGCCATCTTGGCCGGAAGTCAGGAGAGCTGGATTTGATGTCTATAGGAACTAGGTTGCCAAGACAGGCTTTGCTGTATAATGTACTTTTTGACATTAAAAAAGTTATTTATTTTAAATTTAAGTTCAAAATTTAAAAAAAGAGAAAAAAATATTTCTACGTGCACAGCAAAACATGAGAGGATTCAAAATATGAGGAAATACATTTCCCTTTCAAAGAAAGCCCATATAATAAATAATATACATTGTATTTAGAAATGTCTGTTTTTTCTTTATATTCTTTTAGGTTTTCTTTTCTTTTTTTTTTTTCTGCTGGGTACTTTTTATTCTATTTTACTTTATTTTTTCCCTTTCCTCCCCGCCTCACTTTTCACAAGAAGGTTACACTTAAATGAAGATATGTAATGACCGCGTATTTAAAATCAGCCAGAGTCAGGAATTCAGGTTAAGGGGAAAATCTTCAATATTTATTGAAGTGAAGAGGTGAATAAAGATTGCTATAGCAATATGGGAAGTTGTGACAGGAAGCCAGCTAGCAGAGAGAGATGTGAGCTGAGCAAACTGTGGCAAGGCAATCCCAAAAGTCTCTCCTCCCCTTCCTTTTCCACTCCCCTGCCTCCACCCACCAAAATCGTCATTTCCTATACAACACATCAGGACTTGCACAAAGAGTGGGCGGGGGCATTCTTTCTCCAAGCTTATATATTAATAGAGTATGGTCCAATTACTATTTAGCCTCATGTGCTTGGGACCTCAGTGCATCAACTCAAGCCCCAGCCCATTACAAAGATATATTTATACACACACAAACACATACATACAAATATGTATGCATACATACAAATAAATATACATGGATATCTATAGGCATACACACACACACACACACACACACACACACATATATATATATATATATTCATATACATCTAGGTAAGGTTATACTACACTAATTTGTCCTCTGTTTCTTTGAAAGTGGAAAATATCGTCCTTTGTAAATTTATCCATATTTTTCTAAATCCACCAATTCATTTGCTACACAGTAAAAATACGAAAATCTTAAAATATCTAGTTATTTTAAATAGTTTAAAGCAATATTGCTTAATGTGGCTGATATATAGTGTCATTTCTCTATTTTTCTTTTTTTACTATATTTATTTTAGCTTTAATTTCATCTGAGATCAGATTTTTATTCCTTTTTTTCTAATAAATTCTATTTTTGAGGATTCTTATTATGTTTGTGTATATCTCTTGTTTCCTATCCCTACTGAGTTCTCTACTTTACTTCTACTCACTACCATGCCTTCCTATTAATATACCTAAGGATTCCTTTCTTTGTTCTCTTTCCCTTCTTCTTTATCTCATTCCCATTGATCTACATACCTTGTATTATTCCTGTTAATCCATACATCCTTCTATACTTCCTATTATACTATTCCTTCCCTCTTTTATTTCTTCATAAATTTAGAAGACTTTTATATTTTTCTAGATATATATACGTTGTTCCCTCTTTAACTCATACACAATGTAAATAGGATTCCAGAACTATCTGCTGTCAGATCTTCCTCTTGCACCTCATTTATATAACCCAATTACTCTTTTTACCTTTTCCTATATGATTTTTATCACATCATACTTAGCTGTACCCCAATCTCTCTTTTGAATTACTGAATTACTAATGGCAATCTTAGACGTATGATTTACATTTTCCTATATTAAACACAGTTTGTCCTTATTCAGTTCCTTGAAATTGACCTTTGATATTTACCTTCTATTTTTCTTAGATCTTATATGTCAGCTTTTCTATAAAGTCCAGGTTTTTTTGCAACAAAATCCTGAAAGTCTGGCAATTCTATTGAATTCCATTTTTCTCTTTTAGGTTTATTCTTAATTTTGTTGAGCATGATATTTTTGACCCTTTGTTATTCTATATAGATATAGAGTATTCCAAAACCTGCAGTCTTTTAATGTAGCTGCTGCTAGGTTTTGTGTGATTCTAATTGTGCCTCAGTCATATTTAAATTATTTTTTCTTTTTGCTCATAATATTTTCTCCTTATATTGGGTTTTTTGGAATTTGGCTGTGATGTGGCTGTAAGATTTTCTCATAGGATCTCAGATTTCAGGTGGTGATGAATGGAGTTTTTTCTCTATCTACTTTCCCGTTATGTTATATAGCACTTCAGGCCAATTTTTAAAAATTTATTTATTATTTTAGTGTACCAAGATTCTTTTTTTTTTTTTAATCACAGCTTTCAGATACGTAGCCTACTTATTCTTATGTTTTTTCTTCTTGATCTGTTCCTGAGATCAATTGTTTTTTTATATGTCACACTTTCTCTTCCATTTTTTTCATTGTTTTTGTTTTATTATTTCTTTTGTCATAACTTTGCTGGTTTCCCCTTGCTCAATTCTAGTTTTCAAGATGTCATTTCCTTCCTTAAGATTTTGAATCTTCTTTTCTAATTGATTGACTTTATTTTCATGATTTTTTTTTCTTGTATTGTTCTTCTCCTCCCCCCCTCCCCTAATTTCTCTCATTTGACTTTTAAAGTCCTTTTTGACTTCTATGAATTATTTTTTGGAGTAGGAGAGGCTTTTTTGCTTCAAATCCTCCTCTGAAGAAGAATTCTGATATTCTTTAGTCTCATAGTAACTCTCTGAGGTTGGGTTCTTTGTTCTTTGCATTCTCATAGTTTTTTTTTTTTTTTTTTTTTTTTTTTTTTTTATAGTAGATTGTTAATGTAATCATCTTTAGTCCTGGGGTATAGGAGATGGTGCCTCTGGCTTAGGTGCTTATTCAGTTCTCCCCTCTGGCCTGGTACCCAAAGCCAAGAACTCTGCTCTCCTGTAAATGTCTATAGCCAGCAGTATCCCTCCCCCTCACCTCCCCATCCTCCATCCCTCACCTTTGTTTATATACTCACCAGATGTTTGCTAGTTCCTTCTCACTCAGGGCTGTGACTTGACAGCACAATTAGAACTGACATCCCTTATCAGCAGAGATTCTCTCAATCTTCACCCACTGAGGCACCCCATCCCCCATACTTTTCAGGAGGTGAAAATTTCTGTGGTGAGTTCAAGGATATCTCCCAACCCAGCTAGTCCTAGGGCTTATTGTTGCTGTTTAAATAGAAATTGCTTGGGGTGTTTATACTTTATTCTGGTAAAATCTTTGTCCTCATGTTTTTTTTTTTTTCAGATCTTCTTTGATTTTCCTAAGAGGACCTCCCTTCTGTTCCAACTCTTGTCTATTTTTACCACTCTAATTTCACCTTGAGAAGCTATTTTGTTTTGTTTGTGGAGGAAATCAGGAGAGCTTGCAATTTTCAGACCTATTCGTCCAAAAATCCACCTTGTGACATTTTTGAAAGTTGTTTAATCTATATGGTTTTCACTTTCCTTATCTATACAATGACAAGATGGATTTAGATGATATTAAAGCATTCTTAGAGCTCTAGATCTTTGATGCTATATCTCCTCTACTTACATTTAGTACTATTCACACAAACCCCAATGTGTTTTGTTCCCAAATGATCCATGTATTATAGGACAAATTATTTTATTTTCACTACCACTGATTGTCTAACTCTCAAATTTATGTGTTCACCTTGGTGTTTTCTTCTTTATCTAATATGCACTACCTTATGCTAGTTTTCTATTCCTATTCTTTTTTTATTCATTTTTCTACACTTATAATCCCCTCATCACATCTGAGAAAATGTAAATTATGCATGTACACATGGATTGTGTAAATATGACTTATAGGTATACAGGAATAGATATCACTGGCATCTTGCCCATCCTTCTCCAAGGGAGTATTTGATCCCCACTTGTAGAGGGGCATGAGAGGAGGATATTAACCTGCTTGGGTTTTTGTCTTCTGAAAATACTATCTTAGAGTTGCATCTATTTTTCTTTTTAAATGTTGCTGCTTTAAGTGAATTTTTTAAAAAATGTTTAATCAGTTTTCCTAAATGCTCTTTCTTGAAGGGGAAAGTTTTCATTTACTGGCTTAACTCCTTCTTACTTCATAGCAGTTACACAAAAAGCCATCCCTAATAGTGAATAGAAAATAAATCTATTTTTTCAAAGAGACAAAAAACATAAAATAAAAAAGTGTTACAGCATAGATATGTCAAAAAATGCACTGAGTATTTCCTCTCCTATTGGGAGAAAGAAAACCAAGAGAGGCCTTGATCTTATCTAAGGAGAAATGTCCTAAAATCTCTAGGGAAGCAGGTTGAAAACCAGGGACAAACTAAGGAACCAGCTTTCTCTTACAAATTTCCATTTCAAACTCTGTTCTCTCTTTTTTCCTAGGTATTCCCTGAATAGAGTCTGGAATGGGGTGTCATCTCTTTAAAAGGAATACCCCCTAAAACAAATGGTATTTCTCCTGTCTAAAGTTCTCATGACAATATTACCTCTTATGCAGGTATGCAATGAGTAATTACTCTCTTCACAATTTCAAGTCACCACTTAGCAGTAGCTTGTAAAAGACTGAACGTTAAATCAAGATTATATCTGTAGTTTCCCTACAGCTGTTGGAAAGTGTGTTTGCTACTTAAAAAACTTTCTGTTATATGATGATTTGGACACCTTTAAAATGGCAAGTGTTGATTCAATTCATTATATACATGCAAGTTAAAAGATTGCCACAATATTGACCATCATTTCTTGACTATCTTCTAATAACTATAGATAGAACTGAAACTAAATGAGCCAGAGAATTTTTTCCCCCAAAGAGATAATTTTTCCAAAAGAGATTTATGCTCACTAAATTGAGCCATGTGGCCAAGCCTGCTTTCATTATAAAGCACCTATTCCATAAACAGGGCAGAATTCCAGCAGACCATTCATCTAGAACTGTTTGTGACCCCTTATTTCCAAAGAGAATTATAATAGATTTGGTGGTTTGGTGTCAGCTCTACAAAATACATTTGGTTCAGATGCTAAGCCCCAAGAGTAAAAGGACTCATATCTTATACAAAATTTTGTATTCATGAAAGATAGTCATTTTTTCATAACAGAATAATTTTTACATGAAAGTGAAACATGTAAGACTTTTGCAAGAGGGGACATATTCCTTTATATTAAAAAGAGCATTTTAAAAAACCTTACAAAGAAATAATAATAATAATTAATAATAATAAAATTGATTATGTGATTAAATAAATGTGATCTTTCTATTATCAATTTGTCTAGCTGCAGAAATGCAGTGTAACATTTTATGCCTTCTTAAAAATTTCATTCAATAAAGAGATATATAAAACTTATAACAAATTATTAATTTAGTTTTATGTAGCATTTTATCACTTTATTTTCCCCTGGGGAGTCAGCTTTTCTCAAAGTTAGTTTTGGAGGAGCTAGAAAAGTCTGGGTTCATATCTTACCTCTGATCCATAGTAGTCGTGTAACTAATGTCAAATGATCAAATTTTTCTATTCTCTAGGCACATCTCTAATAATTTTAATAAGAGGTTGCTAATTTACATAGGTGAGTGATAAAAAATATTTCCATATTTAGAGCTCCCAACATTAAGGAAGTCACAGATCTACATCTTCCCTCTCCCACCAAAAATTACTTTTGTCAACAGAAACATAGAAAGGTGAATTATTTTGTGATATCTCTTCTTTTAACCTCTCTTTTAAAAATTTCATTTGAAATTTTGACCATTCTTGGATTGGCTGCCTTTGCTTTGTATTTGAAAGGTAAAGCACTAAATCAAAGCTAAAAAAAACTCAACAAGAAAACCAAACAACAAATGATTTGTTCAACCTCATTGCTAAAATTCATTGACAAGAACATGTAGTATATTATAAAATTATCAAGCTCACTAGCTCCTATTTAAGAATAGACCCTGCTAACTTAATTGATAAGTATTTATATAAATAGTATTTTATATTTCTCAGTCATTTAAAAAGAATATAAACTATGGTCATTTTATTAACCAAGTAATAATTTACAATCCTTTTCTGGTATTACATTTATGTAATATAGATGAACTCATTACTTTTCTTGAAATAGGATGTTGGCTTTCAGGCAATGAGCTGGTAGGTGGCATAGAAATAGGAATACTTCACTTCAGATCCAGTCTTATAAGCTCTGTGATCCTGGGAAAGTTATAAACCTTTATCTGACTCAATTTCCTCAACTGCAAAATGGAGATAATAATAGCATCTACCTGCAAAAAAATTTTGTGAAAATCAAATGAGATATTTGTAAAATATCTAAAACACTTGTAAAGTGTTTTACTATATTAGCTTTCTGAACTGCCTTTTATTGGTAATTAATAGGGACAAGTTGAAACCCAAATTTTAATAACAGGCTCTAAGAAAGAAAAAAAAAGAATGGATACTGGGATACACTTTTAAATTTAATTTTCATTATGAACATGTTTTTATAATTTCTTAAGTCTAGACAATCAGCAAAACTCAACCCTAGTTTACAACATTTGTCAATTTCTAAGGTATAAATGTTCATAGTGAAAATTTAACAATCCGCTTTAGCTGGCTTCAGTATATCTCTAACCTAAATGAGAGCTGTTCTTAGCTGTTATCTGTTGGAAGATCTTAGGTGCAATTTCAATTTCAAGCCACTTTCTCTCTCTCTCTCTCTCTCTCTCTCTCTCTCTCTCTCTCTCTCTCTCTCTCTCTCTTTCTCTCTCTCTCTTCTCTCTCTCTCTCATAGGCTTATTCTTGATGGTTAGATTTTAGATTCTATACCATTTTCCCTTTGCCCTCTTAGAATCAAATCACTATGGAATTATAATTTCATTTTTTGATATCTTTTGCATTTTTGTAGGGATACTAGTGCTATAGAATTTTAGACTATGGAAGCTCATGTATGTATAGCATGTTTTAAGTTTAGCTGGTGTTATTCACATTTTCCTCCATCACTTTCTTAAATCTAACTAAGCAAAGTAATAAATAAAGTCCCAGTTTCCAGCATTCACTGACTTTTGAAGTATAAATGCTCCCCTTTAAAACTTAACAATCAGATCTCACAAAGCAGTATGAGCTGGGTCCAGGATATTTCTGCTTCTCTCATTTCTTCTTCAAAAATTTCAACCCCATGGATCATATTTAAATACAGACTAATATTTCTCATTCTCAATTCTTCTACCTTATGCATAATTAAATGTCACCTGTGTCTGATCACTAACCATCTAAGTTCACACAGAGTAGCTTCAATCTGTAAGAAGGAAATACAATTTGTATTCAGGGTTTCTCAAAAAGCACATATTTTGACTCATTATCCCAACCAGGTCCTCTTCCAGCATCCAAGAATACCTGAATCTGACTTGTTTATAACTCTCTTATAAGAACATTAAGTTTATTTGCAAGCATAAAGCCTGTTGGACATAAAGTATGGACTATAACTCAAAACCTCTTTAGAAAAGCCTGCATTACATGTCACTTTCAGTACCATTTTTGACTCCCTGACTCAATCCCAAAGGATTTGTTACAATTTACACATATGCATATATAGATCCACACTCTGATAATTGAAGTGTTAAAAAGTGTGAATGGGTTAGAGAGTTGTGCTGTTAAGTAGTGCTAGTTATCACTACATTCATCTGGTTCCCTCTGTGGTCTTGGCTCACTCCCTTGCTCCAGGCTCCATATGTCTAAGTTATATCCTGTCTCTCAACTCTTTATCCTAGAACTGTATGATACTCTGCATGGGACTGCCAGCTGGTCACAGTTCCCACAGCTCTTGCTTTGGCTTAGGAATGTCTCCCTGCTTGGCCGACAACATGCTTACACTGCTTACATTGCCCAGGTGGCTCTGTATTACTAATGGTCATCACTTTCCCAGAAGCCCTATATGTCCTTATATGTGCTCTCTATGCCAGGAACCTTTGCTAACAACTTTTTTTAAAATGAATATAAACCTAGCCTTTTCCCCTTCATCCTCTAACAGGAAAGACCAAAGGGCAAATCCCTTCAGAACTCTTAGGATTATTTTTGCATGACTTTTCCCTTATGCCTGCTATGGAAATTATCATTGTCAAGTCAAGAATTCATTAGCTGCTTTGCTTTTTGAGTAGGAACAGAGCAGGGACAAATAAATATCAACTAAAAACCCTGTTTGGGACTACATTTTTTCTCCTATTTTATTCTCAGAATTTTGAATTTTAGAAATACTGAGCTGATTTGTCTTAGACTTATTATTGTGGCTATTGACAAATTCACATTGAATTCTCTCTCTCAAGGCAAAGGACATTTTTATTTTGTGCTTGAACCTTGTGAAGCTAGGCAGGAAACAACTGCTTTCCCCATGTTTTATTATTCTCTAAAGGCAACAGTAGACACCAATGAAAGCATACCAAACAGTATACATAGTACAGTAGCACTAGAAAGGCAGGAAAGGGTAGATATGGAGGTATTGAATGTACTTCCAAGCCATGATTCAGTCTAATTCTGTAGTCTTTATAGTGGTTTATAAATAAATAGCACAACAGAAAAAAGTGTATCATAAAAACTATCTCACTTGATGGCCTCCAATCTTCTGAGAAATACCAATAAGAAGAAGCATAAAAAAGGTTCTGATAAAAGATCAATCTACAAATGGGGAAGCACAAAGAGTTGGCCTATCTGCCCAGGGCTTTAAGCCACTGATGAAATTTCTGACAGATTCTGAGCTACTCAAAGTTCTATGACAGCATCATTTGATAGTTCTACATAAATCAAAGCACCTGAATGGAATTCTAGATGGTGTGTTCACAATGAAAGTATCTTAAAATAATACACACAATGAAAGGGGGATGTCACTGCCTTTGGTGATCATTGGAAAGGCAATGTAGTATGAGCCAAGAACAGGAACAGGACGGTAGTTTATTAAGCCATATCTAACAACAACTTGTTAGCAGAAAGATAAATGTATTTAGTGAAAAAAAAACAATGAAAAATTTGTAACTTTTGGAGAATTAATTTCTGAGCACAGACTTATGATGCTAATGGAACTTGTCTATTTTGGTGGTTCTACCCAACTTCTACAGAAGTTGCTAGTGAAATCAAGTGCTCTCAAGTTTTTTGGAGAGTAAACATACATTGACTATTCTTAAATATGTTAATATAATGGGCTCCTAGTGATTAGAACTTTCACTGTGCAAGAGATTTAAAAAAATCACACTTATGGGGTTCCCTCTTACTTCTGTGGACACATTAATTATGGCAGAAATATGATGCAGAATCTCCATGAATTGCCCACTGTTGACTCAACCAACCCTATCAAATGAACACCATCCTTCTCTAAGGGACAAACAAGACTTTTTTTTTTTTCTAATGTTACTCTTTTCTTTTTTTCAGAGAATGATTGTCAAAACCATTGGATTATCTAGAAATAAATGTTAACTTACCTCTGAACAATTATAATAATCATCTTGATTAAACAGGACTGGCATATGGGCACATTAAATATGTTCTTTCCTCCATGCCACCAGAGTCAATGATACTTGAGCTGATTTAAATGATGTCTTGGTATTTTCAAGAATATTTTGTTGATATTTTAAAACCACAACTATAAGTAATATGGATCCTTTATTGATATTGACCACAGCTTTTCTTTCTTAATACATGGTTCCATGGATTTCTGTAATCAAGATAACATATCATTACTTGGTACCCAATCTTCTGGGAATAAACCTTTTCAGACATAGCCAGTCTGGTCTTTAATAATATTAAATCATCAAGACTGTCATTAAAACTTTTGCAATATGATAATAAATCATCAAAACTGTCATTAAAACTTTTGCAATATGAGAAGATCTCTCAGGCCTTGTACTATACTGGCATAGCCAAGAACCCAGACCTCTTTCACATTATAAGAATTTTAGTGGAATTTACTCCATTTAAAAAAATCCAGATCCAAGATTTCATCTTAGGTAAGAAGTTAATAGGAAATCCCCCCACCAATGCATGGAATCATTTGGCAGGTAATTTGTAATCTAAGAGAACTGCTTAGGACAAAAGTGTCAACTATCATTATTAGTCATCAACTTTTCCTAGTGCAGCCAAAATGAAATGTAATTGGGAGATATTTAACAAACAAATAAAAATGCAATAGAATATAAATAATATTAACATATGGTTTTTAAATGCAGCTGACATTAATAATAACAATAATAAATGCAGCAGCAATATGCAGCTGGCAGTGATCTTTATGTATGATTTAGTAACTCCATTTCTATTTATGATTGACCTCATTAGAATAGGCCACTGTGAGATTAGGTGACGTGCAGGGTGACATAACTCTATATCAGAGGTGCCATGGCCACTACCCTAGTACAAGCCTTCATGACCTCAAAATGAGTGTTGGAATCGACTGTTGTTGGTCTCCCTCTTCTAGGTGTCTTCCTATTTCAATTCATCCACTAAGCACTTGCCAAAGTTATCTCCCCAAAGCCTAGGTGATCATGTCAACTCTCCTATTCGATAAATTCTAATTTTCCCTATTGCCTTCAGAATCAAATATAAACTCCTCAGTCTGGCTTCCAAAGCTCTCCACAACAGATCCCTTTGCTCATCAGGTTGGTACCACAGTGGATACAACATTGGGATTGGAGTCAGTAAGATATAGGTTAAATTTGTCTTCAAATACTAGCCATGGAATCCTGGCTAAATTACTCAGTTGTTTGCATTAGATTAATTAACTGTAAAATGGGGATTAAAAACAGCACCTCCCTCATTGGTTTGTTGTAAGGAAGCTCAAATAATATATTTGTAAAGTACATAGTAAATGCTGCATAAATTCTTTCCCCTTTCCTCTTATATTTTTAATCTTCTTACACTTTACAACACTCTGTATATCCCATAATCCAATGTCCCAATTGTTGTCTTTCTTGTTTTCTTTTTCTTTTTTGAAGAATCTTGCACAGAGTCATACAGATATGAAGTGTTTGAGACTAGATATGAATTCAGATCTTCCTGATTCAAGGTTTGATGCTCTATCTACTGTATCACCTCACTGTCCTCTCCTTGTTATTTCTTGAACATGGTATTCTCTTTCCTGATTCCATACATTTTCCAGGCTTTCTCCTATATCTGGAATGTGGCTCTTTCACTCTTGGCTTTCCTTTTGGTTTCAGCTAAAACCCCAACTTTTTAAAGAAGCCTTTCCAAGTCCCTCCCCAAATACTAGTGCCATCTGTATGAGATTACTTCCATTTTATCATGTTTGTACCTAGTTGCTTCAGAATTGTCTCTTCCAGTAGAATAAGCTCCTTGACTATAGCATTGTTTTTAATGTGTGTGTGTGTGTGTGTGTGTGTGTGTGTGTGGTGTGTGTGTATTTGCGAGAGAGAGAGAGAGAGAGAGAGAGAGAGAGAGAGATTTTCTCAACACTTGACACAATACCTAATATTATAATCCCTGATTCATCATCCTCAGTGAACATTTCAGCCTCAGTTAACTCAATTGTCAAAAGGTGATAAATAGATTTGCCTTAATAATTAAATGAAACACATACACATACATACATACACACATATACATTTTTATAAGCACACATTAAAAAAAAAACTGGAGAAGTTTTGAATGCTGGTGATAAGTTCATTTACATTGGTAGTATACTTTCCAGGGATGTATACATTGAAAATGAGATTGACATACATATTATCAGAGTTAGCTCGGTGTTTAAGCAGCTTAGAAGATAAGTGTAGGAGAGGAGAGGTGTTAGACTGACTACCAAACAAAAAGCCATTGTGCTGAATTTATTTGTTGTATGTTTGTGAAACTTGAACAACATGCCAGCACCATGTCAGCAAACTAAATCACTTCCATTTGAATTGCCTTAGGAAGATTCTGAAGATCACCTGGCCCAATAGCAAACCAGATACTGAGGTTCTTTCTTAAGTATACTACTAAGCTTTCCAATTCTACTGCAAAGAACACTACTCTGTTGGGTTGTCCACATTTTTCTAATGCCAAATGTATGCTTGCCCAAAAGACTATTTTGTGGAGAACTTGCTCACAAGGTGATCAGAAAAAGTGATACAAGAATATTCTCAAGGTCTCTCATAAGAAGAATTGTACAGTGTATGACATGGGAGACGTTGGCACAGAACTGACAACATGGTTTGCCCTCATCTGAGAAGGTGCTGTACTCTTTGAGCAAACCATAATTGAATTAGCTCAGAAGAAATGCAAGATGTGCAAAGTTACAGAATCCACCCCAAGTGTTCATAAACACTATTTGTGTCCTACTTATGTCCAAACTCATTCCAAACTCATATTCGTCTGATCAGCTCTAATTAACTTGATTCTAATATAGTGACGTCATTTTGATACTCTTTGAAAATGAAGGACAACTACCAACCAACCAACTTATGAACACTTATATGTGTGTGTATATATGCACACACATACACAGTACATACATATATATGTATGTATAATATACATATTCTACTCTGAAAAGCTTGAAGTGCTATATAAATAGCAGTTATTCTTTTTACTAGTACTCAAAATATAAAATATTATCAGAAGAAAATTTGAGGAAATATTGATTGTTTATTCCCAATAGGTCATGATTATTTCTGACACACTTTCTCTTTTCTAGGGGTAATAAAACTGTGACCTGGAGGTATAGTTGTACAGCTCTCGAACAACAGGATAGAATTATTGTTTATTCCAGCTTCTATGTGATGCCTTCAGGAAGAATTCCTTACCATAAGAAAGAGATCTCTTGATTGTTGGCAGCAATTGTTGCCTTCTCTTCTTCACAACTCATCTACTCTGCTTTCCTTATTATGGTGACAGATTCACTAATTAATTTTGCTAAAAGACTACCATGTTTTCTGCTCAGGGGACCATAGAGCTATATGTACTTGGTTCTGCATGTAAGAGAAAAGAGGTAAATGATCCAAAGGCAAGATAGCACCAGGATTCTCTTGATACCAGATATATGGTGCAATTTCTAGAGTCCCCAAGTTGGGATGACAAAATGTACCATTGCTTTCTAGAGTCCCCACACCGGGGTGATTAAAATATACCATCCAGACTAGCTCTCTAGAGGACCTCGGGACCAGCCTGAGTCCTTGGTCTTAGTGGAGGAGTGATGAAGACAGGAGACTTACGGGAATGGTCAAAGATGGAGTCCTCTCAGCACTTAAATACCTTAGTAAGATTATATTACTACAGCACACTGAGCATGTGCCAACTGTAGAACCATTACATCATCATATCTCACTGTGCAAGTGCTAACTATGAGCACTCTGCTATTGATATATAAATTCCTCTAACTATAAGTATCCTTTGTTTCAAGTAGAACAAGTAGTCATGACCTCCCTGACTTCTCAGGAAGGGGGAGAACACCAAAGCAAGGTGGTCACATCCTCCCTAACCTCTCAGGAAGCCTGAGAACCTTTAGGAGAGATGGGGAGCCAAAGCAGACATTGTCAGCAGGTTTCCTCTGGGCTGAAGGGTCTTATACCTTACCGAGAACTCCCCCACTATCTGTGGCCCTCTACAAAGACAGATAGAGAGTTAGAGAAAATTGGGCAAAGAAATAAGAAAAATGCAAGAGAATCATGAAAAAGAAGAGTCAACAGAAAGAAAATAGAAAAATAGAAAAATTCAATAAAGAAAATAAGTCCTTACAAAGCAGAGGTACCCAAAAGTTCATAGAAGAAAATAATTACTTAAAAATTGGAACTGAGTAAGTAGAAACCAATGAATCCATGAGACATCAAGAAATGATAAAAACAGAATCAAAAGAATGGAAAAATAGAAGAAAATGTAAAAATTCTCATTGGAAAAACAATTGACCCAGAAAACAGATCATAAAGAGATAATTTAAGAATTATTGATTTACCTAAAAGTCATGTTAAAAAAAAGAATCTAGACATCATATTTTAAATTTTTTTAATGGAAAACATCCCTGATATTCATCAATCCAAGGGTAAAATAAAGTAAAAAAATCTACCAATCATCTCCTGAAAAAATATTTCAAAATGAAAACTTCCAGGAATATTATAGAAAAATTCCAGGGGTCCAAGTCAAAGAAAATACTGCAGGTAGGCAAAAAAAAACCACCCCTCAATTCAAGGATTAGAATATTTGGAATATGATATTCTGAAAGACAAAGAAGCTATGATCACAAACAAAATCATTCTATCCAGCAAACCTGAGCATAATCCCTTGGGGGAGTGGGAAATGAATATTTAATGAAATAAAATATTTTCAAGCATTCCCTAATTAAAAGATCAGACCTGGGGAAAAAAAAAAAAACTTTCTATTTTCAAGAGAAGCACCAAAAAACAAACAGGAAAGAGAAAACACGAAAGATTCAATAAGTTTAAACTGTTTATATGTCCACAGAGGGAGATGATATTTGTAACTGTTATGATCTTTAACACCATTGAGGTGATTGCAAAGAGTATATATAGATAAAGGGTATGGTTGAAAGGTAACTATGATGGGATGATATTCACAAAACAAAATTAAAACCTGAGGAAAAGGGAGATATTATATACCTCAGTGGTAACTATATTTTTATTTCCATTCCATTTTCTCCAAAATATATCATATCTAAGTTTTCTAAAATCGGGAGAGGAACAGAGAGATAAAAAGTAGCAGATTATCTCAAAAGAGGTGCCAAAAAAAACCCTATGAAGTCGAGGAGAAAATTGGGAGAGTAGCAGGAAATATTTGAGACTTGCTCTCATTAGAATTGGGTCAAAGAATGAATAACTCACACACTCATTTGAATATAGAAATCTATCTTACTATACAGAGAAATAAGAAGAGACAGAAATAAGTGAAAGGACATGGAGATGCAAATATGTATTGTATCTAGGATATACTGCAACATATTTAACATATATAGGACTGCTTGCCATCTTGGGGGGGGGGAGAGGATGGAGGGAGGGGAAAAAACGAAACATAAGTGATTGCAAGGGATAATGTCGTGTAAAAATTATCCTGGCATGGATTCTGTCAATACAAAGTTATTATTAAATAAAATAAAATTAAAAAAAAAAAAGAAAGGACATGGAGATTAATAGAAAAGAAGGCAGATTGAGGGAAGTAGTGGTGAGAAGTAAAGCACTAGTCAGGATGGACAAGTGAGAGAAAAAAAAGGATAAACAAGTGAAAATAGAATGGAGGGAAATAGTTAATTATCATCATTGTAAATGTGATGGAGGAATACAGTCATAAAATGAAAGTGGTTAGCAGAATTTAATAAAAAACCAAAATTCTACAATATGCTGTTTACAGGAAATGTACATGAAGCGCGCGCGCGCACACACACACACACACACACATATGTTAAAGGGTTAAAGTAGAATATTATGCTTCAGCTGAAGTAAAAAAAAAAAAAAGTGATAACATTCATCTCAGACAATGCAAAAGTACAGATCTAATTAAAAGAGATAAGGAATAAAACTATATCTTGAGGGAAGGGACTGTAGAGGATGAAGTAATATCAATAACAAACATAAATGTAGCAAATGGTATACCATCTCTATTTTTAAAGGAGAAATCAAATAAGTTACAAAAGAAAACAGACAGAAAAAGATAGTAATAATAGGGGCTGTAAATTTTCCTTTCTCAGAATTAGATAAATCTAACAAAAATAGATAAGAAAAAAGTAAAGAATGTTAGTATAATTTTAGAAAACTTAGATATGATATATTTTGGAGAAAATTGAATGGAAATAAAAATATAGTTACCACTGAGGTATATAATATATACACAAAAATTGGCCACATATTAGGGCTTAAATAACTCACAAATACAGAAAAGAAGAAATATAAATGCATATTTTTTCAGATCATAATGCAATTAAAAATACATTTGATAAAGGGCCATGGAAAGAGATTAATATTAAATGGAAGGTAAATAATCTAACCCTAAAGAACGAAATGAGCAAAAAACAACTCAGAAAAGCAATAATAATTTCATTTAAGAGACTGAAAACATTGAAACAAAGTACTAAAATTTATGGGATTCACCAAAGTATATTTAGGAGAAATTTTATATCTCTTAACTCCTATGTCAATAAAATAGAGAGAGAGCAAATCAATGGATTGAGTATGCAACAACAACAACAACAAAACAACTAAAAAAAGAACAAATTAAAAATCTCTATACACTAAATCAGAAATACTGAAATCCAGTGGAGAAATTAATAAAATGAAAGCTATTGAACTAATAATGAAACTAGAAGTTTTTGTAAGAAAAAATTAATAAAATTGATAAATAGTTAATTTGATTAAGAAAAGGAAAGGAGAACACCAAATTACCAGTATCAAAAATGAAAAGAGTATATTTACCATTAATGAAAATAAAATTAAACTAGAAACTGAGTGGATGCCCATAAGTTGAAGAATAGCTGAATAAATTATGGTATATGAATGTTATAAAATATTGTTGTTCTATAAGAAATGATCTATAAGAAATAAAGAAATGAAGAGGAAGACTTTAGAGAGGCTTGGAGAAATTTACGTGAACTGATACTAAGCAAAATAAGCAGAACCAGGACACCATTGTTCATGGTAACATTAATATTATATGACGATCAATTCTAATGAACATGACTCTTTCCAACAATGAGATGACTGATGCCAGTTCCAATTATCTTGTGACAAAGAGAGCTATCTACAAGAGAGAGGACTGTGGGAATGGAATGTGGATCATAACATAACATTCTTGCTCTTTTTTGTTGTTGTTAGCTTGCATTTTGTTTTCTTACTCATTTACTTTCCTTTTTGAGCTTATTTTTCTTGTGAGGTAAGAGAATTGTATAAATATGTTTACACACACACACACACAAGAAGATAAATAAAATTAAAGAAAATAAAATTTAAGCAATTATTAGGAACTATTTTGTACAATTTTATGCCAATAAATCTGACAATTTAAGCAAAATGGATGAAGATCTACAAAAATATAAATTACCCAGATTAACAGAAGAAATAGAATATTTTTAAAAAAAAATTAAAAAAGGAATTGAGCAAAACATCAACAATTTTTCTAAGATAAACTCCCCAGGAACAGATGGATTCATAAGTGAATTCAACCAAAGGTTTAAATCTCAAATTAATAGGTGTATTTCTTTTTATTCCCATTCAATATTGTCTAGGTGTCTACCATATCCAAGTCATGTAAAATTAAATCCAACTCCTTAGCTTTTTTCTAATTTATTTCTATTATACTTATTTAACATACATATAAAAATATTCTTATTTTTTATTATGTTTATATAATATATACATAATTTAATGTGCATATGATATTCTTATTTATTTGTGTTATGTCTGTTTTCTAAAATTATTTTCACCTTAACTTTCTTATTTTTTTTCTTAGATTTATCTAGTTCTAAGAAAGGAAAATTGATGATTCCCCAGTAATATAGTTTTTTAAATCTATTTTTCTCCTGTGATTCTACCAAAGATTTAATTACAATATTATGTAAACTATTTGGGAACATAGTCAAAGAAGGAGCCCTACCACATTGCTTTTATGACTCAAACATGGTGTTAATACCTAAATCAGGAAGAGCAAAACTACAGAAAGGAAACTATAGAGCAATTTCCCTAACAAATATAGATGCAACATTTTAAAATAAAATAGCAAGGAGATTATAGCAATATATCATGAGGGTCATACATAATGAGCAGGTGGCATTTATACTAAAATTTTAGGGTTGATTAGCATTAAAAAACTTTCAGTACATAATTTACCTAATCAATGGACAAAAAACCAATATAAATCATATGATTTTTAAACAAATTATAAGTTTTAAATAATCCATATTTTCATTTAAAATGTAACTAACCAAGCATTTTAATTAATAATTTCAATATGTGAAAATTTAATTATTAAATCCCTCGCTTCCAAAATGCATTTTATTTCAAAAATTTATTTTAAAACAATTATAACAATCTGTCTCCCCTAAGTTATCATTCAGTCTCTAAGCTCTGATTGTGTAAAGTAGAGGTTGATTAAACATTTCTTTGACTTTTCAATCTATAGTCAAGCATCTGAGGTACATTAAGCATAGACATTCTTTGTTCATTAGTCATTTTCATTCTGGAAAGTATACTTATTCACAACCAGAGACCCAGATTCACCTGGCAAGCAAGTTAAATTTTTATACATCTATGCAATAGATGCAGAAAAAGCTTTTAATGAAATACAAAACCTATTCCTACTGAAAATACCAGAGAATAATCAAAATCTTGTATCTATCTTAAACCATCAGTATGCATTATCTGTAATAGGAATAAAGTTAAAGTTTTCATTCTTAATGAGATAAAAAAAAATTATCCGTATTTCTATATAAGGTCAAAAAAGTCCAACAGCAAAAATAGAAGGAGAACATTCATTTAAAATAAATGTTGAACCCAGAGAGAGGACTGTGGACCACAATTTTACTCTTTTTAATGTTTGCTTGTAGTTTGTTTTCTCTCTCAGGTTTTTTCCCTCCTTGATCCGATTTTTCTTGTGAAGCAAGATAACTATATAAATATGTATACATATATTTTAACATATTTAACATGTATTGTACTGCCTACCATCTAGGGGAGGGGGTGGAGGAAGGAGCAGAACATTTGGAACAGAAAGTTTTGCAAGGGTCAGTGTTGAAAAATTACCCATGAATATATTTTATAAATAAAAAGCTTTAATAAAATAAGAAAAGAAAAGAAAATAAATGTCCACAATATAAGACACTTGGAAGATACCTGGAAAGACAAATTCAGAACATGAACAAAATTATAAAATACTTTTCTCACAAATAAAATCAGACTTAAACCATTAAAAATATTAATTGCCCATGGATAGATTAAGCCAATATAATAAAAAAGTGACAAGTCTATTTAAATTAATCTACTATATCCCAAAGAAATCTTTTTTTTTTAATTATAGCTTTTTATTGACAAAACATATGCATGGGTAATTTTTCAATAATGACCCTTGCAAAAACTTCTGTTCCAACTTTCCCCTTCTTCCCTCCACTTCCTCCCTTAGATGGCAAGTAGTCCCATACATGCTAAATATATTAAAGTATATGTAAAATACAATATATGTATACATATTTATACAGTTGTCTTGCTACACACACACACACACACACACACACACACAAAATCTGATTTAGAAAGAGGATAAAAATAGCCTGAGAAGAAAAAGAAAAATGCAAGCAAACAATAAAAGAAAGAGTATAAATGCTCTGTTGTGGTTCACATTCCCAGTGTTCTTTCACTGGGGGTAGCTGGTTCTATTCATTAGTGATCAGTTGGAACTGATTTGGATCGTCTCATTGTTGAAGATAGGCACTTCCATCAGAATTGTTATTGTTGTTGAAGTGCATAATGATCTTCTTGTCTTGCTCATTTCACTCAACATCAGTTCATGTAAGTCTCTCCAAGCCTTTCTGAAATCATCCTGGTGGTCATTTCTTGCAGAACAATAATATTCCATAATGTTGGAATCCTAGTGTTAACTCAACTTGAAACAAGGTGATAACTCAAAGGAGAAAATGTTAGAATCCTAGTGTTAACTCAATAGAATTGATACAATGCTTATTGGTTCACACCTTAGAGAGAATCCTTACAAGGTGATAAGTCGCTAATACTGATAGAAACAATGCTTGTGTTCACAACTTTAGAGAGATCATATAAGCAAGAAACTCTTAGGGCCAGAGAGCACTCTGGGAGGAAACCCATAATTCCACTCTTGGATCCCACAATCCCACTCTCAAAGAAGGAGCATAAATAGAGCTTCAGTGAGCCAGTCAAGTTAGTTCAGCTGAAAACATTGAGAGGGGAGCATCAAGTGAGTTCAGCAGAAGCCCTCTCTTGGAGGCAAGACAGATTCATTCCAACTTTCATCTTGGTGCTGGCTGGAGGCTGAAGAAAGCAGAGGCAAAGGACAACTGCAAGAGATCTTGGAACCAAGCAAAAAGATAGGCCTCTAAGAAAAACTAACTGGGCTATTTTGGAAGGAGAAAATAAATGTTTGAACTTTTATCACCTGGCTGCGTTTGGGGTGATTATTTACTTTGAACTGAAACTAAGGCTGCCTCCAGAAAACCTCCCCAAGAAATCTGCTCTCAGAGAGAAGTATTATATTATTTTAAAGAAAAACACCACAGGGATATATATATAGATAGATAGATAGATAGATAGATAGATAGATAGATATAGATATAGATATATAGATATATATATATATAGATATATATAAAATATCATTATATAAATTGGGTAAATTGGGTAGGACTCCTTCATTCCCTATTTTTTCAAATAGTTTATATAGCATTGGGGCTAATTGTTCTTTAAATGTTTCATAGAATTCACATGTAAATCCATATGGTCCTGGGGATTTCTTCTTAGGGAGTTGATTAATAGTTTGTTCTATTTCTTTTTCTGAAATGGGACTATTTAAGCAATTTACTTTCTCCTCTGTTAATCTGGTAAGCCTATATTTTTGGAGGTAGTCATCCATTTCACTTAGATTATCAAATTTATTGACATAAAGTTGGGCAAAGTAACTCATTATTGCTTTAATTTCTTCTTCATTGGTGGGAAGTTCTCGCTTTTCATTTTTAATACTAACAATTTGACTTACTTGTTTCCTTTTTATAATCAGATTTCAGGTTTATCTATTTTATTCTTTTTTTTTTCATAAAACCAACTCAGTTTTATTTATTAATTCAGTAGTTTTTTTTTTACTTTCAATATTATTAATTTCTGCTTTTAATTTTAGAATTTCAAGTTTAGTAATTGATTGGGAGGGTTAATTTGATCTTTTTCTAGTTTTTTTAAGTTGCAAGCCCAATTCATTGATATTCTCTTTATTTTATTCAAGCAAGCCTCTAAAGATATAAAATTTCCCTTTATTACTGCTTTGGCTGCATCCCACAAATTTTGGTATGTCTCATTATTGTCATTATCTTGAGTGAAATTATTTACTGTGTCTATAATTTGCTGTTTCACCCAATCATTCTTTAAGATGAGATTATTTAGGTTCTAAATACTTTTTGGTCTATTTACTCCTAACTTTTTGTTGAATGTAGTTTTTATTGCATCATGATCTGAAAAGAAAGCATTCACTATTTCTGCCTTCTTGCATTTAATTTTGAGGTCTTTATGATCTAATATATGGTCAATTTTTGTATAGGTTCCAAGAATTGCTGAGAAGAAAGTATACTCAGTTTTCTCCAAAGATCTATCATATCTAATTTTTCTAATATTCTAATTACCTCTTTAATTTCTTTCTTATTTGTTTTGTGGTTTCATTTATCTAATTCTGAGAGTGCACTGAGATTCTGAGATCTCCCACTATTATAGTTTTGCTCTCTATTTCTTCTTGCAACTCTCTTAACTTCTCTTTTAGGAAGTTAGATGCTATATCACTTGGTGCATATATGTTTTGTATTAATATTGCTTCGTTGTCTATAGTACCCTTTAGCAAGATATAGTTTCCTTCCTTATCTCTTTTAATTAGGTCAATTTTTGCTTTTGCTTGATCTGAGATAAGGATGACTACCCCTACTTTTTAAATAGCTTTTTATTTACAAGTTATATGCATGGGTAATTTTACAGCATTGACAATTGCCAAAGCTTTTGCTACAATTTTTGTCCTCCTTCCCCTCACCCCCTCCTCTAGATGACAGGATGATGAGTAGGTGTTAAATATATTAAAGTATAAATTAGATACACAATAAGTATACATGACCAAATCATTATTTTGCTATACAAAAAGAATCAGACTTTGAAATATTGTACAATTAGCCTGTGAAGGAAATCCAAAATGCAGGCAGGCAAAAATATAGGGATTGGGAATTCAATGTAATGGTTCTTAGTCATATCCCAGAGTTCTTTCACTGGGTGTAGCTGGTTCAGTTCATTACTACTCCATTGGAACTGATTTGGTTCATCTCTTTGCTGAAGATGGCCAGGTCCATCAGAATTGATCATCATATAATATTGTTGTTAAAGTATATAATGATCTATTGGTCCTGCTAGGGACAAGGAACAAGCTCATTTTGCTCAGCATCAGTTCGTATAAGTCTCTCCAGGCCTTTCTTAAATCATCCTGTTGGTCATTTCTTTCCGAACAATAATATTCCATAATATTCATATACCACAATTTATTCAACCATTCTCCAATTGATGGGCATCTACTCAGTTTCCAGTTTCTGGCCACTACAAAGAGGGCTGCCACAAATATTCATGCACATACAAGTACTTTTCCTTTCTTTAAGATCTCTTTGGGATATTAGCCCAGTAGTAACACTGATGGATCAAAGGGTATGCACAGTTTGATAATTTTTTGAGCATAGTTCTAAATTTCTCTTCAGAATGGTTGGATGTATTCACAATTCCACCAACAATGTATTAGTGTTCCTGTTTTCCCACATCCTCTCCAACATTCTGCTTTACTTTCCCTGTCATTCTAGCCAGTCTGACAGGTGTGTAGTGGTATCTCAGAGTTGTCTTAATTTGCATTTCTCTGAATAATAATGACTTGGAGCATCTTTTCATATGGGTAGAAATAGTTTCAATTTCTTCATTTGAGAATTGTCTGTTCATATCCTTTGACCATTTATCAATTGGAAAATGGCTTGACTTCCTATAAATTAGAGTCAATTCTCTATATATTTTGGAAATCAGTCCTTAAAAGAACCTTTGACTGTAAAAATATTCTCCCAGTTTATTGCTTCCCTTCTAATCTTGTCTGCATTACTTTTGTTTGTACAAAACCTTTTCAATTTGATATAATCAAAATTTTCTATTTTGTGATCAGTAATGATCTCTGCTTCTTCTTAGGTCATAAATTCCTTCCTCTTCCACAGGTCTGAGAGGTAAAGTATCCTGTGTTCCTCTAATTTATTTATAATCTCATTCTTTATGCCTAGGTCATGAACCCATTTTGACCTTATCTTGGTGTACGGTGTTAAGTGTGGGTCGATGCCTAGTTTCTGCCATACTAATTTCCAATTTTCCCAGCAATTTTTGTAAACAGTAAGTTCTTATACCAAAAACTGGGGTCTCTAGGTTTGTCAAACACTAGATTGCTATAGTTATTGACTGTTTTGTTCTTTGAACCTAACCTATTCCACTGGTCAAGTAATCTATTCCTTAGCCAAAACCAAATGGTTTTGGTAACTGCTGCTTTATAATATAATTTTAGATCTGGTACAGCTAGCCATCTTCATTTGATTTTTTTTTTCATTAATTCCCTTGAAATTCTTGACCTTTTGTTTTTCCTTATGAACTTTGTTGTTATTTTTTCTAGGTCATTAAAATAGATTTTTGGGAGTCTGATTAGTATAGCACTAAACAAATAGATTAGTTTAGGTAGTATTTTCATCTTTATTATATTTGCTTGCCTTATCCAAGAGCATTTAATAGTTTTCCAATTGGTGAGATCAGATTTAATTTGTGTGGAAAGTGTTTTGTCGTTTTGCTCATGTAGTTCCTGATTTTCCCTTAGCAGATAGATTCCCAAATATTTTATTCTATAGCTAGTTACTTTAAATGGAATTTCTCTTTGTAACTCTAACTGTTGCTTTTTGTTAGTGATATATAAGAATGCTGATGAATTATGTGGGTTTATTTTGTATCCTGCAACTTTGCTAAAGTTGTGGATTATATCTAATAACTTTTTAGTGGAATCTGTGGGGTTCTCTAAGTATACCATCATATCATCTGCAAAGAGTGATAATTTGGTTTCCTCATTGCCTACTCTGATTCCTTTAATCTCTTTCTCAACTCTTATTGCCAAAGCTGGCATTTCTAATTCAATATTGAATAGTAATGGTTATAGTGGGCAACCTTGTTTCACTCATGATCTTATTGGGAATGGTTACAGTTTGTCCCCATCACATATGATGCTTACTGATGGTTTTAAATAGATGCTACTGACTATTTTAAGGAAAAGTCCATTTATTCCTATACTCACTATTAATAGGAATGGATGTTGGATTTTATCAAATGCTTTTTCTGCATCTATTGAGATGATCATATGGTTTTTGTTAATTTGGTTATCAATATGGTCAATTATACTGATAGTTTTCCTAATATTGAACCAGCCCTGCATTCCTGGTATAAATCCTACTTGAGCATAGTGTATTATCCTGGGGATGATTTTCTGTAGTCTTTTTGCTAATATCATATTTAAGATTTTAGCATCAATATTCACTAGTGAGATTGGTCTATAATTTTCTTTCTCTGTTTTCAACCTAACTGGTTTAGGTATCAGTACCATGTCTGTGTCATAAAAGGAATTTGGTAGGACTCCTTCATTCCCTATTTTATCAAATAATTTATATAGCATTGGGGCTAATTGTTCTTTAAATGTTTATAGAATTCACATGTAAATCCATCTGGTTCTGGGGATTTTTTCTTAGGAAGTTGATTAATAGCTTGTTCTATTTCTTTTTCTAAAACGGGACTATTCGAGCAATTTACTTCCTCCCCTGTTAATCTGGGAAGCCTTTATTTTTGGAGGTAGTCATCCATTTCTCTTAGGTTATCAAATTTATTGACATAAAGTTGGGCAAAGTAGCTCCTTATTATTTCTCTAATTTCCTCTTCATTAGTGGAAATGTCTCCCTTTTCATTTTTAAGACTACTAATTTGATTTTCCTCCCTCCTTTTTCTAATCAGATTTACCAAAGGCTTATCTATTTTATTGTTTTTTTCATAGAACCAACTCTTAATTTTATTTATTAGTTCAATAGTTTTTTTTTTACTTTCAATATTATTAATTTCTCCTTTTAATTTTAGAATTTCAAATTTAGTATTTAATTGAGGGTTTTTAATTTGGTCTTTTTCTACCTTTTTAGTTGCAAGCCCAATTCATTGATCTTCTCTTTTTCTATTTTATTCAAGCAAGCCTCTAAAGATATAAAATTTCCTCTTATTACTACTTTGGCTGCATCCCACAAATTTTGGTATGATGTCTCATCATTGTCATTATCTTGAGGGAAATTATTAATTGTGTCTATAATGTGCTGTTTCACCCAATCATTCTTTAAGCTGAGATTATTTAGTTTTCAATTACTTTTTGTCTATTTACCCCTAACTTTTTGTTGAATGTAGTTTTTATTACATCATGATCTGAAAAGAAAGCATTTACTATTTCTGCCTTCCTGCATTTAATTTTGAGGTCTTTATGACCTAATATATGGTCAATTTTTATATAGGTTCCATGAACTGCTGAGAAGAAAGTATATTCCTTTCTGTCTCCATTCAGTTTTCTCCAAAGATCTATCATACTTAATTTTTCTAATATTCTATTTACCGCTTTAATTTCTTTCTTATTTGTTTTGTGGTTTGATTTGTCTAATTCTGAGAGTGCAAGGCTGAGATCTCCCACTATTACAGTTTTGCTGTCTATTTCTTCTTGCAACCCTCTTAACTTCTCCTTTAGGAAGTTAGATGCTATTCCACTTGGTGCATATATGTTTAGTATTGATATTGCTTTATTGTCTATGCTACCCTTTAGCATGATATAGTTTCCTTCCTTATCTCTTTTGGTTAGATCAATTTTTGCATTTGCTTGATCTGAAATAAAGGTGGCTACCCCTGCTTTTTTGACTTCACCTGAAGCATAATAGATTCTGCTCCAGCTTTTTATGTTTACTCTGTATGTATCTCCCTGCTTTAAATGTGTTTCCTGTAAACAACATGTTGTAGGATTCTGACTTTTGATCCAGTCTGCTATCCGCCTTTGCTTTATGGGAGAGTTCATTCCATTCACCTTTATGCTTAAAATTACTTACTCCTGCTTTTTTGACTTCACCTGAAGCATAATAGATTCTGCTCTAGCCTTTTACCTTTACTCTATATGTATCTCCCTCCAAAGAAATCTTTAAAAAAAAATAGAAAATATGTGAAGAGGAACCAAACCTTTACAAAAAAATTCATAGCAACTCTTTTTGTGTATGTGGTAGCCAAGAATTGGAAATTGAAGGGATGCCCATCAATGTGGAATTGCTGAACAAGTTGTGGTATAGAATTGTAATGGAATAGAATTGTAAGAAATGATAAGCCAGATGATTTCAGAAAAACATGGAAAGACATACATGAACTGGTGCAGTGTGAAATGGGCAGAACCAGGAGAATGTTGTACACAGTAATAGTAATATTGCACAATGAACATCTGTCAGTGCCTTGTCTGTTCTCAACAATTCAATGATTCAAGGCAATTCCAAAGGATGCATGATGAAAACTACTATCTACTTCCAGAGAAACAATTGATGGATTCTAATATAAAGTAAAGAACACATTTTTTTCACTTTCTTTAGTTATTTTTTTCTGTTGGTTTATGTTTTCTCTCAAAATATGACTAATGTGGAACTATGTTTTACATGATTGGACATGTATAACCAATATTAGATTGCTTTTAATCTCAGGAGAGATAGAAGTTTGAATTCAAAATTTAATGGAAAATCTAATTGTTAAAAGGGTTTTTACATGCAATTGGAGGAAAATAAAATCTTACTTAGAAAAAAAGAATAAGGAACAAGGGAGACCAAAGACTTGCATGGTACACAAAAACCTATTCCCTAGGTCTCATTAATATTTTCTTCAAGGAAAGAACCAGAAAATTTTTGTTATGGCACACACCAAAAAAAAAGAATGTGAGCTCCCTGAGGATAGAATGTGAACAATTACATTTCAGAAATCAGGAAACATTACAAATCAGGTTTTGAGCTATTATTTCATTATCTACACATAAGAAAGTGATGAAGAAATTGTATTTTTATTATTAGTCAATACATATTAATTGTAAAATTGTAATCTGTCAAGTAAGATTATGTCTTCAAAAAAAATCTAACCTAGGAAACTTATATGAATTAATGCAAGGTAACCTGAAGGTAACTAGCCAAATTGTGTATACAGTAAGAATATTGTAATGGTGATCAACTGAAAAACTTAGCTTTTCTGATAAAAACAAGGATCCAAGACAATTCCAAAGCATTCATGATGAAAAATGCTATCTAATTGCAGGGAACTGATGAACTCTGAGTACAAATTGAGGCACACTTTAAATATTTTTTCTTTATTTTTTCTTTTTTGTTTGTGTGTATATTTTCTTTTGCATCATAACATATTAAAATATCTTACATGATTTCACATGACTAGTCAGTGTCAAATTGTTTTCCTTCTCAGGAGGTAGGAAAGAGAAAGACAATTTAAGACTATATTTAATGAACATGTATATCTATAAATATATACATATCTATCTATGTATCTATACCAATATATTTGAAGTGTGTTGTTTTGGGGGAGAGCAGATTGTTAATAATATACCAGCACACTTCTGGGGCAGACAGAATATTTTTGCCTGTTTGCATTCTCAGTGCTTAGAGAGATGTGTGATGATTATCGCACATAAATATTTGGTCTTGACTGAATGACTGTTTGATTCTTTGCTTACATATCTATATGTTAAATGTAGATATGACTATAATTTGATTAAAAGGATTAGAATGGGGGAGGTGAACATGTTCCTCATCAATGAGGAAGAATTTGAATTTTCACTGTTTGATTGGAGTTGAATTGATTATTGAGTTGCAATGATTCAAATGTGGATACATTAGTTGGTAGACCTTTTTTGAGTCAGTATTGCCATATTTGTGTAGGGCTTTATAGTTGACTTAGTTAGTGACACTCACATATTTCAGAGATGCTAAGAAAGCTGAATACAGGCCATCATGCAGTTGGAGTGAAAAAAAAAAAAGACAACTCCTATAGTCAGGAGTTTGGAAATGGGATTATGAAGTCTGTAATTGTCATAGTCTCTTCCTACATCAGACTCAATAGCTGCCTTAGGACAAAGAAACATTGCAGTCAAATATTCTTTCACTCACAAAGAAAAGTTCCTAAAGGGCATATCTACACCTTCTCAGTAAGATATAAACCATGTTCCCCCAAAAGACTCACTATCTTGTAAACTCATCCAATCAATCATGAAACACCCTGGCAAACTTCCTATAAACTTTAAACCACTGACTGATAAGAACAAGGGCATAAATATGTATATTTATTTATTAGGGTGTTTTTCTTTGTAAATCATGCCCTTGTGGTTTAGTGAGGATGTCATGTGGCGAATAAGCTCTATATTTAGTTCCTATAGATTATATGTCATTACAGAATATACAGGGTAAGGTCACATACTACTAGGAGATAATTATAGCTCTATTTAAGGCTTATAATGGCTGTGTTATTACACTTTACCAGGGAGCAGCACAATAGTTTCTTTAAATCACTTAATGGTAAACTTTGCTAAATCGCCACTTAAGGTTATGTGGTTCCAGCTTAACTGTTTATCTATCACTACCTGCTGTTAACTGCAGTTAATTCCAATAGTTTGCTTAGATTTTTCAAAAGGCTGAATGAGGTTTTGTGCTTGACATCTTGTCACTTTTTTCTATAACATCTTTTCCTCCTCTGAAGAGCAACACAGCAAAACTGACTTTTTATGTAGGTGTTCCATTCTGCCCTTGATATAAAAGTAGCACATTTTGCTGTGCAAAACCAAAATTGTTTTGGTAGGAGACTTAATAAAAATGTGTGGCAAATCATTATAGCCTGCTCATTGAATTGAACAGATTTGAAGTACATATCTTGTCATGAGACAATATGTAGAAGTCCTTCCCCTGACACACTCTGGCGATATAACTTTGGGCAAACATTTAATCACTCAGTATCCACAAGCAACTCTTGAATACTTTTAAGTTTTATAATAGTTGTAGACATTCATCTTATAATATGAGACTTGGAAGAGACCTTAGAAGCTCCATTCCAGACTTGAACAAGAATACAATCTATTATTCATATCTGAGGAGGCCATCTCATTTAAACAGTCCTAGCTATTTGAACAGTTCTATTGAAAAAATTCCCTTGTATTGTACTCAAATCTGCTACTGTCAGTTTCTACTATTGGTACCATGAAGCAAGCAAACATTCAATCAGCATTAGTACATACTTGAGTGCTGATGATATTAATACCAAGTGAAAAATAGTCCCCATTCTGAAGGAGCTGATCTTGTCAAATAGGATTCTAATTTCTCTTCAGACACTTGAAAATATCTGTTATGTTCACCTTAGAACACTAATGTGTCAGAAAATATTTAACAACCAGCTCTCTAGGAAGAAAAACAACAAACAATAGGATGCATGATATACTTTTAAGTTTAGTTTTGAATTGATATTTTTCTATCACTTTCTTAACTCTAGACAATCAGTTACACAATAAATTAAGCCATGATTTATAATAAATTTCTGGAATGTAAATGCTTAAACATTGCATTCTCTGGGCCCTATGGTACTTCACTAAATAAATCCTTCCAAGTTGAAATTAAGCCATTGGTGGTATTCTTTGAGTTTGAGTATTTAGGAAATTCAGGAAGATAGTGAATGCACTCTTTTTTAGTGAATATTTCTCTAGTTTATATGCAAGAAAAGCATGAGAAGTTTTGTCAAATGCTTTGTAGAAATTCAAATCTACTGCATTGTTCTAATTCACCAGTCTATTTACCTTGGGAAGGGGGAGAGAATTTAGGTAAATGTGATATTTTTTCTTGATGATATTTATTACTCTTTATCTTTCTAAGTATTGATAAGATATGGCTAGAAACAGAAGTAAGGATTTGTTGATGAGTTGATTCTACTATGAAAATTTCATAAGCACTTGCCTTTCTCCAGTAATTATTTAATAGATTTAGAGTCTGTATGAACCTTAAAGATTATCTAGTCCCCATTCCTCTTTTTACACATGTGAAAACAGGTGAAAAGAAAGTAAATGGCATCTACAAGTAGAAAATAGAAGAAACAAAATTGGAACTCTGGTCTTATATTCACAATTTTAGTACTTTTTCTATTATATACTTTGTTGTCACTATAATCTGTGGAACCAAGTCCTTCAAATTTTTTTAGATAGGTCAACACTTACTTTTTTCAAAGCTCTAGATGTCTTGGCGATATGAACTTATTGAAGACATTTGGGTACTTTCTTATTTAGTATTTGTTTCTTCAGTTACCAAGGTTTCTATTCCCTGCCAACCATTTCTGTTTTTTTTTTTCTATTCCAAAAATGATTCTATTTGGGATATAAAACAGAAATTAAAAAAAAAAAACTGAGTAATTCATCTCTGTCTTTTCTAATCATCCTCTCATATACCTTGATTAACAGTACCACTCTTTTTTTGGCCTTTACCTTTGTAGCTAACATTCCTTTAAGAGCTTCTGTTATTAGCCTCAGCTTATTCTGCATATTAACACAAATGACACATTTAAGGACCATGTGTCTGGTTATTCTGTTACATATGTTCTTTGAACTGCTGGTCATGATTGGTTTTTAGAGTTCCTCTTGTCTTATTTTTCTCTTCTAATCCACATCTTTCATTGGAGATGTTGAAAAAAATGTATTCCATTCTTTCTGAATTATCAATCTATATACATTTTTAAAAAATGAACTCAAGACAACGAACATTTATTAAAGTCCTACTATGTGCTGGGCACTGTATTAAGTACTAGGAATACAAAGAAAGGCAAAACACCCACACTGCCTCTGCTGTTCATAATTTAAGGGGTAGTTCATGTACAAATAGCTATGTTCAAAATATTGAACTTCACTTTTGTCTGAAGTGGTCAAAAGAAAGCAAAATACATCCCATTCACACACATTCAGAGTTTGGTATAGGAATACATTTAAACCAACAAATGATTGTTGGCCTATCTATGAAAAAAAATTGGAGAATTGTTTTATTAGCAATATATATTTGAAACTTAAAGCTTCATACAAATAAAAAAAAATGGAGTTGGACCAAAATCTATTAGTTCTTATATGAACATAGAAAAGTGAGGAATAAATTATTTCATACAAGGTAACAATAAAGACTTAATTAAAATAAGTAAGAGTAATCTATATTCTACTGAAAGATAATATAGAGAATGGATTGCTTTTTTTTTATTAAAGCTTTTTATTTTCAAAACATATACAAAGATGATTTTCAACATTCATCCTTGCCAAACCTTGGGTTCCAATTTTTTTCTTTCCTCCCCTCCCTTACTCTTCCCTAGCCAGTAAGTATTCCAGTATATGTTAAACATATACAATGAATTGCTTTCTTTACTTAACATGTATATGCTGAATGGTATAACTTCTAAAATCTTAAAGAAAAAAGTAAATGAATTACCAAAAAGAAATTCAATACCAGTATTATAGTGAGGGAATTTAATTTACTCTTACATAAATATTACCAAAAATATACAAGAAAGCATTTAAGGATACGAATGAAATTTTAGAAAAAAATTAGATATGATAAATTGACAACTTAAAAATGGAAAAAGAAAGGAATATACATACTTCCAGTTGTATATAGCATATTTGCAAAAATAAATCTTGTCATTGGACATAAAAACCTCACAAAAATGGGGGGGAAAGTGGAAAAATTATATGTATCCTTTACTAGCCAAAATGCAATAAAATACTAAAGGACTACTGAAAAAAGGTATTAAAAACCCACTACACCATAAACACTTAATTGTAAGGAATTGCTAAGCAAATGAACAAAAATGAACAAATCACTGAAACAGTAAATAATTTTCTTAAAGATGATGAAAACAATGAGACAATGTAGCTTTTTTTTTTTTTTTTTTTTTTTTTTTTATGAAACCAAAGCAGTCCTTGGAGAAGAATGTCTCTAAACATTTTAATTAGCAAAAAAGGAAATAGAACAATATCCCTGAATGAAGAATGCAACTATTAAACATCAACAAATTTAAAATACTCAAAGATGATTATGTAAATCCTTAAAATGAAATAAAAGATTAAGAAAATTCAAAGCAGAAAAGTCAAGAAAGCTTGAAATAATCTTTAAAAAAATCAGGTAAGCCAATAGTTAATTATTAAATGGACGAAAAAGCAAAACCAGATTACTTGTATCAAAAGTGAAAAAGAATTCACAACAAATTGAGATGTAATAAAAATATTATTGAAATAATTTTGGTCAGATATTCTCCAAAAAGTACAACATAAATGAAATAAATGAATATTTACAAAAATATAAAACTTATTATTAAAACAAGAAACAGAGAATTTAAACCCAAGTTCAAATGAAGAAATTGAATAAGCCACAAATGAACTTTCATAATACATAGCTCCAGATAGAATCACAAATTAATTTCAAAAGTATGTAAACTCTTTGTAAAAATAGCAAAAGAAGAGAAAAGCAAATTATTTCTATTACACAAATGTGATTTTAACATATAAGCCATGGAGAATCAAAAAAAGTAATAAGCAAATTATAGACAATTATCCTTAGTGAATATTGATGCAAAGCTCTAAATAAAATATTAGCAAAAGAGGCTAAAACAATATGTTATAATGATAGTATACTTTTATCAGGTAGATTCATGCCAAGAATGCAGAGTTGGTTTATTAAGGAAAAATATAAATTTAACTAAATTATTCCCTAAAAACTTTCAAAATATAGTATTATAATTCATTCAGAAAAAGATTTTGACATGATACACTACCATTTCTGTCAAAAGTTTTAGGAAGTATTGGATGAAAAGGAATCTTTCCTTAAAATGACAAAATATATCTAAATCCAAGTACTATCATTACATGTAACAGAAATAACTATTCCAAATCCAAACTACATTTCAATAAAAAAATGAAATATGTCCTTTGTCAACATTTCTATTTGATATCACTTCTATATGGTATTTTTATAGTTGAATATAACTGTAAGACCAAAAAAAAAATGAGGCATTAAGTATGGTAAAAAAAGAACAAAATTATCACTTTTTTTCAGATGATGTAGTAGTATACTTACTTAAAGGACACTAACAAGTCAACTAAAATTAATTGAACTATAATTCTAGCAAACTTGTAGGATTAAAAAAATCTACAGAAATCACCAACATTTCTATATAATGCCAATAAAACCTAGCAGGAAGGGAAATTTATTGAAAAGAATATATAATGTATAAAATTTTTGTGAGTTTACCTACCAAGATAAAACATAAAGCACTCTTTACAGAAATAAAAAGACATAAAGAATTGAAAATTTTTCTCATGAGTAAAAGGGATCAATATAATAAGATGATGTTATTATTTTAATTAATTTACTTTTTCATCATCATATTAATCAATCACAGGATTATTTTATAGCCCTAGGATAAAAACAAAAATGAAAATCATACAGACGCAAAGAAGATGAAGAATCAAAAGGGAAATTTTTTTAAAAGAGGAAATGAGAGGCTAGTGATGTCAGAACTGAAATGATACTACAAAGTATTAATCTTCAAAACTATTTAGTACTGGTTGATAATGCATTGAACAAATATTTGTAATACCCTCACATTCAATAAACACAAAGATACTAAATATGTTGAGAAAATTGAACAGCAATATGAAAACAATTAGAATTAGTCCTCAAACACTTTATACTAGGAAAAGTTTCAAATGATATGCAATCTAAATGTAAAAAGTCACATCATGAACTAAGTAGTGGAACATGAGAAAAAATTACCTATCACATCTCAAGGAATATATATCATTGCACATGCAATTGGTAATTTTGATTACATAAATTTTTTTAAAATGTGTTTTTTGTGCAAACAAATGCAATAAAGCTAACATTAAAAGTGAAACATTTAGCTGGGGAAAATCTTTGTCTCAAGTTTCTCTGATTTCCAAGAAAATAAATTGATTCAAATTTACAAGAATATAACCATTCTGGAAAACAATTTGGAAAAATTTATTAGTGTACTCTTATACTCAACTATACCATTCTTAGGTATATACCCAAAAGAAGAAGGGAAAGGTTTATATATATATATATATATATATATATATATATATATATATATATATACACACACACACTTATACTTATAGCAGTACCTTTTGTCATGACACTAAACTAGAAACTAAATAAATATATGCTTATCAATTGAGAAATGACTGTTTAATTTGTGATATATATGTTATGTAATACTATTGTGTCCTAAGAAATGAAGAAATAGGTGATTTCAATGAGACTTGGAAAGATTTATAAATGAACTTATACAAAGTGAAGTAAGCAGAACCAGAAGCATTTTTTTTATTATCATATAAATATTATAAAGATGAACAGTTTTGATGACTTGTATAATGCAATGAAGATTAGAGTAGAACCAGAAAAAATAATTATATAACAATATCAAACACAAAAACTTTGTAAAGCTGTAAGAATTATGATTACTAAAATGATCCTTCATTGTAATGGGTCAGAACTCTGAAACCAGGATTCTTACAAGGTGTTAACTAAGTGGAATTGATAAAACAATCATTATCTAGTTTAGCATGGTGATTAATAGTTCTCTAGTTCAGTATGATTGATTTAATCTTATCACAAATAATGGTTCCCTAGTGATATAATGATTGGTTTATACTTGGTATACTGTAAATGATCTAATTATAATAGAGCATATAAACTAAGACAAACTCTGGTCAGACTCAGAGAAGACAGAGGACTGGAGGTGGGAGCTCAAGCTCTTGGAGCCAAGGAGAAATATTCACCATCTCCCACTTTGGTGGCTGGAGGCAGGAGCACAAGCCTTGAACTCAGAGATTCACTTCATCTCCCAACACCATGGTGGTTGGCCTCCTGTTTTCCCTGCTGTGACCAAGGGCACTCCAGAAAGCTAGCCAAGCCCCAGGCAAGGAGACAATAAAGAATTTGGACTAAATCCCTGGCTATTCTCAGCTGAAATGAAGGCTAGTCCAAAGATTTCCAGAAAACTAACCAGAACACTACACTTCATGATTTTGAGGGACTAGTGATAAAACATACAATATGCTTCCTGAAAAGAGATGTGATGGATATAATACATATACATTATACATGTACATATATATTTAATATATATATACATATATGCACATTATATACATAAAGCCAAAAAAAATTATTGTACCAAATTTAGCATATATGCTAAAAGTAACTTTCTTTTTTTTCAGTGAGATGAAGGGGATGGACAAGAAGAGAAAATACATCTCTGTTCATTAAAGAAATTAAAATAGAAAGGTTGGGGGAAGTGGGAAGTACCACAGATGTGGAATGTTATACACATTTCCAAAGAGCTTCTCTATTCTTAGTTTTGTTTAATTGTTTTATTTCATTATCAAAGATCTCTTTGGTAATCTGTAAATGTTTATAATATAAAAAAAATTATGAATAAAACTTCAAAGAATAAATATATACTTGATAAATTTGAGATAATCACAAAGCAAAGACACTAAAACTAAAGATGATCTGGAAAGGTTTCTAAAGGTTGCACTTTTGCTGAGACTTAAAAAAGTCTTTACTTTAACTGTGTTAGGTATTGCCCTAAGTTGCTGATACAAGAACAATAAATGAAACCATCTTCTCTCTGAAAGAATTTACTATTTTTTTGCACCTAACAAAAGGCTTAATGTGTGTTAGCTGATTTTGACTTGTTGAGATGAATTTTCTGCTAATGCTTTATACATAGTGAATTCTCAATACTTTTTTATTTGCTAACTTGGGTAAAAGGGAGTTTACTGTGACTGTTGGTAAAAGACAAAAGACAACCATTGGAAACATTGTTTTGGCTTTTGGGTCTCTCATTTAAAATAAAGTCCTTGTACTCACACCTCCAGAATTAGATCTCACTGAAATGAAAAATTCATGAGGTCATTTATAATATCTACATAAACTCTTCTAATGAGCAGCAGTTTGGCATGGAATGTTTAACCAGGAATTTGAGTTAATTGGTAATTTTATATATACATATATATATTAGCACTGAAGGGAATAAAAAAATAATTCAGGGGTGGATTTAAGGAAAACAAGAGTATATTTATGAACTGCTATTTTACGCAGCTAGTCCAAGGAAAGAAGCAACTGTCTCTAAAAATCTTGCTATCTAGCCTTGTAAAGTCTGAGTCTTTCATTCATATGAAGCCAAGGACAAATAAGATAACATATATAAAGCCATATAGAAATGTTGCTTCTTATTTCTATTATTATTATGCTTCTTAATGGCAATATAAGTTTAAATGGTAGACTAAATGGGGATGGAGATGCAAGTCTTCAACTGATTTACCAGAGTCCATAATTATATGAACCGATCTAATGGTAAAATATTAGATGCAGTCAGTATGTGGAGGGAGGAGAAGTAATGAGAACATTCTATTTTAATGGTAAAGAATTTGCCCCAATCCTTTTATTTTTTTAAAATTTATTTATATGCAGGGAAACACTATGCAGCAAACAGAAATACAGGTGTGGATGTTAGCAGAATTTTAAATCTTCTAATTAACTCATCTCCTGCAAAAGGAAAAGGAAAGTCAAACTTTTTTACATCTTAAGGACATATATTGAGATAAATTTCAAAAGAAATACTAAGGGACCAAGAGAAAATTCCTCAGTAGTGAGTAGCCTGTGGCTTCTGACTGTATATGCAAAAAATAAATAGCAAACAGAGGGCATTGATTGCAGTTTCCAGGAAATTAAAAATCTCAGGGATGACCTGAGGGATGTAATGATAATAACAAATAAAATTTAAGGTTTGAAAATGCTATAAATATTATTTCATTTGATCATCACAACAGCATTTGCTATCATGATTCTCATTTGATAGATGAACAAACTGAGGCTATAAGAATAAGTGACTTCAGAATCTTATATCCACTGTTTGCAAAAGGATTTGAACTCAAGCCTAATCCAAAAAAAAAACCACTGTTGGCCATCGCCACCTAGGGAAGCAGGACATAAGTAACACTGAAGAAGGAATGCCAATCTAAGAAACAAAATAAAACAAACAAACAAACAAAAACAACAATGGAACAGCTCCAGAAAAGAATGACTGAATTTGAAAGCATGAACGATGGATATGCCAGGGTTCACATCCAATTTTTGCCTCCTAGACAGACCAAGTCCTGGATCTAAATCATTCATTGCATATGAGTGATACAAAGTCTTTAGCATTCTCATTCAGTTTCTGGCTGCGAAGAGGTAAACATAAGTATAAGCAGGATCTTAGACATGAAAATTACAGTAAGATGACTGTTATACCTGTATTGTTAATGATCCTTATTATGGGTCAGGTACAATCTCTTTGTACCATTTAGAGTCACCTGTCCCTGAAGCTAGGACCCTGGGAGCCCCACAGAAGGGAGAAGGAATACTAGAGACCATTAAGGTACTGTGCTCTTTCTATGAAAGTTGCATAGAGATACCTCTGCATTATTTCCAGAAAGCAAATGCTTCCAAACAATTCTACACTTTGGTTCTGCAAGACTTCCCTAGGAAAGAATAATCCAATGACCATTGGCCACTGACAGCAGTGTCATGGACAATTAGTTCTAGATTATAATGAACAAAGGCCACAGCGGTGTTCCTTTTCCTAATGCTGATGTCAGTGCCCACTCTTTTGAGACCAACTTGACTGCTTGTTGACACTACATGTTCAAATGATAAGGACACCGAAAATACTGAATGATGAATTTTCTATCTTGGTTCATTCCCCTCCAGTTTGAGAAAACTGGGTATGTCAGGCATTATTTCAGGGTTAGGAATTCAATTGCAAGGCAAATATCATAGGTACAATAAAAGGTTTAATCAGATCAGAAAGAATTGGCAAAACAGCAAAACAATATTAATATTGACATGTGCTTCTGAATTAAAACAGTCATTTCAGTAGACATAATATCACTATGTCCTTGACACTGTGCTAAATGTTTGGATGTAAATGTGAAAAACAAAGATAAGCCTTACCCTCAAAGAGTTTACAATTGAATGGAAGAAGAAAACTACCTAAAAGAAAACTAAAAAAGATGGAAAGAGAGGGAGGCACCAGGTTATAGAAATATGAGGGGAAAGCCAAAGAAGTCTAAATTGAATTCAGCCAAGTGGGAAGTGATGAGATGTCTAGGAAATGAGCTCCTTCAAAACTTTTGCACCAAAAAGGAAAAGCACTGGTATAGCTTGATGGTAGTCAAATAATGGGAGGTGCTGATGATGTCAGAGAATGCCTTCAAAGAAGGGTAGCATGTCTAAGATCACCTCCTTCTCTTGCTCCTATTTCCACTTATACTATTTGCAAGCCAGTTTGTTCTGTGGTGCCCCCAGCTTTGTCATCTGCATTCAGATCCTAGTCCGGCTTACCTCAGGTGACCAATCACTTCTGCAACTGTTCCCCATTATACCATTTCCATCTTAGTCAGAACTTGCGAAGGTGGGAAAAAACTTTTTTATTTTTATATACCTTCTATACCTTCCTTACTCCTATACATTTACAAAGACCTCTTTGTCTTTCTATTAGGAATAGGGAAGGCAAACTATATGCAGACTACCTCTGTTGAAATTATTCTCAATTATTTAGTAAAAGACTTAAAGATCCCCAGGGAAGGAAATCCTTCACTTGACAGGCCACCCTTTCTGCAGAATAACATTTACAAAATGATGAGTTTCTATGCAGATATAGAGTTCACAGAAAATAACTACATTTGGCACTTAGTTTCAACTCCATCCCTACATGAGTCTTATTTTGTTCTCTAGGCATTATTTATGGAAACATCTTTCTTTCCACAGAGCAGTGTTGATGCAGCTAACACATCAGAGTCAAATTCAGCTAGATGTTGTCATGTTAGGCATTATAACATAAACCAACATTTCTCATTTCTTTCCAATGGTCAGCAATTAGTTTTATGATATATTAAGGAAAGCTATAGTGGGAACTAAGTGATTTATCAATGTGCTAGGCTATAGGAAATTATTTTAATCCCTTGAAGATATATGTGATATTGTTCTGCTAGACTCCATTTTCTTATAAAATAAATTTTTGTTTTCATTGGCACTATAAAGAAAAAAATGCTTGTCCAATGTAGTCAATGTTTCATTTTAATCAAGAGATTTTTTCACCAAGTACCCAGAAAAAAATAATCTCTTCTATTCCCATGAATTCCCAGATTACTTGATTTACAAAAGGGAGGATTATATAACTAAGGATTTGATGATCTCACAGGGTCATAGATTTAAAGCTAGAAGAAGTATTTAAAATAATTTAATCTAAACCTTTCAATTTACAGTTGAGGAAATAGAGGGTCAGAGGGTTTATGTGAATTGTACAAGATCACATAGTAAGTTGCAGAGCACTTCACTGATTTATTCATTCAACATATATATATTAATGTAGCATTTGTGATGGTACTGAGAATACTCTTAGGTCATTTGTATTTACCTTAGCTTCATTTTAGAATATAAAATAATTCTTCCAAGAAAGGAAAGAAAGAAGCAATTCAGCAAAACTAATTGACATATCAACAAAGCTTAATAATATAGGCAATATTCTGTCTTCCCAGTCCTTCATCTCTGCAATCAACATACATTTCTAGAATACATGTAGTTTACACAAATGACATGGGTAAAGGTTCATAACACATTTTAAAAAATAATTGTTTTATTAAAATTATGTCACTGAAATTACACACTCTGTTTGAAACCCAGATTCACTAGGAATAAAATGTATCTTTAGATTATTTTTGCATACCTCTTTCCAAAGGATATTTTGATTCTTACTTAATAGGAGGGCAGGAGTTTGGAGCCATGATGGTGCCCGCTTTGCCCTTCTCAGAGAGTAGGTCCTAGCTGAAGGTTATATCTCTCTCTTCCCCTGTGGGAAATAAATCTGACCTATGGGAAATTTTAGGTTTTTGCTGAGTTCCATAGAGCTATCTTGTGATGGGGAAGAAGTGAGCCAAGTTATATATATACAAGGCTTGATTCCTTTCACATCAAGTGCCAATTACAAAAAAAGAGCACTCAGAGAAAATAGCAAATACATCTATTTATCCAAGCCAACACAGAACAATCAGAGAAGCTGTATAGATGAAAATATATCAAATAATGCTCAGAATGAATGAACTCTATTGCTAGTATAGAGATATCAGAGAATGTAAAACCTGGAAGGAACCTCAGAAGCCATTTTGTCCAAATCATACCTGAGCAGGCATCTGATCAATGATATCTCTAAAAAGTAGTAATCTATTCTCTTTGGAAGACTTTCTGGAATGGAGAATTGACTACATATTTGTCACTTTTGAATGGCTCGAATTGTTAGTATTTTCCCACTCATAGATCAAGTTCTTTTCCACTAATTAATTTTGAGAAAATGTGGGAAATGAATTGGATTGAATAGGGAAAAAATGCTCCCAGTTAAAATGGAAATCCTTTCCATTCATACTTTTCTAAGAGATTTTCTATTTTAAGGGAAAAAAACTAAATTCAAAGCTAACCTGCATATTCCTTTCCAAGGAACTCTGGTTGAGCTATAGGGAGAAAAATTATTCAGATATTCTGAAGCGCCCATCATCTCCAAAGGCAGGAATTCATATTTTAGAAAATGATAATTTCAGACTCACTGAAATTGTCTCATTTGTAAAATGGAGAGAGAGAGAGAGAGAGAGAGAGAGAGAGAGAGAGAGAGAGACAGAGTTAGAGGCAATTTTTTTTTTTTTTTTTTTTTTTTTTAGTGCAGCTGGGGAGGGATAGCCAGAAATAAATCATAAATTAGATCATATAAAAATAACAGAAATACTACATGAGGTCAATTCAGCAAGAAAAGCTAAAATAAGAAACTTCTTTGTCTCTTTTAAGGCTTTGGGATACAAAGATTTTAAAAAAAGATATGTTCTGCTTTTAAAAATCCAAGTCTACAAGATTTTCTTCTCATTACAGATAAACAGTAGTAAATCTAATACGAGATAGGATTCGAAGGATCAAAGAAGAGATCTAGACAGAGAACTTGACAGAATCTGTGAGGGAGATGACACTTTCAAGTAGATCAGGGGATAATAATAACTATCACTTATGAAGTGTTAATAGCATAGGAACAATGGAAATCTACTCCCTTAGGTGTGGGAGGCAATGAATTGACTTGAGACAATAACTTATAGTTGTGATTTTATTTGAATAGTTAGTGAATTCCAAAAAAATTACAAATTCTTCTCTCAACTTGAACAGAGATCTCATGATTCATTCTGGGGCAGGGGGTGGGGGGAGAAGGAAAGTGTCATTTTGAAACAAAGAGTTTCAAATAATTTTAAGTAATGAGAAAGACATTTAAAAATAATAAAATTCTATGCAACTTAAATTAGGATTCTTCTAGAAAGTATAGGTTTAAGCTGAAGTTTGTTGGAACTCACGGGATCATAGGTTTAGATCTGTAAAGGATCTCTTATACAGATAAAGAAACAGATCTTGAGAGGTCAAGCAATTTGCCCATGATCATATAGTTAGTAAGTGTCTGAGGCAGGAGTTGAAGGCAGGTCTTCATGAATTCAAGTCCAGGGCTCATCCCCCTATATAATCCTACTATTCTTTGATTTTAAAGAACTGTTAAGAAGTTGATATCAAATACAATTAGAGACACAAACTCTCAGAGACTATTGGTACTTTAATAGCTTGGTTTGTTGACTACATTTATAGAAATAGTTTACTACACTCCCATCAGTCAATATATAAATAAACATTTATTAAGTATCTTCATTGTTCCAAACATTAAGTATTTGGGATGCAAAAAGAAACAAGACATTTCCTGCCATTAAGAAGCTTATAATCTAATGGAGGAAGCAAACTGATAAGTAAAAACAAGCTATGTACAATGTAAATAGAGAATAATTAAGTGAGAGAAAACAAGAATTAAGAGAAGTTGGGAATGGCTTTTTGATTTCGAAATTTGATTTTTGTTGGTACTTGAAAGAAACCAGGGAAGATGGGAGGTGGAGATGAGAAAGTAGAATGTTCCAGGCATGGGAAACAGAGTAAATGCCCTAGTCCAGAGATGGAGTATATTGTTTTTGAAATAGCCAAGAAGCTAGAGTTGCTGAATCACAGAGTTTCGCCATACCTTCTAATCTCCTATTTTCCTTGCAGATTAAGACTGCAAAGCTTTTCATCACTTAATAGAACATTCTTCAATCTACCACTTCACCATAAATAAGTTTTTTTTTCTCCCAGAAAAGAAGCTCAGGGGTTAAGTTCATTAGTTTTTTTTAGCTACAGCTGGATCTTAGTAAATCTTGCTACTCTCAGTCCCTTCCACTTTTTGCAAGTTAAAAACTAAAGTCTCCAAAGTAACCCTTGAGAATCTTCCATTTGTCTTTCCAACATGGTAACAAGTCATGTCCCTAGATTTTATAAAGATGTAAATTTCATATATCCAAAAACACAATATGTTATACAATACAATTATTCCAAATGAAAGCTAGGGGGTTATTGTTAGTAAATAAAGACTTTTACTTCTCTTTGAACTCAGAAAATATTGATTTTCATTTTCTAGGCTTCCTGTGAAATTCCTACAAATTCAGTTCAATTTGACAGTAATTAATTAGTAAATAATGGAATTCATGGAGTGTTAAAAGGGGACTAGCATCTTGGGGATGGACTTGCTAGGTCTATCTTTTGTGTCCCATGGATCACCCAAATCTCAATTATAGTATGTATAAGGGCCACACTCAACTAACTGTCTTGATAAGTGGACTAAAACAAGATTGAAGGGTAATTTATGGACTTCAATTATCCCACACAAGTAATGATTTCTCCCAGTAGAATTGGTAGATGAAAACAATTTGTTCTAATGGCCATGAAGGAGGCTGAAGCAAGCATTGTAAAGTTTTTAGAGATTTAGCAGATATTAAAGATGCCAAGATCATCGACTGCATTTTGGGTGGTCATCCTGATTTTTATTTTGCCATTGGACTTCCATGACTCAAGAAGAGTGATATGACAACTTTGTGCAACTCTGCCTTACTTAAGTCCAATTCAAAAACAAGTCAAGAGATTATCCCATGATGTCATTAGTCCTCTTCAAACAGAAAAGAGAGGTTTAATTAGGTCTCTAGTACACGCATGGCATAGGAGTATATATAATTTACTGGGAGTAATCAAATATATCTGTCATCTCATCAAAGTGTCACTTAATATACACAAGAAAACAAATAAAAAAAGAGTGTTCTTAAAGAAACTAAAAGTTCCTTAAGGACTTGACATTCTTCTAAAGGAGATGAGGGGAAAAGGTTCTTCAGGAATACTTAAGGGGAGAGAGTAACATTTGGTAGCGGAGGTCAGGTAAGGTCTCCCAGAAGATGTGGTACCCACATTGATGTTTAAAACAATATGAAAGGGGGAAATGAGCAAGCAGTGCACACAGTGTAAAGGCAAAATAAATAGTATGTTGTAATGTTCTGGGCTAGCTTTCTGGAGAGCCTTCAGATGGGCCTTGGTTTCAGCAGAATAATCACCACAAGAATAGTGAGGAATAAAGTCTTTATTATCTTCTTCACAGTCTATCACCTTTGCCTGGAGCTGGGCTACCTTTCTGGGGGACCTTCAGATGGACTTTGGTCTCAGTGGAGAAGTGAAGGAAAACATACCAGCCTTCACAAGAGTCTTTGTCTTCCAGTCTGTTCAGGTTGTCTTCTAGGTCTGACTCTTTTCTCTTAAATACTCCATTACAATTAAATCCATTCATCATACTGTGTATAAGCCAATTATTATATCACTAGGGAACCATTATTTGTAGTAAGATTAAATCAGTCACACTGAACCAGAGGACTATTAATCACCATACTAAACTAAATAACCATTGTATTATCAATTCCACTGAGTTAACACCTTGTTGTAACAATCCTTGCTCAAGTATATTTCGCCAGAGTTCTGGCCCATTACAGTATATGAAGTTAAAGCAGCAACTACTAGACCAATTTAACTGGAAAATGGTGTGTGAATAGTAGTAACAAGAAGCAAATCAAGAAAAACAAATTGGAATAAGGTTGGGAATTTATTAAATAAATTTTTGCTTGATTCTGGAGTCAGTAGAAAGCCAAAAAATATCTTTCAAAAAGATAGTGACAGTGAGATTTGTGCCTCAGTAATATTATTTTGGTATCTCTGTGTGAAAAATAGGGAAGGAAGATAAGAAGATAGAGTACAAAGTATATTACTCTAGTCTAAATAATTGATGATGAGGTTAGTGCCCACGTGAGTGAGGGATAAAGGAAAGATAGGTATGCCTTTAGAGTGGTAGAACTTTTATATAACCTTGGCAAGTATTTTGAGGTGAAATGTGAGGGACAGATAAAGATGACACCGATATTTTCAACCTGCCTGATTGGAAGAAAAGCAGTACTTTCCATAGAAAGAAGCCAGGAAAGGTTTAGATTGGAGGAAGGGGATGAAAGATAAGTCACTCCCATCATTGTTAACCAAGAACAATTTTAGATTTGTACAATGCTAGAGGCAGTTTATTCTCAGGATACAAGTTTTTAAAAATTGGTATTCTCTGACCATTTCTTACTGAAAATTGGGCTACTAATTTCAGTGATAATTCATGGAGTGGAGCACATATGAAATTAGAGTAATTTCAGGTAAACTAAGACTGTGCTAAAACATCAACACCTGAGATCAGTCTAAATGTCTGTGGTGTTCCATAAAATTTTTCATATCACCAAGAATATTTTGGTAACAGATAATTCAGAAAAAAATGGAACCATTACAGTACTTCTAACAATTTGTAGAAATGAAATTGATTATTTTGAATACAAGGATAAATTTTACATTTAACTCTTTTACATTTCATTTGATTATATTTGATGCAGTGTTCTACTTTTGCATCTTTTGGGATCTTGAATGTTTTGTACAATAGATTATCTATCTACTTCAGCTTTGTGTCACCCTCTCTTTTCAGAAATTATCAACTAATAATATTAATGAAAATGTTAAAATAGGGCTGAAGTGCAAATTATTTACCATTAAAAAGAGGCAAGAAAAATCTTTTTCACTGTGAAGGGGAAGAGGGGAAACAACAGGTGAGTGAATGAGCTTTGATCTCATCACAATTAGTTCAAAAAGAAAATAGCATACATGCTTTATAGGGTTATAGAAATCTATCTTACCCTGCAAGAATGTGAGGGGTATGTGATACAGGAAAGGAGGAGAGAGGATGATAAAAGAGAGGGCATAGTGGAGGAAGTAGTGGTCAGTGGCAAAACACTTTTAAGGGGGGACAGGATAAAAGGAGAGAGAGAATAAATGGGGGGAAATACAATTGCAATAGTAATTGTAAAAAGAATTTCAAAACAAGTTTCTTTGATAAGGTCTCATTTCTCAAACATAGAGATAACTGAGGCAAATGTAGAAAATGTAAGAATTATGTCCCAATTGATAAATGATCAAAATATATGATCTGTGCCCCAAAGGCTATAACTTAATACATATCCTGTTAGAATTCTTACAAGGTGCTAAGTCAGTGGAATTGAGAAGATAATGGTTAAATCTAATTTAGCATTGATTTAATCCTACAACAAATAATGTTTTCTTAGTGATGTAGTTATTGGAGTAGACTCAGTGTGCAGCATATAAGCAAGAAGCTCTGAGCACCAAAGAGCACTCTGGGAGAGTGAGAAGCCAGAATTCAATTGGGCAGAATGAAGGAAGACAGAGAAGAGGTGGCAGGCTGTCCTGTGGAAAACACTGAAAGCAAGATCTGGAAGGCTAAAAGATTTGGACTTTAACAGCTGGTTGCATTTGAGGTGAATGGACTGAACTGAAAGGAAGGCTGCCTCCAGAAGCTCCCCAAGAAACCTGCTCCCAGAGAACAATTATATTTTAGAGGACAGAACATTACATTTTGATGCGCGAATGTGGAATAGACATGATTCTGATTTCAGTGGAAAGGCCTCTGAGGCTGATTTCAGTGGAAAAGTCTCCTTGACTCAGAAATTAGGGTCAATACAACAAGGAAACTTTGATAAGAGCTAAAGTAATATTTCAGGTGAAATGGGACAGATGTTTAGAAAATAGCCTTCTCTTCAAGAAAAATGTTTAGAGAGCATTGTCAGGGTTTTGAAAAGCCAAGGTTTAATTATAATTTGGGAACAGATCACTAAACTTTAAGAAACTGTATAGTACATATCTCCTTGGTTCTCTATGGAAAAAGAATTGGATATAGAGGAGTGGAAATTAATAGGAGAACAATTATGTCAATTCTACAATAAAAAGGGATCTTACTCAATTTCCAAAGACACACTTACTACATATAATTTAATACAACTGGCTTTAGGAAATTATATAAATGCTAGAAGAAGGAAAAAGAAGAAAGAGCAGGAGGGGGAGGTGCCAACTAAACTAGGTGAAAAGGATGAAGGATGAAGAATCAGATGAGAATTCACAACAGGAGAAATTAGATCATTTCCAATCCTCTGACCTCCCTCCCTCAATTAACCCTTCATGGTTGGAGGGAGAAGGAGGAGGAGGAGAGGCAGAAACACATTCAGCACTACCTATGAAGCAGTTTGTGACAAGATTAGAAAAGGCATTAGTTAAGGCAAAACATGAAGGACAAGATGTATCTGATTTTATAAATGCGTACCCTGTGATTGAAGAAATTGACTCTTCAGGTCAAAAAAGGAGAAGATACACTCCTTTTGATCTGGAAAAAATTAAGGATTTGAAAAAAAGATTGCACTCTTTATGGGGCTACATCATCTTATGTTAAAATATTACTAGATAATTTGTCTTATGAAATCTTAACTCCATAACAAGAACATGTTTAGAACCTGAACAAAACTTGGTATGGCTTTTGGAGTATCATGAATTGTGTAGGATTCAAGCCCAATGCAATAGGCAAACTGGGGTTAACATACAAATCACTTTTGACCAACTAGCAGGTGAAGGTCAGTATGGAGAGAATTCAGAACAGATTAATTATCCCATAACAGTGTATGAGCAAATCTCTAAGGCTGCAATAAAAACTTGGGGTTCTCTCCCTGGACAGAAAGATGGAGGTAAAGCCTTCACAAAAATAGAGCAAGGTCCTAATGAACCTTTTGCAGATTTTGTGGGACATTTGCAAGCAGCTGTCACAAGAACCATTGGAGAAAATGCAGCTACAAAAATAATGACTAGATATCTGGCTAAGAAAAATGCTAATGAGATTTGCAAAAAATTTTATGGGGATTACACAAAGATGCTCTTTTAGAGGAGATCATAAGACGCTGTGCCACAGTAGGCACAAATGCTTATTATAACCAGACTATGATGAACATAGAAAGAAAGGGTCCCTCTTGGCAAGGGACCTCTAAGAGAAAATCATAAATGTTTCCAGTGTGGAAAACTAGGACATTTGAAGGCCCATTGTAGAAATGGAGATAGAGTGAGAAGACAGGGTGAGAGAAAACCCCAAACCCCATGTGCAAAATGCAACCTAGGCTTCCACTGGGCCTCAGAATGTAGATTGACCCAGGGAAAAGAGAGGTGGAGCCCAGCTCCAAGATATCATACAAAAGATAGGTGGGGCATGATGGCAGGTGAGTTTACACCCAGAGAGTCTTTAGAAGGTCAGGACTCTGATGTGATCAATCAGCCAAAAAGCAATCACATGGCAGAAAGGGATTATCTGATCAGTCAGCCAAAAAGCAATCAATCAAATAGCAGAAAGGAATTACAATTGGTGAGACTACAGGATTTTTAAACCAACAGGGCAGTGTCCAGTGCAAACAGCTCCAGTGTAATTGCCAGGTGATGTGGAGAGATTTAGAAAGTGGTCAATAGAAGGGACTAGATAGGTTAATTGCTTGGGAGAAAGGATTTGGTTGTATCTCTACAGATGGAGAAGGTATCAGATGGGTGCTAACAGCACCTGGCTCAGATATATAGAAAAAGAGAAAAACCTCAAAACAAAGGAGAAGACTCAAGAACAAAATCTGCAGAAATCATTGAATTCCCTAACACAAGATGGGACTATTGCAGAACTTCAAAACTTCCAGGAATTATTGGATTCCTGGCACATGAACTAATGGATAATAGATTCTTTTTCAACTATTTCTAGGACTTATGGATATGTGTAATTCCTCATATTGATTCATGTTATTTGTTACATCACTACTACCCTGTGTTATATTGCTATGTACTTATGTAATTTATGTAATTATGTGTAATACCTCCCATATTGATGGATTTATGTATACCTGTTTTAAGACTGAGCCCCTTCAGAAACCTGCTAATTTGATTTGAATTCCCATTTCCTTTGGTGTTTTCATTTCCCTTCCTGAGATGTCAGGGAGGGTGTGATCGCCTCTTTTTACGGTGTTTTCATCCCTTTTTCGAGCAGTCAGGGAAGGTGTGATCACCTCTTCTTGGGGAGTTCTCACCTCCTTGAAAAGTCAGGGAGGTCATGAATATTTATGTTCTAAAAACAAAAGAAAGGGGGAGATGTTATGGGACAGAACTTGAAACAAGGTGCTAAGTCATTGGAATTGATCTAATTTAGCATGGTGCTTAACAGTTCTCCAGTTCAGTGTATGTACCTAGTACTATAGTTCCACAAGATTCACACCTTTAAGAGAGCATATATAAACTAGGAGCCTCAACCAGGATTCAGTCGGGCAGAACTAGAGAAGACCAGAGAAGTAGTGGCAGTCCTCCTGCCTCCCCCACAGAAACCAAGACACATTCAGGAGAACCTCAAGAAGCTGGCAGAAGCAGAGAAGACAAAGGACTGGCGGCAGGAGTTTGAACTCTCAGAACCAAGGAGGGAGATAGGCCACTAAGAAAGCTAACCAGGCCCCAGGAAAGGAGATAAAACTTGGAAAAGAGACAATAAAGGATTTGGACTTTAACTCCTGGCTGCATTTGGGGTGATTACTGAACTGAAATGAAGGCTGAACCAAGAAGCCCCCCAAGAAACCTGCTCCCAGAAGATATTGCATTTTAAAGAAGAATATTACACCTTTTGTTCTCCCAAATAAATTTTGTTTTTATTTTTTCTAGTTCAGTAAAATAGTTTCTTGGGAGCTTGATTGGTATTGCACTAAATAAATACATTAGTTTAGGTAGTATTATCATCTTTATTATATTCACTTGACCAATCCAAGAGCACTTGAAATTTTTCCAGTTGTTTAGATCTGACTTTGTGTGGAAAGTGTTTTGTACTTTTGCTCATATAGTTCCTGAATTTTCCTTGGCAGACAGATTCCCAAATATTTTATACTACCGTGTTTCCCTGATAATAAGACCTATCCTGAAAATAAGCCCTCCCCTTACTGTGTAAGATTCCTCTAAAATAAGCCCTCCCCCAAAATAAACCTTATTGAGATTGCTACTGTAGTGAAGGTGATCCCCTGTGCTACATGCTATATTACAGTACCCTCTGTATGCACTCCTCCCCACCCTATGAAACACATGTCACGCTCCGAGCTGCATCCAATCAGAGCTGCAGCAGTGAGCGTGTCATCCTGTTCTTCCCCAGTGATTTGCTTGCTGGCACCATTGAGAGCAGTGCCGGGGAGGAGAGCTGAGTCAGAACAACATAAAAACCCGGTATGTAAGCGGGAGTGAGGGGGCATGATGGAGGATAAAAGGGGCACTCAGGGAGCATTGCTGTCATGTTCATTAAAATAAGCCCTCCCCTGAAAATAAGCCCTCTGTGTCCAAAAAAAATAATAAGACAGTGTCTTATTATTGGGGAAACATAGTTTATTGTATTTAACATATACTTTAACACATTTAACATATATTGCTGCCCTCTGGGGGAGGGGGTGGGAAGAAGGAGGGGGAAAATTGGAACAAAATGTTTTGCAATTGTCAATGCTGAATAATTACCCATGCATATATCTGGTAAATATAAAGCTATAATACTAAAAAGAAATAAATAAAATGACCTGGAAAAGGAAAAAAAAAAAACTATCAGTGATCAGAGTTCTTTTTGCTTTTTTTGCTCATTTTCTATAAGGTTGAGATCTGCTTATAGGGCAAAGGGGAGATTGTCCAAATTTCCTCTGCAGGTGACAGTAGCTGTGTTGAGTGAGTGCTGATTAACTTCCAGTGCTGAGTGGGTGTGGTCAGATCCTGATAGTCAGAGGAGAGGTGGTGGGGTTAGAGACTCACTATTTGCTTTTTATATTTGTGTTGGATGTCTTACAGCTAATCAGCTGATCTACTGGCTTTTAACCAGAACAGAGTAACCAACACTGCTGTAGATTTCTCCTGGTAGATTCCTCAGTGAGGAGACCACACCACCCTGGGTTTCTGTACTGCCTGCATTCAGGTTTTCTCAAGGCTGCCTTTGATCAGCCTGTCTTCCTCCACTCTTAATTGAAACAGATCTATTCTGAAGATCTTCCAAAATTATCTTCTTCTGGAAAATTTGTTACACTTCAGATATTTGGGGGTTCATTCACTGCAAAACCAGTCTAGAAGCTTAATTTGCTGTCAATTTGAGGGATATGGAAAGAACTCAGAAGAAGATGTGTCTCCTCTCTTCCATTTTGGCTTTATCCCCTTATTATTTTCTTTATTAAATTGTTTACTCTTTTTTTCATGATTCTCTTATATGACTTTCTTTACTTTTCTCAATTTTTCTTCCACTTCCCTTATTTATTTTTAATTAATTTGCTTGAGGGGCAGAGTCAAGATGGTGGAGAGGAAACATGTTTCTTTCTGACCTTATCCTATGTCTTTCAAACTAATTAGCAAATCCAGCCTCTGAAATATTTCTGGACTGACAGAACCCAAGAATGTTGGTAGTATAACAAATTACCAGCAGAAGATAATTTTGAAGCTCTCCAGAAAAGGTCTGTTTCAATCGAGCACAGAGGAAGGTGGGTCAAGTGAAAGCATAGTGAGCACAAATGCCAGTGCAGGCAGTGCACAGATCCAAGTTAGTGAGGACTCTGCACACCAGATAATCTACAGGGAGGAATCTACAGAAGTGTTGCCTACTCTGCCCTGGTTACAAGCCAGTTGATCTGCAGAGTATTTATAGAACATCCAACATAAATACAACAGATAAATAGTAAACCCCAAAATGCTAGAATTTCACAGGATCTGGCCATGCCCACCCAACATCAGAAGTCAGTAAGTACTCACTCAGTCCAGCCACTGCTGCTTGTAGAGGACACTTGGACAATCATGCTTGCCCTAAAAGCAGATCTCAACTAAAAAAAAAGAATAAAAAAGCAAAAATAATACTGACCATAGATAATTTTTTATGGGGAATGAGAAGAGCAGATTTCAAACTCTGAAGAGACTAAAGGTAGATTTGACAAAATGAGAAAAGAAAACAGCTCCTTGAAAATAATTGTGAAATAGAAAAAAAATCCATAGGGGGGGAAAAAAAAAACTCATTTTAAAAATTCAATTGGACAAACACAAAAAGGACTAAAAAAAAAAGTAAATGAACAAAATAATTGACTAAAAATCAGAATTGAAAAAAATAGAAATGAATAAGTCAATGTGACATCAAGAATCAGTCAAGGGAAAAAAATAGAAGAACATGTAAAATATCTCACTGAAAAAATGACATACCTGGAAAATAGATCTAGGAGAGACAATTTAAGGATTATTGGACAACCTGAAAATTATGATGAAAAAAAGTCTAGACAGTATTTTTCAGGAAATCATCAAAGAGAATTGCCCTGATGTTCTAGAATCAGAAGGTAAAATAGCCATTGAAAGACTTAAAAGAGGTCTGATATTCCAAAAGGTAAAAGGGATTTGGAATGCAGCCAAAATAAACAACCCTGCTAAACTGGGCATTTTCTTTCAGGGAAGAAGATGGACATTCAACAAAACATGTGAATTTCATTTATTTCTGATGAAAAGACCAGAGATTTTGTTTACAAAAAAAATTGACCTCCAAATATAGAACTCAAGAGAAGCATAGAAAGGTAAAAAGGAAAGAACTCTTGAGAACTGTATTTCTGTTATAGCTATATATAGAGAGTGTATGTATAATTTGATTTCACTGTTGTAATATAAAAAAGAAAGTAGAAGTGGAAAGGGGATTGTACTAGTAAAAAGGGAAAGTGGAGGTAAAATGAGGGAAATTACATTTCATGAAGAGACAAAGAAAACCTATTATAATTGAGGGAAATAAGGGAGGGGGATGAACATTGTGTGAATGTTACTCATCAAATTTGGCTCAAAGAAAGAATATTAGATTTATTTAATTTCATAGAGAAGCTTATCTCACCTTATAGAAAGGTGAGAGGGGAAAGAGGAAAAGGGAAGCTATAAGCTAATAGAAGGGAAAACAGAAATACTAGGGAAAAGTATAAGAAAGGAGGAGGTGCTCTAAAAGGGGAGGACTGCTTTAGGCAAGTTGTGCTCATAAGTAAAATACTAGGGAGGAGGGAAAGGGGAAAAGGAAAGAAAAAAGTATAATTTGGGGTTAATAAGATGGTAGAAAATACCAAATTAGTATTTTAAACTGTAAATGTGCATGGGATGAACTCTCCCATAAAGCAGAAGTGATTAACAGATTGGATTAAAAGCCAGAATCCTATAATATGTTATTTACAAGACACACATTTAAAGCAAATAAATATATACAGAGTGAAGCTAAAAGGCTGAAGTAGAATCAATTATACTTCTGGTGAAGCCAAAAGAACAGGGGTAGCCATTGTGATCTCAGATCAAGCAAGAGCAAAAGTTGGTCTAATTAAAAGACATAAGGAAGGAAACTATATCTTGCTAAAGGATATCATAGATAATAAAGCAATATTAATACTAAACATATGTGTACCAGTACCAGTATAGCATAGGAATCCCTAAAGAAGAAGTTAAGAAAGCTGCAAGAAGGAATAGAAAACAAAATATAATAATGGGAACTCTCAATCTTGCTCTTTCAGAACTAGATAAATCAAACCACAAAATAAATTAAAAAGTTAAGGAGGTAAATAGAATTTTAGAAAAGTTACTTATGATAGATCTTTGGAGAAAATTGAATGAAGACAGAAAGGAATACACTTTCTTTTCAGCAGTTCATGGGATCTATACAAAAAATTGACCATATATTAGGACAAAAAGACCTCAAAATTAATGCAGAAAGGCAGAAATAGTAAATGTATTTTTTTTTCAGATCATGATGCAATAAAAATTACATTCACTAAAAAGCCAGGAGAAAATAGACCAAAAAATAATTGGAAACTAAATAATTTCATTCTAAAAAATGAGTGAGTGAAACAGCAAATCATAGATACAATCAATAACTTCATCCAAGAGAACAACAATAATGAGATAACATACAAAAAATTTTGGGGATGCAGCCAAAGCAGTTATTAGGGGAAATTTTATATCTCTGTATACTTACTTGCATTGAATAGAGAAAGAGAAGATTAATGAATTGTGCTTGCAAAAAAAAGGTAGAAAAAGAACAAATTAAAATCCCCCAATTAAATGCCAAACTTGAAATTCTAAAAATAAAAGGAGAGATCAATAAAATTGAAGGGAAGCAATAAAGTGGGAAAACATTTTTACATTCAAAGGTTCTAATAAGGGGCATATTTCTAAAACATATAATGAATTGATTCAAATTGATAAGAATTTAATCAATTCTCTAATTGCTAAATGATCAAAGGATATGAACAGACAATTTTCAGATGAAGAAATTGAAACTATTTCTAGCCATATAAAAAAGGTGCTCCAAATCATTATTATTCAGAGAAATACAAATTAAGACAACTTCAAGATACCACTACACACCTGTCAGATTGGCTAGGTTGACAGGAAAAGATAATGCTGAATATTGGAGGGGATGTGGGAAAATTGGACAATGATACACTGTTGGTGGAACTGTGAATAGCGCCAACCATTCTGGAGAACAATTTAGAACTATGCTCAAAAAGTTATCCAACTGTGAATACCCTTTGATCCAGCAATGTTTCTACTGGGAGGGAAAGGTTCCTGCATGTGCAAAAATGTTTGTGGCAGCCCTTTTTGTAGTGGCAAGAAACTGGAAACTGAATGGATGCCCAGCAATTGGAGAATGGTTGAAATAAATTATAGTATATGAATGTTTTGGAATATTATTGTTCTGTAAGAAACAGTCAGCAGGATGATTTTAGACTGGCCTGGAGAGAACTACAGGAACTGATGCTAAATGAAATGAGCAGAACCAGGAGATTATACACAACAATAACAAGATTATACAATCCTCAATTCTGATGCATGTGGCTCTCTTCAACAAAGAGATGATTCAAACTAGTTTCAATTGTTCAGTGAGGAAGAGAGCCATTTATACCCAAAGAAAGGACTGTGGGAACAAATGTGGTTCACAACATAGCATTTTCACTCTTTTTGTTGTTGCTTGCTTGCATTTTATTTTGCTGCTTCTTCTTCTTCTTCTTCTTTTTTTTTTTACTAATTTTATTTGATTTTTCTTGTGCAGCACAATAATTGTATAAATATGTATGCATACATTAGATTCATCATATATTTTACCATGTTTAACATATTTTGGACTTTTTGCCATCTAGGGGAGGACATCGGGGAAGGGAGGGAAAATTGGAATACAAGGTTTTGCAAGGGTTAATATTGAAGAACTGTATACATATGTTTTAAAAAATACAAAGCTTTAATAAAAATGAATGAATGAATTAATCAATTAATTAATTAATTTGCCTTTCTAGGAGTACTTTTTGGAAATGAGACTCATACAAAATTTTTTGAGGCATTACATATAGCCATTTTAATATTATTGTCCTTATCTCAGTTTGTGCCTTGATCCTTCTTTTTACTATGCTAACTTTATATGGTTGGGAACTTTTGTTCCCTTATTTTTTCTCCCTTTTTTGAGACTTTGTACTTTTGTATTTCACTTGGGCTCTTTTCCTGGAATGGGGATCGTAATATTCTAAGTTTCTTGTGTCAAATCTTCAGACTTTGCTTCTTGCCTACACTGAGCTTTGGGCCCTTGTTTCTGTCTAGCACTGGAGTAGGGGACATCTTTGCTGGTTTGTACTGGGATCATTCCCTAGTTCTGACTTGGTCTAGTTCTCTAAGCTTCCTCTAGGCAAGCTAGCCAAGATAGCTCCATGCCATCTTAGGATTAAAGGCACCCCTCATTCTTTTAAAGGAAAGGTGCTTAGAAATTTAAGTAGGTCTTTTCTGGAACTCTTGGTCCACAACCATACATGATAGAAAGCCTTGGGAACCCCTAAAGAAGCTGTCTCTAAATAAACAAGAATTTGCTGTTTTGAATCTGATTTGCAAGGGCTCAGGTGTACAGCTTTTGCTGTTTAAATAAGTTTTTTGGGGTATGTGGATCTTGCTGCTAGCTGACCCCAGAGATAGAGTGTTGCTACTGATCTGTTCCAGAGGTGGAATCTTATTGCTGGTTAGCTACTTGCCAGAAATGAGGGCAGTTTCCCTGTTGACCTACATAGGACCTGGTGATTTATTAAACTGCTGTTCTGCAGGGCCCGCTCTTAATCTCCTAGTTCTAGTCTTGCTTCTGGTTTGTACTGGGCCCAGGGCTTCATTGGTTCTTTTCCTTAGAATTTAGAATCTTGCTAAAGGCTCCCTAGCGTGGGGCCTGCCATTTCTGTTTCCAGATCTGCTCTACTCCCACCACAGTGAGACAGACCTTCCTTGATGACAGACCTTTCTTGCTGATTCTCCAAGCTGTTCTGGGCTGTGAAGTTGCTTCCCTACTCAAAAATTTTATTCGAGGTATTGTTCTGAGGTTGTTTGGAGAGGAATTTAAGAGGGCTCCAGGGACTTTCTTCCTTACTCAGTCATCTTGGCACCAGAAGTCTTTAGTATCATTTATTTTTGATACCATCAAATTGTCTCCTTGTGATCATTGCCTCTTCTTCTAGATGCTCATTAACCATAAGAGGCAGTATGGTATATATTGCAAACACTGAAGTCAGGTTTGATCTGGATTTGTGTCTTGACTCACATATTCTGATTTCATAACCCTAGAAAAATGACTTGAACTCTTGGTTCTCCAGGCAAGTCCCCAATTGTATAAGTTAAAGAGAATGACTTGACCTGAATGCTTAGAGGAAATTTCTTCATCTGAGAGTTTACTATATAGATAAATTTCCAAGTCCAGGCCTTACTAGTAGTCTTGATATCTTTGTCTTTAAAAGTACATTGTAGAATTTTGTCAGAAAAGTCAAGACTTTTTTCCTGTATGATGCAGATTATATTCTGTTCCATTTTCTGAAAATTGGGACATTTATCCTTTCCCAGTTTTTTAGTTCTTCTTCATCCTCTCAAATCTTTCAAATATCATTGATTGTGGTCTACTAACCACATCTACCTTTTCTCTCAGTACCCCAGGACACAATTCATCTAGGCCTAATGACATGAATTTATCAAGACCAGCTAAGTACTTTCTTATTATCTCCCTATTTATCCTGAGTATCAATTCCCTAATTACCTTTTTGTTCTGTCCTTTTCAATCTAAAGGTCATTATCTTTGTCAAAGAAAACTAGTTACCTTTCTTTGCACATAGTCCATTTTATCAGCATGGAATCCAGAACTTAGGACAAAACTAGATTGATTGAGTAAAATCTCTGTACTGCCTTTTGAATCTTGCCAATAATTTGTAATAATGAATTCATCTTCTCCCTACAAAACAAACAAATAAACAAAAAAAATGTATAGGAGACCATGTTGATGCATTGCCTCCTTAATGAAATATTACTTTTAGTTTAGATATTTATGAGAATGTTTTCCCATATATTTTCTGGCAGCAAGCAAGCAGAGCTCATATTACTATTGGCTTTCTCAATTCATATCCATTCATTTCCATTTGCTTTTCAGACAACTGGCATGAATTGCTTACTTATGAATAAAAGTAGATCTCAGCTGTCTAACTATTAATTTTCTTTTAATGACTTAAAGTCCAACAAAAACATCAACAGACTTAGGTTACAAATAATCAACTCATTTAATAAGAAGTGGACTCTATTATTTTTAATAGTACTTGAAACACCCCAGTATAATCTATTCATTTTTTCCTGACATCAGAGGAAAAAAAAAGCATGCAAGTTTTTAGCTAGAACTGTTTTTAAGCATAATTTAATTTCATATTCCTGCTTGTTTCATCTTACACACAATAGCTGATGGCCAAGAAATTATTTAAACTATATATTAGACAGTCATCTCCATAACTTTGCTTTTTCTTTTGTGTTGACAGTTTGACTGATCTACTTTTAAAGTTTTACTTTTTTGTGGCATCAAGGATCATATTTTTTGATTAATTACAGCAACAATGAAATCAAATAACCTATTGGAAGTGCTAAGCAATTGAATAAAATGAGACTGTAAAATTGTATTTACTCTGCTGTCTATCATTTGTACCCCCAATTTCCCTCATGCTACACTATATTTTTTAAGATCAATTTAAGAATGAACTCTGAGTTAACTATTGCTGTTGGTATGTAACTTATGTTTTGTATGAAGGCAGTACATTTAGTAAATAGCAGAATGCCAGAATACAGAATAGCAAATCAATACAATTTAACATCTACATATTAACCACCTCCTCAGTACAAGGTTCAGTAATAGGTACTGCCTATAAAAATATATTTTAAAAAATCTAAAATGGTTACGGCATCTAGGCAACCTATATTTCACTTAGGAATGATGTAATTTTAATCTGCGATTGCAAAATGTGTTATAGAACTTGAGACTTGAAAGATTCTTATAGATTAGACCAAGTTATCTAGGAGAGAAGGGACACTAACCTTTGGGGGTGGAAAGCAGGGAAGGAGGAAAAACTTCATAGGAAAAATAGGATCGGAACTGAATCATGAAAAGTTTGGAAAGACAGAATTGAAGTATAAGTATACTATATAAATGGAGAATTACACAGAAGTGATGAAACATTTCATTATAGAAACAAATGAGAAACTCAAAACAGAGAGGGAAGAGATTTTATTACTGGCAAGGGAATAGAGTAAAGGTCATTAGGTCCACTGATTCTCCCTCTTCCCACCCCTCATCAAGTCTTGCTTCCAGAGAGAAATTTTCATGAAGAGAAATTGGAATAATGGTACTAAAGTGATCTGAAAGGAGTTTTCTACCATTAACTCATTAGACTGTGCTTAGGGAATGATAGCAAAACATAACAAAGGTATTCAAAAGACTGAATCAGTGTCTCTAGATTTTTCTAGCTGGATATGTTTCAAATTTGAATAACAGAGAGTTGAACTAGCCCATGGGTCTATGGGCTAAAAGAGCCCATAGACCCTCTTTATAGGTCTCTTTATGGGGAAGAGTCTGAATCAATATTGTAGAGCAGAATGTGATAGCAGAGAGTCTGCAGAGACTGTACTATACCCATAATATAAAAGTTATAATCAGAGAGTAGCTTATCAGATTGTCACAGGAAGCAGTACTACTAGCTCAGCATTACACTTCAGAAGCTTACATATTGATGATAGCAGCTAAAGAAGAGCTGATATTAGTAATTTGATAACATGGGAGTCAGAGAAAAGTTCCTCCTTTAACATATATGAATTCCATATAAATTTGTATTACTTAAACACAGACATTATCTTCACATGTACCTTTCTTAATATATTACCTCTTCTCTTATTTCTCTTTCTACCAATGGTGTGAAAATTTGTGGGAAAGTGTACTCCTCTTCAGTGGGGAAGAAAGTTAGAGGGAGACAAGGCTTTTCCTCATCATTTGTCTTTTTTTTTTTTTACCATTTAACTAAACATCTTTTCCTTTGAACTAGCTGTGTTCAGGTTGATGTCATAAAAGCAAAATTATTTGGAGCTTATGAACTGTGGATTTGAGGTTTTTTCCAACCCAAAGCATGCATGAAAACTGGAGTTGTTTCTTGGGGACCCTCTCATTATACTAAGACTATACTATTCACCTAATATCAGAATTAGAATATCATGTTAGGAACAGAGGAGGGAAAAATAAACTATTAATCCAAGACGAAAGTTAGGAAAGGTCGGGGAAGCACAGAAACAATGAATTTTTAAAAAATCTTGTGACCTTAGATGTCACTTCAGTCAATTCTTTATTCAGTTCAGGAAGACATTTTTACAATATCCCTGATACATTCATAAGTTTCCCAGACTAAAACAAAAGTCAGACAGGTATATCACTATCAAAGAAAAGAATTCTGAGAAGACAAAATCTTATTGTTCATTGTTTCCAACTCTTCATTTGAGGTTTCCTTGTGAAGATACTGAAGTGGTTTGCCACGAAACTGAAGCCAACAGAGATAAATGACTGGCCCAAAGTCACAAAACTCTTAAGTGTCTGAAGCCTGATTTGAATTTAGTTCTTCTTGACTCCAGGCTCATTGCTTTATTCACTCTTCCACCTAGCTGCTCCAGAAGCTAAAATACTTAGTTGCATCCATTAGTATTATTAAGATTGAGTCTTTCTCACAGGTTAAAGTCTAGGTGTCTACCCTGGGAAATTTTCAGCTGAGTCCTGGTATTCTCTTTAAAGTTCCAAATTATGTAATTCTAATATGCTTTTATTCTTTCCCAGAAGGCATAATGGAATCACAGAGAAAATCAAGAAAAATTAAGTGATGTATCCAAATTCATACACATAGCAAGTAATCTAGAAAATGGATATTGCAAATAACATCAGACAATTTTACACAGATTGTCAGTCAATTGACATTTATTAATTACTTACTATGTGCAAAGTACACTGATCTCTAAGACAAATAAAATTCCCTCTCCCTTTCCTTCTTCCTCCCTCCTTCTCCCCCCTCCTCTCCTTCTCCCCTTAAGCTCCTCTCCCTCTTCCTTTCCCCTTCCTCTTCCTCTCTCCTTACACCCCTCCCTCTCCCCTTAAGCCCCTCTCCTGTTCTTGCCTTCTCTTTCTCTCCGTCCCTCCCTCCTCTTTTTTTGTCTTTCTCTCTTTCTTATCTTTCATACCACCCAACCCCCACAGATATGTAATGAGAGACCTGAAAATTGAAACAATTTAGAAATTTCCCAAATCTATGAGATCTCAAATCCAGTTGAATATTACAATAATTGGAGACATGCTGCCAACTCTTTTTCTTACATATATTTATTTTAACTGTACTTTATAGAAACAAAATCAATCAAAGAACTGATTGATATTGGGGATTTTAGGAACAGGAAGAAGTTAATGGTGATGGAGGGGGTTATATTTTGGGCAGATGGGCTCTGTGTTTTTCCTAAGGTTATGAAAAAAATAACTATCAATTTCAGGACTATTCCAACTGGCACTATGATAACTATGACACTGACTTAATATCAGAGTTTTAACTTGTGTGTAGATGTATATGTGTGTGTATAAGTATGTTAAGACCTATGATTTTTGTGTGAGAATAGGAGAAAAAGATCTTCCTAGTATGCAAACTCTCTTTACTGAGGCCTTTTAGGTTATATAACATTATATCATGCTAAAGTCAAGGATAAGGTTTGTGACTTGTGCAAGGTCTCAAGGTTAGAAGGCTAATTAGAGTCAGAGACTAGACTTGAGCCTATATTTTCCCAACTCCAAAATTGCTCCTCTATCTATTTTGCTATGATTGTTTCTTAATTCTTTCTTGAAATTCATTTTTACTTTTGAATATGTGCTTTACTTCTACTTGGAATCACATTTCCTAAGTTATCCTTTTGAATTGAGAAAACTTAAGTTTGATGTTCACAAAGGGAATTATTATCTAACAATCATGCAAAGTCTAAATATCTGCTAATGCTTCTTGTTACAACAATTTTATAAGTGTCACTTTCTTTTCCTTATATATTTTTCCAGATTCTTAAACCTCATTTCTGCTGTTTCTGAATCTATTTAGGGTCCAGTAATTTCTAAAAATACTTTGCTCTATTAATCCACAATCATCTAACATTACTCTATTAGTACAGCAATGAAGGCTAAGCCAGGTTTTTATATCTATTGAATTTCTTATATTTCAACTGTAGCAGAATATCTCTGTAAAGCCTTTAGGTACTTTAAATAGGTAGTTATATATAGTAGAAATAGCATCCCTAGATAATAAGAAGCAATCTAAAAGGCATAAAAAAGTAGTTTCAAGGGTTTCCCTTTCCAACTGAGGTTAAACAGATGTTGAATATGTTTTCAATGTTAAATACTGCTGCTGTTGTGTGTTCCATTTTTTTTTCTCTCAGTGAGCTAAAGAATAAAAAAGATCAGACTTTTAGCTTTTTCCTTTTAAATCACTCCAGGTAATTGTTCTGTGATATGGAATTTTTATATTAGATCATCAACTGATTTACAACATACAATCAATTTTCCCCTCACTTTTCATATTTTCCCTTTGATGAAATTCCAAATAGTTGTAAAAAGGTAATTCTTAAAGCAAAAAGCCTTTGAAATGTGCTTTATTACCAATTCTTTGTTAGAATCAATTCTATTTAGACTGACTAAAACTATATTACAAAGCAGTTTACAATATCAAATACAAATGCAGCATGGTCTTTTGGCAAGGCAGGGAGTCAAGAGATCTGAGGTTCTATTCTTAATTTCAATAAGTTTCTGTTAGAAAATTGAGAAAAGATTCCTATTGAGTCTTCCTTTTGAGACCAACAAAATAGGTTATTGTCTACCTGATGTGACTTATGGCAGCAAGGAAAATCAATGCTCTGTGTGTGTGTGTGTATGTGTGTGTGTGTGTGTGTGTGTATGTGTGTGTGTGTATGTGTGTGTGTGAAAGAGAGAAAGAGAGAGAGAGAGAGAGAGAGAGAGAGAGAAAGAGAGAGAGAAAGAAGAGGGAAGGAGAGAAAGATAAAGACAGAATGAAAATAAGTGAGGAAAAGGAAGAGAGAAATAAAGAAGGAAAGAAAAGGAAAGAAGGAAGGAAGGAAGACATTTTCTGTTTTTTTTTTTTTAATATCTGAATTTTCAATGAAGAAATGCTTCATTTCTTTGCATTGCTAGAATTCCCACAGATTCTCTGGATTTGGAAAGAATCTAGATAGACTCTTAAGACAGACTTGTAACCCTTGTACAAGTAAAGGACTAAGATATAATTTGTTATTGAAAGATGTGAAAAAATCAGATTAACTTTTAAAAAATAAACAATGTTGTTAATATTTTGTCTCAAATTTATGAATCATTTTTATTCTAAAGATCCTTAAGTGTTTCACATGGTTTCCTTCATTTGTCCTCCCAGCAACAGTCTAAACTTAGTGAGAGGCAGAATTATTTCCACTCTGAAGACTCAAGGAGTGGAATTTCTTGTAAAGGATATTAGAAGGATCATGAAGCATCCGGGTGTTTGTATTTCATCCTACTCGAAGCTTCTTCCACTTTGATTTGGAGGACAATTGTCAAAATGTCAATAAAATTTAATTAATGCCTAGGATATGTAATAGAATTGTAATGCAAATGTTGATGACAATATAAAGGGAGGAAAAGACCTTGGACTCTGCTAATGAATTATAAAAAATGATTAAGCATGCTAAAGCAATAGAATATTTACAAAAGAATATACTGTTACACTAAGTGTACATTCCTATAATGGCATATCTGAGAAGACTTGGTCAAGACTTGAAAAAAGCCTGTGGGCTCAATTAGAGGCATTTCCTTTTAAAAGAGATGTGGAGGAGGACTCCATCAGCTATTCTTTTCTTCTCCAACCCCAATTAAGTACTGGAGTCATTGTTAGGAGAACAAGGAAAGAAGATGGCAGAAGGAAAAAAAAAGAAAGAAAAAAGAGAATAACAAGAAAAAAGTAAGCTGCAGAAGGAATAAAGGATTAAAAATTAGAAATAGAAAGAAGAAAAATGGGAATAAGGCATGAATTGGAAGGATGGAAAAAAGTAGAAAGCAGATCTTTTTAGAATAGGTTTCTGGCCTATGTATTATAATAAGCTTATGAATTTGATGTTTATGGTTTAGAGAAGTAAAAGCATGTCTTCGTTGGAATCAAGATTGGTCAATTAATGTAAGTAATCTTAGGATAGCTTCCTTTTAAATGTTTTGTATGTATTACAATAGTCCTTATAGGTTATTTTCTGGCCTTTATTCTGTAAAGTCTTCTGATATTTCTCAGAATTCTTCCTATTTATATCTTTCAATGAAATAACATTATAGTATTCCATTATATTCTAAATATTAAAAGTTGTTCAGCCAATACATCATTGATGAGTGCCCACTTTATATTTGGATACAAACACACACACACACTTTCTTTTTCTTGTCTTTGATCTCTTGATTATTTGCCCAATAATGCAATTTCTGGAGTAAAGAGAGGAATTTTGCCAGTTTCTTCTAATTCTTCTTCTCCTTCTCCTTCTCCTTCTCCCTTCTTCTTTCTTATTTCTTCTTCTTCTTCTCTTCAAATTGTTTTTCAATTTACAATTTACAATTCTATGAAATGTATTAGTACTCTTGAATTCACATAACCCTTCCAACAATGACAGTTTCTGTCTGGTTGTTGATTGTATGCATTTATTCTTTTGAAGATTGGTACTTTGATCATTTAATATAGAATCATATTAAGTTATTAATCTGTTATAATTCCATATGTATAACATTAAATATACAATATTTATATATTAAATATAACCATATGAGATATTTATATATTATATTTTATGTAATAAACCTATGTATACATATTTATGTAACATTTCTGATATAATACATTAAACTTTTATCAAATATACTTTATGAAAAAATATTTTTTCACTTAAGCTTTTATTATTATTTTATTCTTTATTCTTAGTCTAATTTTTTAATTCTTATTCTAATTTTAAATTTTTTGTGTAAAATTTTTTTCATTTTACATATTCAAAATGATTTACATTGTCCTTTGACATCTTCTTTGTCCCTTGTTTGTTTAAGAATTCTTCCCTTTTTCTCTGTTCCCATCCAAGCAAATATCCAGAAAATAACCTCTTTTTTTTTCTCTTCCACTTTTAAAAATACATTTCCTTTCCTCTCTAGTGATCTCAACATACATCGGTATGGATATTGCTAAAGCCAAAGTCCTCATGATGAGAAAAACAAACACTAGATTTTCTCTTTCCTTCCTATCTCTCTTAATTTTCTTGAAAAGATGTTTCCCTGCATTTTCCAATATTTGCATAGTAATGACTATAACTAGCACTTAAATAGTCTATCTCTTTGCTCTACTGTTGAGAATTTATTTTTATCTATAAGGCAGGATTTTTCTTCATCTTTTTCTTCATCACCAAGTACTCTATGATTTGGTTATACTGGAACTAGTACTAGCATTATGGCTTATATTTGGGTATATTAAATAAAAGATTTATTTTCTCATGTATCAAGTAGCTAATACCATAAATCAAATGAATCTTTTTTTCCTACTCTGGTGCTAGGGGAACAAGAATGGCTTAGAAAAGATGGAGTGAGAAAGATATATGTGAAATGTAATTGAATGGAGTCACATTTATTTGCCACAAATGGACCATTACCATTTGTACTCTCTTCATTACTTCACTGAAAAGCTAACATGCACATCATTCAAAGTAAGTCTTTAACTAAGATAACTGGTGGGCTATTCATTCATCCCTATATAAGCAGAATTTCAATAGTGAATTAGTAAATGAATATATTAATATGTCTAGATTATTTAAGTAATCACAAAATGGTCCTTAGATACTGACAAAAATCTTGGCTTATTTTTAAAAGTAGTAGAATTTTTAAAAAATTTCTTCACTATTTAAGAAACATCTATTTTAAGAAATGTAATTATCTGAAGATTAGATTGGAGATAGATCTTTTCAAGAGTGGATCATCCAAGAGAAGCAAGGTGGCACAGTAGATAGATTCTCCAGCTCTGGAATCAGGAGAAACTGAGTTCAAATCCAGCCCAGAAACTTGACACTTATAAGCTATGTGTTTTTGTAAGCTAAATGACTAGGCAAGTCATTTAGCCCTGATTGCCTCACCACCCCCCAAATTAATTAAATCAATAATGTAATTAAAAACATTTAGCTAATTAAAAGGAGCTCTAGACTGGAGGAAGAGTATATGGATATGGGGGGAAGGGTGAGGAACAGACCAATAGTTCTATTTTTCTTACTCAAAGAACAAGGAATTGAGAAATCCTAATGCCAGTTCATGTTAGGGAGGAGCAAAGCATAGATTCCAGAATCTCATTTCTCAACTTAATAAGACAAAACTGGGAATGACCTTGGATATAATCTATCCCAATATTCTATTTTAAATTATTTAAAATAATTTTGTTAATATCTTTTGTTTTTACATGGTCTTTTCAGGAAATACTCTCCTCATCTCCAGCTCCTTTCAACTGAGCCTCTCATGTGATAAGAAACAGTAGCTCAAGAAATAAAACTGATATAGTAAGCAAATCTGACAATATACATATATATAACATTCTGCCCTACTAGTCCTCCACTTCTGTGATGAGAGAAGACAAGTGAATTTCATTATAAATGTCATCATCTGTTAGCCAGTAAGGATGGGATTAAGAGAAGAAAGAAAACACTGACCTTCTCATTTTATAAAAATGCACCTGAAACACTTGACAATTAAATAATTTGTCCAAGATCACACAGTATGAGTGCCAGATTTCAAACTCAGCAGGCTTTTAAAACATTCTCCCAACCTTATGATATCTTTGTTTTGTGGTATATGTCCATGAGGAAACTGATTTTAGCGAGCATAAAGAATCTTTTTTTGTACTAAGTTTAATTAATAATAATAAACCAGAAGTTTCTACTCTTATTTCACTGATTATGTGACATAAATGTTGTTTGTCCTTAACCCATCCCTGCTGATCCCAGGGATGTAGTGGTCCATAACACACATGGATTAATGTAGTATATATCCTATTTATAAAGGCAATCTCCCTTATAGTAATAGGGATAGAAATTGGACAGATTTCATTGGCATAGGAACTTCTCAGAGAAGGAAACTCACTTCATCAGTATAGTTAGTTTCTTCTCTGTAATTTAATAGAATGAAAGAGTCATTTGGAGTCTTGAAAATTAAATGAATTGTCCAGGGTCACATAGTCAGTATGTGTCAGGAGTGGGACATGAATTCAGATCTTCTTGACTTCAAGATCCCTTCTCCAATGTGCCATGCTGTTTCTTTCTAGATTAGACCAAATGGACTACGAATTCCCTTTCAATCAACAAGCTTACAATATTGGAAGTTTAATAATAACACGTTAGCACTTCAAGATCTGTAAAACATTTTATATACCTTAATCTCTTTTAAATTTCTGAACAGGCTTATCTTATTATTATTCTTACTATTTTACCCATGAGGAAACTGAGGCTTAAAAAAGGTTTAAGAAATTCACTATTTCCACAATTTACAAATGTTTAAGGTAACATGTAAATCCACCCCAAATCTAATACTCTACTATATATTGCAAAATTTGCTCCAACTTTTCTGTCACTCCTCTATCTCTCCTTGCTAAATTACATGTACAGATTTCAGGTAATTTTCAGTAAAACAAAGATAGGAAGAGCAGTTTTGTCTTATCTTTTTGCCCCTTCCCTCACTCCCATTCCATCTTTGGCATGTATGGTGGGGTGACAGAGAAAGGCTGCAAGTGAGGAATGCATAGAGTTTGAACCCACCCTATGGGAATCTCTGGGATTCCCAAAGAGAATGCAGGGTGCACATTGTCCTTTTGTTGTACTATTCTTGATGGTTATAAATCCCAGGATCCCAATAAGGAGAAACAGTTACCTCATTCTCTGCAATACTGTAAAATTGTTGTTCTTAAGGGCACCACACCTGGGTGCTTTCCTTGACTGTATCATTTGCTGAAGATACAAAGCAGTTTGACCTCTCTAGGCTGCTCTGATGCAATGCTGAAAACTCATTCAATTTGGATCCTTTTCCTCCATTTTTCCCCTACATCAATAAAACAAATCACTTAAAAACTACACTTTAAATGTAGGGCATAATACTGTACAGGAAAGAAAAATTAAGACCTTTTAAAATGAGGCAGTATTTACTTTTTAAGTGAGACAGTGTTTGCATTATTATTATTATTTAATGCCTAATGAAGGCCCTAAGTGTGTTAGGTGTTGTACATCACCCACACAAATCATGGTACATATAGAGGGAAGTGTGGGACACTATAATTATAGGGTCAGGTGGCGTATGAGAAAAGAATTATTCCTTAGAGAGGGCAGATGTACACCATTAATCATATCCATTTTCATATATTTTAGTTCATTCACTGAGGTATTTTTTCTGATATTTTTCTGATAACATATTATATGCTCATTCTTTCTATGGGACTTAATGGAAAAAAATGCAGTCTCTTGGAAAAGAGGTAAATCCTCTTTGTCCATTTTAAAGCTAGCATGTAATAGACTCTTCAGAGTCACTATCTGATGACTAAGAGATGCTTTCCTTCCTAATTATTGAAGCACTTATTGATGCTGAATGATATATGTAAATGGAGATAGAAGAACTAAAATTATAGTAGATATATTTTCTTCACATAAAATGCTATTGTGTACTTTCTGCCTTTTTCTTATACTATTTTCTTGATATTAGTTTTATCTTTTCAGAATCATTTTTCCAGTCATGATTCTCATTCCACCAAATTTCAATGATACCTACAAAATTAATTTTTTTCCTTTTATTAGGATTTCTAAATCATCCTTGTGAATTTATATATATAGATAAATTTGAGACCATAGGCTTTATTACTATCTCATTTCCAGGACTTTGTCTCCTGTGAACTTTGGGGTGGCAGCACTGCAATTCTCTATAGTACATTATAAGAACTCTATTCTATTTAGTTTGCTGAATGTACATAGACAATTTTATTTTTCTCTCTTTGTAGCCAAAGTTTTTTTTTTTTTAAGAGAGTAGTATAAAAATTTTATTTCAGAGTTGAATTATAATATACTCTTGTATTTTTGCATTTAAAGTACATTTGCACAGATAAAAATAGTAGTAAATTATTTTTTTTAATTTAAATTTTATTTTATTTAATAATAACTTTGTATTTACAGAATCCATGCCAGGATAATGTTTTTTACAACATTATCCCTTGCATTCGCTTATGTTTCATTTTTTTCCCCTCCCTCCCTCCACCCCACCCCAAGATGGCAAGCAGTCCTATATATGTTAAATATGTTGCAGTATATCCTAGATACAATACATATTTGCAGAACCGAACAGTTCTCCCGCTGCACAGGGAGAACTGGATTCAGAAGGTAAAAATAACTCGGGAAGAAAATCAAAAATGCAAATAGTTCACATTCATTTCTCAGTGTTCCTTCTTTGGGTGTAGCTGTTTCTGTCCATCATTTATCCACTGAAACTCAGTTAGGTCTCTTTGTCATAGAAATCCACTTCCATCAGAATACATCCTCATACAATATCGTTGTCGAAGTGTATAATGATCTCCTGGTTCTGCTCATCTCACTTAGCATCAGTCCATGTAGGTCTCTCCAAGCTTCTCTGTATTCATCCTGCTGGTCATTCCTTACAGAACAATAACATTCCATAACATTCATATACCACAATTTACCCAGCCATTCTCCAATTGATGGGCATCCATTCATTTTCCAGTTTCTAGCCACTACAAACAGGGCTGCTATAAACATTTTGGCACATACAAGTCCCTTTCCCTTTTTTAGTATCTCTTTGGGGTATAAGCCCAATAGAAACACTGCTGGATCAAAGGGTATGCACAGTTTGATAACTTTTTGGGCATAATTCCAGATCGCTCTCCAGAATGGCTGGATTCGTTCACAACTCCACCAACAATGCATCAGTGTCCCCGTTTTCCCGCATCCCCTCCAACATTCATCATTAATTTTTCCTGTCATCTTAGCCAATCTGACAGGTGTGTAGTGATATCTCAGAGTTGTCTTAATTTGCATTTCTCTGATCAATAGTGATTTGGAACACTCTTTCATGTGAGTGGTAATAGTTTCAATTTCTTCATCTGAAAATTGTCTGTTCATATCCTTTGACCATTTATCAATTGGAGAATGGTTTGATTTTTTATAAATTTGAGTCAGTTCTCTATATATTTTGGAAATGAGGCCTTTATCAGAACCTGTATCTGTAAAGATGTTTTCCCAGTTTGTTGCTTCCCTACTAATCTTGTTTGCATTCGTTCTGTTTGTACAAAGACTTTTTAATTTGATATAATCAAAATTTTCTATTTTGTGATCGGTAATGGTCTCTAGTTCATCTTTGGTCACAAATTTCTTTCTCCTCCACAAGTCTGAGAGATAAACTATCCTATGTTCCTCTAATTTATTTATAATCTCATTCTTTATGCCTAGGTCATGGACCCATTTTGATCTTATCTTGGTATATGGTGTTAAGGGTGGGTCCTTGCCTAATTTCTGCCATACTAATTTCTAGTTATCCCAGCAGTTTTTATCAAATAATGAAATCTTATCCCAAAAGTTAGAATCTTAGCCAAAGATTTTTTTTTTGTCAAATTTCTAACTCTCTAGGCAACTCTGTTCTCATTAGTTTTTATTGAGTATACTTCATCCCTGACCTGAAATCTGTCATTCCTATATTTTAAGCCATGGACCAGGAATGCAAATGTCATTTTCAAAAACCATCTTATTATTCAGAAGTTCACTTCCCAAATCGATCTTTAATTTTTTGTGTCAAATCTTTTGAGTAGTTCTCTTGTATTATTTGCTGCATTATGATTTTCAGGTTTAGTGAGGTTTTCTGGTTCATTTTTTGCTTGTCTTATTCTTCTGGAGATCTATGATCCTTTGTTGTTTGTTATTGTTCAGTCATTTCAATTATGTTCAATTATGAATGTTTTTGGGGTTTGCTTGTCAAATAAACTGCTGGGATCTGGCATATCCTTCTCTAGCTCCTTTTACAGACGAGGATACTAAGGCAAACAAGAGTAAGTGACTTGCTTGGGGTCATACTATTAGAAAAAAATGAGAGGCCAGATTTGAACTAAGGAAGATGAATCTTCCTGACTCCAAGTAGGGCACTCTAAAACACTGTGTCACCTTGCTGCCCTACATATCCTACTCAGTATCAGTACCTTTTGTCATGGTGAACTTGCTTTTATTTTTAATTGTTTTAAAAATGATTATTTTGTTACTCTTATTCTAGACTGACCTCTACTTTCATATGTTTGCATTCCCAAATCAATTACTTTCTCTTTTATTTCTTTTTTAAAATTTTTAAAAAATTTTTATAGCTTTTTATTTACAAGATATATGCATGGGTATTTTTTCAGCATTGATAGTTGCAAAACCTTTTGTTCCAATTTTTTCCCCTTCTTCCCTCCACCCTCTCCCCCAAATGGCAGGTAGACCAATACATGTTAAATATGTTAAATACAAAATATGTATACATGTCCATATAGTTATTTTGCTGTACAAAAAGGATTGGACTTTGAAATAGTATACAATTAACCTGTGAAGGAAATAAAAAATGCAGTGGACAACAATAGAGGGATTGTAAATTCTATGTAGTGGTTCACACTCATTTCCCACAGTTTTTTTGCTGGGTGTAGCTGGTTCTATTCATTATTGAACAAACAGAACTGCTTTTGTTCATCTTATTGTTGAAGAGGTCCACTTTCTTCAGAATTGATCATCATATAGTATTGTTGTTGAAGTATATAAAAATCTCCTGCTCCTGCTCATTTCACTCAGCATCAGTTCATGTAAGCCTCTCCAGGCCTTTCTGAAATCATCTTGTTGATCATTTCTTACAGAAAAATAAGATTCCATAACATTCATATACCACAATTTATTTAGCCATTTGCCAATTGATGGGCATCCACTCAGTTTCCAGTTTTTGACCACTACAAAGAGGTCTGCCACAAACATTTTTGCACACATAGGTCCCTTTCCATTCTTTAAGATCTCTTTGGGATATAAGCCCAGTAGTAACACTGCTGGAACAAAGGGTATGCACAGTTTGATAATTTTTTGAGCATAGTTCCAAATCACTCTCCAGAATGGCTGGGTGTATTCACAATTCCACCAACAATGTATCAGTGTCCCAGTTTTCCCACATCCCCTTCCAACATTCAGCATTATCTTTTCCTGTCATTCTAGCCAAACTGACAGGCGTGTAGTGGTATCTCAGAGTTGTCTTAATTTGCATTTTTTTGATTTATAATGACTTTTCATGTGGCTAGAAATAGTTTCAATTTCTTCAACTAAAAATTGTCTGTTCATATCATTGGACCATTTCTCAATTGGAGAATGGCTTGATTACTTACAAATTTGAGTTAATTCTCTCTATATTTTGGAAATGAAGCCTTTATTAGAACCTTTGACTGTAAAAATGTTTTCCCAGTTTGTTGTTTCCCTTCTAATCTTTTCTGCATTAGTTTTGTTTTTACAAAAACTTTTCAATTTGATATAATCAAAATTTTCAATTTTGTGTTCAATAATGATCTTTAGTTCTTCTTTGGTCATAGAGTCCTTCCTCCTCCACAGGTCTGAGAGGTAAAGTATCCTATGTTCTTCTAATTTATTTATAATTTCATTCTTTATGCCTAGGTCATGAACCCATTTTGACCTTACCTCTGGACAGTTCTCTTTAATGATTTCCTGTAAAATATTATTTAGGCTTTTTTTTTTTTTTCATCATAATTTTCAGGAAGTCCAATAATCCTCAGATTATCTCTCCTAAATCTATTTTCCAGGTCTGTTGTTTTTCCAAGTAGACATTTAACATTTTTTTCTATTTTTTCATTTTTTTTTTTTTTTTGCTTTTGCTTGACTGATTCTTGATGTCTCAACGAATCATTCAGTTCTAACTTTTCAGTTTTGATTTTTTTTTTTTTTTTGGAGATTTACAATTTATTTTTTCTTTATATGCGGAAATATTTATATTTGTTGATGTTTATCAAGTTTAGAATAATAATAGACATTTGACAATAAAAACAAAACAGAAAATCAACAATGTATATATATTATATATATAAGCATTCACATTTATATAGTTACATCTATCTATATTTACATAATCTATCTATGTCTGTGCTTGCTCTCTCTCTTATTTGCACTCTTTCCCTCTCTCCCTTTCTCTCTATCTTCCTCTCTTCCTCTTTCCCTTTCTCTTTTTTTTTCTCTCTCTCTCTATCTTTCTCTCTCTCTCTCCCCCATCCCTGAATATTCTTCCCTACTCCCTAGGAAATAGAGTATGTCCTAGCAAGACTCCAGCTTTCCCTATCTAGTCTTGATTTGTTTTATTCTGGGTAAAGATGGTCTTGTATTTAATCTCAGGAGAGGCAGGGACCAATTTTGGTCTTGGTAGTGAAAAGGAATTAAAATGTGCTCATGGTACAGCCTCTAGAAGAAACCAGAGAAATGAGAGATATTATAATTAAGTTGACATGTTGACCCCCAAATCATATGATATACCTGATTTTAAAGGGATTTTAAAAGGATCTTTCCCTGCCATGTTTCTTAACTTTCTCCATGTTTCCCCATTTTTTAATCTAGATACTTCAACAAGAAACAACAGAAAACTTGACTTGAGAAAAAATATCCACAGAACTTCCTCAGGGCTTTGAATCAGGTAAGATTTGCTACATTTGACTGAATTCAGAATCAAAATTGCTGTACTTTCTCTGAGAATATCATGGTTTCTTAACTGTTTGACTTTGGGGAGGGGGGGAATCATTTAATATCTCCAAGACATTCTCTAAGTCAGGGGTCAGTTCTGATTTTTAATGAGTTATTTTCTTCATTAGTTTTTTAAACTTCTTTTTGTATATGTCCAATTAGGTTTTTAATGAGTTGTTTTGCTCTATGGAATTTTTTCTCATTTCACTATTATTTTTTTTTACTGAGTTATTTTCTTTTTCCAATTCATAAATCCTACTTTCTTGAGATTGCTTTATCTTTTCCAATTCCAAATCCTCCTTTCTTAGGAATTCTTTATCTTTTCCAGTTCACAAATTCTGTTTCCCTGGCACTTCCTGGGAGTTCTTTACTTTTTCCAATTCATATTTCAGGAAGTTGTTACTCTCATGTATAGCTTCTCTTTCCTTTCCCCATTTTTCTTCTAGCTCTCTTTTAAGATTTTTTATTATTTCTTCTAGGAGAGATTGTGTTATGGGGACCAGATTACATCCCCCTTTGGATTTCTGTCTGGAGACTGTGCTATTAGTTTCCTTGGGGTTGAAAACCTGCTCTCTTTCTGTATAGAAACTATCAATGATCCATTTGGCTTTTTTACTCATTATTTTTTAATCCCTTATGGTTTTCCTTCAGGGCAAGAAGGTTACCTGCTTCCTCTGCAGAGCAGGGATAGATATATGGACAGTAGTTGTCCTGCAAACAGACTGCAAAGAGTGGCCCAGCTATGGAAGTGCCCTGGGAAAAAGCTTTGCACTGGAAGTGTTTCTGCCCTGGGTTGCACAGGCCAAGCTGGGGAGGTGCCCAGTGTAGATTAGTGACTGCCCTGGGGCTAAAGGCTGAGCAGTGAAAGTCACTGCGCCAGGCCACCCACTGTGGGGATTAGCAGTTGCCCTGGGAAGATCCCCAAACTGACCGGGAAGTATCTCTGCCCTGGGGAGCGCAGTTGCACTGTGGAAATTCTGTTGCCCTAAATTGAACCCCACTCCCCCATGGAGATTAGAGATTGTCCTGGGCTGGCCCCTCTGCTGTGCAGATTTGTGACTGCACCGAACAAAAGCCCCATGCTACAGAATGTGGCTGCACAGCTGTCCTGTGGTCTGTGCTGAGTCATTCACTTCTGGTGCTGTGCTGGGTGTAGCCAGATCTTTTTAGATTCTGGCATTTTTTGGAGTACACTCTACCTTTGGCTTTAATTTCTCTGCTGGTCTACTACTTTGCAACCAAAGCAGAGCAGCCAACCTATGGTAGAGTCGTCCCTGTAAATTTTCCAGCCATGGTGACCACCCAGTCTGCTCTGTATGCTAGCCTCTGGTTCTAGCCCCTGCTTGCACTGGTATGCTCCCGCCGCTCAGGACAAACTTTTTCTGGTGATCTTCCAGATTATCTTTAGCTGGTAAGTTGCTGTACATCCAATCTTCATGAATTTTACTAGTCAAGCACTATTTTTGAGGCTTAATTTGGTAATTAGTAGTGAGTGTATGAGAGAAGTTTAGAATGTTGTATGTTTTCTCTGCCATCTTGGCTCCCTCTTTTATTTCTTTAGTAAGATTTGCCATCACAGATTCAAGCATTTCAATTTTGCTCATTATATTGAAGAGCAGGTCATACATTTTACTCTCATCTTTCCCATTTTTCTTTTAGGTCATTCAGGGACAGTGTGTTCTGGGCCGATTCCATGTTCTCTTCAAATTCCACAGAAGCCTGAATCATTAAGTGTTAAATAATTTCCATTAGTTTTGCAGTATTTTTTCCAGATGCCTGAATTCATTTACTAGATCTGCAAGCCATATTTCCTCTTGCTATTAATGATATTGCTCTTAAGTCGTCTGCTTGTTCAAGGTCTTTAAGTTTTCTTTCTGAGATCTGTGGCTGTTTCAATCTTTTTTTTTCCATCCGTCATTTCCCCTTATTGCTCATGTTCTGACTCTTCTTCCTCTCTCTACTAATGGTTTCCCTGGGACCTGGATGTCAAAGCATCTCAGATTGTTCCCACACTAAGTAATATGTGGTTCACCAGAATATCTCTTTTATACAAATGACTTTTCTGGGGGTAGAACTGGTTACAGCTACATGATGAGCTCTTGTGCACAAGCTTAGGGAAGTTTGACACAGCTCAACTTCCCATCTTGCTTTTAACTCCTCCTTCCCCCCCAGGATCTGTCCACTTCTGATTTTCAAGTCTTTAACCTGGCACCAGAATTTCAGAGAGCTGCCACACTATGTTGTGGGAGTGGTTTCTGTAATTTGGGTCTCTGAGTCTCTGTAAGTTAGGGATGTGGCAAAGATTTGAATTCTATTTCAAACCTAGACACAAACATCTTCCCTTTCCTTCAGTTTCTCAGATCTTCTGCTGCAGAGAATCTTCCTGACATGATGATTGAACCCCATAAGTATTCTGGAACCTAGAGCCTGGCTCTAGGTTCTGTGTCTCTTTCACAGCCTAGGCAAATTTCCACACTCTAGAGCCAAAATCTCCATGGAATTGGTGGGGAGGTGTTGGAAACTGGACTATGGGTTTTTATTTATGAGGCTTTTTGTGAGCTCATGTATTAGGTTCTTGGATTTTGTTGTAGGTCTATGTGTCAGGCATTGTCTTGGCTATTGCATTTTCATGACCAGTTCTATGGGAAGTGAGGAGTGAGTTTAGACTGTTTCAGTTAATTCTTTTTTAAAAAAAAATTTTAACATTCTTTTGGATTCTAGTTTTAGTATATCATGAAATAGCTGAAGTTGCTTTATGTTTGATGTATAATTTTAGAACATAAGTTTGAGAGGTCATGGATCAAAGAAAGTGTCTAGTCTATTGGCCTGTTGGTCACATGACCTGGAAGCTTCATTTTACTTTTGAGATCATCAGTATTCAATAGAACTACTCATAAGCCTTCTATCTCATTAGATCACTTCTATACTCTTAATGAGAATAGAGTTTTGGGGGTCATGAGTAATCTGTTATCTATCACATTAGGATGCAAAGAGTACATTCTTCTTTGGTCACTTATTATTCACTTATGCTTATCTTTCTATATTTCTCTTGATATCTGTATTTACACTTCAAAGGTGCTATCAAATGCTGGTCTTTTCTTCAGAAATTTCTGGTAGTTCTCTATTTAATTAAAAATCAATTTATTGCCCCTGCGTTAGTCATACAATTACTGTTTAATTTTCAATTTGTACCTACATCAGTATGCAGTCTAGGATCCAGGAGCACTTCTTATCTTAGATACTACCCTCTTATGCCAAATACTACCAATGGACATAGACTCCTTCTTAGTCTTGTCCTATTTTGGACTAGGTCCAGAGTTGTCAATGGGTACCAGTTCCACTAGCCTGCATGAAGTTGAGGTGCCCAGTATAAGTCTAGACCTTGATGGTCCAAGTTCACAGTCTCTATCCCTGGGCACTGAAATGCTTTTTGGAGCTCACTCCTACCCTATGTTCCCAAAGACCTCAAATCTCTCTGTCTTTCTTTCTGTGTCAACCTGGGCTAGAAAAAAAATGCTCATTGTCTATTTTTTACCTAATTTCCTCATTATGATTCAATCTGGTACAATTTATAAATGTATTTGGTTGAGTTTTGTCTGCAATGGGAGGGGGGAGAGGGGGGATAATAACACTTCTTTTTGTCACTCTTACCATTTGGGCTCTACCTCTAGGAGAGAGGTTCTTGACTTGGCAATTTATAAATCTTGAAATGAGTCTTTGGATTGATTTGAGAAAGGGATTAATAAAATAACATGGGGAAATTAGATCTTTGTTTTCATTTACCTTTGTTTTCCATTGCAATCCTTTGCATTTTAATTCATGAACTTAATAATACTATTCTGAGAAATGGGTGCATAGGCTTTACTAGAATGGCAAAGGGATCCATAGTACAGAAAAGGTTAAGACCCTCCATTTCAAGAATACAATTTGCAAAAAATGATGTGATTCTGCACTGGTAGGGGAAGTTTCTCCACTGAAAATTCCTTGTATCAATTAAATCACAGTCAATAGAGGGGGTAAAAAGTAAAACTTTCAAAGATCATTTGGTGACTTACTAGAGAATTTGTGATAAAAGTTGGTAAAGACAATTGCTTCAACCAAATAACAGACCTTTAAGCATCAAAGTAAATGATTTTTTCTATATCAAAATCCACCTTATTTGTTGTCATAAATGTAATTTTCTTTTCCCATGTCCCAGTGCATAAGTTATAAACACAGTTTTGAACCTGTTGAAATAAGGAAAAATTAAAAAAAATGAATGAGTCTGGAGGAAAGGGGGATAGTCCCATCTCATTGAATATTTTATGATGATTTACACACACACATGAAAAACAACAGTCACCAGTTCTATTCTATATTATGTCATAGTAGATAATTACTGCTAGTTACTTCTGTTAATTTCAATTTATCATTTAAAAAATAATGTCATTTACAAATGCTTTAAGAAATTACTATCTACTATATAATAGTCAATTATCTGCCCACTTTTGTGAGTCAAAGAATATCATTAAGCTCTGTATGAGACCCTACTCCTTTTTATGATTTAGGAGGAAATATAACAAGAACAAAATCAACAAAGTACAAGAGACCCTGTGATAGGCACCTCATAAAGATAATTGTTTTGGGTCAGGAGTATTAAAATGTCATAGCCATTTCTCAATGGACTCAGGTATCCTTAGTCTGTACCCAGTGCCATAGCTAAACATAGTTTTAAAGAGATCAAATAATGACTTTAGGCCTCCGTGTCATAATTCTAATGGATGAGTTAAACTGGATGATTGACCTGTGAGGTCCATTGTAATCTAAAGGATATTTAGGATCACTTATGAGATTGGGCAAATCTTTTTTCTAGTAGCCCCTGAATTATATATCTTTTCTACCAAAGTAGGTAATGTATTCAAAACCCTTTTCAAAGTACAATATAAACATAGGCTGTTATTTCCTTTGCTGTTTTCTGGAAATGAATCAGTACCAGCTGATGCACATTTGTTCCTATCTTAAGCCTACATTTGTATATCATTTTGAAGTTTACAAATCACTTTCCTTCCTTCCAATCATCATAAGATATAGGTAGATTATTATCTGTTGATTTATGAATGGGAAAATATTTTTACCATTGGGAAGAATAGTGACAATTGACATGGACCATCTCTGCTATTTATTCTTTTTTCCATTCTAAAATAGCCTTGATCCCTGACTCTCAGTTGCTTCCAGGTCAGGCATCAGAAGAACACTTTAGAAGGCAATAGAGGGATATGAAGGCCATTGGATCCTTGTGGATCCTTGTGGAGAGGGTTAGCAACATGGAGCAGAAGAAAGAGTGGGAGTAGGCCTGTTGCCCACTATGAGAACTTTTAAAAAACCTACAGTTTTTGTTCACTGTTGTTTCCCTTCTAATTTTAGCTGCATATCTTTTGTTTATTCTAAACTAAATTTTTATATAAACACAATTGTTTATTTGATCTTTCCTATCCTTTCTTTGATCATGAATTTCCCCCTTATTCATTGATCTGAAAGTTCATTTCTTTTTTGCTCCTCTAAATTATTTATGATGTAATTATTTATCTACAAATCATATATTCATTTAGAGTTTGCTTTGCATAGTAGTGTAGGATGTTGATTTATAGATATTTTCTGCTATATTACTTTCTACTTTCCTTCTCACACTTAAAAAAAAAAATGAATACTTCATTCTTGCCAATAACTCAAAAAACATATAGGTCTGTCTCAAGTCAAATTCTTTTCTATCAGGGGAACAGCCTGAAGTGTGAGTATAGATAGAAGACACTTGACCATAAAAAAATTAACATTTCATATTCAATGTAAGTCATGGAAGTCTCTTCCTGCTCTCTGTACTTCTTGGAAGTAAGATCCTCAATTTTATGTTTCTTGTTGGGAGCAGTCCATAAAATTACTGTGGCAAGCTGCTTCTGGGTGCCTTCGGTTCTACAATGCTCCTTATTTTTTAGAACCTTTTTTTAAATTCCTTTGCAGGCAACTTCAGGTCTCTTTATTTTTCCTTTCCAATTCTTACATTTTTTTTCCCCAAAAGCCTTCTTTTGCTCTTCTCTTTTTCTTCTTTATATTCCTTATATCCTTTAGCTCCAGTTCTTCTTTCTCATACTCTTCTGCTCAAATTGTTCTCTTTGGGGTGCTTTTTTTTCTCTTACTCTCAAATTCTTTTCCCATTCCTTTCATTTAGTGCCTTTTTCCTTTTTCACAAGTTTTTCTAAATTACCCCTTCTACAAATTCAATATCTGACTTTCTTTATAATTACAGGCTTTTTAAATGACATTTACAACTCATACTTATTCTTCAATTCAAATAATTCTTCTGATCTTGTTCTCTTTCTCACAATCATTCCAAGGAGATAGAGGTAGTTATATGGCTCTACATTTTAGAATAGATTTTGATCAACTATGAAGTGTCTCAACTTATTGTCCCATGAGGATTAATAGAAACAATTAAAGTGCTTAACATGTAGAAAATTGGGGGGAAAGAAGGAAGATACATGTTAATTATCTTTAAATATTTGGAGACCCGTAATATAGAGAAGAGATTAAATTTATATTTGGGGCTAGAAGAAATAAGTATAAACAACGAGTGGAAGTTGAAAAGATATAAATTTAGACTTGACACAAGAAAAATTTCCTAAAAAATAAGAGCTAACCAAAAGTGGAATGGACTGATTTCTGCTTTGGGAGATAGTATTCTGTCCTTCAATTGAGGTCTTTATACAAAAGCTAAATAACTACCTGCCAGGTATGTTTTTTCTTTTTTAGGTACACATTGGAATGGATGATGCTGCTGAAAAAAAGTATTTTTCTTTGCTTTTAAAACAGGAAATTTTAAAGTCACAGATTAGTTGTTAATATGTATTGACATAGATAGTTTCCATGATAGGAGTTCCTTAAGCAAATAAATCACAAGTGTGATAATCTTTAATTTTACCTTTCCCACAGGAAAAAAAAAAAGTTGAACTAATACTGTGTAAATAAAAGGGGAACAATTTATTTCCTTTAAAAATATAATCTTCAATTAAGGACATCAATTATAGACTCAACTCTTTTTTTTTCTTTTGTATTTTCAAAACATATGCATGAATAATTTTTCAACACTGACCTTTGCAAAAACGTGTGTACCATTTTTCTCCCCCTTCCACCCATCCCTTTCCCTAGATGGCAAGTAAACTAATAAATGTTAAACATTGTAAAAATATATTTTAAATCCAATCTAAACAATTATTTTGCTGCATGAGAATACTTAGATCAAAAAAGAAAAAAATTAGAAAGAAAATAAAATGCAAGCAAACAACAACAAAAAGAGTGAAAATGCTATGTTGTCATCCACACTCATTTCCCACCATCCTCTCTCTGGGTGTAGATGGCTCTCTTCATTACAAATTCATTGGAACTGGCCTGAATCATCTTATTGCTGAAAAGAGTAATGTCCATCAGAATTGATCATTGTATAATTTTCTTGTTGCCAAGTATAATGATCTCCTGGTTCTATTCATTTCACTTAGCATCAGTTCATGTAAGTCTCTCCAGACCTCTCTGAAATCATCTTGCTGGTTGTTTCTTATAGAACAATAATATTCCATAACATTCATCTACCATAACTTATTCAGCCTTTCTCCAGTTGATGGGCATCTACTCAGTTTCCAATTTCTTGTCACTACCAAAAGGCCTGCCACAAACATTTTTGCACATGTGGGTCCCTTTCCCTCTTTTAAAATGTCTTTGGGATATAAGCCCAGTCGAAACACTGCTGGGTCAAATGGTATGAACAGTTTGATAGCCCTTTGGGCATAGTTCCCAATTGTTCTCCAGAATGGTTCTATCAGTTCACAACTCCACCAACAATGTACTAGTGTCCCAGTTTTCCCACATCTCCTCCAACATTTATCATTATCTTTTCCTGTATAGACTCAACTCTTAAAATGTTCAGTATGAGTTATCCTTGAGAAGGAAATGGTATCAGGGAAAACATACCAAAAAGAGATTATACAAAAGCATCAAGAGGCCACTTGTAAAGAAAAATAGTCCTATCAGTCCTTCTTTGTATAAATTTGTATAAATCTTTGTATAAATTGGATGATTATTGGAAGACAAGAGAAAAATACCCAAAGTTTTAATTCATTCATTCTGGTGCCCAATGGTGAAGGTCTTCAATGTCAAACTGGTTTTAAGTAGAAATGGATGAATTTCAATAAGTTATGAAACATGAGAGATAAACAATCCTAAGCCAAGGTGCTTATAATGTTTTTTTTACATCATAAAAGATCACAGCCACTCCACCTCTACCCCCACTAAACTAGAATGATTAATGGGACATTACCATTCCTTCTATAGCTGGGGCTAGATAAAAATCGAGAGATGCTACTGTGACATACCAGGATAAACAGATGTTAACTCAACTATTCTGAATCTCAAAGAGATTAAGTTCAAGATTTGTTGAAAAGTTCAAGTTCTTATGAACCATCAAATCTATTATCTTTTTATCTGAATTCTACCATTCAGATAAATGCTGTGGGGGGGAGGGGGAAGGGAAAGAAGCCATGATTAATGCTGACAGAAACAATGTCTTGCTTGCAAGGCATACAGCTGTTAGAGAAGGCAAATGGGGACTTTAAAAGGAGCTGAAAGCCAGCAGGGCATCTGGGGAGTATCCTATTTCATTGCCTTTTCCTACTTGACATAAAAACAGACATTTGCCACTAGGAGAATGTTTCATGAATTGAATGTTATGATTCCATAAACTGATTCTACTGCTCTAGGGGACTGAATGAACTTTACAGGAAGCCTGAGTTGTTATATTAAAATAGATTCCAGAAGCTCTTTCATACTTTAGTGTTAAATTGTCACAGGTTAGCTCCTCTTACTTTTTTCTGAATATAAATGGATAATAATAAAAACTACTGGGAAGCTTAGCCAGGGACCTTAAAACTAAAAATAGTACCTTCAAATCATTAGGGAAAAATAATTTCTTCTGCACAATTTTTCCACTTTAGGATGAAGGAACTAGTTCTTTAATTGACAATTTGTCTATTTTAAAGCAAAACTAGCTGAAATAATAGATCTGCAACATTTTTTTTCCTTCTGCTTTTCTGCCCCACCAGTACTGCCCTTGTGAGTGATTACAGTAGGTAACTTTCTGCATAAAGTGCTTTGAAGAATAGCACAAAGTTCTCCCCATGATATATTCTGTCTCCATTCTCTTGCACAGGATGTATATATGCCTTGATGGTTCTCCTCATTCCTACCTCTTGGAACTTATGTATAAACCTTCCTTGGAGATTAGTTTAAGTATCACCATCAGTAGAAGAACAGCTTTTCATGATATCTTTTTAGTGCCTTTACCTCCACGTTTAATTTATTTTGCAATTTCTTTATATGTGTTTTGTATTTCCTTTGTCTGTCTGGTGTGTGTGTGTGTGTGTGTGTGTGTGTGTGTGTGTGTAATTTCCACTCAGTAAAACAATGTAATTTCTTTATTTATGTTTCGTATTTTTTTAGCGTGTGTAATTTCCACACAGTAAAAGATAAGTCTCTTGAGGGTAGAGGTTGTTTTACCTTTGTTTTTGTATCTACAGTATTTAAAAGAGAAGCTTGTATATATTAGACATTTAATAAATTTAATTTAATCAGTCCCTCATCTTCAAAATCTTTTAATGGTGCCTAAGAACTACCTTTAGAAATTAATTTCTTTAATCCTTGAAGTTATTTAATAGCCATCATAAAAACTGTAATTACTGTAATTTTTTTTTTGTGAAGAGTCTAGTACATAGTAAGTACTTAACAAATGTTCCTTGATTTGACTGATCTTTGAATAGTGATTTAAAATTTCTAAAGAGCTTTACAGATATTATATCACTTGGTCTTCACAACTACCCTTTGAGGAATGTAGTATTACAATCCCTATTATACATTAGAAGAACCTGAAACTCAGAGGGTTTAAATGGTTTCTTCAAACTCACCTAGTTATTAAGTGACTAAGGCAAGATTCAAATTCTGTATTTACTGACTCTGAATACTGTGCTGCTTACAGATAACACATTAAAGTGTTTACAACTAAAATCTCAGTAGGAATCAGCTACTATCTGCCAAGAGCCTGGCCTTAGGGGAATACAATTTAGGACATAAATCTGAGGAAATAAAAATACCAAGGTAGCAAAGAAGGACGCTAAATAAGAAGGGATATGGTAAAGAGTACAAAAGACATTTTTCCACAATAAACTTTGCCTAAGTTTGACCTAATTCTTGTGTCCTTGTATTCCATATGATACAATCATAACAGAACTTCCATTTTGTTGAAAAGACCCTTTTTTAAAGCCCAGATGATTTTTTGGGGTGTAAGGAAGTCAGAAACAGTTGTTTTGCATGGAATGAAGGATTAGTAGTTTTTGGCCAGTAGGAAAGAAAGCAAGAGTTAACACCATCTGTCTTAACTACCTAACAGTTGTTCAAATCCCCTAACAGTTGTTCAAAGCCCCTTACTCTAGTTCTCTTACTGCTTCACTCTAACCTTCAGAGAGGTCAATACTCACCTTTGAAAACCACTAAATTAAAGCATTCTAGACAGGTGAAAATCTATTTTATTTTATAAAAAACAAAAACAAAAACTTTCAGAGAAAAGGATTCATAATATGCCTTGAAAATCCTATTTACCAAGCCTCAAAAGGAAATATATACACAGTATCAACTTAACATCTCATCTTATATTCCAGATCCTCCTGTAAGTTAATTGACCAAGAAATAATTCTGCAATTCTGCAGAAAGATTTCTCTTCAGATTAAACTAATATCTTTTAGAGATGACACTAAATGATTCACAACTTTAGTTTTCACAGTTAGGTGGTTCAGTGTATAGATTGCTGGGCCAGGCATAAGGAAGACCTGAGTTCAAATATATTTTCAGATACTTAATAGTAGTGGGGTTATGAATGAATCACTTAACTTCAGTTTGCCCTCAGTTTCTTTAACTATAAAATAGGTATATAAACAGTACTCATCTCATAGGATTGTTGTTAGTATCAAATGAGATATTACTAGTACACAATGACTGGCACTGAGCATATAAGTGGCACTATATAAATGTTCATTCCTTTCCCATTTGCCCACTCCAATCTATCTTCAAATCATATTATAAAAAGACTATACAGGTGCCTCATAGGAATAAAGTCCTTTATTTAATATTTGCTATATGTTTTATTATGAATATTGATTGAAATTAAGGTAACAACTTAATTAATTTATTGGTTTCCATCACTTTCAGCTTCCTTGTTGCTTATAATACTCCTTTCTAATCTACAGGAAAATATCCATGGGAATTTTGCTATAATAATTCTTTTGATACTTTGATGAATTCTTTGAAACTGAAGTCTCACTTACATAAATAATCATTCAAATGATTCATATTATAACTTATCTATACTCTCTCATCCTTTAAAACTCTTGTTTTTGTCCTGTTAATCATCCACAGTGAATTCACCTAAAATATCAAGATGGGGGGGTGGGGTTCTTCTGAGTCTTCTGACTTCCTTTGGCTATCAATAGTTTGTTATCACTTGTAATCTACCTTTCACACACACACTCCATCCTAATGTCCCTAGGACCATGGATTTAGAACTATAAACTACTTTCAAGACAGCTGATCCATCATTTTCCAGTTGATGAAGCCAAAGTCAGGAGATGTTAAGTGACTTGAACAAGATCATGGCTAATAAATAGAAAAACCAGAATTTGAACATAGAGTTCCTGGTGCCATTTTTAGTGCTCTTTCTCCTCTATCAACCTGTTCTTTCCAAGACTATTCTTTATGCTGCTTCTATAGTATAATTATTCTTTTGAAATGTATTGCCATCTACTCACACTCACTGTGTACCTCTGCATTGGGTGAATCACTTTTATTCCTTGGAGCAAGAGTTCTTCAAGTTTTTGTAATGGATACATCAAGTAGTGTGGTGAAATCTATTTTGTTTTTCTAAGAATCATGATTTTTAAATACATAAAATATATAGAATTGTCAAATTAACCGGTTATATTGAGAGCTATTAAAATTTTAAAATAAATCCACAGACTTATTAAGAGCTCTTGCTTAAAGATCACCATTTATAAGTACATAACAAATTGGAGAGTGTATAGAGGATGACAACTAGCATAGTGAAAGGCCATGACTTCATAGCATAACTAAATCAGTAAAAAGAAATTCATATTTTTAGCGTAAAGAATTGAGGACTAGAATTGGAAAGGTGAGAAAATGGAGAAGGAATTAAACATATTTGGTTTGTTCACAGAAATCAGAGCAAGGAACAATGAGTAGAAGGTAGAAAAGAGATCTGTTAAACTTGATGCATCCCACCCTAATTAAAAAAAAAAACTTTCAATAATTTGAGTTGTTTTAAAATTAAATGGTTTGCTGCAAAATGCAACATATTATACCTCTTTGGAAGCCTTCAAGAATAATATGGACAATCTTGTTAATTCCATCATCATGGCATCATTGTTATGGATTTGTCAGAGAAAATTCTTATGTTAGCAAATAACCTGATCAACAAGGTAGGTATTGATCGATTGGGGAAGAGCTGAGTGAACTGTGCTACATCACTGTATGCAATATTATTGTGTCATAAAAAAATGACAAATGTGAATGACAAGAGAAGATTTACATGAACTGATTTCTTTTTTTTTTTAATTTTATTTTATTTAATAATAACTTTGTATTGACAGAATCCATGCCAGGATAATTTTTACACGACATTATCCCTTGCAATCACTTATGTTTCGTTTTTTCCCCTCCCTCCCTCTTCCCCCCCCCAGGATGGCAAGCAGTCCTATATATGTTAAATATGTTGCAGTATATCCTAGATACAATACATATTTGCAGAACCGAACAGTTCTCTTGTTGCACAGGGAGAATTGGATTCAGAAGGTAAAAATAACTCGGGAAGAAAATCAAAAATGCAAATAGTTCACATTCATTTCCCAGTATTCCTTCTTTGGGTGTAGCTGTTTCTGTCCTACATGAACTGATTTCAAGTGATGTTTGAAGAACCAGGAAAACAATATAGACAATGAAAAAGCAATATAAAATAAAATTGAATGCTGAATAATTGTAATGAATTTTCTTGGCTCTAGAAAAGAGATGAAGCAGCAGTTTCTTCTTTTCAGCGAAGAGGCAAGAAACCAAGGGCACCAAATATTGTATATCCTATTAGGAATATCTGTGATGTCATTTGGTTCTACTTAAGTGTTTTTCTTTGGGACAAGGGAAGGTGCATGCAGTGGTGATAATTGGGGGAACATATGTTTAGAGATGTCTATTAAGTTAAAACAAAAACATCAGTAATGCTCTTTTAAATCAAATTTTAAGAAAAGTAATTATTTTGGCCACATTTCTCCTTTCCTTCCTTCCCCTCCTCCCTACTAAGGACTATGCCCATTATAACTGTCTCATACTAGTTATACCTATGTTTTCATCCACGTACTGCCAAAACTGCTGACCTCTGCCTATTGTAAATGATTCCCCAACAGTACAAACAGCCAAGGACATTAAATGCTGTATATCTCTTCCAAGGTTTTAACCTTTCATTTCCAAAGCAATTTTCCCATCTGAAAAGCAGAATTAAAGATGCTTACCTAGCTCTTAGGATTACTGTGTAAATTTGCTATTGTGGAGCCTGAGGACCAGTGTTTGTAAAGTACTTCAAAAGGATAATTACAATGATAGGCACATTTAGCAAACCCAGAGAATACTGCTTAATTTCTTTGGGTTACAAAGCTGATCACTACACATAAAAACCAAGCTTTTGCATGAATGGATAAGCCAGTTAGAGAACTTCCTGGTAGTCAATTCTGTGTGATATTATATTCAGTAATTAATTTTATAATAACTGGTGCACACATTAAAAAGTAGTCCATTTGCATAAAAAATTACTGCTTAAATGACAAATCAATTATTGCACACAAAGTCAATTATTACACACTTGTTTAAAAACTGAATATCATAATTAAAATTTGAGTAATTTGCTGTTTTTCCTATTCTAACACAAGTACAGTAATTAGTATTCTGCTTCTATAAGATTAAGTATTTCTAAAAAGTCATTAAAATAAAAATTCCTAAATGTAATGAATAGTAAATGTATAACAATTGTAATATTTTAAGAAGTCTTTTTTTAAATATAGAAATGCTCATTCAATCCATTTTTCCTTCCTTGAGTAGATGACAGAAATTCACTTTTCTTCTTTTGGAAGAATGGGGGTTCAGAGGATAGGCTGGAACAAACTTATTATTTCATTCATCTACATTTAGTCTTACAAAATTGCCTAGGACATTGCAAAATTAAACAGTTTGCCAAAACTGGCATTGCAAGAGGGAGAACTTGAAATCAGGCCTTCCTAAATTGAAGTCCAGTCTTCCTAAATCCAATGCCAGCTTTCTAGATGCTATACCATCCAACCTCTCTTGGAGACATAAACCAAAATCCCAATCAGCCTAAGATTTCATGGCCCTAAAGGAAATTTTTTAAAATTTCTATGCTTAGAATTGTAAAAAGCTTAGACTTTGAAGACACTTTTGGTCAACTACTCATTTTAGAAATGAGGAAACTAAGATTTGAGGAAAGTTAAGCAACTAGCTGAAAGTTGCATATTAATGTCAGAGTGAGATTAGTATATAGATTTTTCTCTCTTGAATATTGGTCTATCCCCCATTGACTTTTTTTTACTTCCTGAAGGATAGGTAGATGTTGAAGCCTAAAAGACAAATTTAGATAAAGTTTTTGCCTAGCTAATAGATTAAATAAACAGTATCCTAAAATTTCAGAAGTACTATATAACAGGGATTCTATGGCTAACTCTAATTATGAAATTTACCCAAATATAATATAATTCCCAATCCTAATGTTTTCAAATTTTTGAAAGAAAAATTAAAAGTAAATGTCAATGAGACAATTGATAGATTAAAGAATTCTAGATAGAAAAAACATTTTAAAAAGGTAATGAGCATTAAGCACTCACTATTTGCCAAACATTGTGATAATACATTCACATAATTAAAATAAAAATAATTCTTGCCCTCAGGAAGTTTAGATTAATTATAATGTGAGAAACTGCCTATGTAACCAGCAACTACAAGATAAATGTAGAATAGATGGAAAGCTGTCTTAAAGAAGAAAATATTATGAAATAAGGGAACTGGGGAGAAGGAACATTGGAGGAGGTGGCACTTGAGTTGAAACTTAAGGAAAGCTAAGAATTGTAGTGAGGAAAGAAAACATTTTAATGAAAAGGTATAGAGATAGAAGATATAAAAGAATATATGAAGACCAGGAAGTTGAATCATGAATGTATTATAGAGCAGGTAAAATCAATCATGTGCTAAAGGATTAAAAATATAGAAAAGTTCTAACAAGCTTTAATTACAAACAGAATAACTTATGTTTGATTTTGGAGAAAATTGGAAACCTTTGTAGTTTATTAAAGGTAGATGGCACAATAGATAGAGAACTTAGCCTGAAATTAGGAACACTCATCTTCCTAAATTCAAATCTGGTCTCAGACACTTAGTAGCTATGTGATCCTAGGGAAGTCACTTAACCCTGTTTGCCTCAGTTTCCTCATCTGTAAAAATGAGCTGGAGATGGAAAAAAAAACAAAAAACTTCAGAATGGTTGCCAAAAAAAGACCGCCATCAACAATAACAAACCCAAATGGAGTCACAAAGAGTCAGACATGACCAAAGATTGACTGAATGCAGCATCAAAGTGACAAGAAAGATCAGGATTAAAAGTAGGGAATTGATTTAGCAATTAAGAATTCATGGGCAAATATGAAAAGATACTCCAAGTCATTATTAATCAGAGAAATGCACATTAAAACAACTCTGAGATACCTCAACACACCTGTCAGATTGGCTAGAATGACAGGGAAAGATAATGCGGAATGTTGGAAGGAATGTGGGAAAACAGGGATACTAATACATTGTTGGTGGAATTGTGACTACATCCAGCCATTCTGGAGAGCAATTTGGAATTATGCTCAAAAATTTATCAAACTGTGCATACCCTTTGATCCAGCAGTGTTTCTACTGAGCTTACATCCCAAAGAAATCTTAAAGAAGGGAAAGGGATCTGCATATGCACGAATGTTTGTGGCAGGTCTCTTTGTAGTGGCCAGAAACTGGAAACTGAGTTGATGCCCATCAATTGGAGAATGGCTGAATAAATTGTGGTATATGAATATTATGGAATATTATTGTTCTGTAAGAAATGACCAACAGGTTGATTTCAGAAAGGTCTGGAGAGACTTACATGAACTGATGCTGAGTGAAATGAGCAGGACCAGGAAATCATTATATACTTCAACAACAATACTATATGATGATCAATTCTGATGGACATGGCCCTCTTCAACAATGAGATGAACCAAATCAGTTCCAACAGAGCAGTAATGAACTGAACCAGCTACACCCAGCAAAAGAACTCTGGGAGATGACTGTGAACCATTACATAGAATTCCTAATCCCTATATTTTTGTCCACCTGCATTTTTTATTTCTTTCACAGGCAAATAGTACACTATTTCAAAGTCTGATTCTTTCTGTACAGAAAAATAACTAAGACATATATACATATGTTGTATTTAATTTATACTTTAACATATTTAACATGTATTGGTCAACCTGCCATTGGAGGGAGGGAATGGAGAGAATGAGGGGGAAAAGTGGAACAAAAGGTTTGGCAGTTGTCAGTGCTGTAAAATTACCCATGCATATAACTTGTAAATAAAAAAAGCTATTTAAAAAAAAAAGAGAGAGAGTTCAAGATTAGAAGGGAAGCAATAAACTGGGAAAACATTTTTACAATTAAAGATTCTGATAAAGGCCTCATTTCCAAAATATATAGAGAATTGATTCTCTATAATCAAGCCATTCTCCAATTGATAAATGGTCAAAGGATATGAACAGACAATTCTCAGACGAAGAAATTGAAACTATTTCTAGCCATATGAAAAGATGCTCCAAGTCATTATCAATCAGAGAAATGCAAATTAAGACAATTCTGAGATACCACTACAACTTGTCATACTGGCTAGAATTACAGGCAAAGATAATGCAGAATGTTGGAGGGGATGTGGGAAAACAGGGACATTAATACATTGTTGGTGGAATTGTGAATACATCCAACCATTCTGGAGAGCAATTTGGAACTATGCTCAAAACATTATCAGACTGTGCATACCCTTTGATCCAGCAGTGTTTCTACTGGGCTTATACCCCAAAGAGATATTAAAGAAGAGAAAGGGACTTGTATGTGCACGAATATTTGTGGCAGCCCTCTTTGCAGTAGCCAGAAACTGGAAACTGAATAGATGCCCATCAATTGAATAAATTGTGGTATATGACTATTATGAAATATTATTGTTCTTTAAGAAATGACCAACAGGATGATTTCAGAAAGGCCTGGAGAGACTTACATGAACTGATGCTGAGTGAAATGAGCAGGGCCAGGAGATCATTATATACTTCAACAACAATACTATACAATGATCAATTCTGATGAACGTGGCCATCCTCAGCAATGAGATGAACCAAACCAGTTCCAATGGAGCAATAATGAACTGAACTAGCTATGCCCAGTGAAAGAACTCTGGGAGATGACTAAGAACCATTACATTGAATTCCCAATCCCTATATTTTTGCCTGCCAACATTTTGGATTTCCTTCATAGGCTAATTGTACAATATTTCACAGTCTGATTCTTTTTGTACAGCAAAATGACAGTTTGATCATGCATATTTATTGTGTATCTAATTTATACTTTAATATATTTGACATCTACTGGGTCATCCTGCCATCTGGGGAGGGGGTGGGAGGAAGGAGGAGAAAAATTGGAACAAAAGGTTTGGCAATTGTCAATGCTGTAAAATTACCCATACATATAACTTGTAAATAAAAGGCTATTTAAAAAAAAAAAAAACCAACAACAACAACAACAATAAAATCAAAAAATGTTTCCAGAAAAAAAAAAGTGGTGAGTGGTAAAAATGGAATCAGTGGCTTTTCCTACTACACTTTTAATAAGTAGAGAGATGGTAACTAGGGCATATTTTCTATTAATTAATCAATAAACTTTTATTAAGTGCCCCCCCAAAAAAAGAGTTCATGGGCGACAATAGTTTCAGTTGAATGATGAGATCTGAAGCCAGATTACAGAAGATTTTAAAAGGAGAAAGAAGAGAAGAAGTGGAGGCACTGGCTGTAAATGGTTGTAAATATTTTTCTAAAGTACTTTAGCAACAACAAAAATTCTATATGTTCCTATTATATGATAAGTAAAGCATTTTGGTAGACATTGGAGCAACATAATGATAAATGAGAAAGGATCCCTGCTTTCAAAGTAGTTTACTTGAACTCTAAAAGAGAAAATGAAAGATATATAGAAATAATATAAATTATAACATGACAGCGATGTGCAAAACCCTATGAAAATTTAGGAAGAGAAAGATTACTTCCAGCTAGAGAGATTATGGAAAGTTTCATGTAGGAGATGGAACTTAGGTTAGGTCTTGAAGACTGGGTAGAATTTTGGCAGAGTTTGTAGAGGCTGAATAGAGTACAGTCAACATGTAGGGAATGAAACAAGAAAAAAGCAAGGAAATAGGTAAAAATCAGGACATGCTCAGAGTATAGAAAGTAATTCAGTTTATCAACAAACATTTGCTAAATTCTTTCTTTGTACTAGGTACTGTGTCAAGTATTAGGGATCTAAAGTATAGCAAAATAGACCCAGTCTTCAAGGCAGTCCCATCCTACTTAGAGAGACAGCATGCAAAAGATCAAGTACATATAACAAACATGGTGAAGATGGAAATAATTTGAGGGTTATTTAGCTGGGGCATGGGGAAACAAGGAAAGGCCTCCTGCAAGGGAGAGATATGAAGTCAAGGAAATTAAGAAATAGCTTTAAAAAAGAAGAACATTCAGTATATGGTGGTCAGTCAGTGCTAAGTCAAGGAGATTGGAGATGGAGTGCCATGTGTATGGAACAGCAAAAAACAGTATAGATAAATTCTAGATGGAAAGAGGAATAAAGTTTATGAAGACTAGACAGGAGGGAAAGGACAATGTTATGAAAAGAAATGGGGGAATAAATATATAGAGAGCAATTACTATGTTCAAGGCATTATGCTAAACATTTTACAAATATTATCTCATTGAAATTTCACAGCAACCTTGTGAGGTAGGTGTTGTTATTATCTTCATTTTAAAATTGACTAAATTGAGACAGGCAGAGGTTAAATGACCTGTGTAGAATCCTACTGCTAATAAGTGTCTGAGGGTGAATTTGAACTCAGATCTTTCTGATATCAGGCCCAGTGCTCTATAACTAGTACCATAAAGAGTTGCAATAAAGAGTTTTAAATGCTAGACAAATTATTTTTATTATGGAGAGAATCAATGTAATTTACTGAGTATATAAAGTGTCATAACTAGATCTATTATTTAAGAAATTCTCTTTGGAAGATAAATGGAAGATCAATTGCATTGAGGAAAGACCTAAGATGGCAAGTACAATATACAGGCTCTTGTAATAGTAAAGACAAGAGGTGATGTGTGGTTTGTGATCACACCACCTAGAAAAAACTGCTTCTCAATAGCCTGATGAAGCTATTTACCCTGTTATCACTCTATATGCTTCTTGACTGTGAAATCTGAATTACCCAAAGTTGGCTTTCTTTTCAGAGACAAGTGGGCAAAGAATCTGGAACAACTATGTAGAAATTCTCCAATTAAGCACTATCTAAGGGAGAGCTCAGTCCAGACATGAGGCCTGCACAAGTGCTTCCAACCTTATGTTGGTAGTATAACTGATGTTTTCCTGTGACCCATATGTGTATATACACATATGAGATTATATATTCTGTGATCTCATTTTGGGAATTTCCCCCAAAATGCAAATCATATCCCATCTATGATTTCTTATCTTGTGAGACTTCTCCATATCTTCAGAGCTCCATTCTAAGATAGAAAAGGTACCATGTCATCTTCATAGGAGAAAATAGTACTATTTGAAATCATGTTGATAAATGGTTAATACTTTAAAAAAAAAAAAGTACCCTGACACACTTTTCAGTTTCATTGACATTATAAAATTTTTCTGTTCAAATTTAACAACTGGGTCTCTAATATGGCTCCATATATCACTACTTCCAATTTTCTGGAAAGTCAAGGATCAGGCATAGGATATGACCTAATTAAATAATCAGATAGAATAGATAGAATTTGAAGAGAAATTATTCATGAGGATTCCCTCCCATTTCCTTTCCCCAATAATAATAATTAAAAAAAAAAAAAAAGGAGTAGAGTCCAGATATAATGAGCCTGAGTTTAGAATATAAGGTAGGATGTTTGTTTGTCTGGGGGAGCAATCAGTGTTAAGTGACTTGCCATGGGTCACACAGTAAGTGTTCAAGGCCATATTTGAACTTGACATTTCCTGATTCTGGGGGCCACTACTCTAGCTGCTTCTATAAAATAGATTTTTTAAAAGTAGTAATCGTTAGATCTACCATGTCCTCAGAAAATTGGTGCAGGATAAGGGAAAAAACAGCATGCTTTGTCTACTCTTTCTGGTGGTTGAATGAGAGTACCATTACATATATACATGTACTAATGTTGATATTGATATTTTATTCTGTACTCAAGTGGGTTTATAATCTCATCAATGTGGATGTTCCTTCCAATTACATACATTAAGACCTATGTATGGCAGCCTATCCCATGTATCTTCTGTTCATGTCCTTTCCTAAGTAAACCATAGAAAATCTACCCAACAACCAAAAGATTTTCCTTGCTTTCTCCTGATATTGCTAGTATATTATAGAAAGGTGGGGCTATCCATCTGAAATCATTCATTTTAGCAAAATGGTAAGGCAATTTTCTTTTCCTTTCATATAATTCTTAGGACATCTTTTTTCCCCTTTCTTTCAAGTTCCTTTTTGGTTTATTTGTTGAACCCCAATCATATCACTCTTGTGCCTTTTTATTGGTCTCTTTGTGAGGCCAATTTTTCAATTTTTTTAACAATATTCTGATTTTCAAAACATGAAAAAACTTGAGTCTATAGTACAAACTCACAAAGAATCTCGATACATCCCTTAATCTATGCAGTTCACGACTCTTATGTGCTTTAGCTAGAAGTTGGTGTAGACAAAAAAATCCAATGCCTATTAACCAATATGTTGTCCAGCCTCTTTGAACCTCACTCGACAGTTTCTCAAAACATCTCCAGTGCTATGGTCAATGTCTATCTAGTGGTAGAAATTAATTGTAGGTCAATGATCTAGATTTCCATTCTAGGCAAAATTCTGAAATATTTTATTTTAAAATGTTCATTGAACTTGTCAAGAAAGAAGTTGTAATGACCAAAGGTCTGAATGGCTTTAAGAACAGATAATGAGAGATTAAAGTTATTAACTTTTTAATAGGAGAGAACAGGGAAATGTATTAAGTATAATTTATCCAAATGTTAGAAAAGCATTTGATAAAGACTCTTCTGGCATTTTGTGGAGTAGATGCAGAAATTTGGTCTGGACAACTCTATATTTAGGCAAGATAAGGGCTGAGGCAGCTAAGTAGTACAGTGGAGGTGGACACTGAGATCTGGAGGTGGAAAAATTCATCTTTCTGAATTCAGATCTAACTTCAGACACAAGCTGTGTGAGCCTGGGTAAGTCACTTAACCCTTTTTATCTTTTCTTCATTTGTAAAATGAAATGGAGAAGGAAATGGCAAACTAGCCCACTATCATTATCAGGAAAACACCAAATCACATCATGAAGAATCTGATGAGACTGGAAAATGACTGGTAAAAACACACACCACACACACACACACACACACACACACACACACACACACCAAGAACTGGACCTAAATGCCAGTCATTAATGGTTCCTTATCAACTAGAAAGGAAGGCTTTAATGGAATACATCTGGGATTTGTCTTTGACCTATCCAGTTTGATTTTTCTATGACTTCCACAAAGACAAAGACAGAGTAAGCATAAGATGACAGGATCCAGAGATCTCAATAGGTCAGAACATTGGAATAAATCTAACAATTCAAACAAGACAAAAATTAATAGGAAAACCTATAATCTTACAATTGAGAGTTTAACTTCACCAGCACAAGCTCATAAGAATCATTCTTCTTGATATAGAAGAATTCTATAGAGGAAAGGAATCTTAGGGACCATTTGATCTAATGTTCTCATTTTACAGATAAGGAGAATTGGGACTAGAAAGCAAAAAGATCTGTATTGAATCAATAGGATGACATGACAGTCTTCAAACAGTATGATCTTAGAAGATGTCAACATAAGAATAAGATCCAAGACTACAAAGCTAAGAATCCTACTATACTTTGCAAAAAGTATACTATTTTGGAAGGAATATTTTCAAGTTCTGAGCATTACATCTTAGTAAGATTGATTAAAGGACCTGAGGATGTTTATCCTAGAGAAGAAAAGACTTAGGGGAGACATAATAACTACCTTCAAGTATTTAAATCAGAGTCATGACAAAGCCAAGGTAAGAGAAAGACTTGCCATAAACTAGAAATAACTAAAGGGTACCCCCCAACATGTATAAAATGTGAATCAAAAAAAAAATGTAGATCTACTATCTGAAGCATGCTGCTGGTAGAAGGGAGGGTGTGTGTGGATTTTATATTCTTGCCTCAGGCACAAGTTTAGCTAGTTACCCTGCAGATCTAAAGGGCTGTCACATGGAAGGCAAATAAGATTTATTCCACTTTGCCCCAGGAGGTAGAACTAGTAGTACTGGATAGGAATTTCAAAGAGGCCATATTTTGAGTCAAAGTAAGAAAAACTTCTCAGGTAATTACAACTATCTAAAAATGAAATGTCTCCTTCTCTTTCTCCCCATCCTCAGGTAATGGTTTCTCCTTACTACAAGTCTTCACAAGGGTTCAGATGGTCATTTGTAGAAGCCATTCTTCATTAGATGCAGGTTGGGACAAGATGGTCTTTGAGATCTCTTTCAATTCTGATATTCTGTGAGAGGGAATTTGCTGACACTCTGAGGAAAAAAGTCAGTTATTTGGGAAATGGCTACTAGAGACTGTTCTGTATTTGAATTATATCTCTTGTGGACCTGATTTAGAGGTATTCCTAAGCTACAGTGCAACACTTTTAGGATCCTTCACTACAAGGATGTTGGCAGCACCATGGAATCCAAAAGTTTAGGAGAAATCATGCTTCTCATAAGATGACTCTTTGTGATCCCATTTGGGTTGTTTTTTGTTTGTTTGTTTGTTTGTTTGTTTGTTTGTTTTTTGGCATTGAAACTGGAGTGGTTTGCCATTTCCTTCTCCAGCTCATTTTACAGATAAGGAAACTAAAGCAAACAAGGCTAAATGGCTTGCCCAGCATTACACAGCTTGTAAATGACTGAGGTCAGATTTAAAATGAGTCATCCAGTTTCCAAGTTCAGTGCTCTATTCATTGTGCCATCCAGCTGCCCATTTTAAGATGAATACTTATGTACCTTAGTTTTGGATTAGAGCACCTTTGAAAGTAAATAGAACATAGCATCACAATATTGTGAGTTATAAGAGACTTTAGAGATTTTCCAGCCTAAATCTTTCTTTTGATGCAAAAGGAAACCATGGATCAGAGAGATTAAGTGATTTAGCTAAACTCACCCATCCTGAAGAAAAAGTTGTGAAGTGGGTGAAATTTGTTCAGTTTGTAGTAGTATGTTAGAAAGCTGATTCTCACTGGCTTTTTGAAAGCATTCTAGTGTCTGCCTTAAGGTTCTCTGCCTTCAGGAAGTTTTTTTTCTTAATTTTTATTTAGTATGTGGGTATGTGGGGTAGTGTGTGTGTGTATGTGTGTGTGTGTGTGTGTGTATTTTAACACCTTTATTTTCCTACACCTCAGAATTTGTACATATATATATATATAGAATGGAATCCAACTCAATTCTTTTAAGTAAGAACTCAATTTACAGTGAGGAAGAATTAAGCTTGTATCAGTCTCAGACACTTACTAGCTGTTTGATTCTGGGCAAATCACTTGATCTCTTTGTGGGGTTTAGAATTAAAAGGAATTTTTTAAGTTGTCTAGTTCAATCTCCTCTTTTTCTGGAAACAGAGGTCTGAAGAAGCAAAATAACTTATGCAAGGTAGTAAATGGAAAGATCAAGATTTGAATTCAGGACATCAGATTCTATCTTCAGTGCTCTTTCAAATGTACCACAAAGTCTCAATGTCTGTGTCATTATTAAACGTATTGAATAACATTTGTTATTTTATAATCCTATGAATATAACTACTCTCCCTAATTGACAAAAGATACAATCCTATCTTTATGAATTTGACTGTCACACAATTTTGGAAGAAGTTGAGAGTCTGAAGAAGTTGCCACAAATCCAGAAATCAAAACAAAATTCAGGGAAAGAGAAACAGTGATGGCAAAAGATTGTCTCAGAGATTCAGTTCCTATGGCTTTAAGAAATTATTAGCATGTATAGTGGACACAAATGTCTTGGCAGACATTGGCTAAACCAGGCTGAGGGTAATCAGTGGGTCCATAGATGATTTGGGGAGTGGATATCTACCCCAAGCATATGAAGATTAACTATGGAACTGGGCAGACAAGAATAATTCATTACAACTATCATGAAGAAGGCCAAAGCAAGAACCTTGGAGTGTCTGAGATTAGTCATTCATTACATCCTGGGCTATCATCAGTTGTCCTAACTTTACTTTGGTCTTATCAATGGACTTTGAAGAATCTGCAAGAGAGTGACTCTGATTGACAGGGGTATGAAACTGTGTTCCCTTTTGATTTAAAATTAATACTCTGAAATTCTGTCTCCCTTTCTCTTCTCCCCACCTCCTCCTCCCCCTCAACTCCAGAGAGTATATGAAAGCATATCCTTCTGGCTGGGCCTTTTCTAAGGCAAATCACCGCAATGATACAGACCCTTTTCAGGAAATTCCACATTCCAGAAGCCTTCAAAAGGTGATTTCTATTCAATTGGAATCTAGGCCTGGGGACTTTGGCTTTCTTTTCAACCTGAAACCTGAGCTTCAGATTTTCCTATTAAAGGATATTTTTAAATTCCTGATCCTTGCAAAAGTCCTGAGTAAGGCATAACTGCCTGCCAGCAGTCCTGTCTGCTGACTCAGTGCCAGCCTCCATTTCCCTAATAGGACTTTGCCACTGAAGAAGTCAATTTTTCTAGCAAAGCTGACTTCTTATCCAACAATAAACTTCCCTTTTTGCCACCTAAAACTCTTCAGGTTTGTGAATTCTTTCATGAAGGACCTGGACCAACCCAAAGGAGATTTCCACAACTCTGAACCCCACTAGAACCCCATCATTATAACTGTGCAACTGTGCCTCACTTAAATCCATCTCACAAGGGAGTTGAAACTACCATATGATATATTGTTGGTCCCATTTGAAAATGAAAGATTAACAATTAATATCAGGTTATTATACTATATTGAATTTTGACCACATATGCTCAATGTCATTAACATTTTTTAATTTTTTAAGTTTCTTCAGTTGAAGAGTTCTTGCTGCTCTTGCCCTCATTGTACTTCATGGCAAAGGCTATAATGGGACCTGATGCCTTTTATTAGCATGTGGACTCCATGGCAGGAACCATTTTTTTTTTAATCTTTAGTCCTTAATATTTAGAATAGAGTATGCCACATAGTAGGTGCTTAATAAATTATTAGTTGACTGATCCTGTGCACATTTGGTAGAATGGTACCAATTTAGAATAGATGCAGTAAGAAATGACACATTTCCACCAGATTAACATTTTGTCCCTGACGTATTTTTTTCATGTAACTTCCCTGCTCATGAATTTTGAACAGCTTCCCAGTGTGAGAGAATATTATCTAAAACTGTTAGCCTGGAACTCAGCGTTCTGTAAAGAGTACTGAGTTGCCATCTGAAGATTTAAATGTGAATCTGAACTCTGCTACTTACTAGATATATGCATCTTGTTAATCCATGGAACCTCTCTGACTTCAGTCTCCTCATCTGTAAAATTTGAAGATAATACTTGAACTATCTACAGTTGTAAGAAAACTGTTTTTAAACTTCCAAGCACTATAGAAATAAAAAGTATGAGTAAGTTATTACTATCTTGTCTTAACTTAGATGCCTAAACTTATTTTTAATTAAGACCAAATCCAAGGTTTCTGCTCTCCAGAGATTACTCTCCTCAGAGTTCCCAGCATATATGATATTTATGTTTTGAGATCTTCATTTGCGTTGTTCTTCACCCTCTTCCTATGCTCCCCAGAATGCCCTCCCTCTTTCCCCTCAACTGATTCAGACCCTATTAATTTGCCTAAGTCCTACCTACTTCAAAAAGTTTTCTGGATTATTCTAGCCCATATTATTTTCCTCCTTCTCTAACCACCTATGACACCTGGAAATTTGTTATACCTTATTACTTAATGGTTTATGTCTTAGATCTTCAACTAGATTATTATTTTCTTTAAGGCAAGAACTGGGTTTTATGCTTCTTTGAGTGGTGCTGGGCACAGCACAGTGTGGGTGCTGAATGATTATTTGCTGAATGAATGAATGAAGATTTTACAATTCTAGAAAGTGCTGACCATAGAGATGTCCAACAAAGCAAGTAACAAAATTAGGAATGCCTCAGACTATAAGGTAAATTTGTTGTGTAATCGTATTGGAGTCCCAAAAGAATGGATTGGATTTTGTATTATTCCCATATAAATAGAGATAAAAGCCTAGGGAGCTGGGAAGAGAAAGATGGAGACTGTTATAGAAAATTAAATTAAAATCCATTACCTTTGCAGGAATACCCTAAGTGGGGATCAAAGGAAAAACTGTTAGTGCTGGGGAAAACAAAACAAAAAAAAAAAAAAAAGCAAAGAAGGAAGGAAGGAAGGAGAGAAAGAAGGAAAGAAAGAAAAAGAAAGAAATCTCATTTATCTCATATCACAGAAGAAGAGAAGAGCATGTTCTTATTCCAACTTTGATACTGTAAGACCTCAATGTTGTTATCTGGAGTCCCTGTGTTGTGTTCATCTGGAACAGAGAAAATTTGTGTTGTCAGGAGCATTTGAGTCTTCTAGATAGATAAGTAAGCCAAGTTCGCATAGCCTGAGATCAATTCTATTTTGTTCCTCTTTCTCTTTGGCTTTGGACACTTGGCTTTGTTACCTCATTTCAGATTATTACTGTTGCTTCCTATAGAACTATTCTTATGTTTCATATAGTTTCCCAGTTTACCAAACACTTGCATAATGCTATTTCACTGACTGCACTTAGAGTCAAAGTTTTCTTTGAGTGTTTTTTCAATGCTGGTGATAATGAGAGTAACTCAAATTGATAGAGTGTCTTATTGTTATCAATGCTTCATATTCCTGAAATGAGATAGAATATAATGGAAAATTATAAATTAAATATTTACCACTAGGCTAAGTTCTGGGGATACAAATTGTTGTTGTTTGTTTTTTGTTCTTAAAGAGTACCATGGGGTAGCTAGGTGGTGCAGTGGACAGAGTACTAGCCCTGAAGTCAGGAGGACGGGAGTTTAAATCTAGTCTCAGACACATAACACTTCCTAGTTGTGTGATGTTAGGCAAGTCACTTAACCCCAATTGCCTAAGGAAAAAAAAAAGTACCATGACAACAGGGAGATGATGCATGACATGCAAATGAATTGGATTTAAATGGAGCAGGATTGTGTAAGGTTACCAGCTTTACTTTTTCCTCCAGAGCCATCTGAGTCTTGTGGCAAAATATGGATCAGAACCACTGGAGATGGCCCTGGATGCTGTGGGAGACCTTGGCCATTTAAAAAATTTTAGCAGGTCTCAATTTTCTTGATTGAAGTAACACTGAATCAGTGATTAAATCTAGATAAGAAATGAGGCAGAGAAGGATTTCTTTTACCTAGGTCAAATATACACATACAAACCTACATTTGGTAAGGGAATATCCTCAAGGTTTCTGACAAACAGAACAATTGCTAATTACATTTACTCTGAGCCAAACAGGACTCAAACAATGCCTAAGTGGGGTTTGGTTTGGGACCTATTGTTGACTAATAAGAGCCTGAGTGATTTGGGTTCAATCCATAGTTCCTCAGAAAGAAAGAAAGAAAGAAAGAACCCCCAAGATGTTATTTGAGCTTTCTGAGATCAAAATTTACATTCCTTTAGGCAGAGCACTTATAAGTCAAGGATATGATACCCTAGGATATCATTACAAATAGAAAGAAGAGCAGTACCTGCTACCAAAAAGCTCACATTCTAATTAAGTGAGATGACACAAATAGGAGAGTTCAACTTCTGGGCAGATGGAAAGACCAAGGACCTGAGGTGGATTGTAAGGTCTAATAGATCTTGGAGAATAATGACAAGGCAGAAGATGACTGATGATTGTCATAAAAGAGACATGAGAAATCCACAAGCAGTTCTCTACTGCTAGGTCCCAATGAGTGCTAATAGTTCCATATATCTGAACTTATAATTATTATTGCTATTTTATATTTTATACCTTATAAACATGACATAAATTACATATTATATAATTAACTACATTATAATATGATTAGCCATTCAAAGTTATAATTATGTAAAATATGGTTATTAGTTCTAGCCCATTGAAAATGTGCAGTTCAAATAAAATAACTACTTCATCTTCACAGGATTCATTTTTTGGGAGACAGTGAATCTATTAGGATCTTGCTATATCTCAAAGTATAGAGAGGTGATTATACTACCTCACTTGAGTCTGATCTTGACATTTATGTCCATCTGTCAAAAGTCTTCTCCATTCAGTTATCTTAATTTCTGTTCATCAGCGTATCACTTCCAAGTCAAGGCATCCTCCTGATGTCATTAGTACTCCTTGAGAATGAAGGATGAATAAAACAATAAACAATAATCTAGTCTTTCTTAGTGGGTGTTGCCTCAGACAAACTGAGACCTAGAAAAAAATCTTAGCTTAAAAAGGCCTAGGTCTCCAACTGCATACAGAGCTATCTCCATTCATCCTTACATATGTCTTACCACTAACAGCAGATGACTTTGTAGGAGTGAGACTTATGAAGTTGTCAGCCCTCTTTCACTTAAATTTAGTTTAGTATTTGGGAGTCAAGACACCACTCTTCTGTGTTCATTGATCCCTCTTAAGAATGAAGAAACATGATGTAAGAAATGATAGAGGAGATGGTTTCAGGAAAACCAACCAACCAACCTGGGGAGACTTATATAATGACAGAAAAATGAGCAGAATTTGGAGTATATTATATATAAGTAAAAATAATACTGCTTTGATGATAAGGGAAATAATTAATTTTGGACTCCTTGCAATCAGTAATCAATTTGATAGAAGCATGACAAAGTTCTATATAGAAAGCCCCAGAGTGTAAGTTGTAGGTTCTAAGTTGACTTGCTTAACCATTAAACCAGGAAGTTTACTAAAAGCCCTCCACCTTGTTTTGCCTTGTGATGATGACCAAGCCCAGTTTGGCAGCGATGACAATTACACGGAAAATCCCCCAAAATATTTTTGGACCTCTGGTTCAATCACTTGTCAAATAGAAACCCTGTTCGGGCAGCAAAATGTAATATTCTTCTCTAAAATGTAATCTTCTCTTGGTGAGGTTTCCTTGAGGTCTCTGGAGGCAGCCTTAGTTTCAGTTCTGTAATCACCCCAAATGCAGTCAGGAATTAAATTCCAAATGCTTTATTGTCTCCTTCAAAGTCTTGCCTCCTTAACTTGGGATGTGGCTAGTTTTCTGGAGGTCTTCCAGATCTTGGTTTCAGTGTTTTCCACAGGACAGCCTGCCACCACTTCTCTGTCTTCTTTAGTTCTCCCCGACTGCCTTCTCTGGCTTCTGAATTTCCCCCATTGAATCCTGGTTGAGGCTCCTAACTTATGTATGTTCTCTTAAAGGTGTGAATCTTGTAGAACTATAGTAAGTACTGAGAGAATTGTTAAGTACCGTTCTAAATAATCATTGTCTCTATCAATTCTATTGATGTAGCACCTTGTTTCAAGTTCTGACCCATTACAGATTACCATTTAGATCATTGATGCTGATAGCTTGTACCATTTCCTCTTGTCCAAATTAAGATATTTCTTGTTTTACTCAACTTGTGACTCTCCAGATATATTATTATACTTATTCAATGGAATTATTCTGTATTTGGTATAGCTGTTGCAGAATGACTGGACATCTAACCCTATAAAAATAGAGCCTTGGAAGGAGGTGATATCTCAGATTGTAAGGAAGATCTGAGGTCCACTTCATTAGAGGGAACTATGAACCCTTTAATAAAGTGTCATTGCCTAATATCTCTGCCTCAGTCTCTCTTATTGTGGGATAATTTTAATTTCTACAATGAGGAGCTGTGAAAAACTTAGTAATTAATCAATATGGGACCCAGAACAATTTGAAAAAACTCAAAATGAAACATATTATCCACCTATAGAGAGAAGACTGATGAATTCTGAGTGTATATTCTTTTTTCTTTCACTTTTTTGGCCTTTTTTTTTATAACATGGCTATTATGAAAATGTTTTGTATGACTTTATATGTAAAATGGGTATCCTATTTTTTGCTTTCTCAATGGGAGGAGAGACTGCAGAAAAGGAGTGATTTTAGAACTGAAAATAAAACAGAAGTAAAAAAAGTATCAAAATTATGAACTTATCAATAAAAATGGAAAGATCTATAATAGTGTTAAGATTACAGAGTGTGGTCTCTCCATACCAGACCAACAAAATAATGGGGTTCAGCCACCAAAGGATGGAGTACGGGGTAATGCCCAGGAAGTATATTGTCTCTATGGGCCAGAATTTGTAGGCTTAGGAATCCTTCAAATCAAGGGGAAAAGATTTTATTACATTGCTTAGAATGGGCCAAATCCATAAGCATTTTTTTAACAAGATACGGATTTTAGCTAATAACAGAGGAAAAGAGAGTTTCCCTAGCAGTAGCCAGGAGGAAGATGCCATTACAAAGCCAGGCAGCAGAAATATGCCATGGTGGACTAACACTAAAAAGGAATTTAGCTATAACAAGGAGTATACCATTAACTGGCAGACTAAATTTATAGAGGAGGATTCAATAAACATTGATTAAATACTTACTATTATGCCATAAAGGAGTTAAGGAACATCTACATTAGGAGTAAATCTTTTATATGGGAAATATAATGGGGGAAGGGACAGATTGACATTATAACTGTAATAAGGTAGGATTTCAGACACCTCCACCTGAGGTGGGACTGTAATCAAAAGTGCACTTTTGAATAAAAGGCCTATTTAAGAACAAAAGGCCCACTTCAGGTTGAGATGTTCCTATGAGTACCCTTCACAGCTTGATTCAAGGAATGATATAATCCTATTAATGCTTCAGACTTTCTTTGCTAACATTCATCTGGATCCTCATCAATAGTATGAAGCATATTAATAAGGATGAATGATGTATAATAAGTAACATAAGCAATATCAGAGATTTCTGATTTTTTTTAAGTGAATACCAAGATTAAAGAATAGACAGTATATGAACTATATACTCTGAAGGAAACTCAATATTACCTGGAGATAATAACATTAAGACACTAGATCCAAAAATCCAAGTCAGCATTAACAATCATTTTTAACCTGATTAGCTATCTTATAATGCCTCTGGCTTAAACTTTCTTGCCCTAAGGACCAAGTACATCAAGTTAATGACTTATACATTTCCTTCAAATTCTGAACAATATAATATAAAATATTTCCTTATCCTGGTGATTGAGCTAACAAAGAGAGATCTGGAAATTTTGTTCCTAAAGCTAACTTCCCTATAGCACAATTTGTGTTTATTCCATGGAGTTCAGCCTACTAAGAGACTTGTGCCTAGGATATTACTGAGGGCATTTAGAATCATAGATCTAAGAGAAGAAAGTATCTTAGATGCCATCTAATTTAAAACCCTCATTTTATAGAAAAGGAAATTGAGATCAAGAGGAAGGGGGTTAAGCCACTTGAGCAAAAGTAAAGAAGTATTGTTTCAAAAGAAAAATTTGGACCCAGATCTTATCCCAAAGCTAGAGCACTTTGCATTGTTCAATGCAATAGGTTCATTAACACTAAGGTCCAACAGGGCCTCTTATGTAGCCTCCAGAAAAGAGTAGATGAGTAATGTTTTTTCCCTGTTCTTGTTTTTCTCTTTTAGTTTTTTAATTTAGTTTTTTTTTCCTATTAGAGAGAAAAGACAGAATGAGAACTTTATGATATCATTGTCTTAAAACTTCACCTGCCATGTTTAATCTAGTCAGGTTATAGAATGTTTTTAATAATCTCTGTTTCCATGAAAGTAGAAGTCAGTTTATTCAATGCATTTTGTATTTTAAACTGCTATATTTGCGTTCCAGTTTTCCACTGTTCAAGAAATAAATCAGTTTTGAATCAAATAATTATTTTGGTTGCCTTTTTGAATAGAAAATCAAGTCTACAAGTCTCATTGTTATTTTGTTATGCCACAGTTCCCTTTTAATGTCCTGACCCAGTTTCTCCAATTGTCCTATTTAGTTACTCTGCCTCAGATTATAACCTTTCCCTTTTAATGTTTGATGAGATAAAGGTTTTATATCTTTAGACTATAACCATTCCTTAATGTTTGACAGGATAAAGGTTTATCCATTGTAGACATCATTAGAATATCAGTAACCTCTCCAGTACCTCCCTCCATTGTGTCATCCTAGGTGCTTCCCCCCATTAGGTTATCCCTGTCTAGGTACCTCCCCCATTATGTCATTGTTCTTGTTATCCTATAAAAATCTTGCTGTCCTGATACTCAGGGCTAGATTCTTTGAGACAATTGTCTCATTCAGCCCTGTGACCAAACATGGATCATTTGGTCCCAGAAAATCTCTCCATTTAATAAATTATTAAATTGTTCTCTAATCTCTGTCTTGTTCATTTTCTCTGGCATTACATTAGGTGCTGTTGATGAATAAACTGAAGCAGAAAATATTTAAATGACTAGTAAGTGTTTGAGGCTGGATTTGAACTTTGGCCTTTTTGACACCAAGTCCAACATTCCCTGTACTCTGCCATCTGCAAAAGGTAACTGGAAATTAGATGAGAAATGCCAAAAATGGTTTGAGGAAGCTAGATAGTATAGGCAATGGAAGCCTTGAGTCAGGAAGATTTATATTCCTGAGCTACTTAATCCTATTTGCCTCCCTTTGTCTCATCTGTAAAACAAGCTAGAGAAAAGAATGGCAAACCATTCTATTATCTTTGCCAAGAAAACCTCATATAGGATTATGAAGAATTAGGTATGGATGAAAAGGACTGAACAATAACAAGAAGAATAACTAAGTGGTCAGGCTCCAAACAATGGTTAAATAAATCCTGTTTACATCAAGAACACTGCATTCAAAGTTAAGTGAGCTCTATTCCTGTCCTGGCTTTGCCAATTCTTGGCTATGCAACCTTGGGAAAGGCAAATTACTTCTTTGAGTATTTCATTATCGGTAAATTAGACATAATAATTGTCCAATGATGTTACAATATGACCTAGATGATTGGGGTTTGGATTTAGAATCTGGAAACCAGCATTTGTGTGCTGCCTTTAGTATATTTGACCATAGGCAATTGATTAACATCAATCATCCCCAGATTCCTCATTTGTAAAATAGGGATGATAATATACGCAGGTTTGTTGAAATGCTCTGATGAGTCAAATGTATGAAGTAATTTTCAAACTCTAAAAACGCCATATGAACATCTACTATTATAGGATTGTTATGATTTTCAAAAGAACTAAACTGTATAAATAACTGTTAGTAGTAAATGTTACATAAAGTCCTATGTAAATGTGAGATAACTATTACTAATAATAGTAATAGTGATTATTATTCTTATGGGTGATATGGTAAGATCAGGTTGGCATTTGGAGCAAGCACAAATGGAAAGCATGATTCATTATCACCTTTGTCCTTCAAAAACTTTTCCTCAAACTCATTCTTTAAGTACTAAGTACAGAAGTATCCTATTCATTCCTACATACCTAGGACGAAATGAAATTGGAAGAAAAAAAATCTGCTGGAAGGGATAAAGAACTTTGAAATTTTATGGTAATAAAGAAGTGATAAAAGTGGATTCGGCAGAAATATCTCACCAAATTAGCAATTCAGGGTTATATATTCTATTGAGAAACACATTCAAATTATTTTTAAAAATAAATTTTATTGATATCTTTTGGGTTTTTGTTTTTAATCTCATCATAATTTTCCCAATATTCCTCCCCTAGGCAGTAGATGGTATAGTGGAAAGAATACTGAGCCTGGAGTCAGGAAGACTCATCTTCCTGAGTTCAAATATGGTCTTAGTCACTTACTGGCTGTGTGACCCCAAGCAAGTCACTTAACCCTGTTTGCCTCAGTTTTCTCATCTACAAAATGAGTTAGAGAAGGAAACAGCAAACCATTCCAGCACCTTGGCCAAGAAAATCCTCAAATGAAGTCAAGAAGAGTTGAACATGACTGAAATGAAAGAACAATCTCAACCTCTCCCTAGCTCCCTCCTCCAGAGCTGTCCCCTATAGGAAATAATATTTTTGAATACAAAAGAAATTTATTTTTTGGTGATTGTTATTATATTTTCATTTTTCTCATTGTGTATATTGGTGTTTTTTTTTTTACTCTGTTTAATTTTTTCTATTACATTTCTCATAGATGTTCCCTTGATTTCTCCATGTTCATCACATTTGTTTCTCTCTCTTTTTTTTAACAGCACAATTATGCTCCATTAAATTAATGTATCACAATTTATGTAACCATTTCCCAATTAATGGATATCTACTTTCTTTCCAATTCCTTGCTGTAGGGACTGTTTAAAAATATATTTTTTAAATATGAAAACTTCTTATCAATCCCCTACTTGGGGTATAAGCCTAGTAATGGATTCCTGGGGTCAAAGATTTTGGATGTTTTAATCACTTTATTTGCTTAATTCATGACTGCTTTCCAAAATTGTTGTGCAGACTTAGAGCTGCACTAACAATGACTAGTATGCCTATCTTCCCACAGCTTTCTAAGATTGATTATTCCCATCCTTTAATCTTTGCCAATTTGTATGAAGTAAAGTGAAATCTTAGGGTTGTTTTGATTTACATATCTCTAATTAGTAATTTAGAGTATTTTTTTTATCTGCTTTTTGATGGTTTATAATTCTTTTGAGAATTGTTTAGTTATGTTCTTTGACCACTTATCTATTTATCAGATAGTTTTTTGTCACACATTTGCATATGTATAGACATATATGCATATAAACATAAACATACAGATATCTGTAAATTGTACATCTTAAATACTCAATTTTTGTAAAAAAATTTTGATATCAAGTTTTTTAAAAAATTTGACCGCTTCCCTTTTCCAAATGCATTAATTTTATTTATATAGAAGCTTTTCAGTTTTATGTAAGTGGTTATCTATTTTTTTCTATAATTATCTCTTTCTCTTATTTGATTAAAAATATACCTTCTACCCTTAATTAAACAATGAGTGAAATGCTTTTTCTAATTTTTTTAATAGTATGATCTTTAATATTAAGGTCAATTATTCATTTAGAATTTGTTGTTGAATATGGCATAAAGTATTAGTCAATACTTAATTTCTGCCAGACTAGTAGACTCTAAATTTCCTCAGTGGTTTTATTAGAGAGAGAGTTTTTTTGCTAAGTAATTTATGTTTTTCTAGTTTATCAAATACTAGGTTATTGAGATCCATTTCTCCTTCTTATTTAGTCTGTATCATTGATTTAACTTTCTATCTTTTTAACCAAACTTGGTGGTTTTGATAACTGATACTTTGTAAAAGTTTGATGTTAGTCTGATTCCCCTTTATTACTATCTTTTTTTCTATTTATTTCTCTTATTATGTATAGTTTTTTATTTTTTTCCAAATTTATTTTATTATTGTTTTTAATTTTGTGAAAAACTTCTTTGATAATTTGATTGCTTTACATTAAATTTATAAATTAACTTTAGTAGTATTATCATTTGTGTTATATTAGCATGGCCTAGCCATAAAGCCCTGTATATTCCTCTAACTTTTCTAGTAGTTCCTTATTTCTGGAACACATTACAATTTTATCTATACTAGTATTTAATGTGCTCTTGTAGGTTGATCTGCATGTATTATCTGTATTTTTTATTTATTTAGAACAAGATTTGTCTTTCTATTATTATCTTTTGAATTTTGTTGTTATTATTTAGAACTATTGTTGATTTTTAAAGGTTTGTTTTGTAGCCTCCAACTTTGCTGAAGTTATGGTCTCAATTAGTATACTTACTAATTTGTTAGGATTTTTAAAGAAAATCATCGTGATTTCAGAAAATAAAGATACTTTATTTCATCATCTATATTTACATTTTAAATTTCTTTCTTTTGTCTTATAGCTATTGCTAAAATTCCAAAGGTATACAAAACAACAGAGATAATTTATTGTATTGCTATTACTACTATTATTTACTTTATTACTTTATTGTGAGAGCTTCAAGTTTTTCAACATTACATATGATGTATGTTTTTTTTAATGATGTTAAAAAAGGTCTTTCTATGCTTCTGGTTTAGGTATTAAAACCATATTTACATTATAAACTAAATCTAGTAAGATTCCTTCCTTCTCAAATTTTTTTACTGATAATTTGTGTAATACTGATAGTTTGTGCATTTTGTTCTGTGCCTTTTGCTTGTGCTCCCTGAACCAATTACAATTTTTATTGCATTATGGTTTATAAAGAATGTCTTCACTATTTCTGCCATTGTTGATTGTTTGTACTATTTCTGTATTATAGAACATGTTTGACTTTTTTAAAAGTCTCATACAGTCTTAAGAAATTCATATTTTTTTAGCAGTGCCACTTAGAATATACTATGCTTTTTCTTTTAGTGTTAGTTTCTCCAGTAATTAGTTCCATTTTAAATTTTTCTATTTATTATAAAATGTTCAAAGCTGAGAGATGGACAACAAATTCTCATGAGAGTATTTTATTTGTCTCTATGTCTTCTTTGTAATTCAGTTAATTTTCTTGTGTGAATTTAGGTGCTAAGGCTTTTAGAGCATATAAATTTAATATTGATATTGGTCTGTTGTCTTTGGTGCCTTTAAGAACAATGTAGTTTCCTTGCTTATTTCTCTTTTTATTATGAATATTTTTTTTTTGCTTTTTCTGACAGAATGATTACAACTCTTACCTTTTTTGCTACACCTAATGCAAGCTTTTTGTCCCTTTTTTCTAGCTCCTCATTTTTTATGTGGTGTATATTTTTAAATGCTTTTTTTTGGGGGGGTAAAGGATTGTACAGTTTTGTTTTTTAATCCATTTAAATACTCTTAATTATTTTATTGAATTATTTAATTCATATTTAAAATTATGAGAATTAGTTTATATTTTGCTTTGTCGCTACTGTTTTTCACCAAATTTGGGTTTTTCCCCTATAAGTTTGATGTTCATGTCAGTTGTGTCCAACTCTCTGTGACCCCATTTGAGGGTTTTCTTGGTGACATTGGAGTGGTCTGTAATTTCCATTTCCAGTTCATTTTATAGATGAGAAAACTGAGGCAAACAGAGTTAAGTGTTTTGCCCAGAGTCACACAGAAATGTCGGAGGCTCTGTAACCACTTGTCTCCTAAATTATTTTAGTTTATCACACTTAAAGGCAACCCTATTTCAGGCGACTCTTCTCTTTATCTGCAAGCACTTCACCTCCTATTTCTCATTCTAGTGTTTGGCATTTTGTTTAACTTATCCATTCCATTTTTCTTTTTTCATCGTAATTGACTCTTCTTTTTTTTTTTTCTTTTCCAGTAAGTAGTGAAGTAAAATCCTTTTACTGTCTCCCCCCCTTCAAATTGTCTTGTTCATTAGTTTTAAAAATTCATTTCCTGTGGTGTTTTTAAAAAAATAAAAACAAATTGTCTTTTCTTCTCTTCATTATTTCTTTCCCTTTTCTGACTATGTTGGGCTTTTATTTTTTGATTCGTAGCCATTGTACATATTCAGTCCTTTAATCTCTATCATTCCTTATACAGGTAAAACTTCTAGGATACCTATTTTGAAACCAAAGCTATCTATAGTCATAAATTTGTTTTAAATTGCTATTGATTAGAGAAATACAGACTCAAACATCTCTGAGGTACCACCTCATACCTATCAGATTGGCTAATATGAAAAAAAAAAAAACAATGATAATGGGATGTGGGAAAATTAGGATGTTAATGTATTATTAGTAGAGTTGTGAAACGATCTATTTTAGAGTTTTAGAGCTTGGAATGACACTCCAACAGTGCATACTGTTGGAATCAGAAATACTATTACTAAGTTTGTATCCCAAAGAAATCAAAGAAAAGAGAAAAGGATGTACATGTACAGAAATATGTATAACATCTCTTTTTGTGATGGCAAGAATTAATTGGATTTTGAGGGGTGGCTCATGAATTAGGGAATAGATGAACAAGTTATACATATGATTAGGATGGAATATTATGCTATAAGAAACAATGAGCAGGATGGTTTCAGAACAACTTGGGAAGACTTATGTGAAGTAATGCAAAATGAAGTGAGTAGATCCAGGTGAACAATGTACACAGCAACAGCAATATTGTATGATAATCAATTGCGAAAGATAGATTACTTTCATTAATTCAGTGATTCAAGACAATTCCCAAAGACTCATGCTGAAAAATGCCACTTACCTTTAAAGAAAAAAATCCCACAAATTCTGAGTATAAATCGAGGTATTTATTTTTCTTGTTTTTCCAACATGGCTTATTTAGAAATGTGTTTTGTATGATGGAAATATATTTTGCTTGATTTCATGTGTACAGATCATATCATATTGCTTTTTTCTCAATGGATGGTAGACGAGCTATAAGGAGGAAGAGAATTTTGAACTCAAATTTAAAAAAAAATGAATGTTAAAATAAATAATAAACATTTTAAAATAAATATAAAAAGTAGAAAAAACTAAGAGACAAAAATTAGGGATCTATTCTTGACCATTAAAACAAATATTAATAAATATTTTCATTCCACTCTTTTATATAATTTCTTTGCAATTTCTATGATAGAGATGATATTTTCCATGGTAGGAATTTTCCTATACCCATAATCGTGCAGTTCTTTATTAACATTTATCTACCTATGGCCATTTTACCACTCCCTACCCTCCTCCATTTTCCATGACTGAATCTATACCTACTCATTCCTCACAGTTTCAGTTACTCTGGTGTTCTGTTTCCTCTTCTCCTGAGGCAAGATGAGTAGTTTATGTAAAAATCAAATCCCTACAAATTACACTGCTCAGAAGAGCCCCAATTTCAATTATAAAATGCTTCTGCATGGGAGCATTTTGTTCTGGGATCCCTTCCCACCCCTGAAACAAGATTTCTCACTTTTTCTTCCTGTTTGCTCCCACTGTTTTTATCATAACAATTCTCCTGCAGAACTTCTTTCTAAGAAACATTATTTTCCTTTCATTGTTAACCCCTGTCTCAATTAGGGTACAACATATATCTCTATTTTCTTCTTTTTATATCTCCTTTTATATACCCTCCCATTCTACTGTTCCCCCCCCAAAAAAAAAATAAATTTGTCTGCTGTGGTGTATTGTGAATTTTAGTCCATGATGTTTTCAGAAGGGAACATAAAACCCTTTCTTGATCCTTTTATTCCTGTGAACTACTATCCTATGTCTCTTTTGCTCTTTGTGACAAAACTTCTTAAAAAGGCAATCAATGATAGATGCCTTCCCTTTCTTCTTGCTTTCCTCTTACCCCCTACAATTAGACTTTTGGCCACAACATTTCACCAAAACTGCTCTCACCAAAGTAACCATTGGTCTTTTAATTGCCAAATCCAGTGATTTTTTTTGTCAATTCTCATTCTCCTAAACTTCTCTACAATTAGTTGGCACAGTTGATTACATTCCTCTTACATGTTTTTGGTTCTCCACTTATCTATCTGATCTCTCATTCTTTGTTAAATTCTCATTCAGAACATATGCTATAGCCATCCATGTCCAAATGATCCTTTTCTCTTTTCTTTTTTACTGCTTCACTGGGTGAAGCTCATCAGCTTCCACGAATTTAATTACTATTTCTATTTTAAGGATTCTTAAATCTACCAATCTTACCTTAACCTTTGTGCTGATTTCCAATTTCATTATTTCTAACTGCATTTTAGACATGTAGATGTCTGAAGTCAAATATACATTTTAAACTCAGCAAACCAACATAAAATTCTTCTTTCTACTTCCCCTCCTCAAAAAAAAGTACATTTTCCCTTTTACTACTGAGGGCAATACTATCTAAATTTCTTTCCTGTCCATCAGACCTCAAAATAGTTTTCCTAAAGTGCAGGTCTAACTTCTACTAAGTCAACTTCAATGAGTCCCTATCATCTCCAGTATTAAATATAAAATTCTCTTTTTGGTGGTCAAAGCACTTCGCAGCCTATTTCCTTTGCATTCTTTTTATATCTCACTTTCCATTATATAATCTTTCATCCAGTGACTCTGACATCATTGTAAATCCACAAACAGGTCATTCCATCTATCAGCTTTGGGTATTCCTTCTGGCTATCCCCCATTCCTAAAATGTTTTCCCTTGTCATCTTAGACTACTGGCTTCCTTGTATTCCTTTAAATCCTAATGAAAATCAAAGGAAGTCTTTTCCAATTCTGCTAATGCTAGTAACTTTTAACTTTTAATTATTTCTTATTATTCTGTATTTAATTTTTTGTTTATATTTGTTTACTTGGTTTCTCATTAGAATGTGAACACTTTGAGGTAAAGGACTATGTTTTGCTTCTTTATTGTATTGTGCCTGCAGTCAGGAGGACCTGAGTTCAAAGCTACCCTCCAATACTTAACACTTCTTAGGTGTGTGAGTCTGGACAAGTCACTTAAACCCAACTGCTTCACCAAAAGAAGAAAAAGAAAAAAAAACTTCAAATTGCACTGAAAATTTAAGGACACTGTGTAAATGACTTAGATATCAACTGTTTTATCAAAAAATGAAAAGAAAATACCAAGTCAGTATCTTACTTTAGCTCAATGTTGCTAATGTCTTTCCTCATCATAGAAAGAATATGCATCATTGGAATTAAAGTTAGAAAAGACTTGACAGATTATCTAGTCCAGGGATTCTAACATATTATGTCATGAATCCCTTTGACAATTCATAAATGAAACATATTAATCCATTTTCAGAATAATGTTTTAAATGCCTAAAATAAAATATTTTGGAGTAAAAAGTAAATAATTATACTAAAATAAATTTGTATGAGTATTTTTAATTAAACATTATTGGACTCAAAATTAGAATCTTGATTAAATCTAATAACTTTTCTCTATTTCTTTCCCCTCCATTTTAAGAGCCATAATTGTTAAGATATTGTTAAGGGGAAATATAGGATCTTAAATTTTAATACTCATTAAAAATATTTTTTAAAAATCCCAAAGCTTTTAACTTATAATTGGCTACAATGCACCACTGATCAAAGGATGAGAAAACTAATCTATAGAGAGATAGCTTGACCTGTCATTTCCCTTATCATCCTCACTCTGGTGGCCACTATTATTGTTTCTTTCCTGTTATTGGATCATGAACTTAAAACTGTAGTAGTCTTGAGGGGTTACCTAGTTCAAAATTCTTATTTAACAAATGATAAAATTGAATCTCGAGAAGATTTCCCAGAGGTGACACAGAGAGGGATAATGTGAAACTAGAAATAGAATTTGAACTCAGCTCCATTGAATCCAAGTTCAATATTCTCTCACTCTGGTACCTCCCATGATCCTCTTTAATTTTCACTAGTGCCAATACTCACATTTTAATAATGCTTTACGTCCACATTTATGTCTCAGAGTGAGACTCAAAACACATGGGGTATGTAAAGTGCTCTCCCATGCATTAAAGGATTGCATAAATACAAGCCTCTTGTTAAAATGCTAGCAAGCAGAGATCAGAAAGTGCTTGGCCCTATCTTCTAATACTCATTAACAAGATTTTACTTTTAATCTCTAATAACCTATCATGAAGCTTTTCTCATTTAAGTTGCTAAAATTACTGGATCTCAGCATACTAAACAAATACATTTGTCTCAAGCTTTCTTTCTCTCCATTATTAATGCATTATGATAAGCTTTCTTAATGTTGGTGCCATTGTGCAAACAGGACTGTCACTTGGAGCAATGCTCACCTTTGTAAACAAATGATTCAATTAATAAGCTTCACCAGGGAATAGTACTTTTGACTTAAAGGTTGCCTTTCTCAGATTGCTTTATAAAGCAGCCTTCACTTTCCAGGATCCTATGACCTATGAGTATTCAGGATTTGCTAATGAAGTTCTCTGGCATGCTGATGTTGAATAAATATAGGAGACCATTTCTCTCTGCTGCTCTCACACCTCTTAATTGGAGGCAATACCAATTGGTCTGATTCAGCCTGCATTTCTCTATAATGAATGTGGTCATAAGAGCCTAGTGCAAGGCACATCAGGCAGGAAATATCAATTTAGAGGACCATAGGGTTACTTTAAATTGTACAGGACAAGGATTAATAGGTCATGAGTGACATGATGTATTGGCTTGAGAATTACATCACAACTAAAGCAAGTTTTAAATTGCAAGATACTGTGGTAAGAAATAACATTTTGCAACAGAGTATGTCTATCTGTGTTTCCAAAGCCACTTTTCTCAGCATAGGATTCATAGTTGTATCCCCAAGGATGTCAAATAACTAGAAAATGGTTAAAGCTTGTCAGTACAAGACCTCTTTTCCAGTTTCCTTGTCATCCCCTAGTTTAATTTACTATTAGTACTATTTTCTAGGTATGTTTACTCTTACCCCATGCCTATACTTCATGTTTCTTCTCATTAGGATTTAAAGTGTGGTTCTTTCTTAATTCTCTTTCTACTATCATCATCTCAACTTCTTAGACTCAGAGCCATTACCCAGAGTTTCTAATCTTAGCTTTTTAGATTCTTTCCCAACACAGGTTCTAGGATTCCAGCCTTACTGAACTAATTGATATATAATTATTGCTCTCTCCAACCAACAGAGCTTTCATGAAAATATGTTCTACCTCTATTACCCCAGTAAATAAACAAGAAAGACAAACTGCCCATTCCTCTACAGTTTAACTCAATTAGTGGCTAGACTAGGGGCCTCTAGGAATGCAGGTCTTACTTAAATACAACTTGGTAGTTTCTTGCTGGTCTTGTCAGAGATGTCAGTGGGAGTCTGCTGCAATAGTCATGGCAATCTGCATTAATGTGTAGGTTTTGTATAATATAAGTACATAGCCATTATCTTTTAGTAGAGAATCATACTAAACAGAAGACTAGGGGTACATAAACATGTTTAGAACTGTCAGAAAAAAAACTCATTTAATCACAAATGATTGGTGATCTTCAATTACTTGATCCTATTTCTTGAGGACTATAAGCTGGCAATCATACAAGAACATTAGAAATTCTGAACTCTATCCAATAGAAAGAGTCTCAGTGGATGTGAGAAATTCTCTTGTCCTCAAAGAACTAGATATACTTCTGTTCTTTAATGCTGACACTTCCATAGGTGGCAGAATTTGTTTGAATAGTCTAGAACTTTATTTCATATGCATTTATCCAATTACTCTCTTCAGTCAAGCCCTAAATACTTTTTTCCTTCCTTGCTGCATAGACATCTAAACATAAACTAATATAATTGATTATACGTTTACTTATCATAAAAACTAAAGAAATAAAATCAAATATATTAAAGTGAAAGTTATATTCCTGTGGCTATTCCTTGACCCATGTGTTTCTTAAACAATGTATAAGAATGCTCAAATTCAACTAAGTTCTTTTCAGGATTAAGCTCACTATGAGGTACTTTCTTTCTCTCCTTTATAGTGCCTTCCCTTTAATGGCGTCTTTCTCCTTACTCTAACTCTGGTTGATCTGTTAAACTCCTCTATGGGTCTAACCTGCCAGTCAATGGCTTACTCCCACAACAAGGAATGTTTCCTTTCTCCTGGGTAATTTTACATTCTCTTAGGGAACTTTTCTTTTTTTGCTAACTGTATGCTTTCCCAACTCTTATTTCCTATTTACTCTTCTGGTGTCTATTTTACCTTTATTTTTTTTTCCTGTAACCTCTTTTCCTAAATAAACCTGCCTTTTATTAAAAGAAAATAAATAAAAAAATGTGTAAGTGTTTCCAGGTGTTTTGAAAGTGTCTTACTCATCATATCTTATAGTATTCTATCACAATCGTATATTATTATTTGTTCAGCCATCCTCCTATTCATTGGCATCCCCTCTAAAGAGCTGAAACTGAATAGGTACACTGGAATCAGATAATTGAGCACTTAAGGCTAATTACCTATTGGACAATAATTATTAGCATATATTTGGAAAAATAGCCCTTCTCACTATTCCGTGCTGGCTCAATCTTTTGGTGTATACAGATAATCATAGGAGGGATTGGAGGGTGGAGTGAGACAAGCCAGATTCACTTTGCAGGAGGACCAGGAGAAGGATGGTTGTTGGAAAGCTTGTGGCAGTTTCATCCATCTCCTTTATTTCTCCCTCTAAAGACCAAGGGATTTTGCTTATCCTGACTTTGGCTGACCCTGAGGCTTCCAGGGAGCTAGCCCAGACTTTACACCCTCAGTTTCCAATTTTTGCTACCACAAAAAGAGCTTTGACAATTTTTTTTTTTTGTACAGCAGATTCTTTTCCTTTTTAAAACATTCTCTTTGGATACAGATCCAGTAGTGGTATTGCTCGGTCAGATGGTATACATGGTTTTACAGCTCTCCAGAATTGTTGGATCAGTTCAGAGATGATACCTCAAAGTTGCTTTAATTTTCATTTCTCTAACCAATAGAAACTTAGGAAATGTTTTTCACATACTATAGATATTTTGTTTTCTTCTCTTGAAAACTGCATTTTCATATCCATGGGAGAATGATTTGTATTCTTACAAATTTGATTCAGTTCTCTCTGAATTTGAGAAAGGAGATCATTATCAGATAAACTTGCTGGAAATTATTTTCCCCCTAGTTTTCTGCTTTTCTTCTATTCTTGGCTATATTAGTTTAATTTTTATATTAAATTTAATCAAAATTATTCATTTTTACTTCCCATAATGCTCTCTATCTCTTGTTTTGTCACAAATTCTTCCTTATCTACAGATAAGTTATTATATGTAATACCAATTTGCTTATGCTATCACCATTTTTGTCTAAATTGTGTTTGCAGTTTGATATTATCTTATTATAGAGTATGGGATGTTGGTTTATATCTAAGTTTCTGTCAAATTGCTTTTAAATTTTCCCAGCAGTTTCTATCACATACTGAGTTCTTGTGTCAAAAGTTATGACTTTAAAAATATATAATTTATTTATTATTTATAATTTTTAATTTATTATTTTAATTAAAATATATATTATCTTATTTTTATTAAAAGCTTCATTACTAGCCACATTCAGCAAAATAACTCTGGGAGAAGACTATGAACCACTACATAGAATTCCCAGTCCCTCTATTTTTGTCCACCTGCATTTTTTATTTTCTTCACGGGTTAATTGTACACTATTTCAAAGTCTGATTCTTTTTGTACAGCAAAATAACTGTATGGACATGTATACATATATTGCATTTAACTTATACCTTAACATATTTAATATGTATTGATCAATGGGCCATCTCGGGGAGGGAATGGGGAGAAGGAGGGGAAAAATTGGAACAAAAGGTTCTGCAATTGTCAATGCTGAAAAATTACCCATGCAAATATCTTATAAATAAAAAGCTATAATAAAAAAATAAAAGCTTCATTATATATTGTTATTTGTTACCTAATCAGTTCCACTGATCCACTACTCTATTTCTTATCCATTATCAAATTATTATAATTACTATTTTGTTATAATTTGTGATTGAACTTAAGCAGTTCACCATTCTTCACATTTTAAAAAATTGATTCCCTTGATATTCTTGAACTTTTGTTCCTCAGTTGAAGAACTAATTCTATTTTATTTTATTTTGGTAGTTTTGATTGGTATGACACTGAAGAAATAAAGTAATTTGGCTAGAATTGTCTTTTTTATTACATTAGCTTGGCCTACACATGAATAATCAATACTTTTTTCAATACCTTAATTATGACTTTATTTATATGAAAAGTGTTTTGCAATTTTATTCATAGGTTCCTATATTAATCTTGGAAAGTAGACTCCCAAATATTTTACATTGTTTTCTGTTTCTTTAAGTGACATTTTTCTTTCTATTTCTTGCTATTTTTTAACTGACTAAGGACTCCACAATTAATGGGACTGAAACCTGTCACCCTTTATGGATAGTTAAACAGAATCTTGCATCAAGTGCCAATAAATGGTCTCCTGAAATTTCCTTCTGACCAGTGGTCCAATCCCATTATGCACTGTGAACTAAGAGCTCAGGAAAATATCTCTGTTTCAATTATTTCCAAGATCTGTTTCTAGGTTTCTGGCATATAGCCAGTTTCATTCCAGTGAGGCAGACTTTTCCTAATGGCTTTCTAAGTTATCTTGGATGAAAAATTGGTCCTGCTGGTCCAGAACTGATTTTAAGATGTTATTTTAAGTTGTATTTATCAGAATTGGGAAGAACTTAGGTGAATCCCTGCCTTTACTTTGTCATCTTAGTTCCTCTCTTAAATATATATATATATATATATATATAATATATATATATATATATATATATATATATATATATATATTTCCACTGGTTTACATCTCTTTAAGTCAGGTATTCTTAATTATTTTGCATATGTGCCATATCCACACACCTATAAAATCTAAGGGTCATTATTCAGAATTTTTTTTAAATTCATAATTAGAGGAAATGCTAAATTATTATTGTCATTAGTAATTTCACAGATCACTAGTAGTTAATGAAAAATGTGAGTCAAATAAAGAGAAATGAAAGGATACACCCAACCCAACCCCAGTGGAGATGGGAAGTCTATAAGAATTGTGCAATACATGTGTTGATTGGTTTCACTTAATTAAAAGAGTTAAACAATAAAACTATATTTTGTTAAAAAGCAACATAGACAATGAAGCAATACCAAAACTAAGCATATAAACGCCAAATGGTATAGCATCCAAATTCTTAAAGTGAAATTAAGTGAGTTACAGGTTCATGACCAAACAAAAGATAGAAAGCATATAAAGTGTAGAATAGATTATTTTGATTACATTAAATTTTTAAAAATGCACAAACAAATCCAATACAACTAAGATTAGAAAGAAAGTAGAAAGCTGGGAAACAATCTTTACAGAAAGTGTTTCTGATAAAGGTCTCATTTCTCAAATATATAGAGAGAATTGATTCAAATTTGTAAGACTACAAGCCATTCCTCAATTGAGAAATGGTCAAAAGATATGAACAAGTAGTTTTCAGATGAAAAAAAGAATCAAAATGATCTATAGGCATATGAAGAAATGATCTAAATTACTTTTGAGTAAAGAAATACCATTTAATATAACACTGAGATACCACCTCATACCTATCAGAAAAGCTAATATGACAAAAAAGGAAATGATTAATATTGGAGAGGATGGTGAAAAATGCATTGTTGATAGAGTTGTAAACTGATCCAATTATTGTGGAGAACAACTTGAAACTATGCCCAAAAGGCAACCAAAGTGTATATACCCTTTGATCCAGGTTACTAGGATCTACTAGGTTTGTCTACCAAAGGTATCATAAAAAAAGGAAAAGGACCTACATGAGAAAAAATATTTATATCAGTCCTTTTCATGGTGGGAAAATATTGGAAATTGAAAGGATGCCTATCATTGGGGAAATAATTGAACAAACTATGGCACATGACTATAATGTGATACTATTGTGCAGTGAGAAATGATGAACTGGCAGATTTCAGGGAAAAAAAAAACCTGGGAAAAACTTGTACAAACTGATGCAAAGCGAAATAAGCAGAACCAGGAAAAGATTGTACACTATATTGGCAACATTGTGTGAATGATTCAGCTATTCTCAGCAACCCAGTGATCTAAGATAATTATAAAATATTTACCAAAAAAAATCAGTTTCCATAACCAGATAAAGAACTGATGATCTTTGAATGTAAATCAAAACATACTGTTTTCACTTTTTTTCCCCTTGATCTCTTTCTTCTTTCACAACTATAACTATATGGAAATATAGTTTACATGTTAGTATTTTATATATACATAAATATATATGCATGAACATATATGTGCACATATATGCATGCATATGTGTAAACATATAGATAGATAAATAGATATACATACATATATGTATGTATTTGGCACTTAAAATCTTGTAAAAATACATGATGAAAATTGTCTTGACAAGTAATAGTGCAAAATAGTACTCCTAACTTATACAACTTTCTAAATTTAATAGAAACTAAAAACAATATGAGAGAAACACTGAGAAAGCAGTCCATTAAAATAAGATATTCATTCAGAGTAAAGACAGCCAAAGCTTTCTCTTTCCCTGTATTGAATCTGCATATGGCTGATACAAGAACTTTAAGAGTGAGAAAAATGTATATTACTAAGTTATGACTTGACTAGCAAAATATGGGTGTTGATTCCATGAAGCAGCAATAGACAGCCTGCTTTGGAATAATAGGGCTAGTTAAGAAAGACCTTCAAGCAAGTAATAATAGCCTCTGAAAGCTGAGCCTGAAAAGAATATTTAGAGGCATGACCAGAAGAAATCATTGGTAGCATCTTTTAGTAGAGTGGAGACTCTATACTTTCCTCTGATGCTTAGAAGAGCTAACTGGAGAGAGAAAAAGGTTTATTACCAGCTGCTAGCAACTGAGGCGAACTAAAGGGTCAGAGAAGATGTTTGGTTAGGTCTCGGCATAGATCTCAGCTTGATTTTTCTGATGAAGGAAATATAATGGGGTTATGGCATACTGCTTCTTACCACACTATACTATGTCTGCGTTTGGAGTAAATAATTACAAATACCTGACATTTACTAATTACTTTAAAATTTGGCAAGTGTTTTACCTATAACTCTTTCGATATTCCTAAAATTTCTGTGAGAGACATATTTTTAGGACACTTTTATATATGAGAAATCTAAGATTAAAATATGAAATAGGCTTCTTTGGATCTTGCTGCTAATAGGTGCCAGAGATAGATCTCTTAACACTAAGCTTCTGATGCCAAGTCGAACATTCTTGACCATTGTATTTGCTTGATGCTGAAGCTTTATCCATGTCTTTTATGAGCCATCATGGATTTAAAGTAACGTCAGTAAGAATAACTGGTAATGTCCTGAAATGGAATACTACTCTGAGCTACTTTTGGCTGCATTGTTTCCTCCACTTAACATAGGGAGTATATGAAGAAATGGATGACAGATAGTTATCCAAGCAGTTGTAGATAGTCATGAAGAAGGCTCTATGATGCTGGGACTGAGAAGAAATCCTTTTGTTTGGAAATGTTGTTAACCCAATTTTACCATTATCTTTTTATTTTGATGTTCTTTATATTAATGTTCCTAAGTTAAAACTCAAAATTATCCATACAAACCTTTACTTCCCACAACTCTCCCAATATAAATTCCCCAAAACAGAAATGAAATAAGAGAAAAGACTGTATTATTATATTTCTCTCAAACTTAATGCTTCATTTTTCTAAAAGTTGATGATATTTTCCTTTAAGCCTTAGAGAGATATGTTGATATATGCAATTTTTCATGGTGAAATGGAAATTCTATTGTTGTAATGGTCAAAACTAAAAAAAGTTTGACTACATTAAACAGTGTTACATAAGTTTAAATTAGAGGAAAAATCAGAGTTTATCTGGTCTAAATCATAAATAAATATAATTCTCCACACAACACATCTGATAAGTAGGGATTCAGACTTAGTCTGAAGATTTTCAAGGAAGAGAAATTCTACCAAACTACCTTTGGACAGCTCAGATTTGGATATTTGTCATTGTTGTTTTTCTTTCTCAAATCAAATCTAAATTTGTCTCTTTGCATTTTCCAGTAACTGTTTCTAGTTCTGCCTTTAGTAGCTAACCAAACAGACAAGTTTAATCCTGTCTAGATGTAACAACTGTTCAAATAATTGAGGACATGTATGATTCCCTCTGGGTTTTATCTGAGCTAAGCACTTCAATTCCTTCAAACAATTCTCATTCATCATTAACTTGAGGTCCTTCCTTATCTTGGTCACTTTATTCTGAATGTTCTTTGGCTTATCTGTTTCTTCCCTAAAATGTAGTACTAGAATGAATGAGTAAAAATCATTGAAAAAGCCTTAATCAAGCTATTAGTATGTAACAAGCACCATGCTAAATGACAGGTATTAAAAAATAATAAAAAAGAACCTCTGTCCTCAAGGAACATAATTTATTTTTATTTTAAGTTTCAAATTCTCTCCTTTATATATTTAGGAAGTAATGCCAAACATATTTCCACATTAGCCATATGAGATTTTCACTTAGAGTTCATTAGTTCTCTCTTTATTTGTGGATAGTATTTTTTATCATGAGTCCTTTGAAATTACCATGTTTTAGTGTATTGATCAGAGTAACTAAGTCTTTTATAGTTGATCAGTATCACTGTATTACTCACTGCATACAATGTTCTCCTAGTTCTGTTCATTTCACTTTACATCAATTCATATGAATTTTCCCAAGTTTTTCTGAAATTATTCCCTTCATCAAATTTTTTTCAGCACAATAGTATTCATCTATCCCAATCATAAAACAAAACTTAGTTAGCAATTCCCCAACTAATGGAATTTTACTCAATTTTCAAGTCATTATCACCACAAAAAGAACCATTATAAATATTTTTGAATGTTTGGGTGCTTAGAAATTATTTCCTAACAGTGGAAGAAAGAATATATAGGAAAATGGTGACTAGGATAATTTTGTTCTAGGGAGCTGTAAAGGAAGGTTGGAATCAGGAAGGTACATGATATATAGCAGGCCGATACTGAGATGGCAGAAGCAGATTACTGGATAGGATATGACCACGAGTTATCATGGATTAATTGGGCTAGTTTGAACACACTCAGTTACCAATCAACTGGGTTGGGCCCAACATCAAGAAGTTCTAAAGGCAAGTAGATTAACTTTCCCAAATCCTGGGAAAATGAATTTAGACAAGACTTAGGTAGTTCCTGGTCTCAAATTCTCTATAGAGGATGCTGATGTAGCTGGCAATGATCCTGTCAGAAGCAGAAAACAAATAGTGAGATTGCCTAAGTAGACTGTTAGATGGATGAAAAGCTGAGTCATGGCCTGGTTTCTAGGGCAGGCAAAATATATAAGGATTTGATGATGTCTAGGGGACCATTTAGTTTTAAAAACCAATTTCCTTTATGACATAATTCACTTTAAAAGTATTATAATTTCTCTTGATCTTTCAAACCTATTAGCAACATTTTCTCTATTCTAGATCTTCTAAAGAAGATACTCCAGGTTGCATCTGACAGGGCCCCAGAATACAAAGGGAACTATTATTTTCCTAGTTCTGATTGGGTCTCTCTTTGAATGATGCCTAAAATCTCATTAGGATTTTGGGGGTTTTTTTGGTTGCCATATCCCAATGAACATAAAATTGAGTTTGCAATTCACAAAAATTCACAAATCTCTTATAAACTTCTTTCTAATCATATCTACTCTTCTTGTGAAGTTGATTTTTGAACCAACATTTAAGACATTTATCCCTACTAAATTTTAACCTATTATATTTGGCCCAGTAGTTTATCTGGTAAAGATTGTTTTGAATTCTGTCTTTCCATTCTGAGTTAGCTATCCCTCAAAGGTTTTTTTTTTTTTTGGTTGTTATTGTTGTTGTTTGTTTGTTTGTTTTGTTTGTTTGTTTGTTTTTCCCATTATTCATTCTAGGTACAGCATTTGAGGGAAGACCCTCATTAACTAAAGGGTATATAGAAAAAAGTGACCTAAAAGAATATCACTTATGGATTTAATAAAGTAAATTAATCTAACAGGGACTATTTTTTTCTTTTTTTTTAAATTAATTTTTATAATTTTTACACCTTCCATATTTCCCAATGTAATTATTTCCTTCTATTTATGGTTTATACTGGAATTTCCCTGAGTACCTCTAAGAAGTCCTCTTGCCCTGTGAAAGGGCTTAGGTTAACCTGTATTCCTTCTCCTTCATGCCCAATTTCTGGTTTCTGGATTTCAAAACTATGACTTTGTTATCAGTGTTTCCCATTACAGAAAGGTTCTACTGTTGGTTTATCTTGGAATTTGGGGCTTCCTCACATTGGAACAGTTCATAACCCTGTTTCCTTGACACTATGGTATATCTTTCCACAAGACTTATTCCCTTTCTCCTTTTGAGTTTAATGTGGAATACCCAGGTCTGCCTGCTCTCATTCTATTCTCAGCCTTTTACGTAAAGGTACCTATGACAAGATACCTTTATCCTAACTTCCTAGGATGAACTCTGATTAGCTTAAAGACAATTTTTACCAACACTTAGAGACCTTCATCTTCAACGTTCCATAAGACTAGTTTGTAATTCTGGATAACTTGAACACCAGACTCTCAAATATGCCAGGAAGTCCTTCAGAGTCAATCACAACAATGGCAATGGTCACTCATTACTGAAGACTTGTGCATCTCATGGCCTTATCACCAATCCTGGATTCTTATCACTAACACTGACTTCCATTTACCTCAATGAAAAAAAAAAACAAAAACAACAAACATTGCATTTAATAGACTATGCCATTGTAAGGAGCAAAGAAATACAGACTATGAGAATAAAGATGATATGTTGTGAAGAGTGCTAGACTGATCATAAACATACTCTTTCCAAGCTTAACATTCACATTCAACCCAAAGTGGCACCCAAGGGTAAGTTGACTATGAGAAGACTTAATGTCAATAAATTAGTGTGATTCTTCCAGGATGAATATATTGTTGCTAACTTAGAGGGAAAGCTGAGCTTTCTATTACCACAGTTGGTAATATAAAGTCAGAAATGGAGTGGGCAATTTTCAGGGATTTGGTATAAAACACTTCATTTACTTATCTGGGCCAGAATACTCATAATCATTAAGATTACTTTGATAAAAATGATGGGAAATTCAGAAACCACTAAATGAAAATTGAGAAATACACAGGGTTTGCCAGAAGGACTGTTTGTCTGTCTCTAAAAAGGTAGCATTTAATTCAACCAAAACTAAAGTAAGAGTAAATATTAGAGGATTGCAGGATCCTTGTCTTTGTAACAAGGCACATGATTTTCAATTGTACACTGATAATAAAAATCCAAAGTATTTTTATAATGCTCTAAAAGCTATTTATGAGTCAAAAGCCAATGGTCCATATCAACTACTCAGCACTCATGGAACCACATTAATTAGTGATAAGGGCATGATCCTGGAGAAATAAGTTGAACACTTCCATAGTGTTCTCAACAGATCATCACAATCAATCCTGAAGCAACTGAGTATGTACTTCAGGTTGAAATTATTCCCTCTATATTTAAACTTCCAACTGAAGATGTTTTAAATGGTATTAGATTCTTATGTGGTGCTGATTCTATTTCAGTTGAGATTTAAAGGTAGAGAATACACTACTCACAAAATACCTGACTGAAAATTTTCTAGGTTATATGACAAGAGGAGTTTATCCTACAATTCTAGGATGCCCCATTTGTCCATTTCTATAAAGGAAAAGGAAATGTGTTGTCCTGCAAAAATCATAGAGGGAATCATAGTAAGATTTTTGCCAGAATACTTCTTAATAGGCATAATCATTCATCTGATAGTTAGTCTATCCAAGTCTGTTCAGAAAGTAACAAGGAATGGTCATTATGTTATTTGCTGCCTGACAAGTCTACAATACATGTCAGGCCTGGAACAGAGGTCCATAGACAATGTTCATTAATCTGAGCCAGATTTGATATTGTGAAGGTTTGTAGAAGATCATGGCAAAATTTCGTTGCTTGGAGAAGTTTATCAGTACTGTGTGTCACTTTCATAATGGGTTGCTTACATGGATGCTGGGTAATGAATGATGTTTTCTTGCTTTCCCAGTCATAAAGAGTATAAAACAAGCCTATGTACTTATTACTGTGCCTTTTAGTATGATGTTTTCATCAATGATATTAGATCCCTTCAATAGGACCAAAAAAAACATCAAGATCAGCCACCACAGTGTTGGTAAATTATTTAACTTGAAAAGAGTACAAGACTAAAGTGGAGGAAGAATTAATGTATGACTTTTTGTTTGCAGATAATTGTACAGTTAAGACAGCCTCTGAGGCTGAGATGTAACAAATATATATTGATTCTCTGCTGCTTGTGGTAATTTTGCCTTAACAATTACTACCAAGAAAACAGATTCTTTACCAGTTAGAACTGTACCATCCATACATGGATATAGCAAATAGAGAAATTTTGAATGCTTAATAAGTGAACATGGCTTTTTAGAAGTGCATCGCCCAAGCCCATATTTACATTTGAAAAGAATATAAAGCAAAATATCAAGCTATTTATAAAGTTTTCAATGGATCCATGGTGAGAGTCAAAAATAGAGAAGAATATGGAATACAAGGAGTGCTATATGAACCTGTTTCAGTTCACAAATTCAAATTTGTGTATGACAGCATCTTTTTAATAGATCCTCAAAGATTATAATTCTAACACCAAATAGCTAGTCAAAAAGTATTCAACCAATAAATTCATCTACCCAATTACAAATAATTCTTTAAGCTGATCTCAAGCATCTCAAGAATAGAGAGATGTCTCATATTTCTCAGTGTCCCCACCCAACACAATAACATTTTTTGGTTGGTTGGTTTTCTTCATTTTTGAAGAGGAGTAAAAATTGCACCATTACATTGGGATCAAGATACAGTGTGTCCTTTATGGTTATTAAGTTCATTTATCTTGGCAGTCTACTTTCTAGGAATGTCCACATAGATGACAAGATTAACACATGCATTTCCAGAGCTACCACAGTGTTTGAGAGACTCCAAAGGGAATTGTGGGAGAAAAAAAGTATTAGATTGCCTACCAAACTGAAGGTATGCACAGTCACTATACTAACCTCTTTATTGTATGCCTGTGTAACTTGGAGAGTATACCAGCACCATGCCAGAAAACTGAAATATCTTAGGAAGACTGAAAATCACCTAGCAAGATAAATACTGGATTCTAAAATCCTCTCTCAAGCTGAGGTGCCAAGCATTCAGAGTCTACCATAGAAAGAGCTATTTTGCCAAACATATGTCTGCCTAGAGAACTTTTACAAAGAACTCACAATAGGCAAGCAAGAAGATCACAGAAGATCAGAAGAAGCAATACAAGGACACTCTCAAGATGTTTGATAAAATTGAGAAATAGATTGTGAGATATGGAAGACTAGCACAGGACTGCTTAGAATGGCATGCCCTCATTAAAGAAGATGCATTATCTGTGAGCAAATCAGAATTGAAGTAACTTAAAAGAAACAGGAAACATGCAAATTGAGAGTTATTTGCACTCCAAATATTCATTTGAATTATTGACCTGTGGCACAACCTTCCAAGCTTGTATTAGCCTTATCAGCCACAAGGGATATACTGTATCTTGATTCCAATGTAATGATACCATTTTTGTTCTCAAAGAAGGAAGGATAAGAATCAATCTAGTAAAAATGTGCACTGAATTGGATGGGGACATTAAGAAGTATCAGACAGGGCAGAGCCAAGATGGTGGAGAAGGCACACATGACATTCTAAGCTCCCCTCATACTTTTACTACTAATTATCAAATCAGCCTCAAAAATAATGCTTAACTGATAAAATTCACAAAGCTTGGAAGTACAACAATTTACCAGTTGAAGATAATCTGGAAGATCACCAGAAAAGATTTGTCATACGTAATGGGAGCAGATCAGTGCAAGCAGGGAGATAGAATCAGAGGCTAGCATACTGAGTGGACTGGAGTAGGGGCAGTCTCTGTGGCTGGAAAATTTATAGGGAGGATTCTACCATAGGTTGGCTGCTCTGCTTTGGTTGCAAAGAAGTAGAGTAGCAGAGAAATTAAAGCCAAAGGTGGAGTGTACTCCAAAAAATACCAGAATCTAACAGGATCTGGCTATACCCACCCAAAACCAGAAGTGAATCACTACTCAGCACAGACCACAGTACAGCTGTGTAGCCTCATTCTGTAGCATGGGGCTTTTGGCCGGGGCAGTCACCAATCTGTATGGTGGGGAAGTGGGGGTAGGGGAACACCTGTTATTTGTATAGTCAGGGGCTCGGCCTGGGGAAATAGACTTTCTGAAGTGGACTGTGCTCCCCAGGGCAGAGACACTTTTGGTATAGGTGTGGGCCTATTCACAGAGCAACTGCTAATACCGACAGCAGACTTCTGCCTGGGGTAGTAACACTTTTGCTGCTCAGCTTCTACCCCAGGGCAGTTGCTAATCCACACAGTGGGGTTTTTAGCAGGGCACTTCCCCAGCTTGGCCAGTGCTACCCAGGGCAGAGACACTTCTGGTGCGGAGCTTTTCCACAGCTTGGCTGCTCTTTGTAGCCCTTTAGCAGGATAGCTAGTGTCCATATACCTATCCCTGCTCTGCAGAGGAATCTGGTAACCCACCCTCCCCCAAAGGCAGATCCTAGGGGCTTTTAAAAAAATGAGTAAAAAGGCCAAATGGAATATTGATAGTTTCTATACAGAAAGAAAGCAGGTTTTCAACCCAAAGGAGATTTATAGCAGACAGTCTCCAGACAAAACCCCAAAGGGAGATATAACCAAATCCCCATCACACAAGGGTCTCCTAGAAGAAACTATAAAAAATCTTAAAAGAGAGCTAGAAGAAAAATGGGGAAAAGAAAGAGAAGCTATGCAAGAGAGTACAGACAAGGTTTATAACTCATGAAAAGAAAAAAAAATTGATAAAGTGGAAAAAGAAAACAACTTCCTGAAAGATGAATTGGAAAAGATAAAAAAAACTGCCAGGGAAACAGAATTTGTGAATTGGAAAAAGTAAAGAACTCCCTGGAAAGTAGAATTTGTGAATAGGAAAAAAGAAAATAACTCAATAAAAAAAAAATTTGAAATGGAAAAAAAAATTCCATAGAGCAAAACAACTCATTTTAAAACTCAATTGGACATATACATAAACAAGTCAAAACAGTTCATGAAGAAAATAACTCATTAAAAATCATAACTGAATAAATAGAAATGAATGATTCATTGAGACATCAAGAATCAATCAAGCAAAACCAGAAAAATGGAAAATTAGAAAAAAAGGTTAAATATCTACTTGGAAAAACAGCAGACCTGGAAAATAGATCTAGAAGAGATAATGTGAGGATTATTGGACTTAGCAAAAATTATGATGAAAAAAAGAGCCTAGATACTATTTTATAGGAAATCATCAAAGAGAACTGCCCAGATATAATAGAATCAGAAGGTAAAATAGGCATTAAAAGAATTCATCAAACACCTTCTGAAAGAGACCCTAAAATAAAAACTCCAAGAAATATTGTGGCTAAATTTCAGAACTATCAGACTAAGGAAAAAAATATTACAAGCAGCCAGAAAAAACAATTCAAATACTGAAGAGCCACAATCATTCAAGATCTAGCTGCTACCACATTAAAAGACCAAAGGGCCTAGAATCTGATATTCTGAAAGGCAAAAGAATTTGGAATGCAGCCAAGAATAAACTACCCAGCTAAGCTCAGCATTTCATTCCAGGAAAAAAGATAGACATTTAATGAAACAGATGAATACCATTTGTTTCTAAGGAAAAAAAAAAACTATAATTAAACAAAAAATTTGACCTCCAACCATAGGACTCAAGAGAAGCAGAAAAAGGTAAAAACAAACTCTTGAGAATTGTATTACTGTTATGGACATACAAAAAGAGCACATGTATAATTTGAGTTTACTGATATAACATAAAAAAGAGCAGTAGAAATGGAAAGGGAAGTATCACAAAAAAGGAAAAGGGGAGATTAAAAAAGGGAAACTATATCTCATGAAGTAGCAAAGGAAACCTATCATATCTGAGGGAATTTAGAGAGGGGGAGGAACATTGTGTGAATCTTACTCTCATAAGAGGTGGCTCAAAGAGAAAATAATTGACATATTTGGTTTACAGATAAACTTCTCTCACCTCATTAAAAAATGGGAGAGGAAAAGGAAAAAAGAAAAGAGTATTAAAGGAAAGGTACAAGAAAGGGGGAGGGATTCAAAGGGGGGTGGGAGGGATTCTAAAGAGAGAGAACTGTGAGGCAAGTGGTTCCCATAAATTTAATACTGGGAAAGGGGGTAAAGAGGGCAAGAAAAAGAAAAGCATAACCTGGGGATAATAATGTGGCAGGAAACACATAATTTGTAGTTTTAACCATAAATGTGAATGGGATAATCTCTCCCATAAAGCAGAGACAGATAGCAGAGTGTAGCAAAAGCCAGAACACCACAATATATTGTTCACAGAAAACACATTTAAAGCTGGGAGATACAAAGTAAAGGTAAAAGGTTGGAGCAGAATCTATTTTGCTTTAGATGAAGGCAAAAAAGCAGGGGTAGCCATCCTTATCTCAGATCAAGCAAAAGCAAAAATTGATCTAATTAGAAGAGATAAGGAAGGAAACTATATCTTGTCATAGGGTAGCATAGACAATGAAGCAATATCAACACTAAACATATATGCACCAAGTGGTATAGCATCTAACTTTCTAAAGGAGAAGTTAAGAGAGTTGCAAGAAGAAATAGACAGCAAAACTGTAATAGTGGGAGATCTCAACCTTGCACTCTCAGAGTTAGATAAATCAAACCACAAAACAAATAAGAAAAAAGTTAAAGAGGTAAATAGAATATTAGTAAAGTCAGATATGATAGATCTTTGGAGAAAACTCAATGGAGACAGAAAGAAGTACACTTTCTTCTCAGTAGTCCACAGAAGCTATATAAAAATTGACCATATATTAGGACATAAAGACTTCAAAACTAAATGCAGGAAAGCAGAAATAATAAATGAATTTTCAGATCATGATGCAATAAAAACTACATTTAACAAAAAGCCAGGGGCAAATTGACACAAAAAGTAATTGGAAACTAAATACTCTTCTTTAAAGAAGATTGTGTGAAATAGCAACTTATAGACAGAATTAATAATTTCACCTAAGATAATGACAACAATGAGACATCATACCAAAATCTGTGGGATACACCAAAGTGGTAATAAGGGGAAATTTTATACCATTAGAGATTTACTTGAATAAAATAGAGAAAAAGAAGACCAATGAATTGGGCTTGTAACTTAAAAATCTAGAAAAAAGACCAACTTAACTCCCCCCTCGCCCCCAAATCAAATAATAAACTTGAAGTTCTAAAATTAAAGGGAGAAATTAATAATATTGAAGGTAAAAAAAATCTATTGAATTAATAAATAAAACAAAGAGCTGGTTTTATGAAAAAAACAAATAAAATAGATAAAGCTTTGGTAAACCTGATTAGACTAAAGAAAGAAGATAATCAACTTGTTGGTCTTAAAAATAAAAAGGGAAAACTTTCCACCAATGAAGAGGAAATTACAGCAATAATAAGGAGTTACTTTGTCCAACTTTATGACAATACATTTGATAATGTAAATGAAATGGATAACTATATCCAAAAATCTTAACTTCCCAGATTAATAGAGGAGGAAGTAATTTGCTTAAATAGTCCCATTTTAGAAAAAGACATAGAACAAGCTATTAATCAACTCCTTAAAAAAATCCTCAGGACCAGATGGATTTATATGTGAATTCTTCCAAACATTTAAAGAACAATTAACCCCAATACTATATAAACTATTTGAAAAACTAGGGAATGAAGAAGTCTTACCAAATTCCCTTTTTGACACAGACGTGGTACTGATACCTAAATCAAGTAGGTTGAAAACAGAGAAGGAAAATTATAGACCAATCTCCCTAATGAATATTGATGCTAAAATCTTAAATAAAATATTAGCAAAATGACTACAGAAAATCATCCCCAGGATAATACACCATGACCAAATAGGATTTATACCAGGAATGCAGGACTGTTTCAATATTAGGAAAACTATTAGTGTAATTGACCATATCAACAACCAAATTAACAAAAACCATATGATCATCTCAATAGATGCAGAAAAAAACATTTGATAAAATCCAACATTCATTCCTATTAAAAACACTAGAGAATAAGGGAATAAATGGACTTTTCCTTAAAATAATCAGTAGCATCTATTTAAAACCATCAGTAAGCATCATATGTAATGGGAATAAACTGGAACCATTCCTGGTAAGATCAGGAATGAAACAAGGTTGCCCATTATCACCATTACTATTCAATATTGTATTAGAAATGCTAGCTTTGGAAATAAGAATTGAGAAAGAGATTAAAAGAATTAGAGTTGGTAATGAGGATACCAAATTATCACTCTTTCCTGATGATATTATGGTATACTTAAAGAATCCCTGAGAGTCTACTAAAAAGCTATTAGAAATGATCCACACCTTTAATAAAGTTGTGGGATACAAAATAAACCCACATAAGTCATCAACATTCTTATATATTACTAATAAAATCCATTAGAGTTACAAAGAGAAATTCCATTCAAAGTAATTACCTATAGTGTAAAATATTTTGGAAGCTATCTGCCAAGGGAAAATCAGAGACTATATGAGCAAAACAACAAAATACTTTCCACACAAATTATGTCAGGTTTAACTAATTGGAAAAATATTACGTGTTCTTGGATAGGTTGAGCAAATATAATAAAGATGACAATACTACCTAAGCTAATCTATTTATTTGGGGTTATACCAATCAGACTCCCAAAAAACTATTTTGATGACCTAAAAAAATAACAATAAAGTCCATATGGAAAAACAAAACATCAAGAATTTTGAGGAAACTAATGAAAAAAAAAAAAAACAAATGAAAGTGGCCTAGCTGTACCAGACCTAAAATTATATTACAAAGCAGCAGTTACCAAAACCACTTGGTATTGGCTAAGAAATAGACTAGTTGATCAGTGGAATAGGTTAGGTTCAAAGGACAAAATAGTCAATAATTTTAATAAGCTAGTGTTTGACAAACCCAAAGACCCCAGCTTCTGGGATAAGAATTCACTGTTTGACAAAAACTGCTTGGAAAATTGGAAATTAGTATGTCAGAAATTAGGCATTGACCCACACTTAACACCATACACTAAGATAAGGTCAAAATGGGTTCATGACCTAGGCAAGAATGAGATTATAAATAAATTAGAAGAACAGAGGATAGTTCATCTCTCAGACCTGTGGAAGAGGAAGGAATTTATGATCAAAGAAGAACCAGAGATCATTATTGATGACAAAATAGAAAATTTTGATATCAAATTGAAAAGTTTTTGTGCAAACAAAACTAATGCAGACAAGATTAGAAGGGAAGCAATAAACTGGAAAAAACATTTTTTACAGTCAAAGGTTCTGATAAAGGCCTCATTTCCAAAATATATAGAGAAATGTATCTGATTTATAAGAAATCAACCCATTCTCTAGTTGATAAATGGTCAAAGGATATGAACAGATAATTCTCAGATGAAGAAATTGAAACTATTTCTAGCTATATGAAAATATGCTCCAAGTCATTATTAATCAGAGAAATGCACATTAAGACAACTCTGAGATAGCACTACCCACCTATCAGATTGGCTAGAATGACAGAAAAGATAATGCAGAATGTTGGAGGGGATGTGGGAAAACTGGGACACTGATACATTGTTGGTGGAATTGTGAATATATCCAGCCATTCTGGAGAGCGATTTGGAACTAAGCTCAAAACATTATCAGAGGGTGCATACCCTTTGACCCAGCAGTGTTTCTACTGGGCTTATACCCCCAAGAGATACTAAAGAAGGAAAAGGGCCCTATATGTGCCAAAATGTTTGTGGCAGCCTGGTTTGTAGTGGCTAGACACTGGAAAATGAATGGATGTCCATCAATTTGAGAATGGTTGAGTAAACTGTGGTATATGAATGTTATGCAATATTATTGTTCTGTAAGAAATGACCAGCACGATGAATACAGAGAGGATTGGCAAGACTTACATGAAGTGATGCTAAGTGAAATGAGCAGAACCAGGAGATCATTAAATATGATCAAAATGACCATGATCAAAAATGATACTGTATGAGGATGTATTCTGATGGAAGTGGATTTCTTTGACAAAGAGATCTAGCTCAGTTTCAATTGATCAAGGATGGACACAAGCAGCTATACCCAAAGAAAGAACACTGGGAAATGAATGTAAACTGCTTGCATTTTTGTTTTACTTCCCATTTTTGTTTTTACCTTCTGAATCTAATTCTTCCTGTGCAACAAGAGAACTGTTCTGTTTTGCACACATATATTGTATCTAGGATACACTGTGGCATATTTAACTTGTATAGGACTGCTTGCCATCTGGGGTAGCGGTGAAGGGTGGGAGGGGAAAAGTTGGAACAGAAAGGAGTGCAAGGGATAATGTTGTAAAAAAAAATTACCCAGGCATGGGCTCTGTCAATAAAAAAGTTATAATAAATAAATAAATACAAATTTTAAAAAGTTTGTTATATTCCAAATATTTTGGGGTTCCGTCACTCCAAAATCCATTCAGAACCTTGATCTGGTGTTAATATGAGGGAAGCCAGGAGGAGCTCAGACAAAGATCTCTTTATTCTTTACCATCTGAGCTACCCATTTGGCATTTTCTTGGCAAAGATATTGAAGTGATTTTCCATTTCCTTCTTCAACTCATTTTACAGATGATGAAACTGAGACAAACAGGATTAAATGCCTTGCCTAGGGTCACACAACTACTAAGTGTCTAAGACTAGATTTGAACTCATGAAGCTGTGGCTTCCTAATTCCAAGCCCAATGTCCTGTCCACTGTGTCTGGATATTAATGTAGTGTCCTTTAATTTTAATAAGATTATTCCCATGTGGGAGAGGAAATGTGGTATGGTACAATGATTTCATAGACTTAAGCGTAAAGGACCTAGCTTTAAATCCTGTTTCTGCTACTTATTTTCTTCATAGGTTAATTGTACACTATTTCAATGTCTGATTCTTTCTGTACAGCAAAATAATTGTATGAACATGTATACATATATTGTATTTAACATATACTTTAACATAATTAAAATATTTTGGTCAACCTGCCATCTGGGGGAGGGGGTAAAGGGAAGAGGGGAAAAATGGGAACAAAAGGTTTTGCAATTGTCAATGCTAAAAAATTACCGATGCATATATCTTATAAATAAAAATATATAATAAAAAATAAAAAAAGAAGTATCAGACATACTCTCTGTTTCTTGAGATGATTGAAATCAAACTAAGAAATTGTTAATGTTATGAGTCTATTGATTAGTTGAACCGCCTACTTTTTAACTATTTAGTTGGTGTCATAATTATAACCTGTAAGGATCTATTTTAAAAGATGCGGTCACACACCGGTTTGAATTTGTGAACTGAAAGAGGCTTATTTCAGTTAATCATACCATTCCTTGTATTCCATATACTTCTCTATTGTTGGCTCTCTCTATGGATCCAACTTTATAAATAGCTTAGTAGTTGTTAGTTTTTTTTTTTTCCAATGTAAATATAGTCTTGGATGATACACTTCTAAAAAACTATGTTGACTTTAGAAACCCCATAATCCAGACCTTAAAATATTTGGGAATGATACTGCTGTCATAGTGGAAGTTGCCTTGAGGTCAGTAATATAATCACTGTAATGAATACTTTAGAATTAAGACTCTTTAGCATTAGTATAGTACAACATTGAATAGATTGAGTTATGTACTTCAAGAGATGAATTGAGGGCAATTGGCAAGACTTACATGAAGTGATGCTAAGTGAAATGAGCAGAACCAGGAGATCATTAAATATGATCAAAATGACCATGATCAAAAATGATACTGTATGAGGATGTATTCTGATGGAAGTGGATTTCTTTGACAAAGAGATCTAGCTCAGTTTCAATTGATCAAGGATGGACACAAGCAGCTATACCCAAAGAAAGAACACTGGGAAATGAATGTAAACTGCTTGCATTTTTGTTTTACTTCCCATTTTTGTTTTTACCTTCTGAATCTAATTCTTCCTGTGCAACAAGAGAACTGTTCTGTTTTGCACACATATATTGTATCTAGGATACACTGTGGCATATTTAACTTGTATAGGACTGCTTGCCATCTGGGGTAGCGGGTGAAGGGTGGGAGGGGAAAAGTTGGAACAGAAAGGAGTGCAAGGGATAATGTTGTAAAAAAAAATTACCCAGGCATGGGCTCTGTCAATAAAAAAGTTATAATAAATAAATAAATACAAATTTTAAAAAGTTTGTTATATTCCAAATATTTTGGGGTTCCGTCACTCCAAAATCCATTCAGAACCTTGATCTGGTGTTAATATGAGGGAAGCCAGGAGGAGCTCAGACAAAGATCTCTTTATTCTTTACCATCTGAGCTACCCATTTGGCATTTTCTTGGCAAAGATATTGAAGTGATTTTCCATTTCCTTCTTCAACTCATTTTACAGATGATGAAACTGAGACAAACAGGATTAAATGCCTTGCCTAGGGTCACACAACTACTAAGTGTCTAAGACTAGATTTGAACTCATGAAGCTGTGGCTTCCTAATTCCAAGCCCAATGTCCTGTCCACTGTGTCTGGATATTAATGTAGTGTCCTTTAATTTTAATAAGATTATTCCCATGTGGGAGAGGAAATGTGGTATGGTACAATGATTTCATAGACTTAAGCGTAAAGGACCTAGCTTTAAATCCTGTTTCTGCTACTTATTTTCTTCATAGGTTAATTGTACACTATTTCAATGTCTGATTCTTTCTGTACAGCAAAATAATTGTATGAACATGTATACATATATTGTATTTAACATATACTTTAACATAATTAAAATATTTTGGTCAACCTGCCATCTGGGGGAGGGGGTAAAGGGAAGAGGGGAAAAATGGGAACAAAAGGTTTTGCAATTGTCAATGCTAAAAAATTACCGATGCATATATCTTATAAATAAAAATATATAATAAAAAATAAAAAAAGAAGTATCAGACATACTCTCTGTTTCTTGAGATGATTGAAATCAAACTAAGAAATTGTTAATGTTATGAGTCTATTGATTAGTTGAACCGCCTACTTTTTAACTATTTAGTTGGTGTCATAATTATAACCTGTAAGGATCTATTTTAAAAGATGCGGTCACACACCGGTTTGAATTTGTGAACTGAAAGAGGCTTATTTCAGTTAATCATACCATTCCTTGTATTCCATATACTTCTCTATTGTTGGCTCTCTCTATGGATCCAACTTTATAAATAGCTTAGTAGTTGTTAGTTTTTTTTTTTTCCAATGTAAATATAGTCTTGGATGATACACTTCTAAAAAACTATGTTGACTTTAGAAACCCCATAATCCAGACCTTAAAATATTTGGGAATGATACTGCTGTCATAGTCGAAGTTGCCTTGAGGTCAGTAATATAATCACTGTAATGAATACTTTAGAATTAAGACTCTTTAGCATTAGTATAGTACAACATTGAATAGATTGAGTTATGTACTTCAAGAGATGAATTGAGGGCAATTGGCAAGCCCTGCAGAAGAAGCTATCTAGAACAAAAAATAGAAATAATGAATATTCCAAGATAGCAGTAGTTTTTCAGATCTACTTTTTCCATTGTAGAATATTTTATTTAGATAATACGACCCTAGAAACCTAGGTATCCTCTAAATGGCCACACTTAAATTTTGTCTCCACCAATTTCAAACTGTTTGAGAACTTTCCCAGCATGATCTGTGACAAATTGATACTGGGCTCCTTAGATATTCCTAGATTCCTACAATATGCACTCCTTCTCCTAAAAAAGTAGCGTAAACTGGTTGTTTCTTAATAAATAAAACTAAAGAAAGAGTTAAAAGTACTGAGGAAACATGCTATTTGGGTGTGCTCAAAGCTATTTAAAATATCTTTAGTGTAAAATGAAACATCAATTTAATTCTGAGTGTGGAGAGGGGGCATGGCAAATCCTATGTAACTGCAAGGCAGTTTACATTGTGTCTTACCAATGTTCAATTTAAGAGAAGATTGAAGAACATCAGGCTGCTATAAAAACAATTTGCACAGAATAAATTTGGTACTTGCCAACAATTTCTCTGAGAATGCAGTTCTCTCTAGGAGCCAGGATGTCATGCAAGATGCTCTAGTTTTACTCATGCAGGATGGTTATTAGGCATGAAATTACCTCAAAAATAGATTTACAAATTTCCTAAGTGTTGGAATCAGGGCAATGTCTGCTGACTAAAAGGTATTTGAACTCTGTTGAATTGGAATGGGTACCATACTATAGAAATCCTTTGGAGTGTGTGTGTGTGTGTGTGTGTGTGTGTGTGTGCGCTGCTCATCAGCACTAAAGGTAGTTAGTAGCTATCCGTGGGAAAACAACTAAAATATGAAACCAAGAAATATTTTTAAGCACCTACTATATAAGCTTTAAGGATTTATAAAATTACTCACTAGTGCTAAAATATGGGATAAAGATTAAAATACCTATGGAAATTCAGAGGAGTAAGGAATCTTCGCAAACTTAGATAGTTGAGAAGGGCTTCATGGTTCACAGAATTGTAGTGACAGAGTAGAAGGAACCTTAGAAGTTCAACCCTTTAAATAAAAGGTTAAATCAATCAATCAATCAATTAATCAATATGGAAAAAAATTGCAAGGAGATGATTACATAAGTAATTGTGTGACAAAAAAAGAAAGGAACTCAAGTCCTTTATCCCTGAATCTAACAGTTTTCATTACAGCATACTGTCTGCCACACATGTCTGTGCTTTAAAAAAATAGAACTGTAAGCTATGGCAACTGAAAATAATTTTCATTAATAAATTTTGTATTGATCAAAGGAACTTTCCCAGCTTTTAAAATTCCTAACTAATATAAGTAGGGCTAAATTTTTCAATTCCATACTTAAATAGGGACATCTAGATGACATAAGGGATAGAATGTCAAGAGGATCTGAGTTCAAATCCAGCCTCAGATACTTACTAGCTGTGTCACCCTGGACAAATCTCTTTATCAATTTCCTTAGCTATAAAGTAAAGATAATAATAACATTTACTATGTCCAAGTTGTGAAAATCAGATGACATTTGTAAATTCTTTGCAAATCTTAAAGCACTATCTAAATGTCAGCTATCATTATTATTTGATAAGGGGGCAACACGTACATATGCAATAAACATACACAAAAATATGAAAATAAATAAGTATAATATTTTTAGGAGGACATTAGCAACTGAAGGATTGGGAAAACTACCTCATGGAGAAAGTTACACTTACAGTTGACCTTTGAGTTTCTTTTATTTTTAATTCTTTTTTATTTTTAACTTTAAAATGATTACTTATTTTTGACATTCTTTTCTTAACAACATTCATTGAGTTCAAGATTTTCTTTCTCTTTTCCACTCCCTCATATCACTACTAGAAGGCTAGTAACATGTTGTCCAATATATATGTAAAATCATGCAAAATATTTCCATATTAATCATATTTCCACAAAATCCCTGAGAAATGTTTCAATTTGCACTCAGAGTCCTCTCCCTGGAGATTGATACCATTGTTTCAACAATAGTTCTTTGGAATTGTTTTTATTATTTTATTGATCATTACAGTATTGCTGTTACTTTGTACAAACAATATCATGGTTCTCACTTTACTTTGCATCAGTTCATATTGGTCTTGCCTTTTATTTATCTTTTTGGAAACTATCCCACTAGCACAATTATATTCCATCACAATCATATGCCACAACTTGTTCAGCCATTCTCCAATTGATGAACATTCCCTCAATTTCCAAATGTCACTATAAATGAAGCTTCAAACAAACATCATGTCTGCTCATATAGATCCTTTTCCTTTGAACATTTTGGGGTACATACCTGAAGGGACATTGCTAGATGAAAGGGTTTGCACAGTTTTATAACTCTTTGGGCATAGTTCCAGATTGTTATACAGAATGGTTGGATCAGTTAAATACAATACCCACAATTTAATAATATACTTATTTTCCCTTCTCATATCAAGCATTTGTCATTTCTGATGCATCTTATGTGGCATCTTAGAATTGTTATAATTTGCATTTCTGTAATCAATAGTGATTTAGAACATTTTTTTCATGGCTATAGATAGATAGTTTTTATTTCTTCTTCTGAAAACTGCTTGTTTCATACTTGGACCATTTATCAAATGGGGAATGGGTCTTTATTTTATTTTTTTTAATAAATTTGACTCAACTACCTATATATTTTAGAAATCTGACCTTTTTAAGGGAGATGTAGTTAAAAAAAAAAAAACCTTTTAGACATTACTTCTTTGGTACCTTTTTAGCCAAATGTAATTTACCTCATTATCTCTTTTAATTAGGTCTAATTTTACTTTAGCTTTATCTGAGATCATAATTCTCTCATCTTTCCATTTAAGCTGAAGCAAACCAAACTCTGTTTCTATCCCTTCATTTCAATGTGTGTGTCTTTCTGTACCAAGAGTGTCTTTTATATATAACATATTGTTGGATTCTGATTTTCAATTAATTCTGTTTCTCTTCTATATATTAACTCATCCCAGTTATATTCACAGTTATAATCAGTAGCTACATTTTTCTCCATCCCATTTTCCTCTATTTATCTTTCTCTTTTTCTTTTTATCCTGTCTCTCCTCAAAAGTCTGTCACTTCCAATCACTGCCTTTATCAGTCCCTTTTTACTCATCTGCCCTCCCACATCTCTCATATTTCCTCTTCCTTTTCCCCATTGTTTCTATATTCAACTGTGTGCGTGTGGGTGGCTGCATGCAAGCGCGTATGTGTATGTATACTTCCCTCTTAAAAATTTCAATGAGAGTGAGATTCAGGCTTTGCCTACTACAACCCTTTCCATTTCCCCTTTCCTTGTATTTCATTTATGTGACAAAATTTGCCCAATTATACCTTTCTTTTCCTCTTTCTTCCTTCATTTCCCTTTCTCACCCCTTAAACTTTTTTTTTGGGGGGGGCGGTATCATCTCATCAACTCACTTGCTTGTTCTCTGTCTATGTAGACTCTTAACTGCCGTAATAATGACAGGATTCTTATGAGTTACATATATAATCTTTCCATAAAGTAACATACGCACTTTAACTTTTGATTACTTTATGACTACTTTCATGATTGTCTTTTCTGGGTTGCTTATGCTCAGTTGTGAATCTAGCTCTTTTGCCCTTTAGAATATCCATATGCCAAGCTTTCTACTTCTTTAACATGGATATGGCTAAAACTTGTGTGATTTCACAATATTTGAATTGTTTCTTTCTGCTTGCTATTTTTTTTTCTTTGCTTTAGGTACTCTGCAATTTGACTTCAATATTTCTGGTAGTTTTCATTGTGGAATCTCAGAAAGTGATCAGTGTATTATTTCAATTTCTATTTTACTTTCTGGACCTAAGATATTGGGGAAGTTTTCCTTTATAATTTCTTGAAGTATGATTTCTAGGCTTTTTTAAAAAGATCATTCTTTCAGGTAGTCAAGTAATTCTTAAATTATTTCTCTTTGGTCTAATTTTCAGGTAAATTATTCTCCCAATGAGATATTTCACCTTTTCTTTTATTAAAAAATATTTTTATTTTTGTATTTTTTTCTTGATTTCTTTGTCTCATGATAGCATCAGTTTTCAATTACTCAGTTGGGATTTTTAAGGAATTATTATCTTCAATTAGATTTTGAACCTCTTTTCCCCATCAGTCAATTCTGCTTTTAAAGGAGCTCTTTTCTTTAGTGAATTTTTGTGCCTCTTTTATCAGGTTTTTAATTCTCTTTTTATTATTTTATTGTATGCCTTTATTTCTTTTCCCAATTTTCTTTTTATCATTCATTTCTTTAACTTTTCAAGGAATTCTTGTTGAACTAGGATCCAATTAGCATTTTTCTTTGAGACTCTGCCTGTAAGAGTTTTCAAATTATAGTCTTATTCTAATGTTTTGGTCTTCATTGCCATCATAGTAGCTTCTTATGGTTATTGTTCTCTCATTTCCCCATCTTCACTTTGAAGTTTATGATAAAGTTGTTCTTTGCTTAACTGGAAGTGTGAAAACACTGTGGCAAGCTTCAGACTTTTTCCTCCTGTTGTTTTCAAATCTGGTTCTGGGAGCCAGCAAGTTTCTGGTGTTTCCAAAGTGATGTGTTCCTATGAAAGGTATGGTCATTGCTCTTGTGTCCTCTGGTCTTATCCCAAAAGAACACTTGCTCTCCAGCAGCTGCAAGCACTAGCACTTCTTCTGACTAGTATTGTTACTTGAATCCTTTTTTCCTTTGTGACCATTCAAAAACATTCCTCTCTATCTTGAAATTGAACTAGCAGATGAGAAATAAAGTTGCCAAAAAAGCATCAGTTATATCTAGTCCTAGCAAGGGATCCTTTATAAACTTTTTTTTCTGACCAGTTGTCTAACTTCTTGATAGTCTTTGGATTGAGAGCTCCCAAAGCTGCTGCTGTGGTCACCTTTAATGTTCACCACTGATGGTCCGGCTACACTTCAGGCTTGAGCCCACCCCAGTGTTACAGACTTCTCCTGCAGACCTCCTAAGTTGTCTTAGGTAAGGAATTTTCTCCCTCTAATATTTTGTTGGTTCTGCCACCCCAAAATTTTATTTGAGGCATTATTTTAAGTGTTTATAGATGGATGTTGTGATAATTCAGTTTAATACATATGTACTATACCATCCTGGCTCTGCTGAATTTTATATTTCTAAGAGGTTAAGGTGAAGAAAAAGTGTGTAGGCAGTAGAGTGATACCTTTTAAAGGATCAAAGGATTTTATTTTATTTTTTTTCTCAACTCAAACCTCTTTTTTATTACAACTTTTTATTTACAAGATATGTGCATGGGCAATTTTTCAGCACTGACCCTTGCAAAACCTCCTGTTCCAACTTTTTTCCCTCCTTCTCCCCAACTCCTTCCCCTAGATGGCAGGTAGACCAATACATGTTAAATATATTAAAGTATATATTAAGCACAATATATGTATACATATCCATAGTTATTTCGCTGCACAAGAAAAATCAGACTGAGAAATAAAGTAAAAAATAACCTGAGAAGAAAATCAAAAATGCAAGCAGACAAAAACAGAAGGAGCGGAATGCTATGGTGTGGTTCACACTCATTTGCCATGGTTGTTTCACTGGGTATATCTGGTTCTCTTCATTATTGAATAAGTGGAACTGATTTGGTTCATTTGATTGTTGAAGAGAGCCACTTCCATCAGAATTGATCCTCATATACAATTGTTGTTGAAATGTATAATGATCTCCTGGTTCTGTTCATTTCACTAAGCATCAGTTTATGTAACTCTCTCCAGGCCTTTCTGAAATCATCTTACTGTTCATTTCTTATAGAACAATAATATTCCATAACATTCATATACCACAACTTATTCAGCCATTCTCCTAATTGATGGGCATACATTCAATTTCCAGTTTCTAGCCACTACAAAAAGGGCCGCCACAAACATTTTTTTTTGCACATACACGTCCCTTTCCCTTCTTTAACATTGCTTTAGGATATAAGCCTAGTAGTAACACTGCTGGATCAAAGGGTTTGTACAGTTTGATAACTTTTTGAGCATAGTTCCAAATCGCTCTCCAGAATGGCTGGATGCATTCACAAATCCACCAACAATGTATGAGTGTCCCAGTTTTCCCATATCCCCTCCAACATTCAGCACTATCTTTTCCTGTCACATTAGCCAATCTGAGAGGTGTGAAGTGGTATCTCAGAGTTGTCTTAATTTGCATTTCTCTGATTAATAATGATTTGGAGAATATTTTCATATGGCTAGAAAGTTTCAATTTCTTCATCTGAAAATTGTCTGTTCATATTCTTTGAAGATTTATCAGTTGGAGAATGGCTTGATTTCTTATAAATTATAGACAATTCTCTATATATTTTGGAAATGAGATTTTTATCAGAACCTTTGATTGTAAAAAATATTTTCCCAGTTTATTGCTTCTCTTTTAATCTTGCCTGCATTAGTTTTGTTTGTACAAAAACTTTTTTATTTGATATAATCATTTTTTTAAATTTTGTGATCAATATAGAACTCTATTTCTTTTTTGGTCACAAATTGCTTCCTCCTCCATAGGTAAGAAATGTAAACTATCCTATGTTCTTTTAATTTATTTAATCTCATTCTTTATGCCTAGATCATGAATCCATTTTGACCTTATCTTAGTGTACTGTGTTAAGTGTGGGTCAATGACTAGCTTCTGCCATACTAATTTCCAATTTCCCCAGCAGTTTTTATCAAACAGTGAATTCTTATGCCAAAAGCTGGGGTCTTTGGGTTTATCAAACACTATATTGTAGAGGGCTGAAACTCTTGAGTCATTGCACTGAGGATGGTTCAAGCACTTAGGCCTAATTACTGATTGGACAATATTCTATGGGCATATGCTTGGAAAATGGTCCTTTGAACTATCCTGTGCTGGCTCAATGATTAGTATATACAGAGGATTGTAGGAGGGACTAGGGAGTGGAGCAAGACGAGCCAGGGTCATTTTAGCATTAGACGAGGAAGAAGGCGGTTGCGGAAATTCTGCTTCCATCCTGTTCACTCCTATCCCTAAAGACCAAGAATAAAGACTAAGGACTTTTGCTTATCCTGACTCCAGCTGATTCTAAGGCAACCTGGGTGCTAGCGTGGTCATCACACTATATTATTATAGTTATTGACTATTTTGTCATGTGAACTTGACTTATTCCACTGATCAACTCTACTCCTTAGCCAATACCAAATGGTTTTGGTGACTGCTGCTTTATAATATAGTTTTAAATCTGGTACAGCTTCATTTGATTTTTTTTTTTTATTATTAGTTCCCTTGAAATTCTTGATCTTTTGTTTTTCCATATGAATTTTGTTGTTATTTTTTTTCTAGGTCATTAAAATAGTTATTTGGGAGACTGATTGATATAGCGCTAAATAAATAAAATAGTTTAGGTAGTATTGTAATTTTTATTATATTTGCTCAACCTATCCAAGAGTACTTAATATTTTTTCAATTGGTGAGATCTGACATTATTTGTATGGAAAGTGTTTTGTAGTTTTTTTATATAGTTCATGATTTTCCCTTGGCAGATAGATTCCCAAATATTTTATACTATCAACAGTTACTTTACATGGGATTTCTCTTTGTTTCTCTAGCTCTTGGATTTTGTTGGGGATATATAAGAATGTTGATGATTTATGTGGATTTATTTTGTATCCTGCAATTTTGCTGAAATTACAATTATTTGTTATAGCTTTTTAGTAGAATCTCTGAAGTTCTATAAGTATACCATCATGTCACCAGCAAAGAGTGATAATTTGGTTTCCTCATTACCTCTCCTAATTCCTTTAATCTCTTTCTCAACTCATTGCCAAAGCTAGCATATCAAATACAATATTTAATAGTAATAGTGATAATGGGCAACCTTGTTTCACTCCTGATCTTATAGGGAATAGTTCCAGTTTATCCCCATTACATATGATTTGCTGTATGTAAAATACATATTTTTTTGCTTCTGACTATTTTAAGGAAAAGCCCATTTATTCCTATACTCTCAAGTGTTTTCTAATAGGAATGAATGTTGGGTTTTATCAAATGCTTTTATGCATCTATTGAGATGATCATATGGTTTTTGTTAATTTGGTTATTGATATAGTCAATTATGCTAATAGTTTTCCTAATATTGAATCAGCCCTGTATTCCTGGTATAAATCCTATTTGGTCATGGTGTATTATCCTGTGGATGATTTTCTGTAATCTTTTTGCTAATATTTTATTTAAGATTTTAGCATCAATACTCATTAGGAAGATTGGTCTATAATTTTCTTTCTCTGTTTTCAGCCTACCTGGTTTAGGTACCAATACCATATCTGTGTCATAAAAGGAATTTGATAGGAGTCCTTAATTCCCTATTTTTTTCACATAATTTATATAACATTGGAATTAATTGTTCATTAAATTTTTGGTAGAATTCACATGTAGATCCATCTGGTCCTGGAGATATTTTCATAGGGTTTTGATTAATAGCTTGTTTTATTTCTTTTTCTAAAATGGGGTTATTTAAGCAATTTACTTCCTCTTCTGTTAATCTGGGCAGTCTATATTTTTGAAAGTAAACATCCATTTTTATTTAGGTTATCTAATTTATTGGCATAAAATTGGGCAAAGTAACTTTTATTTGTTGCTTTAATTTTCTCTTCTTTAGTGGCGAGTTCTCCCTTTTCATTTTTAAGACTAACAATTTGATTTTCCTCTTTCCTTTTTTTAATCATATTTACTAAGGGTTTGTCTATTTTGTTGGTTTTTTCATAGAACCAAATCTTAGTTTTATTAATTCAATAGTTTTTTTTTTTTTTTACTTTCAATTTTATTGATCTCTCCTTTTATTTTTAGAATTTCAAGTTTAGTGTTTGACTGGGGGTTTTTAATTTGTTCCTTTTCTAGCATTTTTAGTTTCAAGTCCAATTCATTAACCTTCTCTTTCTCTATTTTATGCAAGTAGGCCTCTAGAGATATGAAATTCCCCCTTATTACTGCTTTGGCTGCATCCCATACATTTTGGTATGATGTCTCATTATTGTCATTTTCTTGGGTGAAGTTATTAATTATGTCTATGATTTGCTGTTTCAACCAATCATTCTTTACTATGAGATTATTTAGTTTCCAATTATTTTTTGGTCTATTTTCCCCTGGCTTTTTGTTGAATGTAATTTTCACTGCATCATGGTCTGAAAAGGATGCATTTACTATTTCTGCCTTAGTACATTTGAGTTTGAAGCTTTTATATCCTAATATATGATCAGTTTTTGTATAGGTTCCATGAACTATTGAAAAGAAAGTGTACTCCTTTCTATCTCCATTCAGTTTTCTCCAAAGATCTATCATATCTAACTTTTCTAATATTCTATTTACCTCTTTAATTTCTTTCTTATTTGTTTTGTGGATTTTTTTTTATTTGTGGTTTGATTTATCTAATTCTGAGAGTGCAAGGTTGAGAACTCCCAGTATTACAGTTTTGCTCTCTATTTCTTCTTGCAACTTTCTTAACTTCTCCTTTAGGAAGTTAGATACTATAGCACTTGGTGCATATATGTTTAGTATTGATATTGTTTCATTGTCTATGTTGCCCTTTAGCAAGATATAGTTTCCTTCCTTATCTCTTTTAATTAGATCAACTTTTGCTTTTGCTTGATGTGTGATAAGGATGGCTACCCCTGCTTTTTTTACTTCACCTGAAGCAAAATAGATTCTGCTCTAGCCTTTTACCTTTACTCTGTATGAATTACTCTGCTTTAAATGTATTTCTTGTAAACAACATATTGTGGTATTCTGGCTTTTGATTCACTCTGCTATCTGCCCCTGCTTTATGGCAGAGATCATCCTGTTCATATTTATAGGTAAAATTACTTATTCTGTATTTCTTGCCATTTTATTATGCCCAGGTTATACTGTTCTTTTTCTTTCCTCCCTTATCCCCCTCCCCAGTATTAAACTTATGGGCACTACTTGCCTCATGAAGCTTTCCCTCTTTAGAATCCCTTTCACTTCTTTTGAGTCCCTTCCCATTTCTTATACTTTTCCCTTATTTTTTCTATATTCCATTCTATTTAGCCTATTCTTTTCCTTTTTCCTTTTCCTCTCCCAGTTTTTAATGAGGTGAGAGAAGTTTCTCTGTAAACCAAATATGTCTAATATTTTTTCTCTGAGCCAAATATGATGAGAATAATATTCACACAATGTTTCTCTCCCTCCCTTAATTCCCTCAGATATGATAGGTTTCTTTTGCCTCTGCATGAGATGTAATTTCCCTCTTTTTACCTCCACTTTTTTCCTTTTTCTGATACAATCACCTTTCCACTTCTAATTCTTTTAAAAAAATATTATAATAGTAAAATAAAATTACAGACATGATCTTTATGTATTCCAGTAATAGGAATACAGTTCTCAAGAGTTCTTTTTATCTTTTTATGCTTTTCTTGAGCCATGTATTTGGAGGTCAAAATTTTTGTTTAGCTTTGTTTTTTTCATTAGGAATAAATGGAATTCACCTGCTTCACTGAATGTCCATTTTCTTCCCTGGAAGAAAATGCTCTGCTTAGCTGGGTAGTTTATTCTTGGCTGTATTCCACGTGTTTTTCAGAATATCAGATTCCAGGTCCTTTTATCCTTTAATGCGGAAGCTGCTAGATTCTTAGTGATCCTTATTGTGGCTCCTTGGTATTTGAATTGTTTTTTGTTTTTTGTTTTTTGTTTTTTTTTTTTTTTCCTGGCTGCTTTTAATATTTTTTTCTTTAGTCTGATAGTTTCTAAATTTAGCCACAACATTCCTTGGAGTTTTTATTTTGGGGTCTCTTTCAGAAGATGTTCAATGAATTATTTCAATGCCTATTTTACCTTCTGATTCTATTACATCTGGGCAGTTCTCTTTGATGATTTCCTGAAAAACAGGGTCTAGGCTTTTTTTTTTTTTTATCATGGTTTTCAGGATGCTCAATAATCCTTAGATTATCTCTCCTACATCTATTTTCTAGGTCTGTTGTTTTTCCAAGTAGATATTTAATGTTTTTTTTTTTTTTTTTTCTTTTCTTTTCTTTTTTTTTTTTTTTTCTTTTTTCTTTTTTTTTTTTTTTTTTTTTTTTTTTGGTTTGTTTGACTCATTCTTGATGTCTCAATGAATCATTCATTTCCATTTGTTCAGTTCTGATTTTTAATGAATTAATTTCTTCATTAACTTTTTTTTTTACTCCTTTTTGTATATGTCTAATTGACTTTTTAAATGACTTGCTTTGTTATATGGAATTTTTTTCCATTTTATTAATTTTTAGTGAGTTATTTTCTTTTTCCAATTCACAAATCCTACTTTCTTGGGAGTTCTTTGTCTTTTCCTGTTCACAAATTCTGCTTCCCTGGGACTTCTTTATCTTTTCCAATTCTTTTTCCAATTCATCAAATCTTTCTTTTAATGAGTTATATGCCTTTTCCATACTCTCTTGCAGAGTTTCTCTTTCCTTTCCCCATTTTCCTTCTAGCTCTCTTTTAAGAGCTTTTATAATTTCTTCTTAGAGTGCCTTATGTGTTGGGGACCAGGTTACATCCTCCTTTGGGGTTTTCTCTGGAGACTGCCTGCTATTAGTCTCCTCAAGGTTGCTCTCTTTCTGTATAGAAGCTATTTATAGTTAGATCTTGCTTTGCTTTTTTACTCATTTTTAAAAAGCCCTTGGTGTCTGCCTTCAGGGCAAGGAGGTTCCCTGTTTTCTTTACAGATCAGGTACAGATGGACAGTAGCTGTCCTGTGAATGGGCTTTGAAGAGGAGCCATGCTGCCCAAGTGTGACTGCCCTGGGAAGAGCCCCTCTGTGCAGAAGTGTGATTGCCCGATGCATAGCCCCAGGCTTCTGAATGAGGCTTGCAGTTGTGGTGTGTCTGGGTGCTGGGTGGGTGTGGCCAGGTCCTGTGAAACTGTGGCTTCTTCCTTTGGTTTTGTGTAACTTCTCTGCTGATATACTGCTTTGCAACCAAAACAAAGCAGCCAAGCTGTTGTGGATTCTTCCCTGCAAATTCTCCTCTTGTGGAGTCTGCCCTTGGTCCACTTAGTGTGCTCTAGCCTCTGTGTTGTGCCTCCCTGCCTGTGCTGTCCTCCTCCCACCTGATCAAGACAGAACTTCTCTGGTCATCTTCCAGTTTATCTTCAGCTCGTAATTTGTTGTACTCCTAATATTTGTGGATTCTTCCAAACACTATTTCAGAGGCTGAATTTGGTAATCAGTAATGAGGGTAGAAGGGAGCTCAGAATGAAGTGTGTGTCCTCTCTGCCATCTTGGCTCTGCCTCTCAGGATCAAAGGATTTTAAAGGAAATGCTGTGTTCTATGTGACTAACAGTAATAAACCTATATAGTAAGCCTGAAGAAGTGGTTTTCAAGAAATGTCAGTACCAAACCAAGGAGCTTGTATTTTACTCCGGAGACAAATTTGTTGAATTCATATACATTGAAATGGGATAGTGCCTAATGACTCGACACAACCAAAGGGACAGAGACAGAGAGCAGGGTAGGAGGGGAGAACCAAAGAAGGTTTCCATTTTCATTTTTATTTTCAAAATTTCTATTCTTCAGACTTTCTAAGGCCATCATCATTTAACTGCCCATACTCTTTCCTTTCCCATCTTGAATACTCCTTGGTGAATCACTTTAACTCCATAATGTTGCCCCTTTATTCTATCAACATTCATATTTTACCAAGGTAAAAATTTTAATTATTTTCACCTTTTGTTGTCTTTGCTTTTATTCTTTCTTTTAAAAAATTTTATTTTTTTCTAATTATGTGCAAAATCATATTTAATATTAATTTCAAAAAATTTGAATTCCAAATACTTTCTCTTCCTCCTGCCCCTCCTTCTCCCTGAAAAGGCCAACAAGTTTGATTCCCCCCATTTAATGTTATTTTTTAATTTTTAATTTTTATTTTATTTAATGTTATTTTATTTTTTTCCCAATTACATGTAAAGATAGTTTTTTTTTTTTTACATTCATCTTTGTAAGATTTTGAGTTTCAAAGTTTTCCCTTTCTCCTTTCTATCAAAAAAAGTAGACAATCTGAAGGAATATATATATAATCATTTTAACCATATTTCCATATTGGTCATGTTGTGAAAGAGTAATCAAAAGGGAAAATTCACTAGAAAGAAAATAAATATACATTCAGGCTCTATAGTTCTTTCTCTAAATGTGAATTGCATTTTTCATCTAAGTTTATGGAATTGCCTTGGATCGTTGTATTGATGAGAAGAGCTAAGCTGATCATAGTTAATCATCATACAATCTTATTGTTACTGTATACAGTGTTCTTCTGGTTCTGTTTACTTCACTTTCCAGGTTTTTCTGAAATCAGCCTACTCTTCATTTCTCATACAACAGTAATAGTCTATTACATTCATATATCATATATGCAGCCATTCCCAAATTGATGGGCACCCACTCAATTTCCAATTCCTTGCCCACAAAAGAGCTGTCACAAACATTTTTTTCTACATGTGGATCCTTTTACCTCTAGCAATTTGATTTTGCATATACATATGAAGTCATGTAAACATGTGTTCATATTAGTCATATTGCAAAAAAAAAACTGATTAAAATCAAGAAAATAATGAGTTTTAACTTATGCTTCAATCTGCATTCACAGTTCATCAACTCTCTCTCTGGAGGTGAAAAACATTTTTCAACATGAGTCCTTGGTATCATCTTGGATCATTGTCTTGATCAGGAGCAGTAAGCCTTTCACCATTGATAATTCATACAATATTGGTATAGTACAATATTTGTACAATATTGTACAATTGCACAGTAAACAACTATATACAATGTTCTCTTGGATCTCTTCATTTCATTTGCATCTGCCAATATATCTTCCTAGATTTTTCTAAAAGCATCCGGCTCTTTATTTCTTATAGTACAATAGTATTTCATCAAAATCATTAATCACAATTTAGTGGCAACTTGATTCCCAATTCTTCTTTGGTCCTTTTCTTGTGCTACTGACTGAAGATGAAGAAAATCACAAAACCATGTTCCCTGGAACCACTTCATAATCTCAACTAGGCATTTACTGTATGAAAACAATTCTTTTATACTTCTATAATCAACTCACCATTCCACTCACCACAGAGGTTTTTCTAAAGCATTCCATTCCTCCTCAAACTTACCATGACTCTTCCTACCTCTATGTTCTTAGTCAAGGACCTTGCCTCATACTTAATTGAAAAAATTGAGACCATTTTATGAGAGCTGCCTCTTTTCCTTTCATTATCTCATATCACTCACATATTTTTCTTGATTCTATGGCTTTTCATATGTTTTCACATCTGTAACACTCTCGATCCTGCCTTTGGCTTTTTTGGCTTCCTTCAGGTCTCAGTTCCACTCATTTCATCTCCAAAAAGCCTTTTCTTTTCTCCTTAAGGTTAGTACTTTCTTTATAAAATTCTTTCCAGTTTGCTCTGTGTGTGTCTTTACCACATATAGCTATAATCATGTAGTAATATATCAATTTTATTACATATGTACATTTATACTTTATATATATACAGATATATAAAATTATAATATTACATATTTAATGTGACTCACCCATCAGAATGTAAATTGCTTGAGAGTAGTAATTATTTTTGCCTTTAATTATATATCCATTGCTTAACATAGGTCCTACCACATAGTCACTGCTTCATAAAAGTTTGGTTGACTTGATTGTACCATCCAAATAAACCTTAGGTTTCTTTGAAGTGGTATCATTATAGTAGCAACTCATTGCCATTTTTCTTTTGTTCTTTGCTGCTTACCAACCTAAAGTGGAAGTGTGACAAGATCAGACTTCTATGAATATTTAGATAATAATGAAGGTCACTTTATTTTGCCAATCTATTTTAGATAATGATTTCCATCATAATAGCCACTTGGATCATTTTTTTTTTTCATTTACTTATGCTTTGCCCTCAATATATTCTTGCTTCAAATCAAAGAATCATCTCTCTCTTGAAGATGAGGGTTAATGAATTTGAGAGTTGGACTAATTAGCATGTCATCAACATTTAAAATTAATTAAAACATTAAAGCAGGAGAGACATAACTAACAAATTTTACCTCTGGAGCAAGTGGAACAAAACTAAGCTATGAAGATTGGTAGAAAATATTGTTTCCTCGGACAAGATGGCAGAGAGAAGGCACACATTTGCTTTGGCTCCTTGGTTTCCTCAGAATTCATTTCATGACAAACCTCTGAATTAATGCTTGACTGAAACCCCCCTCTCCCCCCACAAATAATTACCAAGAGAAGACATTCTTGAAATTCACCAGGAAAGGTCTGTTTTTGCTCGAGGGCAGGGACAGTTTTAGATTGGGCCCAGGCTGAGGGCAGACAGCAATAGCGAGAGAGCATGGCAGGCAGCTCATAGCTGAACAGACCAGAGTGGGGTGGGGTATGATCTCAGCTATCTCTGGGGGGAGAGCTTCACTACAGGATTGAATACTTTGCCTTGGCAGCAAGCCAGGGGGAGAAGAATACAACCCCGAACAGCTGGAGTCTCTCAGACCTGGACCCCCTTGCCCACAGTGTCTCAGCATGCTGTCAGAGTCACAGAGCTCAGGTGCAGCATAGCCATCGCTGTCCTGCTAGTGCCTCACTGCTGTGTCTGGTAATCCATAGAGGAAGCTTAGCAACATCATCCAGCCCCTCCCCCCCCCAAAAAAAAGCAGATTCCATTTGGTTTTTTTTTTTTTTTTGTTTTTTTCTTGACTAGTTTGTCTTTGGTTCTTCTCTGACAAAATGAGCATAAAATTTAAACGGACCTTAACCACTGATGGTTTCTATATGGATAGAGAGCAGACTCTAAACCCTGAGGAGACTAAAAACAGACTGTCTCCAAATGAATCTCCAAAGGAAGATATGATCTGGTCCTCAGCACAGATGAATCTCATAGAAGAAATTAAAAAGTCTCTCAGAAGAGAGCTAGAAGAAAAATGGGAAAAGGAAAAGAAGGCTTGGCAAGAGATTCTGAATAAGTCATCTCACTCATTTAAAGACAAAGTGGATAAAGAAATCAAATCCTTGAAAAATAGAATTAGTGAACTGCAAACAGAAAATAGTTATCTAAAAAATAAAATTGGTGAAATGGAAAAAAAAATCCATAGAACAAAACAACTCACTTAAAAACTCATTTAAACAATTAGAAGAAGATATTAAAAAATTGAGTGAAGAAAATACTTCATTGAAAATCAGAATCAAACAAATGGAATTGAATGACTCAAGAAGACAACAAGGATCAGTCAAGCAAAACCAAAAAAAGAAAGAAAGAAAGAAACAATTTTAAAAAAATGGCAAATACCTTCTTGGGAAACCAACAGACCTGGAAAATAGATCTAGGAGAGAGAATCTGAAAATTATTGGACTCCTGGAAAAATATGAGGAAAAAAAGAGCCTGGACACTATGTTCCAGGATATTATCAAAGAGAACTGCCCAGAAGTCATAGAAACAGAGGGTAAAATAGACATTGAAAGAATTCAGCAATCACCTACGGAAAGGGATCCTAAAATAAAAACACCAAGAAATATAGTGGCCAAATGACAGAACTATCAGATGAAGGAAAAAACACTGCAAGCGTCTAGAAAAAAAACAATTCAAATATAGAGGATACACAATAAGATTTACCCAGGATCTAGCAGTGTCCACATTAAAGGATCAAAGGGCCTGGGATATGATATTCTGAAAGGCTGAGGAACTTGGTGTGCAACCAAAAATAATTTACCCAGGCAGAATGAGCATCTTTTTCCAGGGAAGAAGATGGACATTCAATGAAATAAGTGGATCTCACCTATTTTTGATGAAAAAAAAAACAGAACTTAACAAAAAAAAAATATATATATATATGCCTTGTTCTAGAAACTAGAGGTGGAAAGGAAATTGTACTAGAAAAAGGGTAAAATGGGGTACTACATCTCATGAAGAGGCAAAGGAAACCTATTATATCTGAGAGAAAGAATGGAGGGGGATGAATATAATGGATATCTTATTGCCATCGGAATCGGCTTAAAGAGAAAAAATTTAGACATATTCAATTTAAGGTGAAACTTCTTCCACCTCATTGAAAAGTGGGAAGGGAAAAGTGAAAAGGGAAGGAATAAGCTAAGTGGAAGGGAATACAGAAACTGTGAGGAAAAGGAGTAAGACAGGGGGAGGAACTCTAAGGTAGGGGGAGGGATACTAAAAAGTGAGTGCTGTGAGAAGCAAGTGGTTCTCACAAGTTTAATACTGGGGAGAGGGTAAGAAGGAAGGAAGGGAGAAAAGCAAAAACAGAGGTTAACAAGATGGCAAGTAATACAGAATTGGTGATTTTAACCATAAATGTGAACGGTGTAAACTCCCCCATAAAGAGGAAGTAGTTAGCAGAATGGATTAAAAGCCAGAATCCTACAATATGTTGTTTACAGGAAACACACCTGACACAGGGAGATACATACAGAGTAAAGGTAAAAGGTTGGAGCAGAATCTACTATGCATCAGGTGAAGTAAAAAAAAAAAAAAAAGATCTAATTAAAAGAGATAAGGAAGGGCACTATATTTTGCTAAAGGGTAGCATAGATAATATCAATATTAAACATATAGGTACCAAGTGGTGTAGCATCTAAATTCTTAAAAAAAAGAAAGTAAGAGAGCTGTAAGAAGAAATTGACAGCAAAACTATAATAGTGGGAGATCTCAACCTTGCATTCTCAAAATTAGATAAATCAAACCATAAGAAAGAAGGCAAAGAGATAAACAGAATACTAGAAATGCTAGATATGCTAGTTCTCTGAAGAAAAGTAAATGGAGATAGAAAGGAGTACACTTTCTTCTCAGCAGTTCATGGAACATATACAAAAATTGACCATATATTAGGACATAAAAACCTCGAACTCAAATGCAGTAAGGCAGAAATAGTAAATGCATCCTTTTCAGACCATGAGGCAATGAAATTCAACAAAAAGACAGGGGAAAATAGACCAATAAATAATCTTATACTAAAGAATGATTGGTGAAACAGCAAATCATAGACATAATTAATAACTTCACCCAAGAAAATGACAATAATGAGATGTCATACCAAAATGTGTGGAATGCAGCCAAAGCAGTAATAAGAGGAAATTTCATATCTCTAGAGGCGTACTTGCATAAAATAGAGAAAAAGAAGATCAATGAATTGGAGTTGCAACTAAAAATGCTAGAAAAGGAACAAATTAAAACCCCCCAGTCAAACACTAAACTTGAAATTCTAAAAATAAAAGGAGAGATCAATAAAATTGAAAGTAAAAAAAAAAAAAACTATTGAATTAATTAATAAAACTAAGATTTGGTTCTAGGAAAAAAACAACAAAATAGACAAACCCTTAGTAAATTTGATAAAAAAAAAAAGGAAAGAGGAAAATCAAATTGTTAGTCTTAAAAATGAAAAGGGAGAACTAACCACTTAAAGAAGAGGAAATTAGAGCAAGAATTAGGAGTTACTTTGCCCAACTTTATGCCAATAAATTTGACAACTTAAATTAAATGGAAGAATACTTTCAAAAATATAGCTTGGCCAGATCAACAGAGAAAAAAGTAAAGAGACTACACAGTCCCATTTTAGAAAAAGAAATACAACAAGTTATTAAACAACTCCCTAAGAAAAAATCCCCAGGACCAGATGGATTTACATGTGAATTCTACCAAACATTCAAAGAACAATTAACTCCAATGCTACATAAACTATTTGAAAAAAATAGGGATTAAAGGAGTCTTACCAAATTCCTTTTATGACACAGACATGGTACTGATACATAAACCAGGTAGTTTGAAAACAGAGAAAGAAAATTATAGACCAACCTCCCCAATGAATATTGATGCTAAAATCTTAAATAAAATATTAGCAAAAAGATTACAAAAAATCATCCCCAGGATAATACACTATGACCAACTAGGATTTATACCAGGAATACAGGGCTGGTTCAATATTAGGAAAACTATTAGCATAATTGATTATATCAATAACCAAACTAACAAAAACCATATGATTATCTCAAAAGATGCATAAAAGCATTTGATAAAACCCAACATTCATTCCTATTAAAAAACACTTGAGAGTATAGGAATAAATGGACTTTTCCTTAAAATAGTCAAAAGCATCTATTTAAAATCATCAGTAAGCATCATATGTAATGGGGATAAACTGGAACCATTCCCAATAAGATCAGGAGTGAAACAAGGTTTCATTACTATCCAATCAGTACTATCCAATATTGAATTAGAAATGCTAGTTTTGACAATAGGAGTTGAGAAAGAGATTAAATGAATTAGAGTAGATAATGAGGAAACCAAATTATCACTCTTTGTAGATGATATGATATATACTTAGAAAACCCCAGAGATTCTACTAAAAAGCTATTAGAAATAATCTACACCTTTAGCAAAGTTTCAGGATACAAAGTAAACCGACATAAGTCATCAGCGTTCTTATATAACACTAACAAAATCCAAGTTAGTGTTACAAAGAGAAATTAAATTTAAAGTAACTGCTGATAATATAAAATTTTTGGGAATATATCCGCCAAGGGAAAGTCAAAAATTATAATGAGCAAAATTACAAAAAAAAAAAAAAAAACTTTCCACACAAATTAAGTCAGATTTAAATAATTGGAAAAATATTAAGTGCTCTTGATAGGCCAAGCAAATATAATAAAGATGACAATACTCCCTAAACTAATCTATTTATTTAGTGCTATACCAATCAGACTTCCAAGAAAATATTTTAATGATCTAAAAAAAAATAACAAAATTCATATGGAAGAACAAAAGGTTGAGAATCTCAAGGGAATTAATGAAAAAAAATCAAATGAAGATGGCCTAGATGGACCTGATCTAAAACTATATTATAAAGCAGCAGTCACCAAAACCATTTGGTATTGGCTAAGAAATAGATTAGTTGATCAGTGGAATAGGTTAGGTTCACAACACAAAATAGTCAACTATAGAAATCTAGTGTTTGGCAAACCCAAAAATCCTAACTCTTGGGATAAGAATATATTATTTCACAAAAACTGCTGGGATAACTGGAAATTAGTATGGCAGAAATTAGGCATGGACCCACACTTAACATCGTATACCAAGATAAGGTCAAAATAGGTCCATGATTTAGGCATAAAGAAGGAGATTATAAATAAATTAGAGGAACATAGGATAGTTTATCTCTCAGACTTGTGGAGGAGGAAGAAATTTGTGACCAAAGATGAACTAGAGACCATTTTTGATCACAAAATGAAAAATTTTGATTACATCAAATTAAAAAGCCTTTGTACAAACAAAACCAATGCAAACGATATTAGAAGGGAAGTAACAAACTGGGAAAACATTTTCACAGTTAAAGGTTGATAAAGGCCTCATTTCCGAAATATATAGAGAATTGTCTCTATTTTATAAGAAATCAAGCCATTCTCCAATTGATAAATGATCAAAGGATATGAAAAGATAATTTTCAGATGATGAAATTGAAACTATTTCCACTCATATGAAAGAGTGTTCCAAATCACTATTGATCAGAGAAATGCAAATTAAGACAACTCTGAGATACCACTACACATCTGTCAGATTGGGTAGAATGACAGGGAAAGATAATGTTGGAGGGGATGCAGGAAAACTGGGACACTGATGCATTGTTGGTGGAGTTGTGAATGAATCCAACCATTCTGGAGAACAATCTGGCATTATTTCCAAAAAGTTATCAAACTGTGCATACCTTTTGATCCAGCAGTGTTTCTACTGGGCTTATACCCCAAAGAGATACTAAAAAAAGGAAAGGGACCTGTATGTGCCAAAATGTTTGTGCAGCCCTGATTATAGTGGCTAGAAACTGGAAAATGAATGGATGCCCATCAACTGGAGGATGGTTGGGTAAATTGCAGTATATGAATGTTATGGAATAGTATTGTTCTGTAAGAAATGACCAGCAGGATGAATACAGAGAGCATTGGTGAGACTTACATGAACTGATACTAAGTGAAATGAGCAGAGTTATATTCATGTAGCACAATTTGTTTACCCATTCTGATGGAAGTGGATTTCTTCGATAAAGAGATCTAACTCAGTTTCAACTGATCAAGAATGGACAGAAGCAGCTACACCCAAAGAAAGAACACTGGGGAATGAATGTAAACTGCTTGCATTTTTGTTTTGTTTTTTTTTTCCCCCGGTTGTTTATACCTTCTGAATCCAATTCTCTCTGTGCAACAAGAGAACTGTTCAGTTCTGCACACATATATTGTATCTAGGATATACTGTAATCTATTTAACATGTATAGGACTTCTTGCCATCTGGGGGAGGGGGTCAAGGGAGGGAGGGGAAAAATCGGAACAGAAGTGAATGAAAGGGATAATGTTGTAAAAAATTACCCTGGCATGGGTTCTGTCAATAAAAAGTTATAATTATCCAAAAAAAAAAAAGATAGAAAAAAAGAAAAAGAAAAAAAATATTGTTTCCTCAGTTGAGTTGGAGAGTAAGCAGAGACTCTAATATACTAAGAGCACACTTCCAGAGAAGCCACCACTGGATAGGAAGAAGTAGCATGACATTTTAATTAATTTTTCTTAATTAATCTATAACTGGCTACGAAGATTGGTTGTTTCCATATAGATGAAGGAATGATAGTACTTCTGTTCCCCTTATAAATTTTCAGCACTTGGAGTAAAGTATCACTCACCTCATACTAGGTTACATTTCTATAAAGTAAGTTAAAATCAAATTAGTTATCAACCTACTACCATTAGCAATTGCCTGTTTTGTTATTTCAAAAATAAATTTGGGAAAAACACATAATTGTTTAAGCATTCTCTCTATGTATATACATAATATATAATATGTGTATATATACATGTCAGATATTCATTGTTATCATTATTACATTGTTATTCCCATGTTTTTCAAAAGGTTTCAGATAGAAATAATGTATGCATATAAATACATATAAATGTGTGTATATATATATACATATATATATATATATTCATACATATATACACATATTGATAATGGTACATGGATCAGATGCTGATCAAACCCATGTCTTGTTGCATAGGTTTCTCTTATTGCAAAATGAACTCTAATCAGCCACAGGGGGAAAAGCCATATTTATAATATTACTGCTTTTAGTTTTATGATACCTCACCATCACTAAATTTATTTCTATGGTTTTTGTACAAAAGTGAGAGTGAGAGATAAGTGACAGCTTCCATAGTTCATTGCTACCCATGAAAAGTCATGACATTGAAATAAGCCACTATATATGAAATTATTACCCTTTGGCAAATTTATAGGAAAACACAGATTAAAATTATAGACTATGGACTAATGGGATAGTTTTATAGGATTATAGATTTAGCTCTGGAAGGGACCTAGAAGTTATCTAGATTCCTCATTTTACAGGTGAGGAAACTGAGGGACAGAGAGATTATGACTTACCAAAGGTGACACAATAAAATGTTTATATAGTGGCTTTATGCCAAATGCCATATATATTATCTTTTTTTTAATCCTCACATAAGTCTGTGCTATTATTACATGCATTTTTCCAGATGGGAAAACTAAGTATGAGAAGTTAAATTCCTTTTCCAGAATCAGAAAGATATTGTTTGAAATCAAATATAACTCAACTTTTCTTGACTCCAAGTCAAGGTCTATCTACCAATTACATTATAATTAATTTCCCACAAGAAGCAGTATTTGATACTTATCTCTGTTACTTAGTAATAGTAACTATGGAATCTTGGACAAGATATATTCTTTTCTGTGCTATAACTGCTTTCTTTGAAAGCTAAAAATGTTGAAATAAAGGTTATCAGAAGTATCCTTCAGTTCTAAATCCTTTGAAAACACTAAGTAAAATTAATACTGAATCTCACATTTATCCTTGCATCTCTCTTTGCCTCCCAAGGAGCACCATCATTTATAACAAAGAATATTTTTTTAAATAAGAAGATTTTTTAAATTCATAAAATCAATACATCAAAAAACAACAACAACAATGTAATTTGATGTTCTGTTCCAGCAAAGATGAAAGGGGAGCAAAAAAGTATCTTCTCATACCTTTTCTGGGGGGAGGAGTTCTAAACTTAGTCTTTATAATTGTAAAATATTGATTTTAGATTGTCTAATGGTAGTGGTTCTTTCCATTTACGTTGTAGTCATTATTCATATTGCTTTCTTGGTTCTGATTACTTCATTTAGCATCAGATTATGTAAATCTTTCCATGCTTCTTTGGAGCCATCATTTCCATCATTACTTCAGCAAAAACAAACAAACAAAAAAAAATTATGTTACATTCATGTAGCACAATTTGTTTACCCATTCAAAAAATAAATTTTTAAAACTTCAATATGAAGACATTACAAATTATGTAATCCTGAATTTTATAAGTAAACAAAATTTCATAAAAGCAATTCCTACTCCTGAAGGAAAAAATGGCACTTAAAAAAATATTGGTACTCATACTGCATTTGCTCTTTGTCCTTATGATGCCCTCAAGAGCTACAGTTACATAATAACACATCTTATTTCTTTTTTGTTTTTTTCTAATATGCTGAAATGCACCAGCAAAGCTAAAACAGAATTAGGTCTTCCATTTAGAAGCATTAGTCAGGCAGGAAGTTAATCACATGAATACAAATGGAAGCCTAGACTACATCAGTAAGACAATATTTACTTATTCTTTTCCTCCCCATCATTATGAAAGCATAATTACTAAAGGACATCAAGGTGGACAGGCTTGGAGATAATCATACTCGTTTTAGTGAAACTTGTCTGTTTCAATTCTTTTAGCTCAGAGGGCCAAAAATTCTTACAGGGAGGAATGATTTTAGTCCTAGTTGGCAGTTTTGAGATTAGTTAATGAAGTTGTTATATGATCTTAGTATATTAATGGGAAGAATAGGGATAGGAGTAAATGAGAGAGAGAAAAAAAATGAGATGACTACAACTCCTCTCTCCTTAAATTGGGAGTTCCTTTAAAGCAGGGAATCTAATTTACAATGTTTTGCCTTTTGTCGTACCTCCAGAACTTAGCACTATATGTGGCACATAGTAAATACTTAAGAAATTCTTGTTGGATGATTGGCTAAAGGAGTTATGGAGACCATAATCCTCACACTACCTTCCTCTCTCCATACCCAAGGTCATCTTCATGATTCTCTCTTCCATCATGATAGTATTTAAATGAAGGTAATACCTGGTAGTGACAATTTCTAATCATACTTCCCTCTTCAAAACTCAATTCAAAAATATGATCAAGTTGCAGGGAGGAGGCTATTGATTTTCAGTACACAAAGTTAAACTTTATGATCATCTAGAATTAATGAGAAGAATTACTGACTTAGATTTAGATAGATAAAATTAACTTGAAGGGATGAAGAGGACCTTGGCTTAAATATTGATAACTGCACCAGGAAGGCTTTTGGGCCAGGTTTTTTTGTTTATTTGTTTGTCTATTGCTACACTGAAATAGACAGGAAAAACAAAGCATTTAAAAAAGGAAAGAATAAAAGTAAACTTCAATCCAACAAATTAAACTCAACAAATACTCATTATATACCTATTATATGCAAGGTAGTGTACCAAGCATTAGAGATAGAAATAAAATGATTAAAAAGCATGCAAAAATTTGAATTATATTTGGGATATACAGCAGGTACAAATAGGTAAATAATATCTGAAATAATGCAAGTAATTTCTAGAGGAAGAAAGTATAACTGGAAGATCTAGAAAGGTCATGCATATACATTATACTTTATACTTTTGAAGGAAACTTGGAACTTTAAGAAGCTCTGGTGAGAAAAGATAGGGAAAGCACTCAAGACTTTGGGGGACAGCTATGCAAAGGTATGAACTTAAGAAATAGAATGTAATGTTACAGAAAACAATTATAAGCCAGTTTTATTAGAGTGGGGAGTCCATGAGGGAAACCAATAGGAAATAAGCCTGGAAAGTCAAATGGATCCAAATTGTGGAGAGCTTTAAATGCTAGCCTGAAGATTTTCTGTTTTATCCTAGAGGCAATAAGGAGCCATGGAAAATTTTTAGAGTATGGTGGAGGGGTTTAATATGCTCATATCTATGTTATAAGAATATTTATTTGACATAGTCTTATAGAACTGACAATATAGCATAATGGAAAAGAACACTGGATTGAATCTAGAAAATCTGAATTTTCTAAATAGTTCTGCCATAATTAGCTCTTCATTTCTCACCAGAGATGCCAGACTTCTCCAATAAGGACCCACAACTTCTTTGAATTTTAGATCACTTTGGACCTAAAACTTACATTGTAGATATACTCTCCACTCTTGAGGCCCCTCCTTCATATTTAATGGCTCATCCTAGAGCTTCCATTTATTTAAGGAAGGCACCCATACCAATTATCTCTTCATACATCTCCGTATTGTACTCTGTGGTTCTCTATTATGCCTTTTCTGGTGCTATTGCTGCCTTTTCTCTGTTTTTTTTTTTTTTGTTTGTTTGTTTGTTTGTTTTTGGTTTTTTGGTTTTGTTTTTTTGTTTGTTTGCTTTTTGTTTTGTTTTGTTTTTCTCTTAGAATTCAAGCATTTTGAGGGCAAAGACTGTCTTTTTCCTTGCTTGATGACTGATTGAGTAACTTATGGCTGTATCTGAGCCTCAATTTCCTAAACTACAAAATGAAATGGTTGGATTAGATTGCCTTTTATCTTGAAGCATATGCCCCATGCTCATGTTCAATAAATTTGTCAATTCTGGCTGAGACTTTGTTGTGGAAGAGTATTTGCTTCAGAATTAGAGTGAGAGCAGTCACACAGGATTCTTTTTAAGTCACAGTTTTATTTTGCCAAAGTAGGAAGGTCAGATAGCATGGGTAATTAATTGGCAATTAAGGTAGGGGGAAGAAAGCTTTTATACCAAAATTTTGTCTCAAAGCCAAGTTAGGAATACTAAGGCTGCTAAAAATAAAGTCTTTTTCAGAGAGTAGCTGTGCCAGAGTGTGGTTAAAGCAGAGTGAGCCAAAACAGCAACTTGGTTACCTGGGTTCAAGGAACAGTTTACTGGGCAAGTGTTCCTTCTGTAGGTCTAGCAAATCTAAACATTCTATTGTTCAATTTGGTTACCTGGTTTCAAGGAATAGTTTATCTGGCAAATGTTCCTTTTGTGGGACCAGCAAGTTTAAACATACTTATATTAGTGATTTAAAAAATGTTTATGTGGCTAATTTTCATTAATTATTCTAGGGCCCAGAGCTAGGTTCAGCATGTTCCCTACAATCTGACACCCCTAGACCCTACCCTATGAGCTAATAGGTCTTGACAAGTAGTTTCATCATCTTTTTCTCAACTGATGTTTGCAACCCTCTCCTGGGATACTTTTGTGGCTCAGTGATTCTAGCCTCTTTTTGTATCCCTAGCCTTTAGAACAAGACCTAGAATTTAGTACATACTTAATGAATGTTCATTTATTGATTGATTTTCTGGCAAATCAGCTGATACTGCTTGACATATCCTCTTCCTCACTGCACATGACACATGACTATGTTATTGACTGAATCCCAGAAAATAACTAAATTTTGAGCTTGCTTATTCTATAACAGTGATCTCAAATGCACCAATGTTCTCATATCCATCTTTTATCCCCTCTAACCCACTCTAACTCAAATTTGAGCTTTGTCCATAGGCCACCACAGAAGCAACAAGGATGGTACAGTTGATTGGGACTTTAACTTGGAGTTAGGAAGACATGTTTTGTAATTTTGGCCTTGATACTTACTAGCTATGTGACACTGGACAAGCCACTATCACTCCAGGCCAGCTTTCTCATCTGAAGAATTGGGGGGGGGGGTTAATTTCTAAGAAATATAGATAGTTTCTTCTAGGTTCCTTTTCAGATCTAAATCTATGATTTTAATTATCCACACACTTTTCCTGCTTTGCCTTTGACTTCTAGAATTCAATCATTATAATTTAATTAGAGGAAAAAAATAAAGAGTAATAATACAGATAGTTCCTAAAACTACCTACTGACAAAACTTTATGTCACAGAAAATAACTTCTGGACCTAGTAAATAAATAAAAACACATGATTTAAATATAAGGTTGAAAAAATGAAATCCTTGGATATAAGATGGGGAGATGGGTGACTTGCAAAAGGCTGCTGTTTAGTTAAAAGGAAAGCATGTAGCAATTGCTATAGTAAGCATATCTTAACAAATCACATTTTATCATGAGTCAAGAATTTGTAAGTTATTTTATCTAATTAACTCCTGATTAATAAGAAATGTAACTATTACATATATAGTACTTCTCAAATCTTAAAACACTATAAATAGTAGACGTTCATTGAATGCTTGATAAATTATTATTACATATGGTCATGGATTAATATTGAAAACATGATCACCATGGTTAATCTATTGGACAAAACCACAAAATGTGCATTGACTATGGTTCTTATAAGATATTTGGGGGAAGAGAGCCTTTGCTTGTCTTCATATTTCTAAAATTTAGCATAGTGTCTGGCTTAGTTATTAATTAGTAAATGCTTGTTAATTGATTAATTTATTGCTGAATTGATATGGGGGTTTAAGAATAGAGTACATATGTCCTTCAGGGCCTATTATCTCTCTATCAGAGAGAGAATGAATAAGAGCAAAAAGAACATCTCCTCTGCATGCTACTCATCAATCACAAGGGATCCTTAGAATTGGAATAGCCTGGAGGATGAGCAGGCATGCAACTTGGTCAGTAAGTCAGAGTCCTGTGATTTTGGTGGTAATGGCCCTTTCTTCCTCAATTGCTTGTCTGAAGCATAGTCTTAGGGAGTTAGTTAAGGTTTAGAGGGGTTAAATGATTTGTCCATTGTCACACAGTTAGTAAGTGCCAAAAACAGGTTTGAGGATCAGGTCTTCCTGACTCCAGATCCAGAAAACAAAGTACAACACTGTGTTCCATAATGCCATGTAGTCCACAGGCAGAATTCAGCACTTAGTTTTGAAAAATGACAAAATAAGTTAAATGCAAGAAATCATTACAGAATTGAAAGCAACATAGATCTTTCAAGCAAACAAGACAGTAAAGATTTAATCACTGAAAAACAGGACTTTGAATAGAATGAACATTTTTTATCTTTAAAAAAGTTGGTATTAAATACCAACTGGCTATAGGTGATATGCTTGGTATGTTGAATATAATACATATTTAATTAACAAATGATTTTTCATTAATTAATTTATTCATATGTGGGAAAGACTGAAAAGTCAAAAAAGCTGTTTTTTAGACTCCAGTATCTGGTTAATAGCTATGTTATTTGAGTATCATTAAATCTGCCTGAACATCAGCATCCTCATTTATGAAATCTGGCTAATAATTCCTACCTTTTCAATGTTTCAGAGCTGTTGCCAGGATCCAGTGAAATAGTGCATGGGAAAACCATTTGAGAACTATGTAACCACTGAATAAATCTAAGCTATTATTAAAGCATTAAAAATTAGCAAATAAAAATATGTGATTCCTTGAAGTTTTCGTATCTTGAACACATCTCAAGTTTCCATAAGCTAGAAAGCTTGGGAAGAAAAGCAGTTGAGTATAACACTGGCCTTTTCTTCTGAGAGTTTATGCTTTAAGGAGAATCCTGGACCTATCAAACAGAATATACTATGTAATCCATGTGAAAATATGACTTTTTATGAAAATTTGAATTAAAAAAATTGTGCATGCTGAAAGTGAGCCAATAGTAAATATACTTCTGTTATTTAGGAATAACTGAGAATAATAGTAAAAATATACATAGTTTTCAGAGGCTTCTCAAAATTGTGCGCATGCGTGTGTGTGTGTGTGTGTGTGTGTGTGTGTGTGTGTGTGTATCTGAAGGAAATGTCTTACATTATTGAAAGGAAGATGTAGGCTAATGGTCATAAGATCATTAATAGAAGGGCATTCATATACCACAATATGTTCTGCCATTCCCCATTCAAAGGGCTTCTGGTTTGTATCCACAAAACAAAACAATGCTATTGTTTATATTGTAGTCTATACCAGACTTTCTTTCTATCTTTGACCTCTCCAATTCCAATTCCAGCAATAACAATTCCAGCATTGTTAAGTCAAATGAATAGCATTTAATGACTTTCCTAATAAATTCCAAATTATTTTCCAGAATGATTAGAATTCAAAGTTCCCTCAACAATCTATTATTGCACCTATCTTCTCAAAGCCTCTCCAACATTAATTCATTTTTAATATATTTGCCAATGTAATAGTTTTAAAGTGAAGTCAGAGTTATTTTAATTTGAAATTATCTTGTTATTATTTATACTATTGTATCATTGTTAGTGATCTATACGTGCATATTTTTATAGGACTGTTGATACTGTGTTTTTGTTTTATGTAAACTGTTTATGTCCTTTGACCACATCTCTTGCAATGACTGTTTTATATAAATATGTCAATTTCTTATATAGTTTGAACATTTATTGGATATGTTTAAAATAAAATCTTATCCTCCATTCAGCAGTTTCTCTTCTTGTTTTAGCTGTTTTGATTTTCTTCAATCACTAACAATTATTGTGGGTACTCAAAAGATTGTATCATGGGTTCTGAAGGCTGTTCTAAAAGAAACTTAAGTAACATCAGACATGAGGGTAGTGTAGTGATTGTGTTCTGACTCAGAATCACAAAATTGGTTTGGCTAAACATGCATCTCTGATTTCTAGCAGCATTCTGAAACATTGAATTTATCTCTTTTCTATGGCCAATAGGCTCAAAATTCCATTAATTGTTTTCTCCCCACAATTATATGCCATCAATCAATTAGTGCTCTTTTGGCAACCAAGTAAAATCAATTAACTTTTAGAAAAGGTTCTTGATGATGCAGCAACAACAACAACAAAAAAGCAAAAACAGTTTTAACTAACCTCAGGAATACACTGTCTCCTGTACCATCTCAATTTCTTTATTAAGTTATGATCATTCTTATACATGTTTTTATATAATATTGGTCTCATAAAATTTGTCTAGACATGATTTAACTGGTGGATGAGTTTTTATCTTTGCTACCCCTAAGATGGATCTATATCATCACTCATTAGTGATTGGGAAATTGATATTGGAATAGCAATAAAATTGGGATTCTTGTGATTCTGGAATATCAAGATCCCTAAAGAAGCTAAGACCATATATTAGCTTCAGAGAGGAGAATTCACAAGGTCTCTGGCCTTACAGAATCATCTCTCCCTGGATATCATTAACAGAAATGTCAACCCCAAAGAGAACAACTGAAGAGAGAATAGCAGAAGCTCTGTTGATTGGAATTTTTTTGAAGTAGCCCCTAGTTCCAGCTATAATACCAAACTTTCTATTTTTTTTTAAATTTTTATTTAATAATTACTTTATATTGACACTCGTTTCTGTTCCGATTTTTTTTCCCCTCCCTCCCTCCACCCCCTCCCCTAGATGGCAAGCAGTCCTTTATATGTTGGATATGTTGCAGTATATCCTAGATACAATATATGTTTGCAGAACCGAACAGTTCTCTTGTTGCATAGGGAGAATTGGATTCAGAAGGTATAAATAATCCAGGAAGAAAAACAAAAATGCAGATAGTTCACATTAGTTTCCCAGTGTTCTTTCTTTGGGTGTAGCTGCTTTTGTCCATCATTTATCAATTGAAACTCAGGTCTCTTTGTCAAAGAAATCCACTTCCATCAAAATATGTCCTCATACAATATCGTTGTCGAAGTATATAATGATCTCCTGGTTCTGCTCATTTCACTTAGCATCAGTTCATGTAAGTCTCGCCAGTCCTCTCTGTATTCATACTGCTGGTCATTTCTTACAGAGCAATAATATTCCATAACATTCATATACCACAATTTACCCAGCCATTCTCCAATTGATGGGCATCCATTCATTTTCCAGTTTCTAGCCACTACAAACAGGGCTGCTACAAACATTTTGGCACATACAGGTCCCTTTCCCTTCAATACCAAACTTTCTGAAATGGCTTTCCCTAACCACATGGCTAACAGTCTGGAACCAATTTTAGAATGGCTACTATGTTTTGATGTCACTCCAAGATACTTTCACCACATGTCACTACTCTCCCAGAGTTTCTAGTTATTTTTGCATAGCAAGTGCTATCAGGTCTGAGCATATGCCAAGTCTCCATTACATTAGCATCCCTAAATATGTGAATAACTTCTCAAGGGGACTACTTTGGAGACAATGGCACTTATGTGTATCTTTTGATTGAAAAATCATTCATGCTATAATTCGGATTACTTGATATAAATGAACTGACTATATCAGTGAAAAGACCCCAACATTTCTTATGAAATTTTTTACTATCAATTTTTCATGACTTTACTTGTATTGTTTAGAAATTCTCAAAAGAGAAAAAACATAAGTAGAAATATAGAAGCATGAAGCAAAAATTTATTAATGGAGTCTGGTTTTGTGAATTTATATTTTTGTATTAATAAAGGGAAATTTTCTAAATTGGAAACTTTATTTTAAAGACTAAAAAGTCATCAGGACCCACATCAAAGTACATGTCAAATAACAACTTAGCTGGAAACTAACAGAAGACAAAATGTGAAGGTCTTCCAAAGTTGAAATACATTTTCTTTTCAGAAACTTTCCCATGAGATTATACTGTGTCACTGCTATTTTGTGAATGTTAGAAATAATTTAAAATTCTTATAAAATGGATTTAATATTTCTTTTCCATTAGCATCTCCAAGTCATATAAATGTTAGGAAGAAATGGATGCAAGGATGTTAGCTTAAGAAGACACAAATTTCTGCTTTTGACACAGGGCAGCTCTGTGATCATGGGTGAGTCATTTCTCAGTATCCCCAGATAATTGATTATGATGATAATAGTAATAGATAATTGTGTATGTATGTATGTGTGTAGTAATAGTACTTTAAAGCTTGCAAATTACATATATTTTCATTTGATCCTTGATCTTATGAGGTAGGTTCCTGTTTTACAAATGAAGAAGCTGAGGCTGAGGGAGATTAAATGATTTGACAGTGTCCATTCAGCTATTAAGCATCTGAGACAGATCTACTGATCTTCAACTCTACTGAATTGGTTAATGGAGTTTCCATGCTTGGAATTACTTATACCAATGAAGTCATAAGTCCAAATTAAAAACATTATAGAATATTTTATAGACTTAATGGTTATATGGAAAATCACAGAATGACAGACTTAGAGGCAGAACAAACCTCAGAGATAATTGGATCACAGATCTAAAGGTTGATAGGAACATAAAAGAATCTTGTCTGAGTCTTTCATTTTGAAGAAATTTGGAATAATTTTGAAGGAATGAAGGAAATTGGATCACAGAATAGTTGTGTCATTTGCTCACTTGCTCAAAGTCCTACTACTACTAAATCTCTCAGGTCCAGATTTTTGAATTGTAGCCTTTGGATTCAAAATGTAGCTTTCTTTACATGATATCATGTTCCTTCTCACCTGAAAATAAACAAAAAATTATGACCATTAGCATTGTTTTCACCTTTAAGCAGACCAAAATGTAGAAGGAGCCTTTGAAAAACATAGCACTTAATTTATATCAGTAACTAGTGTTATTAATTTCATTGTCAGAGAATTGCTGCTCTTCTTTGTAACATAGTCCTTAAAAGTTGGAATGGGCCTAGGCAATCCCTTTTCTTTATCAATTTGGAAAATTATTTTTAGAGAGGCAAGATTATTTGATAAAAAGTGTGTTAGAGAAAAAAGAGGAGGGGAAATCTTCCTTGTTTAAAATTCTCACAAATTTTTCATTAAAATCTAGGCTATTTATTGAATCATGATCTATACAATCCTCATATATAACAATTGTTTCTATTGTTTAATTTATTTTAATTCAACATGTCATTATTAAACTCCTAATCTATGATAGGCAATGTAATAGCTATGAGAACTATGAAAGATGTTAAAACCAAGTACCTTACTCCCAAGGAGCTTAAAACTGAAAGTAGTGATTGAAAAGGAAGAGGAGGGACAAAACAGCCAATAACTTTAATAATCTAGTGTTTGACAAACCCAAAGACCCCAGCTTTTGGGATAAGAATGCATTATTTGACAAAAATTGTTGGGAAAATTAGAAATTAGTATGGCAGAAACTAGGCATTGACCCACACTTAACACTGTACACCAAGATAAGGTCAAAATGGGTTCATGACCTAGGCATAAAGAATTATAAATAAATTGGAAGAGCATAGAATAATTTACCTCTCAGACCTATGGAAGAAAAAGGAATTTATGATCAAAGAAGAACTAGAGATCACTATTGACTACAAAATAGAAAATTTTGATTATATCAAATTGAAAAGTTTTTGTACAAACAGAACTAATGCAGACAAGATTAGAAGGGAAACAATAAACTGGGAAAACATTTTTATAGTCAAAGGTTCTGATAAAGGCCTCATTTCCAAAATATAGAGAGAATTGACTCTAATTTATAAGAAATCAAGCCATTATCCAATTGATAAATTGTCAAAGGATATGAACAGACAATTCTCAGATGAAGAAATTAAAACTATTTATAGCCATATGAAAAATATGCTCCAAATCATTGTTAATCAGAGAAATGCAAATTAAGACCACTCTGGGGTACCATTACACATCTGTCAGATTGGCTAGAATGACAGGGGAAGATAGGAATGTTGGAGGGCATGTGGGAAAACAGGGACACTGATACATTGTTGTTGGAATTGTGAACACATCCAGCCATTCTGGAGAGCAATTTGAAACTATGCTCAAAAGTTATTGACCCATCAGTGTTTCCACTGGGCTTATACCCCAAAGAGATACTAAAGAAGGGAAAGGGATCTGTATGTCCAAGAATGTTTGTGACAGCTCTGTTTGTAATGGCCAGAAGCTGGAAAATGAATGGATGCCCATCAATTGGAAAATGGTTAATTAAATTGTGGTATATGAATGTTATGGAATATTATTGTTCTGTAAGAAATGACCAGCAGGATGAATACAGAGAGGACTGGCGAGACTTACATGAACTGATGCTAAGTGAAATGAGCAGAACTAGGAAATTATTATATACCTCAACAACAATACTGTATGAGGATGTATTCTGATGGAAGTAGATTTCTTCGACAAAGAGATCTAACTCATTTTCAATTGATCAAGGATGTACAGAAGCAGCTTCACCCAAAGAAAGAACACTGAGAAATGAATGTAAACTGTTTGCATTTTTATTTTTCTTCCCAGGTTATTTATACCTTCTGAATCAAATTCTCCCTGTGCAACAAGAGAACTATTCTGTCACACATATAATTTATCTAGGGTATACTGTAACCTATTTAACATGCATAGAACTGCTTGCAATCTGGGGGAGGAGGTGGAGGGAAGAAGGGGAACAATTGGAACAGCAGTGAGTGCAAGGGATAATGTAAAAAATTACCCTGGCATGGGTTCTGTCAATAAAAATTTATTTAAAAAAAAGATAAGGAAGAGGAGGACATGATATGCCAAAAAACAAACACAATAAAACAAAACCCCACAAGGTACCATTTAGAATATGACCAGCATAAAAAATTCAAGTACTATAAACAATTCAAGGATGCAGTAATGAAGAATCCTTCAAAATTATCTAGAACAACCTTCTTGTTTTATAGATGGGAAAAATGGGATCCAAAGAAATCTGGTGATTTGTTTGATGTCCCATGGGGAGTAAATAACAGAATTCAGACATAAATTTAGGTGGTCTCTGAACCAACACCTCTTCTATTATCCCATGATCAATCTCAGGTGGCAGTAAAAGAGTAAAATAAAATTTAAAAAAAGTTTTGTGAGAGAAGTAGTGGGCTTTGAAGAAAAAAGAGGATTTCAACAGACAGAGAAGCAGACAAAAGTTACTCTAGGACTAGCAAGGGGACCACAGAGACAGTCTTTGGCTATGACCATAAGGCTGGCAACTTCTGTCATTCCCTGGCCTGTTCTCAATTATTGAGGTTTATCCAGATTCAGTTTTGAGAAATTCTGACTTGTCATATCAGAAGTAGGCTTCCTAATCTCTCACACACACACACACACACACACACACACACACACACACACAGCCTATTCCAGGGATTTTGCTCTTATTGGTGGTCTAAGTGGAGGATGGAGTGGGTATAGTAAAAGAAATATAACATTATGCAAAATGACACAGATATAGGAATAGTCATTTATACCTACAATTAAGTGGTACTGGTCTTAGAGTCAGAAGGACCTGAGTTCAAATGTGACCACAGACACTTACTAGTTGTATGACTGAGAACAACTCAGATTTTAACTGTTTGTCTCAGTTTTCTCATCTGTCAAATGAGCTGGAGAAGGAAATGGCAAATCACTATGGTAACCTTTTGAAGAAAATCACAAATGCACTGAATAACAACAAAAGCCATGGTAAGAATAATGGCAGTGTACTTAGAACAATAATAAGATACCAAATCCTGAATAAATTATCTAGGAGGATAATAATCAAGCTTTGTGAGTACTTAAAACAATTTTTGCAAGACTGCTGATTATCCATGCTACATTTCTCCTTTGACTGAGTATTATTTGATCAAAGATCAAGCTTTATTTTTCCAATAGCCTCCCCCTAATCCTACATTTTCCTTTGTGCCAGACCTCTCTTGCCACTGTTCAGGCTTTTGCTCTTCCCTGCTGCTTTGATGTTAGAGAAGAAGACATCACCAAAATCTCTTTAACTTTTTCAGTGTTCATAAAGTCTGTGCTGAAACAAGGTGACTCATAAAAAAGGGACAGGCAGCAGGGACCTAAATAAAAACCCAGCTAGTTGAATTTGTATTTAATATGAGAAACAATTGTCATCTAGCACCTTTATGCCAGATTAGAGAAGAGTTATTCTTCATCCCTCCATGAAATCATATCTTGTCACAGGAAGGATACATCATGCTGGCTCTTCTATCAGGTAAAGCACTCCCACATTGTTCTTGTAGTCTATTAGCAGCTAATAGAAGATTCTAAGTGCATGATTATACATGGTTCAAAGCTGGCCACAAAGAGTCTCTCACATTTGACCAGAAAGAGCAAGAACAAGAGAGAGGGATCTCCATTAATAGACCTAGACAACAGGCTAAATGAATTTACTTAAGAGTATAGAAAATATAGGGTATAGTTAACATTCATTGAGACTTGAATAAAGGCTATAGCATGAAATTAGGATTGTGTATTTTTGTAGAATAAAGAAAAAAAACTACTTTAATATTCCAAGTTTTTAAACATGAAAGTTTTTTAATAGTAAGAAGGAACCTTACTAATCACTTCTTCTAGATGACTCATTTTAGAGGAAAAGATACAGAGGCCTAAATAAATGAAGTTATCAATCCAAGGTTCTATGACTTGTCAATGACAGACTTAGATTAAAAACTCAGATCTCTTGATTTCCCCAATACCATCACAACACCTGGCTTGAAAACAGAGTCCATTTCTACTTAATAGAATCCTTGTCAGCAAAAAGCCAAAAGGTTTCCAGAGGTATCAAAAAGACTTAACCATAAGGTACTTTGTATATATAACAGATGAGGAAAACACATCCATCCTCACTCACCAGCCCCTATATTGTCTAAGAATAGGTGGCCCAGTTTATAGTACAAAGGGCCTATTTTTAGAGAGCTAGATTAGAGAACAATATTACTAAATGTGCACTCACAGAGAAATATACTGACAGAGCTTAACATAAAGATCTCAATTGTATTAAATCAAGTAAATATTTATTAAATATCCACTTACTATATGTAGAATGCATGCAGAGTGCAATGTTTAGAGATGTAGATCTAGAGTTAACCATCTTGGATTGGAATTCAGATAATGTTTGAAATAGAAATTTTAGTTACTTTACTTTCCCAAGTTATGACAGGTATGGCAAATATTTTTCTGTCACTATATTTGTGAATTCAATAAATTCCAAAAGTTCCTTTTTGCTATGAGATCACCTATATAAGCTCTTCTCTGTTTGGCCTTTACATTCCTTTAAAACCCACCTTTTCAATCTTATTATTTCTCTAATATTTAAGCAGAAGTTAGATTCTCTTTGTAACTTATATTTGTGTTTATCTCTTCTTGTTTTTCAGTCATCTCTGACTTTTTGTGAGACTATAGACTACGGCACACCAACACTATCCATGGGGTTTTCTTGACAAAGATGCTGGAGATTTGCCATTTCTTTCCCCAGTGAATTAAGGCAAACAGAAATAAGTGACTTGCCTAGTATCTGGGGCTGGATTTGAACTCAGGTCTTCCTAACTCCAGGCCTTATACTTTATCCATTGAACTATTTAGAACCTATATAGTTATCTTTTGCTAGGTTCTTTCTACTTCAGGCAAAGTTCAAGTTATTCAAAATGTTTTAATAAAGAATCAAACAGAGTATGTTAGAAAATTGATGTCACAACTGAAATTTCTTCAGGGTATTTTATTTATGTGTTAGTATTTATTTATGGACAGTCAAGGAAAGGGAAGTTGTGGAATAAAGACCTTTACTTGGTACTTATCTCAGTCCTTGAAAGAATGGACAAACTGAGTCTTCAGCTCTGAGATTCCTAAAGGGACTGATCATTCTCCTCAATCACATCCTTCTGTACCACACATCAACCTTACTTCTTTTACCTGTTGCACCTGTGCTGCTGATTATTTCTTGGTTTAACTTTTAGTGCCCCCATTACTTTTTCTCAGTTTTTCTTCACTCTCTCTTTCAGAATTCTTGGGCACAATTCAAGTTTACTCTTTATTTCAAAGATTGAACATCACAATTCCATATCAGGACTGAGAAGGTATGCTTATTTTGAGAGGGGGTGGGGAGGAAGAGGGAGAAAGAGGGGAAAAGGAGAGAGAGAGGGAGAAGATGAAAAAGGGAGAGGAGGAGAAGGGAAGAAGAGGAGAGATGGAGAGGGCTGAGGGAGATGGGGAGAGAGGAGGATAGGGGAAGAAGGGGAGAGGGAAAAAGGGAGAGAGTGAGAGAGGAGAAGAAGGAGAGAGGGAGAAAAGAGGAAAGGAGGAAAAGGGAGGAAGAACACATTTATTACAGATTTTTGTTAGAGCACACTGAAACAGTGTGATGCTTTTAGGTATTCTACTTAAAGAAAAGATCTGGGAAGAGTGTTCTGATGTCCACCTTCCACCCTCTCCAATAAGAAGAAGAGAAGGGCCCCAGAGGCCATAGGGTATTGAAGAAGTGTACGTAGTCCTCAGTAATGAGGGTGTAGTTATTATTCTCTGGAGTGATTCTTCATGACCTTATTTAGGGTATTTTTTGACAAAGATACAGGAGTGGTTTGCCATTTCCTTCTCTAGTTGTTTTTACAGAGGAAGAAATTGAGGCAAATAGTATAAAGTGACTTGCTCAGGGTCATGTAGCTAGTGTCTGAGATGGGATTTTAACTCTGCTCTTTGACTAGACTTTGATTCCAGATCTGACCCTCTGCCCACTGCATCATTTAGCTGCCCCTAGTGAGAATGTATTAGTCTATAATAATAATAATAATAATAATCTCATTCTTTATGTCTAGATCATGAACCCATTTTGATCTTATCTTGGTGTATGGTATTGTGTTCTATCAAACATTTAAAAAACAATTAATTCTAATACTATATAAACTATTTGAAAAAAATAGAGAAATAAAGACTCCTACCAAGTTCCTTTTATGACACAGATATGGTGCTGATGCCTAAACCAGGTAGGATCAAAACAGAGAAAGAAAATTATAGACCAATTTCCTTAGTAAATATTTATGCAAAAATCTTAAATAAAATATTAGCACAGAAATTATAGAAAGTCATTCCCAGTGTAATGGGCTTGAAATTCTTGAGTCAATTATACTGAGGTCAGCACAGCTGAGCACTTAAGGCTAACTACTGATTGGATAATACTCTGGGCATATGCTTGGAATGGCCCTTCCCACTATCCTGTGCTGACTCAATGATGGTGTATACAGAGAATAGTAAGAGGGACTAGGAGGCACAGTAAGACTAGCTAGAGGCACTTTGACAGTAGACAAGTGAGAAGGAAGGTCGTGGAGATTCTGCTTCCATCCAATTCAATCTTACTTCTAAAGACCAAGAATAAAGACTAAGGATTTCTGCTTATGCTGACTCTGGCTGATTCTAAGGTATCCAGGGTGCTAACACAGTCATCACTCCAGGATAATACACTATGATCAAATAGGATTTATACCAAGAATGCAGGGCTGGTTCAATATTAGGAAAACTACTAGTATAATGTACTATATCAATAACCAAACTAACAAAAATCATATGATTATCTCAATAGATGAAGAAAAAGCATTTGATAAAATTCAACACCTATTCCTATTAAAAATACTAAAGTATAGGAATAAATGGACTTTTCCTTAACATGATCAGTATCATCTATTTAAAACCATCAGCAAGCATCATATGTAATGGGGACAAACTAGAACCATTTCCAGCAAGATCAATGGTGAAACAAATTTGCCCACTATCACCATTACTATTCAATATTGTATTATAAATGTTAGCATTGGCTGTAAGAAAAAGAGATTAAAGAAATTACAGTAGATAATAAGGAAACCAAATTATCACTTTTCAGATGATATGATTGCATTGTCGAAGAACCCTGGAGAATCAACTAACAAATTACTGAAAACAACTCACAACTTTAGTAAAGTTGCAATTTATAAAATAAATCCACATAAGCCATCAGCTTTTTTATATATTACCAACAAATTCGAACAGCAAGAGATAGAGAAATTCCATTCAAAATAAAAGTTGATAATATAAAATATTTAAGAATCTATATGTGAAGGGAAAGTAAAGAACTATAGGAACACAAGTACAAAATACTTTCCAAACAAATAAAGTGAGATCTAATAAGTTGGAAAAATATCAACTGCTCATGGATAGGGTGGGCAAATATTAAAAAAAATGACAATACAATCTAAATAAATCTATTTAGTGCCATACCAATCAAACTCCCAAAAAAGTATTTTACAGATCTAGAAGAAAATAATAACAAAGTTCATGTGGGAGAATAAAAGGTCAAGAACTTCAAAGGAATTAATGGAAAAAAATATACCAATGAAGTTCGCCTCGTTGGGCCAGACCTAAAACTGTATTATGAAGCAGAAGCATCAAAATCATTTGGTACTATCTAATAAATAGAGCAGTTGATCAGTGGGATAGGTTAGGTTCAAACGACAAAATAGTCAATAACTATAACAATCTAGTCAATAATAATAACTACAAAAATTTGACAAACCAAAAGACATCAGCTTTGGGGATAAGAACTCACTATTTGACAACAATTGTTGGGAAAATTGGAAACTATAATGGCAGAAACTAGGCATTGACCCACATCTAGCACCATATAGCAAGATAAGGTCAAAATGGATTCATGATTTAAACATAAAAAGTGCTATTATAAGTAAATTAGAAGAACATAAGATAGCTTATCTCTAAGATGGAGAAGAAAGGAATGTGTGAATAAAGAACTGAAACTCATAATTGAACACCAAATAGATAATTTTGATTATATTAAGCTAAAATTTTCTGGAGAAACCAAACCAATGCAGACAAGATTTGAAGAGAATCAATAAATTGGGAGAATATGTTTCCACTTAAAGGTTCTGATAATGGCCTTATTCCTAAAATATATAGAGAATATTGACTCAAATTTATGGTCAAAGGATATTAACAGTCAATTTTCAGATGAAGAAAGTAAAACTATTTCTAATCATATGAAAAAGTGTGCTAAATCACTACTGTTCAGAGAAATGCAAATTAAGATAACTCTGAAGTACCATTATGCACATGTCAGATTGGCTAAGATGACAGGAAACATTAATGATGAATGTTGGGGGGGGGTGGAAAAACTCACATACTAATAAATTATTGGTGGTATTGTGAACAGATCCAACCTTTCTGGAGAGCAATTTGGAACTATGCTCAAAAAGTTATAAAAGAGTGTATATCTGTTGATCCAGCAATGTTTCTACAAGGCTTGTTTCCCAAAGATATCTTAAAGGAGGGAAAGGGACCCACATGTGCAAAAATGTTTGTGGCAGTCTTTTTCGTAGTGGTAAGAAACTGGAAACTGAGTGGATGTACATCAGTTGGAGAATGGTTGAATAAGTTAAGGAATATGAATGTTATGGAAAATTATTGTTCTATAAGAAATGATCAGCAGAATGGTTTTAGAGAGGCCTGGAGAAAGTTACATGAAGTGATGCTAAATGAAATGAGCAGAACTGGAAAATCATTATACATGGCAACAACAATATTATATAACGATCAATTAGATAGGCGTGACTCTTTTTAACAATGAGAAGATTGGGGCCAGTTTCTGTTATGGGCCAGAACTCTGTATTTGAAACCAGGATTTTTATAAGGTGTTAAGTCAGTGAAATTGATAATACAATGGTTATCTAGTTTAGCATGGTGATTAATAGTTCTCTACTTCAGTACATGTACTTAGTATTTAATATAGTTCTTACAAGATTGATACCTATTCTACAAGAGTCACACATCTATGATAATATAATTCTAATAGAGTATATAAGCTGGGACAAAATCAGCAACATTCATTCATTCCATCTCACACCACTGTGATGGCAGGCCCGTTCTCCATCATTTCTCCACTGAAATACAAGGCCCATCTGAGCCAGAGACAGACTTGGAGAGGGACTGGAACAGACTAGGGGAAAAAAGAGAGCTGGAGACTGGAGCACAAGATCTCAGACTGAGACAGACTTCAAAACAGAGACTGTTGTGGTGGTCCTCCTACTTCCCCCACAGAAACCAAGACACATTCTGGAAGACCTCAAGAAAGTTAGCCTGGGCCCCAAGCAAAAAAAAAAAAAAAAAAAACTAGGAGACAATAAAGAATTTGGCCTTCAATACCTGGCTATTCTCATGGTGATTACTCTGCTGAAATGAAGAACAAACTGGAACACTACGCGTTTCAATGATTTTGTGATGAAGAGACCCATGTACACCCAAAGAGAGGATGGTGGAAATTGAGTGTGGATCATAACATAACATTCTCACTCTTTTTGTAGTTGTTCATTTGCATTTTGTTTTCTTATTAATTTTCTTTCCTTTTTGTTCTGATCTTTCTTGTGCAGCAAGATAATTGTACAAATATGTTTGCATATATTGGGTCTAACATATATTTTAACATGTCTAACATATTTAATTACTTGCCATCTGGGGAGGGGGTGGGGGGGAAGAAGAGGAAAATTTAAAACACAGGATTTTGCAAGAATCAATGTTGAAAAATTATCCATGCATGTGTTTTTCCTTTGAGGCAACTGAGGTCAAGTGACTTGCCCAGGGTCACACACCTAGGAAGTGTCAAGTATGTAAGGCAAGATTTGAACTCAGGTCCTCCTGATTTCAGAGTTGGTGCTCTATCCACTTTGCCATCTAGCTGCCCCCCATGCATATGTTTTGAAAATAAAAAGCTTTATTTAAAAAAAGAAGGAAAAAAAGCAAACAAAAGTTATAATCTATGAGGCTGTGATTGAATGGTATGTACATCGTAAGCCCAGCACAATTATTCCATGAATAATTGTTTACAAGCAAAGTAAATTAAGATTTCTATTAAATGTATTATGGAAAAATTACAAATCAACAAATCTATATTCTTTCTTTGACCTTTTGTCAAGTGTTTATAGATTTTCTGCAGGAGTTTAAAAACTGGAACTAGTAATCAGTGCAATAATCAATTCCACTAGGAGACCTCCCCTGAGGAAATAGGAATCATTTCTGATTTAATATTATATGTTAATACCCAGTTGAACTTTCAATTTATATCCATATTTAGGTATATAAACATTCTAATCCATCTGTGTAGAAATTCATGTTTGTTTGTTTACCTTATTTTCCTTCTAGAATTTAAGTTTTATAGGCCAAATACCATTCTATCTAAGGCAAGCCTGGGTAATTATGGAGTTTTCAGGTCTAGGGTTTTTTAAATAAATTTAAATGAAAATTCGGATAAAGTTTAGAACTGAAGCTAAGGAAAGAAGATGAATATCTTGAGTACTAAGCAAGAAATTTCTCAAGAAAAGACCTTATGAAATATTCAGAATTTCCTTCTTTAATTGGGCCATTAATATTTAAGAACTTCATCTATTTACTCTAATCCTAGGATAAACAGTGTTACAAATCATGTTCAACCATGATTAGCAGCATGTCATTGTCTGCGGTATTCAAAGATGATTCTTCTGACCATGATTGCTGTCTGTATCTGTGGTTATGACTGCTAACTGTCAGTTCTTTCCACTCCATGAAGCCAAGAATGGTCTTTGGTCTATGGCTGTCTCTTGAGATCCTCTGATGCACTGAGAGTGCAAATTCTCTTCTTTTTTTGAAAGTTTTTTTTTTTAACCTATCACTCCAGACAAGGGGTCAGCAATAGTTTCTATATGTTCAGCTAACTAAGAATATTTTTTTTTCATTTTAAAATAAAGTTTTATTGTATTTAAAAATGTGAAAACATATTCTTAGCTCTCTGTCAGTACAAAAACAAGGTATCCTTTCTCTACACTAAGCCCTGTGGCTTCAAGTTCAGAATCCTACTCATGTAACTTCTGCCTGATTCCACTGAGTACATTTCAACTAGATTCCCCATTGGAAAAGAGTATATTCTCCATGTATATAAAGAAAAGAAATCCATATTTGCTGCTTGCTTCATCCCCCTTCACTCTTACTGGGGCAATCTTTTACTATGTCCCTCTCCAGCCCTATAGCAGGTAAAATGACTTTAAACCAATAGAGTCTATAGATATCTGGACTTGGGATTAGAAAAGTCATAGGTTCATGAATTTAAGTTAAGATCAAAACTAAGAGGACATTGAATTCAACTGCTTCCTTTTTTTATTATAGCTTTTTATTTACAAGATATATGCATGGGTAATTTTGCAGCACTGACTCTTGCAAAACCTTCTCTTCCAACTTTTCCCCTCCTTCTCCCCACCTCCTCCCCTAGATGGCAGGTAGACCAATACATGTTAAATATGTTAAAGTATATGTTAAATACAATACATATGTATATATACACACACACACACACACACACACACACACACACACATATATATATATATATATATATATATATATATATATATATATACAGTTATTTTGCTGCACAAGAAGAATTGGATTTCACTGGGTATAGCTGGTTCTATTCCTTACTGAATAAATGGAACTGATTTGTTTCATCTCATTGTTGAAGAGAGCCACATCCATCAAAATTGATCATCATATAGTATTGTTGTTGAAGTATATAATGATCTCCTGGTCCTGCTCATTTCGATCAGCATCAGTTCATGTACAACTGCTTCCTTTTACAATAGGCAACTAGTAGGTGCAGTGCATAGAGATCCAAAACTGGAGTCAGGAAGACTCATCTTCCTGAGTTCAAATCCAGCCTCATACACTGACTAGTTATATGTTCTTGGGCAAGATACAAACCTGTTTGCCTCAATTTCCTCATCTGCAAAATGAATTGGAGAAGGAAATGGCAAACTACTCCAATAACTTTTTCAAGAAAACCCCAAATGGTGTCACAAAAAATTGAAAACAACTGAAAATGATTGAATAGCAGCACAGTTGAGGCACCTGTGGTAGAGAAAGATTAAATTACATGTACAAATTATAAAGCTAATAAGTGCCTGAGGCAAGATTTGAACTAAGGTCTTCATGACCAAGTACTTGGCATTCAAAACTTGTCTCAAACACTTACTAACCATATCCTTGGGCAAGTAACCTAACTTTGGTCTACCTCAGTTCCCTCAGTCATAACATGTGGATAATATCTTATTATTGTTGTTATTGTGAGGTTCAGTTGAGAAAATATTTGTAAAGTACTTAGTATCATGGCTGACAAATAGTAAATGCTTTATAGATGTTTCCCTTTCCCCACAAGATAAGAATACAGAAGCACTTAGTTTAGGGTATTGTGCAGTCTCCACATTTTCCATCTTTTTTAACCCAGGCTCTTTTCAAAAACCAGTTCAAAATCCCTTCTTTGCCCTAGATAGATGGCTGGGAAATTGATCATTCTCAGTTTCTACCAATTTTACTTTTAGTCATCAAATAGGATTAATTATATTATCTCAGTCTTTCCAGATACCCATAGAGTTTATCTTTTATCTATGGGGCAGGAAGAAAATAATAAAGTAATTATTAACATTCAGGAAATTTAAATATTCTAAAAATATTTTTCCTTTCTCCAAACAAATGGGGTACAGTGTGGTGAAAAGAATACAGGAGGTGACAAATTTTGGTTTGTCTTAGTGATTATATTCATTACCTATATGGCCATGAGTAAGCCACAGACTGTGTAAGCCTTAGTTTTCTCACCTGTAAAGTGAGGGTGATAAAAACATTTTTCCAAGCACTGGTATTTTAAGGAAAGTGTTTTGGAAACCTTAAAACTCTCTATAAATATAAGAAATTATTTTTCTTCTCTTTGAGTAGTAATCACTCACATTAATATGGTGCTTTCCAAATAGCTTCTGTGAAATAAGCATTGCAAATATTCCTACTTGAGGTTCTTTGTATCAGAACTCAGATCTCTTTAATTTAGGTCTAACATCCTACTATACAATTATTTATCTCATTGTAGTATTAGCTGGAGTAAAAGAGAAGCAAAATTAACTAAGGAATATTTTGTCTCGGAATTCCCTAGCATCTCCATCCTATACTTCTTCCATTCTTTTTTTTTTCATTCTTACAATATAATCCCCCAGCATTAATTTCTGAATGAATTAATGAAAAAATTAAGCTCATAAAATTTGCAAAACACTGTGCTAAACAGTAGGGACATAAATACAAAATCAAAGATGATCTCTGTCCTCAAAGAGATTACATTCAAATGGAGGAAATAACACGTGTAGGACCACAGTGGCTAGAGAAGTGTGCTTTACCTGAAATTTACAAAGATGGAGGGTGAAGACAAAAGGGAACAGACTGACACACTACCCTCTAGAAACAAGATGATTTTTTATCATGGTCCATAGTCCTGGAATTGGAAGGAAAGAAGAAGGAAAGGTTGTTAAGTGTAGAATATTTAGGATTTTTCTGAAATAGTATTCAGGAATAATCTGTCATAGAAAAGGAGAACATTTCTCCAGGGCATGGTCTCTGGATTGGGCTGTTCATTGTTTGCAATTTTTTTAGGAGACTAAGAGTTAGGTGGAAGGAAAATCATATTTGTACATTTTGTTGTTGTAGTTTCTCCTTTTGCTTATTTGCAAAAAATAAATATTTTCTGTTATTCATATTCATATAACCACAATTGGAGAATATTATTGTTTAAAAAAAGAGTTTTAGTAGAAATGAGGTGCTGAAAGCTTTGCACATCATTCTCCAAAAGCCACTCTACCTAATCTTCTCCCACTACTGTCCCAAGAATTGTCCATCTGTGCTGCTTGACAATGAGTTATTCATCCAATGTAAGTTCTACTTTGTGTACTTTGCATTTTTCACATTCATTTTATAAAAAAGTTCTAAAGTACTAAGTTTACTTGAATAAAATTATTATAAATGACAGAAAACAATGGAAGGTAGGATAAAACAAGGTAAAGGCATCATTTTGATTTTGCCTCTTCTTATGCCTTTCTAGTTGAAAAAACAAAACATTCTTAAATGATGCATCTAAAGCCCTTACTAGTTTTGTTAAGAAAGTATATTGGGAAAGATATTGCTGCTGTAACTACTATCATTTCTTATTCTAGGCTGATTGCATCAGCAGAAATTTCATTTGAGTTGTTTGTTGGAAAAAAGGCGGGGGGAAGGGGGAAGAGGGGAAGAGGGAAGATGAGAAATGGCATTGAACTCTCAATCTTATCTTTCCCTTGTCTCTGTCACCTTAAGGCAAGTTTGATATAGTGCCTAACAGAGCAATTGTCCTATCCATAGTCAGTGATCCAGATTATTATGTAGAGGGCACTTGGGAAAGACAAATGCTGTGACCCCATCTGTTTGACTCACAGATTTCAAGGAAGATATTTACATCTACCATTAGTGCCCAATGTGACTTTTACAGCTGTTTTAGTCAGACTCTCATTCTAGAATTCTGATGTTGCATAAATCCAAGTTCATTTGACAAAAGCACACTGTGATGATAGCCTGCTGTGGGGAAACAGAGAAGATGAGAAAATAGCAAAAATGGAGAGGAAGAAAATGAAAGAGGCAGAATATATATTCCCAGAGGAGAAAGTCTTACATCAGCCATTCACATCTCAATGGACATCCAAGCTGGTGTTAAAGTATATTTATCTTTTTAATTTTCTAAAACCTAGATCCTTATTATTTCTCAGTTGACAATTTCAGTCAGGTTCTGGTCTTTTCTTTCATTTACTTCCTGTTACTTCAACTTTAACTTGTGCTCACATACTATACCAAAGGATTTGTCAACCACATGATACCATCATTTAACTGTACTGTTTGGTTGCCTTCCACATCATTTCATCTGTCTCCTTCTCTTCATTCACAAAGTTACCCCTAATTCAGGTGCCTTTTATCTTTCAACATATGTTATTGCTAGAACCTACTCTCTAGTTTCCCTGTATCCAATGTTTCCCCTCTCCAAACCACTCTCCACAGTTGCAAAATTGATGCTCTTGAATCACAAGCTTCTAACATGTCACTTGTCAGATCATAAAATTTCAGTGGCTCACTATTACCAAAAAGATAAAATACAAACTCTTGTTTGGCCCCAGCTTCTTATTGTAGTCTGATAATATATTGCTGTCCTTTATATATCCTATTTTCCACTCAAACTTGCCTTCTTGGAATTTCTCATAACAGCGGTATACTGATTGTTCACACATTATTTTTGATTGTGAACATTTACATCTCAAAAACTATTAAACCCCACAAATCAGGGCTTGATTATATTGTTTTGGTAATTGTCTGACCTTACAAAAATGGTGGAGAAAATGTCAATAAGGTAGATTATTAACTACAAGTTTATAAACTGAAAAGTGTCATGCATAGGCTTTTCCCCACCCCAAAAAGTTATTAAATATTTATAATCTTGACTCCAGGGTCAGTGCTCTATCTGCTATACCTTCTAACTGCCCCAAGCATTTTTTTCTGAGGCAATTGGGGTTAAGTGATTTGCCCAAGTTCACACAAATAGGAAGTATTATGTGTCTGAGAACAGATTTGAACTCAGGTCCTCCTGACTTCAGGGCTGGTACTCTGTCCATTGTGCCATCTAGCTGCTCCCAGTCTTAATTCTTTTAAAAAAGCACATTATAAGCGAGAGAAAGAAGGGAGGGGAATGAACATTGTCTGAATCTCAAAGAAGGAATAACTTAATCATTCATTGGTTATAGAAATTTATCTTACCCTATAAAGAAGTAGGAGGAGAAACAGGAAAGAAAATGGAGGGATTGGATAGAAGAAAAAGCAGACACTAAGGGGAAAGGTAAGAGAAAGGGACAGGATGACAGAAGATAAGGTAGGTAGTTAGTGGGATGGGTTAAAAATAAAATACTACTAAGGCAGAAGAGGGTGGAAAGAGAGAGCAAAAGTATATACAAGAGAAAATAGGATGGAGAGAATACCAGAAGAGTTGGTAATCATAACTGTGAATATGAATGGAATGAACTCTCCCATAAAATAAAAGTGAATAGCAAAGTGGATTAAAAAACAGAAATCTGCAATGTGTTATTTATGAGAAACACATTTGAAACAGAGGTACATGCTGAGTAAAAGTAAAAAGGATGGAGCAAAAATTATTATGCTTCAACTGAAGAAAAAAATCAGGGGTAGCCATTTTCATCTCATATAAAGCTAAAGTAAAAATAGATCAAATTAAAAGAGATAATTAATGAAAGGACATCTTGATAAAGAATACCATAATATAAATAAATAATATAACAATAATAATAATATAAAGTAATAACAATAGTAAGTGTAAAAGCACCAAGTAATAGAGCAATTCGTAGAGAAGATATTAAGCATGCAGTAAGGCAGAAATAGTGAATGCATCCTTTTCAGACCACGATTCATTGAAAATTATATTCAATAAAAATCCACGGGAAAGTAGACCAAAAAATAATTGGAAACTAAATAATCTCATACTAAAGAATTATTGGGTGAAACAGCAAATTATAGACATAATTAATAACTTCATCCAAGAAAACAATAATAATGAGACATCATACCAAAATGTATGGGATGCAGCCAAAGCGGTAATAAGGGGAAATCTCATATCTCTAGAGGTCTATTTGTATAAAATAGAGAAAGAGAAGGTCAATGAATTGGAGTTGCAACTAAAAATGCTAGAAAAGGAACAAATTAAAAACCCCCAATCAAACACTAAACTTGAAATTCTAAAAATAAAAGGAGAGATCAATAAAATTGAAAGTAAAAAAACTATTGAATTAATTAATAAAACTAAGAGTTGGTTCTATGAAAAAACCAACAAAATAGACAAACCCTTAGTAAATCTGATCAAAAAAAGGAAAGAGGAAAATCAAATTGTTAGTCTTAAAAATGAAAAGGGAGAACTCACGACTAACGAAGAGGAAATTAGAGCAATAATTAGGAGTTACTTTGCCCAACTTTACGCCAATAAATTCGACAACTTAAATGAAATAGAAGAATACCTCCAAAAATACAGCTTGCCTAAACTAACAGAGGAAGAAGTAAATATCCTAAACACTCCCATGTCAGAAAAAGAAATAGAACAAACTATCAATCAACTCCCTAAGAAAAAATTCCCAGGACCAGATGGATTTACATGTGAATTCTACCAAACATTTAAAGAACAATTAATTCCAATGCTAAATAAATTATTTGAAAAAATAGGGTTTGAAGGAGTCCTACCAAACTCCTTTTATGACACAGACATGGTACTGATACCTAAACCAGGTAGGCTGAAAACAGAGAAAGAAAATTATAGACCAATCTCCCTAATGCATCTTGATGCTAAAATCTTAAATAAAATATTAGCAAAAAGATTACAGAAAATCATCCCCAGGATAATACACTATGACCAAGTAGGATTTATACCAGAAATGCAGGGCTGGTTCAATATTAGGAAAACTATTAACATAATTGACTATATCAATAACCAACCAAACAAAAACCATATGATCATCTCAATAGATGCAGAAAAAGCATTTGATAAAATCCAACAGCCATTCCTAATAAAAACACTTGAGAGCATAGGAATAAAAGGACTTTTCCTTAAAATAGTCAGGAGCATATATTTAAAACCTTCAGTAAGCATCATATGCAACCGGGAAAAACTGGAACCTTTCCCAGTAAGATCTGGAGTGAAGCAAGGTTGCCCACTATCACCATTATTATTCAATATTGTATTAGAAACACTAGCCTCTGCAATGAGTCGAGAAAGAGATTAAAGGAATTAGAGTAGGCAATGAGGAAACCAAACTATCACTCTTTGCAGATGAGATGATGGTATACCTAGAGAACCCCAGAGATTCTACTAAAAAGCTATTAGAAATAATTCATAATTTTAGCAAAGTAGCAGGATACAAACTAAATCCCCATAAATCCTCAGCATTTTTATACACCACCAACAAAATCCAAGAGCAAGAGATACAAAGAGAAATTCCATTCAAAATAACTGTTGATAGCATAAAATATTTGGGGATCTACTTACCAAAGGAAAGTCAGGAATTATTTGAGCAAAATTACAAAAAAGTTTCCACACAAATAAAGTCAGACTTAAATAATTGGAAAAATATTAAGTGCTCTTGGATCGGCCGAGCGAACATAATAAAGATGACAATACTCCCTAAACTAATCTATTTATTTAGTGCTATACCAATCAGACTTCCAAGAAAATATTTTAATGATTTAGAAAAAATAACAACAAAATTCATATGGAACAATAAAAAGTTGAGAATCTCAAGGGAATTAATGAAAAAAAAATCAAATGAAGGTGGTCTAGCTGTACCTGATCTAAAATTATATTATAAAGCAGCAGTCACCAAAACCATTTGGTATTGGCTAAGAAATAGATTAGTTGATCAGTGGAAAAGGTTAGGTTCACAAGACAGAATAGTCAACTATAGCAATCTAGTGTTTGACAAACCCAAAGATTCTAACTTTTGGGATAAGATTTCATTATTTGATAAAAACTGCTGGGATAACTGGAAATTAATATGGCAGAAATTAGGCAAGGACCCACACTTAACACCATATACCAAGATAAGATCAAAATGGGTCCATGACCTAGGTATAAAGAACGAGATTATAAATAAATTAGAGGAACATAGGATAGTTTATCTCTCAGACTTGTGGAGGAGAAAGAAATTTGTGACCAAAGATGAACTAGAGACCATTACTGATCACAAAATAGAAAATTTTGATTATGTCAAATTAAAAAGCCTTTGTACAAACAGAACGAATGCAAACAAGATTAGTAGGGAAGCAACAAACTTGGAAAACATCTTTACAATTAAAGGTTCTGATAAAGGCTTCATTTCCAAAATATATAGAGAACTGACTCAAATTTCTAAAAAATCAAGCCATTCTCCAATTGATAAATGTTCAAAGGATATGAACAGACAATTTTCAGATGATGAAATTGAAACTATTACCACTCACATGAAAGAGTATTCCAAATCACTATTGATCAGAGAAATGCAAATTAAGACGACTCTGAGATATCACTACACACCTGTCAGATTGGCTAAGATGACAGGAAAAAATAATGATGAATGTTGGAGGGGATGCGGGAAAACGGGGACACTGATGCATTGTTGGTGGAGTTGTGAATGAATCCAACCATTCTGGAGAGCAATCTGGTATTATGCCCAAAAAGTTATCAAACTGAGCATATCCTTTGATCCAGCAGTGTTTCTATCGGGCTTATATCCCAAAGAGATACTAAAAAAGGGAAAGAGACCTGTATGTGCCAAAATGTTTGTAGCAGCCCTGTTTGTAGTGGCTAGAAACTGGAAAATGAATGGATGCCCACCAATTGGAGAATGGCTGGGTAAATTGTGGTATATGAATGTTATGGAATATTACTGCTCTGTAAGGAATGACCAGCAGGATGAATACAGAGAGGCTTGGAGAGACCTACATGGACTGATGCTAAGTGAGATGAGCAGAACCAGGAGATCATTATACACTTCGACAACGATATTATATGAGGATGTATTCTGATGAAAGTGGATTTCTATGACAAAGAGACTTAACTGAGTTTTAATGGATAAATGATGGACAGAAACAGCTACACCCAAAGAAGGAACACTGGGAAACAAATGTGAACTATTTGCATTTTTGATTTTCTTCCCGAGTTATTTTTACCTTCTGAATCCAATTCTCCCTGTGCAACAAGAGAACTGTTCAGTTCTGCAAATATGTATTGTATCTAGGATATACTGCAACATATTTAACATATATAAGACTGCTTGCCATCTTGGGGAGGGGTGAAGGGAGGGAGGGGAAAAAAACGAAACATAAGCGAGTGCAAGGGATAATGTTATAAAAAATTACCCTGGCATGGATTCTGTCAATACAAAGTTATTATTAAATAAAATAAAATTAAAATAAAAAAAGAGAAGATATTAAGCAAATTACAGTAATAAATAGACAGCGAGATATATTAGTGGAGTGTTAGAGTCCTTACAAAGCGTTAAGTCATTAGAGTTGATAGAAACAATGCTTGAATTTACAACTTTAAGAGTTTGCACATTAGAGCTCACACCTTTAAGAGAGTTTACACATTAGAGCTCACACTTACAGGAGATACAGCAAAGTTAACTTTGTAACTTTGTGAATTCACACCTCCCATAATTCCATTCTCGGAGGAGGAGTCAACCTTTGAGTTTACACCTCTAAAAGAGCATAAAAAGAGCTGAGCTCAGTCAAGAGAAGTCAGGTGAGAAAAAACTGAAAGCCAGAAGTCAGTGAGTTTGGGACATTGACAAGCTAGAGACTGCAGTCGGGCAGAACGCAGGGTTCGGAGGAGTAGAACCAAGATTCAGAGGGAGTGGAGGTGACACAGGACAAGCTGCAAGAACTCTTGGAACCAAGGAAGAAGATAGGCCTCTAAGAAAACTAACCGGGCTATTTTGGAAGAGACAATAAAAGACTGTACTTAAATCCCTGGCTGCGCTTGAGGTGATTGTTGATCTGAACTGAAATTAAGGCTGCTTCCAGAGAACCTCCCCAAGAAACCTGCTCCCAGAGAACCATCATATATTTTAAAAAAGAAGAGAACACCACAGTGGAGCACCTCAACTCAGACAAATCTAATCACAAAATAAACAAGAAAGAAACTAGGGTAGAAAACCTAGATATAATAGATCTTTTTTCTGGGCAGTACATGGCATCTACACAAAAATTGACCATGTTTTAGGGAAATAACAACCTCACATTCAAATACAGAAAGACAGAAATAGTAAATGCTTCCTTTTTAAACTATATTTCAATAAAAATATTCAGTAAAGGGCCAGGGAAAGATAGATTAGAAATCAACAGGAAATTAAATAATCTCATTCTAAAAATTAATGGGTCAAACTACAAGTCACAAAAACAATCATAATTTTATCCAAGTGAATAACAATAATGTGACAACATACCAAAACCTATGGGATGCAGCCAAATCAGTTTTTAAGGGAAATTTTGTATCTCTAAATATTTACATGAATAAACTAGAGAAAGAGAAGATCAATGAATTGAGCAAACAACTAAAGAAGCTAGAAAAAATAAATTAAAAAGCCCCAATTAAATACCAAATTAGAAATTCTGAAATTCAAAGGAGAGATCAATAAAATTGAAATGAAGAAAACTGTTGAACTAATTAATACAACTAAGAGTAGGTTTTATGAAAAAAAACCCAACAAAATAGAAAAACCTTTACTTAATATGATTATAAAAAGCAAAGAAAAAAAAAACAAATTAATAGCATCAAAAATGAAAAGGGTAATGAAATTTAAAAAATAAATAGAGGCTATTTTGCCTAACTGTATGTTAGCAAATTTGGCAATCTAATCAAAATATATGAATATTTACAAAAAATATAGTTTGCCCAGATTAACAGAAGATGAAATAAATGACTTAAATAGCACCATTTTAGAAAAAGAAATTGAACAAGCCATCAATGAAGTTTCCAAGAAAAAAAAAATCTCTAGGGCCAGTTGGATTCACAAGTGAATTCTACCAAACATTTAAAGAACAATTAATTCCAATACTATGTAAACTATTTGCCAAATTCCTTCTTTGACATAAATATGATAATAAAACCTAAACCAGGAAGACCCAAAACAGAGGAAGAAAATTACAGACCAATCTCCCTAATGAATATTGCTGCAAAAATTTTTGAATAAAGTATTATCAAAGTGATTAAAACAACTTAGCAGCAGGACAATACACTATGACCAAGTGGAATTTACACCAGAAATGCAGGGTTGGTTCAATATCAGAAAATCTATTGCCATATTCAACTATATCAATAACAAAATCAACAGAAATCATGATAATCTCAACAAATGCAGAAAAAAGTTTTTGACAAAATATAGCTTCCATTCTTATTTAAAACCCTGGGGAACACAGTGATAAAGGGAGTTTTACTTAAAATAAGCAGTATCTATCTAAAATCATCAGCAAGCATTTTTTTGTAATGAAGACAAGTTGGACACATTCCTAATAAAATTAAGGGTGAAAAAAGAATGTGCATTATCACCACTATTATTCAATATTGTACTAAAAATATTGGCCTTAGTAATAAAAAAAGAAAAAGAAATTAAAAGAATAAAAATATGCAATGAGGAGATAAAACTTTCACTCTTTGCATATTATATTGTTGTATACTTAGAGAATCATCCAAAAATTGACTTGAAACTATTTAGCCAAGTTACACAACATAAACTAAGCCCTCACAAATTATCAGCATTTTTGTATATTGCTCGTGAAGTCCAGCTGTAAGAGTTAAAAAGAGGAATTCCATTTAAAGTAACTGTGGACAAAATAAAATATTTGGCATTCCAAAAGCATCTTGCCTTCCGAGAAAAACTCAGGAACTATATGAACAAAATTATAAAACACTTCACATGCAAATAAACAAATCTAAACAACTGGAAAAATATTCATTGCTCATGGGGAGACTTAGCTAATAATATAAAAATTACAATTCTGTCTAAATGGGCTTATATACTTGTTCAGTGCCAAACCAATCAAACTGACAACAAATTATTTTATAGAGTTAGAGAAAATAATAACAAAATTCATCTGGAAGAACAAAAGATCAATAACATGAAGGTAATAAATGAAAATAAAATATTAAGGATGGTGACTTAGCAGTACTGGACCTAAAACTATATTATAAATCCAGCAAGTCATCAAAAGCATTTGGTACTGGCTAAGAAACAGAGTGTTGGACTCTCATTAGACTAGATTAAATACATGTGACACAATAATCAGTGATTATAGCCATCTAGTATTTGATAAATCCCCAAACTCCAGCTTCTATGATAAGAACTCACTATTAAAAAAAATACTGGGAAAACTGGAAAAAAGTATATGAGAAACTCGGCATAGACCTACATCTTACACTCCATACCAAGAGAAGGTCAAAAAGGGTACATAATTTGGGCATAAAGAGTGATATCATAATTGGATATCATAATCTGATCATAATCTAATACCTAATCATAAGTATTAGCTATCATAATCTAATTAGGAGAGCAAGGGATAACTTACCTATCAGATCTTTGGAGAAGAGATGCATTTATGACCAAAGAAGAACTAGAAAACATTATGAAATGCAAAGTGGACAACTTCTAACAAAAACAAGATTAAAAGGGAAGCAGAAAACTGGAGATAAATTTTTGCATCCAAGATTTCTGAAAAAGGTCTCATTTATAAAATATATAGAGAACTGCCTCAGATTTATAAAAATACAAGCCATTTTCCAATTGATACATGATTAAAGAATTTGAACAGACAACTTTCAAAAGAAATTAGTCGTTTCTAGTCAAATAAAAAAAATGCTTTAAATCATTATTGACTAAAGAAATGCAAATTAAGATACTTCTGAGTTATCAATTTAAACCTCTCAGATTGTCCAACATGACAGGAAAAATATGATGACAAATGTTGGAAGGAATGTGCAAAATCTGGGACACTAATACATTATTGGTGGAGTTATGAAATGATCCAACCATTTATGGACAGCAGTTTGGAATTATGTCCAAAAAATTATAAAATTTTGCATACCTTTTGAACCAGCAGTGTCACTACTGGATCTCTTTTGTAGCAGCTTTTTTTGTGGTAGCAAAGAATTGGAAAATGAGTAGATGCCCATCAGTTGGGGAATGGAGGAATAAGTTGTGGTATATGAAGGTAATGGAATATTATTGTTCTATAAAAAGTTTTGAACAAACTGATTTTAGAAAGGCCTAGAAATATTTACATAAATTGATCCTGAGTGAAATAGAAAAACATTATTTACAGTTACAGCAAGATTGGGCAGTGATCAACTATGAAAAAGGTGGTTCTTCTATGTGATTCAGTGATCAAAGACAAGCCCAATAAACTGTGAATAGAAAACGCCATGTGCATCCAGAAAGAGAACTATGGAGATTGAATGTAAATCAACACATGCTATGTTCACTTCTTTTTTTTTTTTCTCTTGAGTTTTTTTTTCTCATTTTGTTCTGTTTTTTCTCTCTCCCACTATGATTCATAAAGAAATGTGTATTTTAATCATCTGTTATTGGCTAAGAAATAGAGTAGTTGATCAATGGAATAGGTTTGGTCCAAAGGACAAAACAGCCAATAACTTTAATAACCTAGTGTTTGACAAACCCAAAGATCCCAGCTTTTGGGATAAGAATGCATTATTTGACAAAAATTGCTGGGGAAATTGGAAATCAGTATGGCAGAAACTAGGCATTGACCCACACTTAACACCATACACCAAGATAAGGTCAAAATGGATTCATGACTTAGGCATAAAGAATGAGATTATAAATAAATTGGAAGAGCATAGGATAGTTTACCTCTTAGACCTGTGGAAGAGGGAAGAATTTATGACCAAAGAAGAACCAGAGATCACTATTGACCACAAAATAGAAAATTTTGATTATATCAAATTGAAAAGTTTTTGTACAAACAAAACAAATGCAGAAAAGATTAGAAAGGAAACAATAAACTGGGAAAACATTTTTATAGTCAAAGGTTCTGATAAAGGCCTCATTTCCAAAATATAGAGAGAATTGACTCTAATTTATAAGAAATCAAGCCATTCTCCAATTGATAAATGGTCAAAGGATATGAACAGACAATTCTCAAATGAAGAAATTGAAACGATTTCTAGACATATGAAAATATGCTCCAAATCATTATTAATCAGAAAAATGCAAATTAAGACAACTCTGAGATACCACTACACACCTGTCAGATTGGCTAGAATGACAGGGAAAGATAATGTGGAATGTTGGAGGGGATGTGGGAAAAATCAGGGACACTGATGCATTGTTGGTGGAATTGTGAACACATCCAGCCATTCTGGAGAGCAATTTGGAACTATGCCCAAAAAGTTATCAAACTGTGAATACCCTTTGATCCAGCACTGTTTCTACTGGGCTTATACCCCAAAGAGATACTAAAGAAAGGAAAGAGACCTGTATGTGCCAAAATGTTTGTGGAAGCCCTATTTGTAGTGGCTAGAAACTGGAAAACGAATGGATACCCATCAATTGGAGAATGGTTGAGTAAATTGTGGTATATGAATGTTATGGAATATTATTGTTCTGTAAGAAATGACCAGCAGGATGAATACAGAGAGGACTGGCGAGACTTACATGAACTTATGCTGAGTGAAATGAGCAGAACCAGGAGAACATTATGTACCCCAACAACGATACTGTTTGAGGATGTATTCTGATGGAAGTGGATTTCTTTGATAAAGAGAGCTAATTCAGTTTCAATTGATCAAGGATGGACAGAAGCAGCTATACCCAAAGAAAGAACACTGGGAAATGAATATAAACTGCTTGCATTTTTATTTTTCTTCCCAGGTTATTTATACCTTCTGAATCCAATTCTCCCTGTGCAACAAGAGAACTGTTCAGTTCTGCACACATATATTGTATCTAGGATATACTGTAACCTATTTAATATGTAAAGGACTGCTTGCCATCTGGGGGAGGGGGTGGAGGGAGGGAGGGAGGGGAAAAATCGGAACAGAAGTGAGTGCAAGGAATAATGCTGTAAAAAAACTATCCTGGCATGGGTTCTGTCAATAAAAAGTTATTTAAAAAAAGAATGATAAAGAAAAGAAATGTGTATTTTAAAAAGCTAATAAACATGTATAATCAGAAATTTAAAAAAAAAAAACTAAACAATTTAATCAATTTTTTTTTTAAAGAAGGAAAAAAAACCAGACAAGGCTTAAAGTCCTAATTCCCCACAGAGAAGAAATTTGGTTCCTTCAATATGCTGATTGAAGGTATTGAAGGGATTCTTGATCCCAATTATATGTAATCTCCACCCTTGTGGTGTTGAAACCTGAGATGATTTTTCAATCTATTCAATTGATATTTTTCTCTTTCTGCATACAGAGACTTTGCCCAATCAATTGGAGACCACCTTCTATATGGAAATAATTATAATAATATATTAGTATAATAGAGATAATGTTAGGTTAATGTATAATATTACATATAATTATATAATATAATCTATTTCCAGAAAGTTGTTCAAGGTCACACAGTTAATAAATGGGCAGATGGTTTCAGGTCTGAGCTTTCAGAGAATTTTTCCCTAAACACACCATGTTACTTTCATCAGAGTTGTTATTTCTGGTCCAGCCTATTTTGGTCATACATGTTCTTGATGATTTCATTGATACTATTTCTCTCTTGCTATATCTATTTTTCATTCCCATGATGACTGCTAGTTCCTTTGCGTCACATTACTTTCTTAGACCATTATTCCCCATACTATTAGACCAAATCAAGTTCACATTGGCTCTACTATCTAATGCTTTTTTCTTTTGCCCTTTTGTCATTTGTCTCTTGCAAACCACAAACCTGCACTTAAGTTACCATTATCTATCTCATTTTCTCCTTCTTATAAATAGCTAAACAGATTTGAAGGAATTTACTTAAATTAACTGTCTGGACACACACCTATTTTATGTTTTTTAATTTCATGGAAGTAATGCAATTCTTTTACTCTTTATTTAATTGAATTTCTTATCCTAATCTTTGTGAGAGTTGTTCTCTGTAAAGTTCTCTTTTCTTTTCAACCTTCTACATTCTCTTTTTGAGCATCATGTTATTTTATTGAGAAAATTGAGTCAATTTGCCAGAAGTTCCCTTTCTTTCCTTATTTCAAAATTTCTTCCTATCATTACCTTCTTTCTCCCAATTTCTGATAATTAGATGGCTCTTCTTCCCATTGTATTCCCATTTATTCTGATCTTCACCATTGTTTCATCTACAATCTCTCCTATTTCTAATCTTCTGCCTATCTTCACGTTTCATGCTCTTTTTAAAGATGCCCAAATCTGCCCATTTGCAAAAAAATATTCCAACCAGATTATATAATTTCTTTATTTCTTCAATCTAATAACTATATTTCCTTTCTTAGCCAGATGATTAGCTAAAACGTGTTACTCCTAAGTCCTTCTCCCTCACTTACTGTATAAGACTTGGTAATTCCAACCATATCACTTAATTGAAAGTTTTCTCCAAATTTGCCAATGATATCTTAGTTTATAAAATTAATTACCTTTTCTCAGTCATCCTTCTTGACTTCTTTGCATTACTTGACACTATTAGTCATCTCTCCCTGAAAGCTCTCCTTGTTCTGCATATTCATAATAGGATTCTTTTCTTGAGTATCCTTCTACTCAAGTCAAATAAATAAACTTTTATTAAGTTCCTATTAGATGCCTATATATTTGTTCATTCCTTCTCAGTCAACTTTTATGGTTCACAATCCACATAATTTCCCATAACTGTGGGTGTGCCCTAATTTTGTCTTAAGAGTTTTTTTTGTGTTTTCTTTCTATACTCCTTTTTTGGTGATCTCTTCAATTCTCATGTGCTTAATTGTAATTTGTAGGAAGATACTTCACTGATCTATTTATCCTTTTTGAGTTTCTCTCCTGAATTCCAGCTCCATTTCATTATCTTCATACTGGAAATTTCAAATTAGACGTCCCAGAGATACTGTATACTTAATATGTACAGAAATTAATACCTTCCCTCCCAACTCTATCACCAACAATCCCCTCTATTAAGCAATAGTATTTTCATCAATATCACTCAATTTAAAAAAAAATCCCAGATTCATAAGCTTCCCTCTCTACTGCAGAAAATCAATTAATTATCGTTTTGTGTCTATCTCCAGAATTTACATACTTATTTCTTTCTAATCAAATAACCACTCCCTAAATGAAAGCCCAGATCACCTCTCATCTGTATTATTACAAAGGATTCCTAAGTGATTTCCTTGCATCACCTGTTTCTCCATTCTAATTTATCCTCCACACAGTTGAAAAAGTGATTTTTCCTAAAGCACATAGCTATGTCATTCATCTACTCAATAAATTCTAGTGACTCGTCATTGCCTGTAAGATAAAATAGAAAAGCTTCTGATTTTTGAAACCCTTCACAATTGATCACATCCCCTTTTATACTTCATAGTCCAGCCATCTTTTTCTGTGCTTTCATATTGACCAAACCTTTCCCTCACCAATGGAAGTATTACCATTTCACCTCCACTTTATATAACCCCAATTTATATTTCCTCTTATATAATGCCTTTACTGACCTTCCCAAACTGCTAGTTTCCTTCTTAATTAACATATTCATTTTGTCTTTACCTATATAAACTCATTCAAGATGTACCAAAGATCTTAATACAGTTTTAAGGTTTTTTTGTTTTGTTTTGTTTTTAATTTTAATAGCTTTTTATTTAGGTTATATGTATGGGTAACTTTACAGCATTGACAATTGCCAAACCTCTTGTTTCAATTTTTCCCCTCCTTCCCCCCATCCCCGCCCCCAGATGGCATGATGACTAGTAGATGTTAAATATATTAAAGTATAAATTAGATATATAATAAGTATACATGACTAAACCATTATTTTGTTGTACAAAAAGAATCAGACTCTGAAATATTGTACGATTAGCCTGTGAAGGAAATAAAAAATGTAGGCAGGCAAAAATATAGGGATTGGGAATTCATTGTAATAGTTCTTAATCATCTCCCAGAGTTCTTTCACTGGGAGTAGCTGGTTAAGTTCATTATTGCTCCATTGGAACTGATTTGGTTCATTTCATTGCTGAGGATGGCCAGGTCCATCAGAACTGGTCATCATATAATATTGTTGTAGAAGTATATAATGATCTCCTGGCCCTGCTCGTTTCACTCAGCATCAGTTCATTAAATCTCTCCAGACCTTTCTGAAATCATCCTATTGGTCATTTCTTACCAAACAATAATATTCCATAATATTCATATACCATTATTTATTCAGCCATTCTCTAATTGATGGGCATCTACTCAGTTTCCAGTTTCTGGCCACTACAAAGAGGATTGCCACAAACATGCATGCACATACAGGTGCCTTTCCCTTCTTTATGATCTCTTTGGGATATAAGACCAGTAGTAACATTGCTGGATCAAAGGGTATGCACAGTTTGATAACTTTTTGAGCATAGTTCCAAATTGCTCTCCAGAATGGTTGGATGTATTCACAATTCCACGAACAATGTATTTATTAGTGTTTCTGTTTTCCCACATCCCCTCCAACATTCTGCATTATCTTTCCCTGTCATTCTAGCCAGTCTGACAGGTGTGTAGTGGTATCTCAGAGTTGTCTTAATTTGCATTTCTCTGATTAATAATGACTTGGAGCATATTTTCATATATCTATAAATAGTTTCAATTTCTTCATCTGAGAATTGTCTGTTCATATCCTTTGAACATTTATCAATTGGAGAATGGCTTGATTTCTTATAATTTAGAGCCAATTCTCTATATATTTTGGAAATGAGTCCTTTATCAGAACCTTTGACTGAATACTGCTTTAAGTTATTAAAAATGGTACTAACATAAAACTTTATTAAGACCTTTAGGATAATCTGGATATGCATTTTCTCTCCCCCAATGCAATGTGTATACAGACACTTAATAAAATACTTTTTGGGGGTTGATAGATTCTTCTGTATGAGATAAATGTACACAGTATTAATTCTGTAGTAGGCACTATGTTAAGTGCTGAGGATACAAAAACAATAATGTGCTCCATTATTATACTGTTACACTGGGAATATGCAAGAATTCAAGAGAAAGGAAGTAGAGAATAAGACACACAGATAGGTAGTGTAAAAATAAATATATCTCTCTATATTTATATGATATAAGTAACTCCCATAGTAGTTAGCAATTTAGCTGAGCCTTGAAGAGAGCTACACATTTTAAAAAGGTGAGATGAGGAGGGAATTCAATCAATCTTTGAGGGACTGCTCATACAAAGGTATGAAGAGAGTCCACTTAATATCCTAGGTAGGAAACAAGTTGAATAATTTGGCTAGAACATGGAGGGCTTTAGGGGCATCGAGGTGAAACCAGTCAGAAAAGATAGGTTGGAGCTCCATTATGAAGGGCTTTAGAAAGATGAAGAACAACCTTTTCACTATACTTCTATAAATTCACAATGTCATTAGTCTGATTATTCTCCCCACTAGTATAGTATATAGCCCCCACAAGCCCTCTTATCCTGTGAAATTTATATCTTTGATGTCTCTGTGTAAATTCTTCATAAGAAATTGGACATTTCTCTATTATAAAAATAAATTCATCATTCTCTGACACTTACTAGCCATATGACCTGCACAATTCATTTGCTCTCTGTTTGCCTAATTCTCCCATTTGGAAAATGAAAATAATAATAGTACCCACTTTCTAGGGTTGGTTTAAGGATCAAATGACAAAATATATAAATAGATACACACAGACACAGAGGCACACAGATACACACACACACATATATATTATATATAAAGTTTTTAGCACAGAGCTTGGCACATAATAGAAACTATATAAATGTTAGCTATTTATTATTATTATTTATTATACTTCATGTCCATACTAGTGAGTCATTTGGACTATTCCTTTATTCCATGTATATACTATATAATTATAAAACAAATAGCATTTATAAGTGCTTTAAAGGTTGCAACTCTCATTTTACTCTCACAACAATCTTAAGAAATACGTGATACTGCTATTCCCATTGTACAGATACAGAAATTGAGGCAAACAGAATTTAAGTGGTTTCCTAGGGCCATACAGCTAACAAGTGCCTGAGATCACATTGGAATTTGTGTCTTCCTGACTTCAAGTCAAGTTGGTTAACCAATTTTTTTTCTGGTCTTCAGTGTCTTCAATGATAACTTTTACAGTTTTTCTCTCATCCAAATCATCAATGGTAATATGCTACAGAGAAGTTATATATGACCTACATTTAAACTAATACATCATATTCATTCCTGTGTGTAGCTTTTAGTAAAGAAAGGCTAGGATCAGAGAATAATCAAGGATGGGAGACACCTTGGAGGCCATTTAATCTAACTTTTTCAGTTTACAACTGAGGAAAATGAGGCACAGAGAGTACATTAAGTATTTGGAAGGACAGAGTCAGGGGTTGAACCTTAGGAGGAAATAGAACACAAGAAAGAGTTCACAGTTTAATATTGAATTAGAAAAAGGGAACCCTTTTTCTTAAAAAGAGTGATTTCAGAGGAAGGTTTATATTTGTTTAATTGTTTTAAAATGTCCCAAAGACAGAGCTTATCTAGAAATCTCTTAGAAAGCACTAGCATTCACAAAGTTCCTCTGTTCATTTTTGCTACCATCCAAGAAAATACATCAAGGATTTTCTCTACTATATTGGAAATTGAGACTGTTTTTATTCCTTGAAATTAAATGAGGCATGAAGGGAAAAAAAAAAAACACATTTCCTAAAGTTAATAAAACCATAAATATGACCAGTTCCCATACATCTTATGTTTTCAAAAAAAACAAACATTTTAAAAGGCATTTTTAAATATCTACTACATACAGATAATTAATAGATACATTAATACATACAAATAATTAATCCACTACAATACAGATAATGAATTACATCATGCATCCTGAGCTAAATATGGCTTTTACTTGTCATTATGATGTTTATTCTTACTATTTCACTAATTAGATGATCTCAAAGAACATGATTCATTAGGAAAATAATGAAAACTACCAAGTGTTAATGTGAAAGGTTAAGAGTCTCGGGACGAATACTATTTCAACTATCTGGTTTTTTTCCTAGTTAAAAAAATATTTCATTTATATTTGTTTGTGTAGCATCCTGCACTGCCACAGAAGATGACTTATTAAAAAAAAAAAAAAAAAAAAAAAACAATACTTGAAGAAATGAAAGTCTGAATGTCTACCAAATTCTATGTTTGAGCAAAACAATCCTACATTCTAGGTAGAGGCTAGAGTTTGAGAAATGTTTTTGTTGTAATCATATCATTGATATCTGGATATATCTATATCTAGATATATAGATAAATATATGAATAATCTGACCCAAGTAGACAGAGAAAGTCTCATTTTATGTTGACATTATATATTTTTATTGGAATGAAAAAGAAAAAAATTACAACCAAAATGGATTTTAGGTTAATAGCTTGTTAAAGATCTAAATGCAAAAGTTTATATGTTTTCTAAGACTTAATTTAGAAAAAAAAAAAATTTTAAAAAATCATCACTTATTTTTCCTGCAACAGATGTTTTACTTGTATTTGCTGAGATTTTCATTTAAAAACATATCATGTATTCTAAATTAGATATTCTATGATACTATAATTTGCAATGGGACTTGAATAAATTGAAGGAGATGTAATCCACTGAAGATAACTCATTAAAAAAGTCTTAGCCTTGAAATTTTATAAGAAATAGAAAATATCTTACCTAGGTATTTCCTAACTACAAACTTACAGGTCCAGAATCGTTAATAATAACATTTCCTATGTTTTATGAGGAGCCTCATTTAGAATTACTTGTAGCTAGCATGCTTTTTTCCAAAATTTTTATTTGCTAATCTAGCAATAATGTCACTTTTAAAGTTTGAAGACAGAGCAAAAAGGGAAATAAGTGACAAGATCAAGGATCAAGAAAAAAATAATAGTATTAGGAGTGATACTTATTCCCAATCTTGTTTTGAGGAAGAAACAAGTATTTTGTTTCATAGCTTACTGAAGAGAACTTATTTTTCATAAGAAATCTTTAAATTCTTATCCACTTCCATTCAGAATTTGCCTATCTTTTAGAACTCAATTTCGGATTAAAAAAAAATAGTCATCCTTCAGTATTATCACATTTACAAAGACAAAGTAACCTAACAAAGATGCATTTTTTAAAATATTTAAGTAACATTTGTAACAATTGTTAAGAAACTATATGAAATCATTTATTTGATTACTATCATCATAAGGTTATTGGAAGATCAGGGTTTAAATAATGGCTTGTTACCTATTGTGTCTGTAACTTAGGGCAAGAGACTTATTAAATTTTTTCCTTCTAAAATTTTGAAAGGGTTAAAACAAATGGAGCAGTGTGAAGACCAAGTTAGCACCCTGGACACCTTAGAATCAGCTGGAGTCAGGATAAGCAAAAGTCCTTGGTCTTTATTCTTGATCTTTAAAGGTAGAAGTGAATTGGATGGATGCAGAATCTCTATGATCTCCTTCTTCCTTGTCTACTCCCCAAAGTGACCCTGGCTAATCTTACTCTACCCCCATTCCCTCCTACAATTCTCTGTATACACACCAATTATTGAGCCAGCACAGAATAGTGGGAAGGGCCATTTTCCAAGCATATGTTAATAGAGTATTGTCCAATTGGTGGTTAGCTTTAAGTGTTCAGTTGTCCAACCTCAGTGCATCAACTCAAGAGTTTTAGCCCTTTACAGAAAAGCACAATGTAGATAGCTAATAATGGCTAATAATAGGTTGGAGATTGAGACACCATCAACAACATGAAACTAATTGCAAGAAAAATACCTTCTTATCCATTGAGCCAATCTAATTACTGGTGTCTAGAGAAAAGTTCCATTTGATCTGCATCCTGGCCAAGGCAAAGAGCATTCAAAATTAATTTCCTGTAAGAATACTTAGGTTTGCTGCTTCACATGCAATTTTAACTGTAGTAAATTTTTTTTGGTAAAGGTGGAAGAAAAAAAGATGGAGTAAGAAGAAGAGGAATAAGAGAAGAAAGAGAAGGAAGAAGATGAGCAGAAGAGGAAAAAGAAGTAACACAGATGAATCTTTATTCAAGAGAAATCTTTAGCAGTTGTTCAGTCTACTATATGACCTTGTGTTTGTGCCTATCATGTAGATCACATCACCACTGGTTCATCATTTTCCTGTACAGGGATAGCTTATCAAAACTCTGAGATCATTTTGTTTTTATTTGACAAACATCTTGGGGCCTAGGTGGTCTGCAGCCCTACACAATGGAGTACAATGACTTTGTTTACTGACACCACCTGTGATTTATTTTTCTTTCTGCCATTATCACTTCTCTCTTAGCTGGGTTCAATATCATTCTGATTAACAAAGCAGTTTCCCCTTTCTTCCTTGCTCTGATCCCTGAGAACACTACATACATAGTGTTTTTTAAGTTCTCTAAAAGAGTTTATTGCCCCATACTACACACATGGGGGGTAGGAAAAACAAACACACAAAAGAGGGAAACAAGTTTACAATGATTTTAAAGAATGAATCCCTGGAAAGTAGTCCTGACACTGATCCCTAGACCAGGTACAGTCAAAACAGGGAAAGAAAATGATAGACCAATTTCCCTAATGAATATTGATACAAAAATCTTAAATAAAATATTAGCAAAGAGATTATAGCAAGTTTCCCCAGGATAATACAACATGACCCCGTAAGATTTATACCAAGAAAGTTGGCTGGTTCAATATTAGGCAAACTATTAACATAATGCACTACATTAATTGTAATGGGCTGAGGCTTGAGTTGATGCACTGAGGTCCCAAGCACATGAGGCTAAATAGTAATTGGACCATACTCTATTAATATATAAGCTTGGAGAAAGAATGACCCCCCCCCCCTACTCTTTGTGCAAGTCCTGATGTGTTGTATAGGAAATGATGATTCTGGTGGGTGGAGGCAGGGGAGTAAAAAAGGAAGGGGAGGAGAGCTCAGGCCCCACTTTCTCTGCTAGCTCTTTTGTCATTGCAACGACTTTTCTGTTTGTTTTCTCTTCTTCTTTTTGCTGTGGCAGTTGAGGTTAAGTGACTTGCCCATGGTCACACAATCAGGAATTGTTAAGTGTCTGAGGCTGGATTTGAACTCAGGTCCTCTTGACTTCAGGGCTGGTGCTCTACCCACTGAGCCATCTCCTCCCCTTCCTTCTTCTTTTTGCTTTTTTGCTGAGGCAGTCGGGGTTAAGTGACTTGCCCATGGTCACACAACCAGGAATTGTTAAGTGTCTGAGGCTGGATTTGAACTCAGGTCCTCCTGACTTCAGGGCTGGTGCTCTACCCACTGAGCAAAAAGTCATTGCAATGACAAAACAGCTAGCAGAGAAAGTGGGGCCTGATCTCTTTTTTTTTTTTCAGCCTGAGCTCTCCTCCCCTTCCTTTTTTGCTTCCCTGCCTCCACCCACCAGAATCGTCATTTCCTATACAACACATCAGGACTTGCACAAAGAGTAGGCGGGGGTCGTTCTTTCTCCAAGCTTATATATTAATAGAGTATGGTCCAATTACTATTTAGCCTCATATGCTTGGGACCTCAGTGCATCAACTCAAGCCTCAGCTCATTACAATTAATAACCAAGCTAACAGGAATCATATGATTATCTCAATACCTGCAAAAAAAATGCATTTAGTAAAATCCAACACCACTTCCTATTAAAATATTAGAGAGTATAGGAAAAAATGGAGTTTTCCTTAAAATGATCAGTAGCAGGTATTCAAAAACATGACAAGCATCATATGTCACGGGGACAAACTAGAACCATTCCCAATAAGATCAGGGATGAAACAAAGCTGGCTACTGTCACCATTTCTATTCAATATTGTGTTAGAAATATTTGCCTTAGCAATAAGAGAAAGAAAAGAGATTAAATGAATTAGAGTAGGTCATGGGGAAGCCAAATTATCACTCTTTGCAGATGAGATGATGGTGTGCTTACAGAATCCTAGAGAATCAAATAAAAAAAAAAACTACTGCAAACAATTCACAACTTTAGCAAAGTTGCAGGATAGAAAATAAATCCACATAAATCATCAGCATTTTTATATATTACCAACAAAGTACAGTGGCAAGAGATACAAAGAGAAGTTCCATTTAAAATTAGTTTAGATAATATGAAATATTTGTGAGTCTACCTGCCAAGAGAAGGCCAGGAATTATATAAGCACAATCACAACACACTTTTCACATGAATAAAATCAAATCTAATCAACTTGAAGAATATCAAGTGTTCAAGGGTAGGTCAAGCTAATATGATAAAAAATATAATTCTGTCAAAATTAATCTACTTATTCAGTGCTTTATCCATCAGACTCCCAAGAAACTATTTTACAGAATGAGAAAAAATAATAACAAAGTTCATCTGGAAGAACAAAAGATCAAGAATTTCAAGGGAATTAATGAAAAAAAAAAAAAAAGCAAAGGGGGCCCTAACTGTATCAGACCCAAGACTATATTATTAAGTAGCAGTCATTAAAATCATTTGGTACTGACTGAAAAACAGAATAGTTGATCAGTGAAATAAGTTAAGTTCACAATACCCAATTGTGAATGGCTATAGAAATCTAATTTTTTTTTAATTTTTATTTAATAATTACTTTATATTGACAGAATCCATGCCAGGGTAATTTTTTTTTACAACATTATCCCTTGCACTCATTTCTGTTCTGATTTTTCCCCTCCCTCCCTCCACCCCCTCCCCTAGATGGCAAGCAGTCCTATATATGTTGGATATGTTGCAGTATATCCTAGATACAATATATGTTTGCAGAACTGAACAGTTCTCTTGTTGCACAGGAAGAATTGGATTCAGAAGGTATAAATAACCAGGGAAGAAAAACAAAAATGCAGATAGTTCACATTCGTTTCCCAGTGTTCTTTCTTTGGGTGTAGCTGCTTCTGTCCGTCATTTATCAATTGAAACTCAGGTCTCTTTGTCAAAGAAATCCACTTCCATCAAAATATGTCCTCATACAATATCGTTGTTGAAGTGTATAATGATCTCCTAGTTCTGCTCATTTCACTTAGCATCAGTTCATGTAAGTCTCGCCAGTCCTCTCTGTATTCATCCTGCTGGTCAAGAAATCTAATGTTTAATAAATCCCAAAGCCCCAGCTTCTTGGATAAGAACTCAATATTTGACAAAAATTGCTGAGAAAAATTGGAAATTAGTATGGCAGAAACTAGGCATAAATCCACACTTAAAAGCCTATACCAAAGAGGACAGAGCTAAGATGGCAGAAAAGACACACATGGTATTCTAAGCTCCTTTCATACCCTCACTACTATTTACCAAATTCATCCTCAAAAATAGTGCTTGACTGGTAAAATCTACGAATATTGGAAGTACAACAATTTACCAGCAGAAGATAATCTGGAAGATTGCCAGAAAAGATTTGTCCTGATTGGTAGGAGCAGGCTAGCACAGGTAGGGAGATAGAAACAGAGGCTAGCATACCAAGCAGACTGGGGCAGGGACTATCTCCAAGAGGGTGGAGATTTTACAAGGAGGACTCTACCACAGCTTGGCTGCTCTGCTTTGGTTGCAAAGCAGTAGGTTAGCAGAGAAGTTACAAAAAGGCCAAAGGTAGCGTGTACACCAAAAAAAAAAAAAAAAAATCTAACAGATTCTGGCTATACCACATGGGACTGGAAGTGACTCAGCACAGACCACAGCACAGCTGAACAGCCCCATTCTGTAGCATGGGGCTTTTACCTGGGGCAGCCACACTTCTGCAAGGCAGTGGGAATCAGCAGGGGGCAGCCTCTAATCTACTGGGGTTGGGGAAAGGGGAGAGCTCTGCCCAGGGCAGACACAAACCTGCATAGCAAGAGGGTTCTGCCTGGGGAAATAGAGCTTCTGTAATGCTACTGTGCTTCTCAGGGCAGAAATACTTCCAGTGTGGGGCTCTTTCAAGGGCAGCCACTAATTCACACACAGTGGGATTCTCCTTGGGGCAACAACACTTTTGCTGCTCAACTGCTAGCCCCAGGGCAGCTGCTGATCCACCAGATTATTCCCAGGACAGAAACACTTCTGGAACAGGGTTCTTCCCAGAGCACTCTCGCAACTCAGCCACTCTTAGCAGTTTGTTTTCAGGACAGCTACTGTACATCTATCTATCCCTGTTCTGTAGAGGAAACTAGTAACCTCCTTGCCGTAAAGACAGACCCCAAGGGCTTTTTAAAAAATGAGTTAAAAATGCCAAGAGAACTGTAACCATTGACAGCTTCTATACAGAAAGAGAGCAGGTTTTCAACCTCGAGGTGACCATTAGTAGACAGTCTGTAGACAAAACCTCAAAAGGATCTCCTTTTTTTGAAGTGTAACCTGGTCCCCATAACAGAAGGGTCATCTAGAAGAAATTATAAAAAATCTTAAAAGAAAGCTAGAAGGAAAATGGGGAAAGGAAAGAGAAGGTATGCAAAAGAGTACAGAAAAGACTTATAACTAACTTAAAGAAAAATTTGATAAAGTGGAAAAAGAAAACAACTTCCTGAAATGTGAGTTGGAAAAGGTAAAGAACTCCCAGGGAGTGCAGGGAAAGAGAATTTGTGAATTGAAAAAGATAAAGAACTCCAAGGAAAGTAGGATTGGTGAAGTGAAAAAGGTAAAGAACTACCAGGAAAGTAGCATTTGTGAACTGGAAAAAGAAAATAACTCAGTAAAAAAAAAAAATAGTGAAATGGAAAAAAAAAATTACATAGAGCAAAACAACTAACTTAGAAATCCAATTGGACACAAACAAAAATAAATTTAAAAAAGCTAATGAAGAAAACAACAAATTAAAAATCAGAACTGAAAAAATAGAAATGAATGATTTGTTGAAACATCAAGAATCAATCAAGCAAAACAAAAAAAAAAATAGAAAATGTTAAATATCTATTGGAAAAACAACAGACCTGGAAAATAGATCTAGGCGAGATAATCTGAAGATTATTGGACTTCCTGAAAATGATGATGAAAAAAAGGGCCTAGACACTATTTTACAGGAAATCACCAAAGAGAACTGCCCAGATATAATAGAATCAGAAGGTAAAATGGGCATTGAAAGAAGTCATTGAACACCTTCTGGAAAAGACCCTAAAATAAAAACCCCCAAAAATAATATGGCTAAATTTCAGAATTACCAGACCAAGGAAAAAATATTACAAACAGCCAGAAAAAAAAATTAAATACAGAGGAGTCACAATAAGGATCACTTAAGATCTAGCTGCTTCACATTAAAGGATCAAAGGACCTGGAATCTGATATTCCAAAAGGCAAAAGAACTTGGAATGCAGCCAAGAATAAACTACGCAGCTAAGCTGAGCATTTTCTTCCAGGAAAAAAGATGGACACTTAATGAAGCAGGTGAATTCTGCTTGTTTCTATGAAAAAAAACAGAATTAAACAAAAAAAAAAATTGACTTCCAAATATAGGGCTCAAAAGAAGCAGAAAAAGGTAAAAAGAACTCTTGAGAACTGTATTTCTGCTATGGACATACATAAAGAGTGCATGTATAATTTGATTTTACTGATAAAATATAAAAAGGGAAAGTAGAAATGGAAAGGGGATAGTGTCAGAAAGGGGATAGAAGCAGAAAAGGGGAGATAAAAAAGAGAGAAACTACATCCCACAAAGAGGCAAAGCAAACTTATCATATCTGAGGGAATTTAGGGAGGGGGAGGAACATTGTGTGAATCTTACTCTCATCAGATTTGACTCAAAGAGAAAATAACTGACATATTTTGTTTAGAGAGAAACTTCTCTCACCTCATTAAAAAGTGGGAGAGGAAAAGGGAAAAGTAAAAGAGTAATAAGCGAAAGGTATAAGAAGGGGAAGAGAGTCAAAGCGGGTGGGAGGGACTATAATGAGGAAGAGCTGTGTGAGGCAAGTGGTGCCCATAAATTTAATATTGGGGAGGGGGGTAAGAGCAGTGAGAAAGAAAGGCTTAATCTGGGGACAATAAGATGACAGGAAATATATAATTAGTAATTTTAATTGTAAATGGGAATGGGATGAACTCTCCCATAAAGTGGAGGTGGATAGCAGACTGGATCAAAAGCCACAACACCACAATATGTTGTTTACAGGAAATACATTTAAAGCAGGGTGATACATACAGAGCAAAGGTAAAAGACTGGAGCACAATCTACTATGCTTCAAGGGAAGTAAAATATATATATATATATATATATATATATATATGGGTAGCCATCCTTATATCAAGCAAAAGCAAAAGTTGATCTACTTAAAAGAGAAAAGGAAGGAAATTATATCTTGCTAAAGGGTACCATAGACAATGAAGCAATATCAATACTAAACATATATACACTAAGTAGTATAGCATCTAACTTCCTAAAGGAGAAGTTAAGAGAGTTGTAAGAAGAAATAGACAGCAAAACTATAATAGTGGGAGATCTCAACCTTGAACTCTCAAAATTAGATAAATCAAACCACAAAACAAATAAGAAAGAAATTAAAGAGGTAAATGGAAATTAGAAAAGTTAGGTATGATAGATCTTTGGAGAAAACTGAATGGAGACAGAATGGAGTACATTTTCTTCTCAGTGGTTCATGGAACCTATACAAAAATTGACTATACATTAGGGCATAAAGACCTCAAAATGAAATGTGAAAGGCAGAAATAGTAATTGTAGTCTTTTTAGATCAAGATACAATAAAAACTACATTCAACAAAAAGCTAGGGGGTAAATAGACCAAAAAGTAATTAGAAACTAAATAATCTCATCCTAAAGAATGACTGATTGAAACAGCAAATCATAGGCACAATTAATAATTTCATCCAATAAAATGACAACAATGAGACAACATACCAAAATTTGTGGGATGTAGCCAAAGCTGTAATAAGGGGAAATTTTATATCTTTAGAGGCTTACTTAAATAAAATAGATAAAGAGAAGATCAATGAATTGGGTTTGCAACTTAATAAGCTAGAAAAAGACCAAATTAAAAATCCCCAATCAAATACTAAACTTGAATTCTAAAATTAAAAGGAGAAATTGATAAAATTGAAAATAAAAAAAAGATTGGATTAATAAATAAAACTAAGAGTTGGTTTTATGAAAAAAACAATAAAATAGATAAATCTTTGGTAAATCTGATTAGAAAAAGGAAAGTGGAAAATCAAATTGTTAATCTTAAAAATGAAAAGGGAGAACTATCCACCAATGAAGAGGAAATTAGAGCAATAATTAGGAATTGCTTTCCTTAATGTTATACCAATAAATATGACAACCTAAGTGAAATGGATGATTACCTTCAAAAATATAGGCTTCCTAGATTAACAGAGGAGGAAGTAAATTTCTTAAATAGTTTCATTTTTGAAAAAGAAATAGAACAAACTATCAATCAACTCCCTAATAAAAAATCCCCAGGACCAGATGGATTTGCATATGAATTCTACCAAACATTTAAAGAATAATTAGTCCCAATGCTATATAAACTATTTGAAAAATTAGGGAATGAAGGCGTCCTACCAAATTCCTTTTATGACACCGAGATGGTACTGATACCTAAACCAAATAGTTTAAAAAAAGAGAAAGAAGATTACAGACCAATCTCCCTAATGAATATTGATGCTAAAATCTTAAATAAAATATTAGCAAAAAGATTACAGAAAATCATCCCCAGGATAATACATTATGACCAAGTAGGATTTATTTAAGCCATGCAGGACTGGTTCAATATTGGGAATACTATTAGCATAGCTGACCATATCAATAACCAAATTAACAAAAACCATATGATCATCTCAATAGATATAGAAAAATCATTTGATAAAATCCAACATCCATTCCTAATAAAAACCACATGGTTTTTAGTATAGGAATACATGGATTTTTCCTTAAAATTGTCAGGAGCATATATTTAAAACCATCAGTAAGCATCATATGTAACAGGGATAAACTGGAACCATTCCCAGTAAAATCAGGAGTGAAACAAGATTGCCCACTCTCACCATTACTATTCAATATTGAATTAGAAATGCTACCTTTGGCAATAAGAGTTGAGAAAGAGATTAAAAGAATTAAAGTAAGTAATGAGGAAACCAAATTATCACTGTTAGTAGATGATATAATGGTATACTTAGAGAACCCAGAGATTCTATTAAAAAGCTATTAGAAATAATCTACACCTTTAGCAAAGTTGCAGGATACAAAATAAACCCACATAAGTCATAAGCATTCTTATATCTCACTAACAAAATCCAAGTTAGTGTTACAAAGAGAGATTAAATTTAAAGTAATTGCTGATAATATAAAATATTTGGGAATCTATTTGCCAAAGGAAACCAAGGAACTATATGAACAAAATTATAAAACACTTTCCACACAAATTAAGTCAGATCTAAGTGATTGGAAAAATATTAAGTGCTCTTGGATAGGTCGAGCAAATATAATAAAGATGACAATACGACTTAAACCAATCTATTTATTTAGCACTATACCAATGAGACTCCCAAAAAACTATTTTAATGACCTAGAAAAATATCAGTAAAATTCATCTGTAAGAACAAAAGGTCAAGCTGTCAAGAGAACTAATGAAAAACAAATCAAATGAAGGGGGCCTAGCATTACCAGATCTACAACTGTTTTATAAAGCAGTGGTCACCAAAACCATTTGGTATTGGCTAAGGAATAGAGTAGTTGATTAGTGGAATAGATTAGGTTCAAAGGACAAAATAGTCAATAACCTTAATAATCTAGTGTTTGACAAACCCAAAGATCCCAGCTTTTGGGATAAGAATTCACTGTTTGACAAAAAACTTTTGGGAAAATTGGAAATTAGTGTAGTAGAAACTAGGCATTGACCCAAACTTAACACCATACACCAAGATAAGGTCAAAATGGGTTCATGATCTAGGCGTACAGAATGAGATTATAAATAAATTAGAAAAACATAGGATAGTTTACCTCTCAGACCTCCTCCACAGGAATTTGTGACCAAAGAAGAACTAGAGATCATTATTAATCACAAAATAGAAAATTTTGAATAAATCAAATTGAAAAGCTTTTGTCCAAATAAAACTAATGCAGACAAGATTAGAAGGGAAGCAATAAACTGGGAAAACATTTTTACAGTAAAAGGTTCTGATAAAGGTCTCATGTACAAAATATATAGAGAATTGACTCTAATTTATAAGAAATCAAGCCATTCTCCAGTTGATAAATGGTCAAAGGATATGAACAGACAATTTTCAGTTGAAGAAATTGAAATTATTTCTAGCATATGAAAAGATGCTCCAAGTCATTATTATTCAGAGAAATGCACATTAAGACAACTCTGAGATAGCACTATCTACCTGTCAGAAAGGCTAGGATGACTGGAAAAGGTAATGTTAGAGCAGATGTGGGAAAACTGGGACGCTGATGCATTGTTGGTGGAATTGTGAACATATCCAGTCATTCTGGAGAGTGATTTCGAACTATGCTCAAAAAGCTATCAAACTGCATATCCTTTGATCCAGCAGTGTTACTATTGGGCTTATATCCAAAGAGATCTTAAAGAAGGGGAAGGGACCTGTATGTACAAAAATGTTTGTGGCAGCCCTCTTTGTAGTGGCCAAACCCTGGAAACTGAGGGGATGCTCATCAATCGGAGAATGGCTGAAATTGTGGTATACGAATGTTATGGAATATTATTGTTCTGTAAGAAATGTTCAGCAGGAGGATTTCAGAAAGACCTGAAGAGACTTACATGAACTGATGCTGAGTGAAATGAGCAGGATCAGGAAATCATTATATACTTCAACAACAATATTATATGATGATCAATTCTATTGGACATGGCTCTCTTCAATAATAAGATGAACTATAACAGTTCCATTTCTTCTATAATGAATAGAACCAGCTATACCCAGCGAAAAAACTCTGGGAAATGAGTGTGAACCAGTACATAGCATTTCCAATAATGTTTTTGTCACTTACATTTTTTATTTCCTTCACAGGTTAATTGTCTGATTCTTCTTGGGCAGCAAAATAACTGCATGGATATGTAAGATATATTTTATTTAACATAAACTTTAACATATTTAACATGTATTGGTCTACCTGCCATCTGGGGGAGAGGGTGGGGATAAGGAGGGGAAAAATTGGAACAAAAGTTTTGGCAATTGTCAATGCTGAAAAAAATTACCAATGTATATATTTTGTAAACAAAAAGTTATATAAATAAAAACAGAAGAAATAGATCAAAAGAAAAAGAATGTGAAAGAGAATAAATTTAGTGAAAAGTATGCTTTAAAAAAAGCCTATATCAAAATATGATCAAAATGGGTTCATGGGTAGACATAACAGGTGATACTATGAGCAAATTAGGAGAACAAGGGATGTTCTTCTTCTCAGATCTGTGGAAAAGGGAGGAATTTATAATGAAAGAGGTACTAGAGTACATTATGGAATGTAACACGAGTAATTTTGATTATATTAAGTTAAAAAGCTTCATTATAAATAAAGCCAATGCAAACAAGATTAGAAGGGAAACAGTATACTGGGGAAAATATTATATCCAAAGGTTTTGATAAAAAGCTAATTTCTAAAATATTAAGAGCATTGACTCAAATTTTAAGAATTCAAGCCATTCTGCAATTGACAAATGGTGAAAGGATATGAACAGAAAAATTTCAGATGAAAAATTAAAACCTTTCTAATTATATGAAAGAAGTATCTAAATCCCTATTCATCAGAGAAATACAAATTAAAATAACTCTTAGGTACCACTACATAACTTTCAGATTGGCTAAGATGACAGGAAAAGATAATGATGAATACTGGAGAAATGTAGGAAAACTGAGACTCTAATACATTATTGATGGAGTTGTGAACTGATTCAAACATTCTGGAGAGCAATATGGAAGTATTACCCAAAGGGCTATCAAAGTGTGCTGTGTGCTATGTGATCCAGCAGTGTCTCTACTGGGTCTGTATCCCAAAGAGATCATTAAAAAAGGGAAAAGAACCCACACGAACATAAAGGTTTGTAGCAGCCATTTTTGTAGTGGCAAGGAACTGAAAACTGAGTGGATGCCCCTCAGTTGGAGAATGGCTGAATAAGTTATGGTATGTGAATGTTATGGGATGTTATTATTCATTAAGAAATAATAAGCAGAATAATTTCAGAGAGGCCCAGAGACTTACAAGAACTGGTGCTGAGTGACGTGTGTAGAACTTGACAAACATTGTACAAAGCAACAGAAAGATTATACAGTGATCACTTCATATGGATGTGAGGTGATTCAGGCCAGTTCCAATGGTCTTGTGATGAAGAGAGCCATCTGCACTCAGAGAGAGGACTGTGGGGATTGAGTGTGGATCACAACATAGTATTTTCACTTTTGTTGTTTGCTTGCATTTTGTTTTCTTTCTCATTATTTTTTCTTTTTGATCTGATTTTTTTCTTGTGCAGCATGATATGTCAATCTTCCAGAATTTACTTAGTGTTCATTCCTCAGTTCTCTTTAGTAATCCATAGAAACTTTTGGATCTCTTCTTTAGATTATTTTTAAATACTTGAAATAAAACACATAGAATAATAAAGAAAAACATTTATATTGAAAAAAGTTTTTTAAACCAAGTTTATTAAGTCCATGTTAAGAATTTCTTCAATGCACGTGAAAAAATTTCTTTTTGGTTTTTACTCCCAGATGAGAGACCTTGGATTCAGAACACCACATTTTTTTTTTTTTTGCCTTTTCTGGTTGGATAAATCAAATTCCAACTCTGAATGCAAGTTCTTTATTTCCTTCTTCTCTCTCTCCCTTCCTTATCTCCTTCCTTCCCTCCTTCCCTCCCTCCCTCCCTTTCTCCTCTCCTTCCTTCCCTCCTTCCCTCCCTCCCTCCCTTCCTCCTTCCCTCCCTTCTTCCCTCCCTTTCTTCTTTCCTTCCTTCTTCCTTCTTTCCTTCCTTCCTTCCTTTCTTCTGTCTTTTCTTCTTCCCTCCCTCCCTTCCTTCCTTCCCTCCTTCCCTCCCTTCTTCCCTCCCTTTCTCCTCTCCTTCCTTCCTTCCTTCCTTCCTTTTTTCCTTCCTTCCTTCCTTCCTTCCTTTTTTCCTTCCTTCCTTCCTTCCTTCCTTCCTTCCTTTTTTCCTTCCTTCCTTCTTCCTTTTTTCCTTCCTTCCTTCCTTTTTTCCTTTCTTCCTTCTTTCCTTCCTTCCTTCCTTCCTTCCTTCCTTCCTTCCTTCCTTCCTTCCTTCCCTCTTTCCTTCCTTGCTTGCTTCCCTTCCTCCCTCCTCCCTCATTTCCTTCCTCCCTCCCTTTTTTCCTTCCTGCCTTCCTCCCTCCCTCCCTTCCTTCCTTCCTACACGAGAAGAAGGAATTTTTAAATTGGGCATTTAAAAGAATTGATCTTTTAGATGGGAACTAGATTACAAAGATCTAATAAATTAGAGTTAGAAGAAATCTTAGATGTTATCTTATGCAACTCCTTATCTTAAGGATGAAGAAACAAAGACTTAGATAAATAACTTTCCCACAGTTATCTGATCAATAAATAGCAGAATTAGAATTTCATTATAGGTTTTCTGACCCCAAATTCAGCTTTTTAAAATTCCCATATTCACTTCATTGTCTCTCTGTCACTTGCAAATGTCATGTCATGAGATTTTTCAATGTAGTTCCCTTTTCAGGGATATGGTCTTTTAGCTCCTGAATCCCTATTACTTTTTTCAGTATCAAACAAGATGACCATGATAACTCTGTCTCTTGTCAGCACAGTGGATGGAGTAGGATGTGCTACTCTCTTTCTTTAAAAAAAAAAAAAAAAAACTGACAGAAAAACTCATAGCAGTGTTAGTTGTCATCCTTGGGCATTATGGCTGGCAGTTAAGTCTAGCATTCTGACTTTCATTCCCCAGGAACTGAATGATCACCAAAAATCTAGATTCATCTTAAGGATGTTACTTATCAGAATGACAAGCAAATAGGATAACACAGAATAGAATGGAGTTTCCTTTTTCCTCCCATTTCTCATATGCTAATGCTTTTTTTACTCCAACTCCACATCTGCTTTCTGTGACTTCTGCTAACACTTTTGAAAATATTGCCAAATGAGACTCTTCAGACAATAAATTAATACATTATCTTTTAGAATATTTTGTTCCAAAGGGAGAATAGAATCTATGCCCAATTCTTAGCATAAAATAAGGAGTTGAATTCTATCTGGGAGCAAGAGCTAGTGTTCATATCTAGCTATTGATGGATATCACACATGAAATTCTCTGATCTAGCTATATTATCTTTAGTGTTTATGTTGCTTCCCTAACTTAATTTGCTACATTACCTTGATTTATGTCACATTGCTTACAAACTGCATTTGCCTTCTAGACTAAAGTTATGCTCTAGTTATCCTTTGCCCCATTAACCTATCTTTATCCCTCTCCTCTCTGCTCTCATTAGATGACCTAAAATAATATTATTTCTCTAAGACCAAAAGATATTATATGGCTATCCCTGCTCTGATCCTAATAGTTCCAACCATTTCATTACCCTCTGACATATGACTCATGCTTTTCTTTGTTCCAGAGCAGTAGTTCACTGGATCCCAAGCTACCACAACATTCATACCAACAGAAAAGTTCTCCACCCATTGTAGCAGAGCCTATTATTATAACATGCAAGACTTACTTCTAGCATTTAGGTTCATCATTCAACTTTATCTACAGGAGAAAATCAATAGGCAAGATTGATTTCAGATAAAATAGTCTTGTAATCAGTTTTTTTTTTTTTTATATATAGCAATGGTATTGATCTGCTAATTTAAAATTACTGAAAAATTAATTTATTTGTCAAATTTCATTAAGCTTGATTTCATGATCTGAAGCAAAAATCACAAAATCTCTCCCAGGTTTTAGTGTAATGTCATCCTTAATTATACATGCCATATGCTGAATTTTATCATCTATATCTGACCCCTTTTGCTGAGTTTGAACTTGATGGGAAAATTTTTTTCTGATTCAATTAGTTGGAATGTCTATAATAGCAAAGAGAAGGACATAGCTAAAGTAGTGATAAAACACAGTATTTAAAAAAAAAAAAACCTCTAATCACTTGACTTATTTTCTGAATTTTTGGTTTAGTTTCCATTAGAAGTATTTTTACATTTAATTAGCTAATTATTTTTTGTCTTTTCTCTTTAACTACATATACTAGCAAAGACAAAGATTTATTCTGCTATAGTACTATAGCATTTGAAAAATGATAATTTGATGAATCCAGTTTCTCTTATATTACAATTGCTAGGGAAAAGGGAACACAATGAATGTTCTTATTTCATAACTTTATTATTTTTCTATCACAATCTCTATTTGCCTCAGTTTTCTCATTTGCAAAATGGGGATAATAAGAGCACTTATTTTGCAAGCTTGTTGTGAGGTTGTTTAATGTATTTAGCATGATGCCTGGTACATAGTAGACACAATATAAATGTTTGTTCCTTTCCTTTCCCTTCTGTTCTCTTTCTAGAATTAGATGAATATTCATAATTGCATAGTACTCACAGTGCTAATTTTTTTTCTCATTTCTTCCATTAATGATGAACATTTCTCTTCTTTATCATATTTTTAACAAAATAACAAAAAAATAATTCTGCTTTTTTAAACTGTTCAGCTTTTCCTACTATGTATAAATAATACAGAATCACAGAGTGTTTGAACTTTAAGAATTGTAGAGATTATGTAAACTATCTCATTTAGTGTTTAAGGAAATTGAGGCCCAGAAGAATAGAGTTTTTAAGGTCACATTGCAACAGGAGGAAAGCTTCATTGTTCAAAATTATTCAACTGGAGCAACTAAAATATGAATTTTAAAAATATTGTTTTGTTGAAGGAATTTTTCAAATTTGGGATAACTAGAAGAAATTTTCCTATATCTATCAAATAATTAAATATTTCTTTAATCAGCAAAATGGGAGAGACATGGAGGTTAAAACTAAGTGAAAAAAAGTCAGATTGCTTAAGGCAAATCAAGAAAACTGACCCAAAGATCAAACAGTTGCTATCAAGGTCAATTAGTCATTTGTTTAATGCTCAATATTTATTTTGGATTATTTCACTTTTACTTTTCCAGTTCATAAATGTCTTCTGAAATAGGCCAAAATGAAACATTTCTCCTCATTTTCTTCAGTTCCTTATATGTCCATTTAATCTGTTTCTTTCCATATATGGGGTATGCCCATAAATGCAGAATAGCATTTAGAATGTTTTCAGAGGTATATCAAAATCTTCAAGCTTTTTAAAAAAATAATGTCAATAGATATCCTTTTAAGAAAAAGAGCAGGATAATTATCTTACAATGTTATCTTTGAGCAACACTTAAATGAAGCAGGTAGTATAGTCAAAGACATTGTAAGATATGACAGTGACTGGAGAATGAATGAATGAATGAATGATGGATCATTTATTAAACTCTTACTATATGCCAGGCACAGATAAAAATGCAAAGAAAAAAGACTGTCCTGTATCTCAAAGATTTTATGTTCTAGTGGGAAGAAAGACAGATGCATACTCGAAGAGGAGAATGGTAGATATGTCCAGGAAATGAATGAATCATGTTTCCAGGATATATAAAGCATAAGAGCTCATCTTTCAAAACTGAGAATTTCATGATAAGAGTCTAAGATTTTGATGGGAGGAGGATGAGCAAATGAGGATTGTAGTAGCATAATGTTGAAAAAGAACAGCTTGGTTTCATGCCAAAAAGTATGATTTCTTTCATTCTTTGATAGGAATGAACATGCTTACTATAACATAGAAATACATAAATAAAATAATAATATAAATAAATAATGAACTAGATCATTGCTTCAAAATAATTCAACATTAAACAAAGCTATCACTCTGCAGATAATATGATGCTATACTTATAGAATTCTAGAGAATCTACTAAAAACTATTAGAAGTCACAATTCACAACTTTAGCAAAATTGCAGTACATAAAATAAATCCATATAAATCATCAATATGTCTGTATGTTACCCACAAAGTCCAGCAGCAAGAGATACAAAGAGAAATTCCATTTAAAATTACTGTAAATAATATAATATAATTGGGAGTCTACTTGTCTAAGACAAAGACAGGAACCATATGAACTCAATTACAAAGCAGTTTTCACATGAATAAAGTTAGAGCTAAACAATTGGTAGAGTATCAAGTGCTCATGGGTAGACTGAGCTAATATAATAAAAATGACAATTATGTCTAAATTAATTTACTTATTCAGTGCCATACTTATCGAACTGCCAATAAATTACTTAGAAAAATAATAAAAATTCATCTGGAAGAATAAAATGTCAGGAATTTCAAGGGAATTAATGAAAAAAATGCAAACAGAGATAGCCTAGATGTACCAGATCTAAAACTATATTATAAAGTAGCAGTCATCAAAATTATTAGTACTGGCTAAGAAATAGAATGGTAGATCAGTGGAATAGATTAAATTCATAAGACATAATAGTCATTGACTATATTAAGTCAGTGTTTGGTAAATCCAAAGACTCCAGCTTCTTGGATAAGAACTCACTCTTTGACAAAAAATGCTAGGAAAATTGGAAATTAATATGGCAAAAACTAGGCTTTGATCCACACCTAATAGGCTTTACCAAGACAAAATCAAAATGGGTTCATGGGTAGACAAAAAGGATGATACAAGAAATGTTCTTCCTCTCAGATCCATGGAGAAAAAAGAAATTTATGACCAAAGAAATACAAAATGGATAATTATGATTAAATTAAATTAAATTTATACAAACATAACAAATGCAGACAAGAATAGAAGCAGAAATCTGGAGAAAAAATTTCCATACAAGAATTCTGATAAAAGCTTCATTTCTAAAATATATAAAAAATTGACTCAAATTTATAAGAATACAAGTCATTCTCCAATTGATAGATGTTAAAGAATATGAACAGGCAATTAAAGCCATTTCTAGTCATATGAAAAAATGCTCTAAGTCACTATTGATTACAGAAATGCAAATTAAGACAACTCTGAGGTATCACACCTCTCAGATTGACTAAGATGACAGTAAAATGTTGCAGGGGATGTGGGAAAATTGGGACACTAATACATTATTGGCAGAGTTCTAAATTGATGCAACACTTCTGGAGAACAATTTAGAACTATGTCCAAAGGGCTATTAAACTGTGTATACCCTTTTATCCAGCAGTGTCTCTACTTTGTATCCCAAAGAGATCACAAAAAAGGAAAATGACCCACATGTGCAAAAATGTTTGTAGCAGCCCTTTTCATAGTGCCAAGCAATTGGGAACTGAATGGATGTCCATAACTTGGGGAAGGTATATGAATTTAATGGAATATTATTGTTCTATGAGAAACAATCAGCAGGATGATTTCAGAAAGGTCTAGAGAGACTTACAACAATTGATACTAAGTGAAGTAAGTAGAACCAAGAGAACATTGTAGACAGCAACAAGAAGATTATGTGATGAGCAATTGTGCTGGATTTGTCTCTTTTCAACAATGAGGAGATTGATGTCAGTTCCAAAAGTGTGTGATGGAGAGAGCCATTTGCATACAGAAAGAGGACTATAGAGAAGGAGTGCAGATCACAATATAGTATTTTCACTTTTTTGTTGTTTGCTTACTTGTTTTTTTTCTTTCTCATTTTCCCTTTTGATCTGATTTTTCTTGTGCAGCATAATAAATGTGGAAATATGTTTAGAAGCATTGCACATGTTTAATCTATATTAGATTACTTGTTGTCTATGGAAGGGGGAAGAGAGGGACAAAAATTTGGAACACAAGGTTTTGCAAGGATGAATTTGAAAACTATATTTCATGTATTTTGAAATATAAAAAAGCTATTAATATAACAAAATGGTCCAAGATTTTGTCAGTCCAGCTGTACCCTCCACTACTATTGTCAGCTCTATGTCTTAGCAGAGAGTTTTCATGAGTTGCTCAAGTGATAGTCATCTAGCGGGCAATCTTCTTTAAGGGGGTATCTTTGAATTTAGTTAAACTGGTTCTTCAACAATAGATAGAGAGAAATTCTACCCATGTGCCTATAGTCAAAGCCTGTTCTATCAGAGCCTGCATGTCATTGACATAGACTTCAAGAATCCAGAAATTCCATTGTCTTCAGATTTCTACAGAAAAACAAAACAAAACAAAACAATAAAAAGATGGTGGCATAGGTATTTGTGTTGGGGAGGCATATTTCCAAGTCACAGATGAATTTTATATAAGTGGACACAATTTTATAATTCTCTACGTTCTTAAATATCAATCAACTTTTCAACTTTTAAAAAGTGTCCAAATAGTTTAAAAAAATTACTTCAGAGAAAAAGTTATTCCTATTTTTAACTCTATGTCCTTAGACACAAAGGTTTGACATCATTTCTATGTTTGACACTCTGATGTTTATATCTTTCAATTGAAGTGTTACAAGCAACAACTTTCAAATCTTGAAATGCTGAATATTTAAAAATATTATTTCTGTGTACAATAGCATGGTCAAAATTTATCAACAAATGGCTAACTTAAAGGAATGCTCAATTTCCTGTGCTTACCAGTTTCAACCAATGTCATTCCCTCATTCAATAAATTCCAGTGGTTCTCTATGACCTTCAGAATCAAATAAAAAAATCCGCTGTGCAAAGTCCTTAATACCTATCCCCCCCCTCTATCTTTACAGTCTTTTTTATACCTAAAAAACACCACTCCATCTCCTGACTCCTAGAATTCTCAGCTATTTTTTTTCTCACTCCTGGGATTATCTCCCTCATTATTCCTATCTGCTATCTTCCCTAGTTTCCTTCAAACCTCAGCTAATATACCATCTTCTACAGGAAGCCTTTTCCAATCTCTCTTAAACCTTATACATTCCCTGTTATTTTCCATTTATCATGTAAATAGCATGTTTAAACATAGCTGTTTATTCATTGTTCCCTTCTCCCATTAGATTGAAGGTTCCTTGAGGACTGGATCTATCTTCTGTTTTTCTCTGTATTCCCAACACTTAGCACAGTGCCTATCACATACTAGGTACTTGGGGTGACTTAGTGATGGTGGTCTTTATCAAATACCCGTTGTTATTTGGTTGAATGAAAAAAGACAAGCTGTTAATAAGGCAGGTAGGACAGACAACTGATAGACATTCCATATACTCTATTGACATCTTATAGAAGATAAGAGAGAGCAAGAAAAATTTCAGTGTATTAAGTTAAACTTATGGGAAGACATGCACAAGAGTTACACAAGATGGATAGTCATGGATCTCTGGAGGTAATACCCAATCACTGAGGTAACAGATGAATAAGTGTACTAGAGAAAGTGAACCACCAAGTACTTTCAGTAGTATTACTTTACATGCTCATATATTTATAAGATCATTGTCACAAGGCATATAACATCATGCCAGGTAGTTTATAAACAAGTAGTTAAATGAAGGTAAAAGGTTATATTCATCTTCCTGGGAGACCATTTCCATGCCCTGGACAGAAATCTAGCATCATTAATATCATCATCATTGGCATATGACATAAATTTTGCAAAGTATTTTATAAATATCATCTCATTTGATACTCATAACAATTCAGGGAGAACTTTATATTATTATCTTTATTTTACAAGTGGGAAAACTGAGAAAAATTTGCCCACGGTCTAGTATTTGAGATTTGAACTACAGGTTTTCTGACTCCAGGCCCAGTACTCTGTGAATTGTGATGCCACCCATAATCTGTCTCTAAGCTTTTCCATATATATTATTTAATGAGAAATTTATTTCTTCTTTTTTGTCTAACTTGTATATAGATAGATTTTTATTGTACTTACCAGTTACTGTTTTTACTTTAGCAGTTAGGAAACACGGTGCTTAGATGGAGTCTGGAGGATCTCAGTTTCAGTCATACCTCAGATATTTGCTAGTTATGTGAAAATCATTTAATCTCTATCTACCTCACTAGTAATTACCATGGTTACCATGAGGATAAAATGAGTTAAAATATATAAAGTACTCTACAAATCTTAAATCCTCATGGAAATACTATTTCCATTATGATCAATTCTCAGGAAATTCCTCAAGAACCAGCAGGGCAGAAATAAAAGTTGGGTTTCCAGGCATATCATTCAACTTATGGAATATAACCACATTAGTTTAATCGTCATTGTTGGAATCTTTACAAATTGTTAAGTCATTAGAGTTGATAGAGACAATAATTATCTAATTTCTCATGGTTGAGTATGATTGATCTGATCTTACAAGGAGATATTATGGGCCAGAAGAAACAAGATACTAAATAGAACTGATAAAAACAATGTTTGTGTTCACACCTTTAGAGAGCTCATATAAGCAAGAAGCTCTTAGGGCCAGAGAGCACTCTGGGAGGAAACCCATAATCCCACTCTCTTGGAGAAGGAGCATAAATAGAGCTTCAGTGAGCCAGTCAAGGGAGTTCAGCTGAATTAGATTTAGAGGGGAGCATGAAGTGAGTTCAGAGAGAAGCCCTCTCTTGGAGGCGCAACCAGATTCACTTCATCTCACACCACTGTGGTGGCTGGGCTCCTGCACTTCTCCTACTGAGACCAAGGTTGGGCTGAAAGGCTCTCCAGAAAGCTGCCCAGCCCCAGGCAAGGAGACAAGAGATTCATTCCATCTTCCATCTTTGTGCCAACTGGAGGCTGAAGAAAGCAGAGGCAGAAGCAAAGGACAAAGCTGCAAGAGCTCTTAGAACTAAGGAGAGAGAGGCGAGGCCTCTAAGAAAGCTAACCAGGCTATATTGAAGGACACAATAAAAGATCTGACCTTTTAACACCTGGCTGCATTTGGATGATTATTGATCTCAACTGATACTAGGGCTACCTCCCCAAGAAACCTGCTCCCAGAGAGAACCATTATTATTTTAAAGAAGAAGAATACCACAAGTCATGATATATATATATATATATATATTATATATATATATATATATACATACACACATACACACACACACATACACACACACATATATGTATATGTGTACATATGATTGTGTTTCTACACACACATTTACATATGCATATATTTCTGTCAAATAGATACCTATACAGCTAAGTCACCTAAGAAATAGAAAGCCCAGTCTGGAGTCAGGAAGACCTAAGTTCAAATCTGACCTCATATACTTTATAGTTCTGTGACTTTGGACAAGCTGCTTAATCTGTGCCTCAGTTTCCTGAATTGTAAAATAAGAATAATAATAGCATCACACTCATAGGGTTGATATCAATTCCAAAGCAATGTAATATTTGTATAGTACTTAACATAGTGCTGACCACATGGTAGATACTATATAAATGCTAAATTATTATCACCATCATTGTCATCAAATAATGATGATAAATCATTTACACCTGAGAATGCACCACTCCTGACAGAATGAATGGCAGTATGGAAAACAAGGTCACTAATTTTGAATCATTCAAATTTATACATAGGCATTACCACATAAAGTCTATCTTGGTCAATTTCATTTCACAATCACATGTACATCCCCAATGTACAATCATAAAATTCTGTCGTAAAATAAATTAATTGTCCTTTTATAGTATCTGTAATATTATATCCAAGGAACTAAGTTCCTCTATACCATCAGAATTACTGGTTCTTCAGAACAAGCTGATGACATTATACAGTGGTATAATGGATAGAGAGATGGCTTTAAACCAGGAAGATCTGAGTTTGAATTTACACTATAACTTATTTCTCTTAGCAATTGCCTAAGACAGTAAGTTATGATTTCTTACCTGAATATGCTCCATATCTATGAAATCATAGACCTATTTCTTATAACTATCTTAATGCTATACATAAGCTAGAATTTTAGGCAGTCATGTCCCTGATGACTACAAAATATTCTGAGGTTGATTCCTTGGAGATAGTGAGAGCTTCAGTTATAATGAGATAGCTGCAAATACCCATACACACACAAAAAGAATTGAATTCAAAATATGGTCCAAAAGATAAATCTGCTTACTTTCTTTTGGTATACTTTCTTCTATCTTTTGCTTGCAAAGTAATCATTGCCAACCTTGGAGGAACCATGCAGACTAGTAGCTCTTATCCCTGTGTGAAAATAACATGGGGAACACAGTGGTCCATCAAACCTGGACTGAGGAGGATCTTGCTGAATCAAATCTCTAAGCTATCTACCTTCATCATTTCAAGCTCACTTCTATTATCGATTCTTTATAATCTCATATGTTAAACTTGGAATGCTGAGGAGGCTGAAGGTAGGAGCAGGAGCAGAATCTGTAATTGTAATTTCAAGAATATAGACCTAGGGCTTCCGGACCTTTCTGTCCTGCTGCTGAACTCTTTTATATTTGTTGTCTCCCACAATTAGAGTGTGAGCTTTAGGAAAACAGGAACTGTCTCATTTTTTTTTCTATTTGTATCTCCAGCACTTAAAACTGTGTGAGCTTTAGGAAAACAGGAACTGTCTCATTTTTTTTTTTTCTATTTGTATCTCCAGCACTTAAAACTGTGTTTGGTGCATAGTAATCATTTATTTAATAAATGCTTTTTCAAATTCATTGATTCACTTATCATTATAGCATCAGTTGTAGAGAAATATTATCTAATTTGATCAATTCAACTAGCTCAATCATAGTAAGAAAGTCATGGCTTAATAATAATAATAAAAAAAAAGTTTTATTCAAGTCCTGCCTTTGAAGTATACTAGTTATGTGAATTTGGACAAGTCAATCTACTTCTTTGCCCCAGGCAACTTTCTAAATTATAGATTACAAATAAGTTACTAATGTACAAATCCCTAATTCAAAAGGAGTTTCTACTCTAGAGATTTCCCACCCTGGTGGAATCACAGGTTTTCACCGTAACAAACAAATTAAAAAAAAAAAAATCTGTAAGACAAACAAAGCAGACAATATTCTTATCTACTTTACAGATAAGGAAACTGAGGTTAATAGAATAAACTCAGTGACTCTAGCTTTGTTTCCCAACTAGTAAATGTAATCTGTCTTTTTTGTCTCCAAGTCTAATCCTCTTTTTAATTTGTCACACATTCTCAAAATTAGATCATGCAAGGTCAGGTGACAGGCAGACACTCAACATCAGTCCTGCTTAATGCTGTGTTACTGGAAGGAGAAAATGAGGCTGATGATGTTGCACAGCCCTCCCTTACTTGAATCCAATTGACCTAGATGTCATGGCATCATCTCCCTAATGTCATGGTCCTCTTTGTTGTCTAAGGTAGAGACCTCTCAACTCCACCATCCATCATCTCCCTGTAGGGACCAGACTCCATCAACATAGCTGTCACAGTCCAATATTATTTAATTTTCAAATACTACATGTAATAAATAGCTTTGGGAAAGAATAGAATGAGAATCTGCCCAATTTCAGTGGAAATAGCTCAGAATTTTTTTCTGGGACTGAATTTTAATCATTTACTTTAAAATATTTTCCTTCTTTCAAGAACTCCTACTCTTTCATTCATACATTCATATTGTCATTTTAAGCATAACACAATAGAACAAACACTAAAATTTGTGTTGGAAGTCCTAATTTTGAATTCAGGTCTATTATTTATAATCTGATTGTGGACAAGGCTCTTGATCCTTTGGGTCTCAATTTTATCTTCTATAAACTGGAGATAACAGCATTTATTCTATCTCCCTCAGAGTGTTGTGAGGATCAAAGGAAGATAATGTAGGTAAACTATATTTTAACCATGAATTACTCTACAAATGTGAGCTTTTGTTGTCATGCATTTAATTCTAAACCAAGGTCAAACTATTTCATAAGAAAGTAACTGATTATACTTTAACAAATCTAAAATCATGAAAAATGTAGATTATAAGAGATGCTAAAATCCCTTAACATTTTAGCTTATTAATATATTATGAAGTTTTACTTCATTATCCTAAAAAAAGGATATTGTATGGCCTTTAGCAGCAATTTTTTTTTATAAAAAATGAGCATTTAACATGATTAAGCTCTTCCACACCTTTTCTTTTTCCCTTAAATTTATAGTTTTTCTTGCTCTTAAGTCTCCTCTCATATATTGGAAGACAGCCTGACTTAACGATTCATTAAAGATGAATCTAAAAGCATCAGTTCTGTGTGGTTGTTATTTATTTGTTTCAGTTTTCTCCAACTCTTTGTGACCTCATTTGGGATTTTCTTGGCAAAGAGACTGGAGTATTTTTTCTTTTCCTTCTCCAGCTATTTTACAGATCAAGAAACTAAGGCAAATGGGGTTAAGTGACTTGTCCAACCTAATAAATGTCAGATTTGCACTCAAAAAGACAGTTCTTTCTGATTTTAGGTTCAGCACTCTTATCTACTGTACTATTTAGTGGCCTATCAGTTCTACTTCTGCTGTTAAGGGACATTTTATTGTTTATTACAAAATGACATGGATAAAGCAATGGCTTTGAAATCAGAACCTTTAGATTCTAGTTTTTTTTTCAACAGTCTTGTGATGTTGGGTCATTCATTTAATTTCTTGGGAGCCTCAATTTCCTCATTTTCAGGATGAAGATAACAAGACTTATACCACTTATTTCATAACTTTCTTTTGTTTACAGGATCTGAAATTTATTTATTCATCTGTCATCTATCTATTTATCTATTTGGTAGAGTGAATTTTTCATGAAGTTTCCTTTGTCAAGACAATCTACTCTCCAATTTATGTTTTTAGAGTTGGTGACTTGCCCAGAATATCACACCTCCCATCTCTTAGAGGCCTAGTTTGAACTCAGGTCTGCGTTCAGGTCAGGACTGTGACTATATATATTATATCAAACCATCACTAATTTGTTACAAGAATTAAATGTTATGTGAAGAACATTATAATCATAAGTTCTACATAAATCACAAGTATTACAAGGATAACATTCAATAGTATCATTAATCTCTTTTCATGTGAGACCTTGTAAGGAGTTATTCTTGGCTCAGACTTAACAAAAGGATAATGATCATTATAGTTTACATAATAACTAGCTTTTTGTATGAGCTGGATTTTATATGGATCCTTCTGTATATCATAGTTAGAAATGTGTAATAACTATTGATGACTTTTTCTCCTTTCTTAGTACTTAAAGGAGGTATTAATAGCTCTTTGGTATTCATCTATCTTGAAATTAGGGATGCAGAACCTGAAGTTCCTGAGTTTAAATAACAAATCTGTCTATAACAACATCTGGAAAAGTGATAATAGGGAAGACAATCACAATGTTTATACTTATCTGTTTACTCCTTCTTCTTTGCTTTGATCTTGATATTAATGAATTCATTTAGCCAGAAGATGTGATATCTATATGTATGTGTATGTGTGTATACCCACATATACACACAAATATATACACAAATATATTGCTTAGGTAATTGATATTAATGAATTTAACCGTGAGGTTTATATAATATATTTATACATACATACATATATACACATATATGTTAGACAATGTATATGAGAGGATGTCATGTACATTTATATGTAAAATATTTCTATAATGTTTCAATCACTAGATTTTTAAGTAACAGCTAGCACTGGTTTGCTTTTAGGATCCAGAGAAATCACATGGATATAAACAGCCTTCCAGCTTCTTTATCATATGCAAATCTGACCTTTCTTGTGGTAGTATGGGGGAGGGGAGAGAAATTAATGCTTTGTTAGAATGTCTTACATAGCTATGAACTACAGTTAACAGATTCTGAACAGGCTGTTAATTGACAAAGTTGGTATACTTTATGTTAATTTCTGACTTTGGAGGATAACATTTATCTTCCATCAATATGCTTAGTGACCCTAAGTTCAAGAGCATTTTAGCTAAATCTAGAGCAGGATTTGAAAATGAAAGTAGTGCCATGGTGAGTGAGCCAAGGCAAATTATCCTAAAACTAGTCACAAACTATGGCTTAGTGAGTCAGCTTTGGTTTATCAACAGTCATGGTGTTAGCCAGCTCCCTTTCAGGATTTGTTTTAAATAAAGGGAAGAAATAGGAGAAAATAAGAAGCTTTACTTCTTTACTTTTAAAATTCTGTGTTTTTAAATAAACAATGGCTTTAATGTTAATGAAATGTCACTGGGTTAAGTGATCAACTGTTGTGACATTTAAGATTAGGAATAAAGTAATACATATTCTAAAAGGTTAGCTTACATTCTTGGTGCTGTTTCACTTCATTCACATTATATTCTCCACATTCACAATAAATAAGGCTATCAATCTTGTAGCAAAACAATTTTTAGATCCCAAACCACATCTTTTATCAGAAAAGTTTTCTTCTATGAATTCAGTACTTTACTATACCATTAAAAAGTTGTCTTTGTTTAAATTAATAACTTTCTTTCATGTCCTAGCAAAGGAAATGAAGCTGACAATGGATGAAGGATAATGGGGATATGAGATTTACAGGGTGGAGGGGATCCATTGGTCATATACAAGCTGACTGAAATTTTCCATGTTATATGACAAGAGGAGGTTATCCCCTAGGAGTTCAAGGATGCATTCTTCTTCCCTTTCTGTAAGGTAAAGGAAATAGGTTTACCTGTGACAATTATGGGGGCAAGAGAGAGAGTCTTTTGTCTCTCTTAGATATTACTGGCAAAATTCTTTTCAGAATCCTTCTTAAAAAGCTCATTCTTCATCTACAATATAGTTATCTACCTGAGAGCCAGTGTGGCTTCAGAAAGGGGAGAGAAATGGTTGATATAGTGTTTGGTACCTGACATCTCCAGGAAAAATGTCAGGATGATGATAGAGGTCAATATACAATATTCATTGATCTGACCAAAGTCTTTGATACTGTCAGTGGTGAGAGCTTATGCAAAATGATGTCAAAATTTGGTTGTCTAAAGAATTTCATTCCCATTGTATATCAATTTCATGATGGCATACTTGCCCAGGTTCTGGATAATGCGTAATATTCTAATGCTTTCCCAATCACTAGTTGAGTGAAGCAAGATTGTGTCCTTGCTCCAATCATTTTTAGTGTAATGTTTTCAGCAATGTTGTCAGAAACCTTCAGTGAGTATGAACACAGCATGAAGGTCAGCTGATGTTCTGATGGTAAACTATTTAACCTGAAAAGACTACAAGACAAAACTCAAGTGGAAGGAGAGTTGGTGCATGATTCTTTGTTTACAAATGATTGTGTATTAAATGCATCCTCTGCAACTGAAATCCAACTGATATTTATGTGAATTTTGGCTTGATGACACCAAGAAAACAGAAGCTCCACCACATAGCACCACATTATTCATATGTAGAACCATCAATTACAACAATTCTGAGTACTATGATATTTGTTTGTTTTAACCTACACTATGAGAGTGATAGCTTAGATGAATTTTGAGATCTATCTCTAAACCTATGTTAATTTAATTCATTGCTTCTCTTCTTTAACTTTAACTCTGTGAATCATAGAACTAAACTATACTATAAATGAACTATGATCCTAGGAGTTGTGTAAAATCTCTGCACTAAAGAAAACTCCCTGAGGTATATCTATTAAGTAATTTGTTTGGGTAAATGAAGTTTCCAATATCACCTAATGCCTACATAAATATCTTATTGAACATCTTAATACCTATAAAACATCATAAAGTTATAGAACTGTTAGCAAGGATTCTCCTTCCATCACTATTCAGGGAAATATGGCTTTGTGTACTATAGGAAAAAAAAAAAACATTTTTGATGTTTTGCATGATTTGCATCCATTTCTTTTTTCAGAAGAAAAGTGTTTTTCTGGAGGTATATTTTAAACAAAATTTCCCCAATTGGTACACAATAAAGCAGTGCATTAACACACAGCAAGACAGCCTGAGAAATGTTTATCGTCTTCAAGCAGAACCATAACATAACATGATATAGGCAAGTTACTTAAATTTTCTGGGATTGCCTTTTCTTATCTATAATTTTAAATAGTTATATAAGACACTGAAATTCACTTTTTTCTCTTTCTTTTTTATATTTGCTATGTGATGGCTCTCTGAGTAGGGTAGGAGGAGAAATATATCTTGGGAATGAAGATGATAAAATGAAAAGGATTTTATTTTTAATTAAGGGTTGCATAAGATGACTTTTAAGGTATCTTTTATCATAAAATCTGTATCTTATTCTAAAATAGTTGCATTAATGCACTATTAGTAGAACTGTGAATTTGTCAAGTCATTCTAGAAACTAATAATTCACTGAAAGGCATTAAGTTATATATTTGCTTTAACCTAGCAATACATATACCATTGTTGGGCCCTCATCAATCATCTTGTCTTATATCTTGTCACTGGACTCGACTCTAAAGGAGGTAGTGAGGTTGATGACTTTGTTTAATTCTGTCTCACTTAAGTCCATTTCACTCAAAAGTCAAGACATCACCTCTATGATGTCATTGGCTTTCAAGAAGAAAGGACAGAAAACAACAAATATGTACCAAAATATGTGCCATATATTCTATAATCTGAATAAATCAGAGAAAAAAATATCCATATGTACAAAAATATTGACATCAGCTTAATTTGTTATTGCAGAAATGAAATAAAACAAACAAAAACTCTTGAAACTTAAAAAGATGGTAACCAATTGGGGAATAGCTAAATAACTTACGTTATATGAATATTATATATGATAAGAAACAGCAGAAGGACAGCTTCAAGGAAATTTGGGGAAATTTGTATACACTGATCCAGAATGAGGAGAGCAAAACCAAGAGAACAATTAATATTACAAGAATATTATAAAGAACAATAACGCCGATCAAAACAATGACCATTTACTATGTAAGAAGACTAATAATGAAGCATGCTATTCACCCACAGACAAGAAATTAATGGACCCAAGGATGGAACAATACATAGATTATTTTGGCAAGGTTAAATGCGGGGATTTATTCTAGGGATGAGGAGATAGAGAGGAAAAGATAAGAAAAAAAGAGGAAAAGATAAGAAAAAGAGGAAAAAAGAAGGAAAGAAAAGAGAATCATTTTTTTTAAGGTAGGCAGAAGGGTGGATTACTCTGTAGAATGCTCTTTTTTATTTTTATTTTTATTTTTTAAATAACTTTTTATTGATAGAACACATGCCAGAGTAATTTTTTACAGCATTATCCCTTGTATTCACTTCTGTTTCGATTTTTCCCCTCCCTCCCTCCACCCCTTCCCCCAGATGGCAAGCAGTCCTTTACATGTTGAATGGGTTACAGTATATCCTAGATACAATATATGTGTGCAGAACCGAACTGTTTTCTTGTTGCACAGGGAGAATTGAATTCAGAAGGTATAAATAACCTGGGAAGAAAAACAAAAATGCAAGCAGTTTATATTCATTTCCCAGTGTTCTTTCTCTGGGTGTAGCTGCTTCTGTCCATCTTTGATCAATTAAGGCTCTCTTTATCGAAGAGATCCACTTCCATCAGAATACATCCTCAAACAGTATCATTATTGAGGTATATAATGATCTCCTGGTTCTGCTCATTTCACTCAGCATCAGTTCATGTAAATCTCGCCAGTCCTCTCTGTATTCATCCTGCTGGTCATTCCTTACAGAACAATAATATTCCATAACATTCATATACCACAATTTACTCAACCATTTTCCAATTGATGGGCATCCTTTCATTTTCCAGCTTCTAGCCACTACAAACAGGACTGCCACAAACATTTTGACACATACAGGTCCCTTTCCTTTCTTTAGTATCTCTTTGGGGTATAAGCCCAGTAGAAACACTGCTGGATCAAAGGGTATGCACAGTTTGATAACTTTTTGAGCATAGTTCCAAATTGCTCTCCAGAATGGCTGGATGTGTTCACAGTTCCACCAACAATGTATCAGTGTCCCTGTTTTCCCACATCCCCTCCAACATTCCCCATTATCTTTCCCTGTCATTCTAGCCAATCTGACAGGTGTGTAGTGGTATCTCAGAGTTGTCTTAATTTGCATTTCTCTGAATAATAATGATTTGGAGCATATTTTCATATGTCTATAAATAGTTTCAATTTCTTCATCTGAGAATTATCTGTTCATATCCTTTGACCATTTATCAATTGGAGAAGAAAAGAGAATCATTGAAATATGTATAATCACATAAGAGAACAAAAAGAAAACCACAAAGAATCACAGATATGGAACACTCTTAAAAATAACATGTTGAATTTAGTATTACTTGAAATACTTTAAAAAATATTTAAATAATTACACTTAAAATTAATTATAATACTTAAAAACGCAAGCTGCCAAAAATGAAGCTCCCTAGTTTAATGCAAAGTTTTCTTTCTATCCTACCACATATATGGAAATGTCCTTTTTATTTGCCATTTTCTAAGTTCAGAATTGTTATGGGCCAGTACATATACTTAGTACTTAATTCATACCTATGATAATGGAGTATATAACAGCCATCAAGTACTGGACGAGATTCATTCATCCTATGTCATACCCTGTGGTGGCCTGTCCTCCTGCATTTTTTCCACTGAAACCAAGTCCCGTCTAAAGGCCACAAGAAAGTTAGCTGAGCACCAAGCAAAGGAGACAATAAAGACTTTTGGACTTTAACACATACATGCACATACATGTATGTATGTATTTATAGATATATATGTATGTATATATAATATACACATTTAAATGTGTGTATACATCCCTCCCATACTTTTTTTGTTGTTTTCATTACATGACATTTCTTCACTGGAATCAGTGTAGGAATACAAGTGAAGGTTGGCTTACAGCTAAAGACCAAGTCAGAAAATTGAAGCCAGACACAGAAATAAAGTTTAGTAGTATGACACGAATTCTGAGTGAATGGGATTGAAACATTAATAGATAGGAAGAAACATTTATCTGGATTCTTTTGTCTAAAAACCCAGATAATCTGAGTTTCTGATGGATTATTCATACATCTCAAATTTTAGGATTTCAGCCAGACTAAGTAAGTGCCAAAACAATTCAAGAATGTATTACCTAAATACTTAATGATTAACTGGAAGGGGAAAAAGAATCCTTATGATAAAGTCTCTTCTGATGTTACTTTAAATGAATTGAATTAATTGAACCAAAGCTTATATATCTAAAAACTAATTCATTTGTCCAAGTCACAGATCCAAATTCTGGATGTTTGTCAATAGAACTACAGTCACCTTGAAGGTATTATGATTTTGGAACTAAACATATTGAATGTAGTTTAGTCCCTGATATATGAAATTACTGATGTTCCAAATATATGAACATAAATAATTTTATCTCCAAGTTGAACTCTGGACTTTCTTTACCATTCCCCAGAAATGGCTTCATCCTAAAAGTTCATTTTAGTCTTGGAATTCATATAATAGAAGTATCCCTTTGATCTCTCCCTCTGACTGAATAGTAATATCCTAACATTAAAGGGAGGTATCCTGGCCAACCACATTTCATTCCTTTCCAGGCACTCCAACTTTGTCTACTCTGCTGCAAGGTCACTTTATCTAACTATATCTTTCTCTGCTGAGTACCATTGTGTTTTGCCTTACCTTCCTCCTACTATTTTTAAAGCTTCCTTTTTATGTATTATCTGCACAAGGATTGTCTTTCTTTTTGATTGTATTGTATTTATATTTCCAATGTATTGCAAGAATAAGTGCTTAATAATTGCTTGTTGAATGATCCCAAAGAATTTCCTTCAAAAGTTAAGAAGCAAATCATGTTTTTTCCTCATGTCTAACCAGAAACCAATAAGGACAAAGAAGCAAGTTTTATGATTAGTACAGGTAAGGAAAAAATGACAATTGTAGTGGATAATTTGAGCTAAATTTACAAAAAAATATTTTAACCTTGTAGCCTTGAATTTGAGTATTCAAATCTGTTTTGTCTAAGAATGAAGATTCCTCTTGGGACTTTGTACAGACCTGTAAGTATGGGGAATTGAAATTTTGTTCCAAGAAACTTTTTCCTTTCTTGGAAGTTCAGAGTGGTTTAGGAGATCACCATGAATTGGACCCCAGGTCTTTCAAATTTTTCTAACAATCCTCCATTTCTCAGCTTAGGTCCACACTAGGATATTTTTAGAATGAGAGATGTTGTCCTCTGTGGTGAGGTTAGTAAGGATTCCAACAGTCCTCTATTCCATTTCGACTATATCCATAATCAGACTATTCCCTCCTTCCCCATCATTGGACTGTTTTCTGTATTGCATCTTACTTGGTGAAAAGATTACTAAATTAAGCTCTAGATTTGAATTATTAAGATGAATGATATTAATTTTGATAGTGATTTATGAGGATGTTAAAAGCTTTCAAGGAATTAGACAAGGATGTGTGATCATTTTGATGCCATTCCATTCCCTTATTGGACATTCAATATCCATCATAAACAATGGCTTTTGGCCACTGATTCTGGATTTGACCTGTTGATTTACACGAGAAAAGTCTCTGCATCCCATTACCAATACTCTGAACCACTGAGTTCAAATAGCTAGCAGCTGTTGTCTGACTGGTTTGCAGTGGCCCATATTCAGCAGGCAATCTAATTACAGCATTTTACAGCTGTGCATTATTTATAGCTTCTGTGGAGCCTCACTCTGCTACTACTAGTCACATTATGCCATATTATACAAGTATTATATTTGTGGCTCTAGATTGAAGGGGGCTAAATTTTTTATTAAATATAAGACAATTATAATAAAGAAAAAATAAATACCATGTCTATCCCATAGGATAAATACTTTAAAAGGCTGTCTAATGGCTATTTAATAACTGTTCATTCAGAATGTGTGTGGATGATACCATTTTTTTATGTAGAACACTTTACTTACAAATCACACACAATTTGGTATTTATTATTTCTATATCTACCTAGATATGGATCACATTATTTTTTTGTGGGGTTTGGAGAGGTAAAAGTAGATTTTAAGGAGGGTTTAAGGAATTGTATCTATTGTTTCCTTCACTGGTTGATACCATCATCTTTCATCTGTTCCTCTTATATACTAAGCTAAGCGCAGTTTTAAATTAGTCAGTTTCCTTAATTATCTGTTTTACATATGTACAAATATGTTGCCTTAGCAAAATAAACTACTCAGTCATATTCTCTGTCACTACACGGAGTCTCTTCCTGTGTCTACCAACTGTCCCTTCCTTTCCTCTATGTTCCCAATCCTTAATTGATACTCTTATCTATCTTTTTCCCACAGACCTCATTCTGCTCTTCATCTGAGAGTCCCACTCCCCCAAAAACTATGGTGATGTGCCAGAGAGAGACAAAATCTACATCTTTGAATTTTCCTTTAGTATTTTTCCTGTACTTCCGTTCTTTGTACACCAAAAATATTTCTATCCATATACAAAAATACTATTATTCTGACAATGAAAAAGGAAGTAGACCTGACAATCATAAAATAACCAAATATCAGAATTGGGAAGGCTCTTCTAGTCAGCCAGGCCAGTTTATGCCTCTACTACATACTTAATGAGGAGCTAGCTAGTCTTTGGTGGATGAGAGGGGGACTCCACTACTTCCAGAGATTATATTAGTTTTATTATTTGCATAAAAATATATTGTCCAGTTACTGAAGACCTTTGGCAATCAATTACTCATTATCTCCTGAATCAGCACATTCCCTTTATTAACAACTCTAATTATAAGGAAATGTTCCTTAAGTTAAGCACAAATTTGTTTTAAGCTTCTATTCATTGCTCCTTGGTCTGCCTTCTAAGGCCAAGCAAAACAGTTCTAATCATCTTCCATGTAATAATCTTTCAAGTAACTGAAGACAGCTATCATGTTGACTCCAACTATTTTCTGATCTCAGTTAAACATCCCTACATTCTTGAATCAAGCCTCAACAGAATTATTGTCCCTTCACAGACCTAGTCCCTTTATCCTCTTCTGAAAGTACTGCAACTTGCTAATGTCTTTGTAAGCTGCCAAGAGTAGAATACCAATATTTCAGATACTAAGATGCCATCTTTAATGTTACATAAGATCAAGCTATCTTTTTTCATTCCCAAGTCATACCATTGACCTATACTATGCTTTCAATCCATTAAATCATAAAAATCTTTGTTTTGTGAACAATCAAAACCACTTTTGGTTATTCTGTATTTGTTTAGTTGAGTTTTTTTGATCTGCCTAATGCATTACTATAAAATGCCATTTTGCTAAATTTAGCCCATTTTGTGACATTGTAGAAAGAATGTATAGAAAGGCAAAAAATAATATTTTGGAAGTCTATGCAAATTCTGTAAATCAAATCAAATTTTACAAACAATAATTTGTAAAAATTATTAGAATGATCAAGAAACCTATACAACTTTTGCAAATCAGATATAACTTTTGCAAACAACAATATTTAAAATATTACTAGAATAGTTTAAACATAAAAGAAAACAAGATAATTGACTCATTCTTTTGACACTTTGGCCTTTGTCATTTGAAAAACAAAACAGTACAACTATCTAGGAATTTCAATAGGGCGAATGTTGGTAGTAAATTCTCCCAGTGTTTTTCAGATTACAAATATTAGCAAAAGGGGCTACAATTTACAAGCTCAACATAAAATATAATTAACTCATAGACCAGATTATTAAAATATATTGTCCTTAATGAAGTTGACTCATTAAAATTGTCTATACACATAGTTATTGGGAGTGGGACAGAATAACAAATAATATCAAAACCCAGCTGTATTTTGATTTCCATAAATTGTTTATTGGAAATTCTAATTGGATTTCATACAATGTTTTGTAGCATGTATGCATGTATACACACACACATATATGTATTTTACTCCTGAGAACATTAATGAAAAGAAAATACAGGCTTGTAAATATGGGTTTTTATTTGAGAATAATTATTTCTCAATTCTAGGAATAATTAGAAAGGAATAAGTAAAAAGTAATTTTTCATAATTTAGCACATAATTTTTTCAAACATGATGTAATATTATACAATTTCCAAAGGTCTATTATATACATTATTATATTTGATTATCAAAAAATAGCCTTGCCAAATACACAGAGCATGTATTATAGTTTCAATAACCTATGAAGAAAATGATGCTTGAAGAACTTATATAGTTTTTCAAAAATATTCCCATAGTTAATGATTGATCCAAAAATAGAATCCAGATCTATTAATTCCTCAGTCAAGAGCTTTGCATATCACAACAAAATGCTTTTTGAAATATAAGAAGTTCATATTTGCAAACAGAATAAAGAAACCTGATAGAATTATAAAATCTAACATTGAAAAGGACTTTAATGATCAGAAATCTCTGGCTGAAGACTTCTAGGAATAGGGGGTCCATTAACTATTAAGGGATAACATTCTAGTTTCCCACAATTCTAAGTCTTTAGAGATGTGTTTTCTTATACCCAGCTTAAATATATCTTTCTGCAATTTTATTGTTTTTATTTTTAATATCCATTATTAAGCAGAATAATTTATTTTTCATATGATAGCTCCAAAGATAAAAAATAGTTGGTATGCCTATCCTTTCTTTTTTAAAAATTAAATAATCCTAGTTTCTTCAACCAAATCTTTGTACATTCTTTCCCATTCTTGTCACCTTTCTCTCTATGTATAGAATTTGTCAATGTCATTTCTAAAATATGGTGCCCACAACTAAACATGATATTATAAATTTGGTTTGAACTGACCATGCCCATTGTGCTCTTCATGCCTTTTCTCTGGGTACTTTGGCCACACCAAAAGACCCAAAGATCCATTTTTTGGCTGTCATGTTACACTACTAATTCATGTTTATTGATAAGCCCTTTTTTTCCATATGGAATATTGTTTAGTCAACATCTCCCATTCAATACTTGTGTATTTATGTTTTAACTTAAGTATAGGAGCCTATGTTGATAGCTATTGAATTTTACCTAATTATAATCAATACATTATTCTAGATTGTCAAGACCTTTTTGTGCTTTGAATATTGTTCCTGTCATTCAATGTGCTGGCTCTACTCTCAGATTTGTGTTATCTGAAAATTTAACTACTATGTTATCTTCATACAACTCATTAGCAAAAATATTCTATAGCATAAGTCAACACCAGCATAGTCCACTTGATATCTCTGGTCAAGATGATATTAACCCATTGATAACAAATCTTAAAGTCAATCATTCAACCAATCATAAATCTATCTAATGTTATTGTCAATTAGCTTATACCTATTCATGAAGATCATAAAGACAGCATGAAATATTGCATTAATTTATTTGATGATATCAAAGTATATTTTATCTATGGTATTACCTTGATCAAGCAATCTAGTATTCAAAAATAAAAGAGAGAAAGAAATGGTGAGATCTTTCCTCTATGAAGTCATCATATTCACTCTCATTGATCATAACATTTCCCTATCTAAATGTTCATAAACCATCTTTCAAATAACACATTTGTGAAATTTTTAGGAATAGAAGTTAAGCATACTGGTTTATAATTTAGAGAATCATTAAAAAATCAAAATAAAGAGAAGGAGCCAAGATAGCAAAGGAGTGACTATAGGAACTTATACAAGTTCTTCCCAAGGTCCTTTCAAATACCTTCAAATAATGACTCAGAGCATTAGAATCCATAAAAATACAGAATGGAACAACTTTACAATTTTGTAGCAGAATGTGGCTAGGAAGGTCAGCAGGAAAGGTCTTTTGCATCAGGGTGGGTATGGAATTCAATCATAGTGCTGGCAGGACAAACCCAGCTTTGGAGCTTCTAAATTGGCTGTAGTAGCAATGATCTTTAGATCTCTCAGTCCACCAAGGCAATGGAAATTCAGAAGGAAAGGTTTGGTACACTAAGGTGTGAAGGAACTCCAGCTCAGGATTAGGTTTTGGGAGTCCTTCAGTAATAGCAGCAGCAGCACTGAGGTAGCAACTGCCACATTCTGTATCTGTGATAGTGGCAGTTTCTAGAGATCAAACCACACATATTTACTTTTGAAATTGTGACATAGAGAATTAATCATTAGTTTTGGGACTCAGAAAACTATGCCAAAATATGAGTGCACTGAGCATGGGCAAATCACTTGACCAAATTTGTTTTCCCATTTATAAAATGAGAATAATTTTGCTTACTACCCCATCTACTTTATAGACTTCTTATGAACATTACATAAAAGAATACATGTAAAGCATTTTGGAAACATTAAAGCATTACAAATATGGCAATTATTATCATCATCATCCCAAACTTAGTGGAGATGAATAGCAAAAGATGACAAAATATTGACAGAACCTTTATAATCTCCTTGTTTGGCAACATTTAATATAAAAAGATTCAATAAATCTTTGTCAAATTCTTTTCTGAGACTAAAAAATGTTAGTGGAAGAGCTAGACAAACTTGTCACTGCTGATGCAAAGTAGCTCTTTTATTTGATGTATTTTAAAGAAAAGGCTTGAAAAGGAAGGCATTTGATTTAACTGGGGATCCCTAAGAAAGTTGTTGTCCCATCTTTCCATCAGTGTTGTACAATCTTTTCTCTTATAGAATGTCTTCTTTCTTCTTTTTTTAAAGTTATGTATTTCCAGATCCATTAATCAATGGTCCCATTACTCTTGGTTTTAGAAATTCATCCTTGGAATAAATATCATCTTGCTTGTTTCCTCTATATTATGCCTATACATAATGATAAATGATACCAAAGGTTTTATTGTTGATCCTATTATTAGATAATAATATTTGAGAATTTCAAGGTATCTTCAGTGCTATTCTTCTTCTTCTTACATTTTAGACACATTCTGTGGTATGTAATTGGGTGGATATACATAAGGAACCTGTTGTTTTCCCAAGAAGATATTTGACATTTTTTCCATTGTTTCTTTTTTTTTTTTTTTTTTTTTTTTTGGTTTTGCTTGACTGATTCTCGGTGTCTCCTTGAGTCATTCAATTCCATTTGTTCAATTTTGATTTGTAATCAATTATTTTCTTTATTCATTTTTTTCATATCTTTTTCTTATTGTCCAATTGAGTTTTTAAGTGAGTTGTTTTGTTCTATGGGATTTTTTCCCCATTTTTGTCCATTTTATTTTTTAGAGAGCTATTTTCTTTTTCCAATTCACTAAGTCTGTTTTCCTTGGAGTTGTTTACCTTTTCCAATTCACTAATGCTGTTTTTCAAGGATTTGATTTCTTTATCCACTCTATTGTGATGACTGTGTATTTAAAATCAGTCGGAGTCAGGAATTCAGGTTAAGGGAAAAATCTTCAATCTCTATTGTCAGTAGAGGTGAAGAAGGATTTTGATAGCAATATGGGCAGACAGGAAGCCAGCTAGCAGAGGGGGATTGGAGGTAAAAGACGGTTGCGATAGCAATGCCAGCAGCTGTGACAAGATGCCAGCCAGCAGTCTCTCTTTCTGCTTCCCTTTCCATTCCCTTGCCTCCACCCACCAAAAATGTCATTTCCTATACAACACATCAGGACTTGCACAAAGAGAGGGAGAGGGCCATTCTTTCTCTAAGCTTATATATTAATAGAGTATGGTCCAATTACTATTTAGCCTCATGTGCTTGGGACCTCAGTGCATCAACTCGAGCCTCAGCCCTTTACATCTCCCGCTTTCTTTTGTTTTAGAACACAGGTTGTCATGCCATCCCTGACTCCTCAGGGAGGTCAGAGTCCCTAAGGTGAGGTGATCACACCCTCCCTGACTTCTCAGGAAAGGAGGTAAAAGCACTGAAAAGGAGGTGATCACAACCCCCCTGACTTCTCAGGAAAGGAGATGAAAGCACTAAAAAGGAGATAATCACACCCTCCCTGACATCTCAGGAAGGGAGATGAAAAGCATTAAAGGGAAGTGGGGGTTGCTAGCAGGTTTCTGGGCTGAAGGGTCTTATTAGAAGCAGGTATGCACAAACCCATCAGCATGGGAGGTATTACACAAGTACATAGCAATAATGCAGAGGCTATTAGTGATGACTCTCCCCACAGTCAGTGCAGGCTTGATGTGGTATAAGAAACATGAATTGTACATGCAAGTAATGGTATAACAAATAATATAAATCAACATGGTGTTGTTAAAGATTGCCAGAAGTCCTAGAAAGAGAGTATATAAACAGCAGTCACACATACATCTTCTTCAGCAGCCAAGAGATAGTCCAAAACCAATCTATTATCCATCGCTTCACATATCAGGGAATCCAATGATCCCCCCCCCAAGTTTCTGAAGTCCTGCAAAAGTCTTTTTATGTGTTAGGGGATCCAATGATTCCAGCAGATTTTGAAATCCTATAACAGTCTTATCATTTCTCAGAAAATCCAATGTTTCCTGAGGGCTTTCAAGTCTTACGTCTCAAAGAATCCAATGATTCCTGAGGGCTTTCAAGTCTTATGTCTCAGAGAATGCAATGATTCCTGAGGGTTTTCAAGTCCTACAACAATCTTATGTCTCAGAGAATCCAATGATTCCTGAAAGTTTCCAAGTCCTACAACAATCTTATCATGTCTCAGAGAATCCAATGATTCCTGAGGGTTTTGAAGTTCTGCAACAATCTTATCATGTCTCAGAGAATCCAATGATTCCTGAGGGTTCGAAGTCCAAAACTTTTCTATGTCCATGAGTCAAACGCCATAACTGCCACAGTCTTTCAATGGTGAGTACAATCAGCAACAGAAACACCCGATGTTTCTTGGGTCTTCTCCTTCGTTTCAAGGGTCTGCTCCATCTCTCTGCGATGGACAAGGCAAATACGGTTTGTTGGCACCCATCTGATTCCTTCTCCATCTGTAGAGATACAAGCAAACCCTCTCCTCCAAGCAGTTAGCCTATCTGGTCCCTTCCATTCACCACTTTCTGGGTCTCTCCACATCATCTGGTGATTATGTAAAGATAGTGAAGCTGCTCGCACTGGACACTGCCCTTCTGGTGGGTTATAAAACCTGTCTGCCGGAGCCAGTTCATCTTTGTCAAAAATCAAGAAGTTAATAATATAAAGGGCTAGATTTAGAAGTTCTCTAGGGTTACCTGTGGCTCCCCCTTTCTTTTGTTTTTGGAGCAGTGTCTTAATGTCTCTATTTCTCCTCTCTACTATTGCCTGTCCTTGAGGATTAAAGGGCATGCCAGTGGTGTGTAAAATCTTATACTGTGCACAAAACTGTGCAAAATGTTTGGAGGTATATGCAGGACCATTGTCTGTTTTTATTGCTTGTGGCACACACATAATTGTGAATGCTTGAATGAGAAATTCAGTGACCACGCGGGCTGTCTCTTTTGCTGCTGGTATTGCAAAAGTGAATCCTGAAAAGGTGGCTACTACAACGTGGATAAAAGACAGATGACCAAAAGATTTATAATGGGTCACATCCATTTGCCAGATTTCATTGGGTTTCAAACCATGAGGGTTTTTCCCTGGGGGCAGTGTAGGAGCATGGAAAGGAAGGCAAGCTGTACAGCTTTTTACTCTGTTCCTAGCTTCCTCTTTTGTTATCCCAAATTGTAAATGCAAAGCTCGAGCAGCCTGATGGTATTTAGAATGGGATTCCTGGGCCTTCTGAAATAAAGGCATACTGGCTAACATAGTTAAAAGGCTATCTGCCTTTGAATTTCCATCAAAAATAGGGCCTGGAAGTCCACTATGTGAGTGGACATGCAAGATGTAAATCTTTCCTGGATGCTTTCTCACTTGCTCCTGAAGTTCCTTAAAGAGCTGATATATATTAGAAGCTGCAAATTTTACTTGGGCTATGGCAATTCTTTGTACCACACCTACTGAATAGGCCAAGTCAGATATTATATTTATATCTCCTGTATAATAAGTAAGAGCTAGAATAATTGCATATAATTCACTCTGCTGAGTGGACTGAAAAGGAGTTCTGACTACTCTCTTTATAGTTAAGTCATGAGAGTATACAGCACAAATATTGTGTTTGGATGCATCTGTAAAGATAGTTAGTCCTTTAAGAGGAACTTTAGAAACTTTTTCTTCAAGAATCCATCGCCAATTATGTAAAAGTCTGGTTATCTTTAATGGAGACCCGTGTGTAAAATTTGGAGCCATGGCTAATAAAATTTGCCACTCTGGGACGCTCTCACAGCACACATTAATTTGTGCATTGGTGTAAAAGGTATATATCTTGTCTGGTCTTGTCCCAGATAATTGTACTGCTCACTTAATGGCCTTTAATAAAATTCTAGCCACAAGCACTGGGTAAGGAGTAAAGCTTTGTTCTGGTTGTGCCGGGAGGTTCACCCACTCTATCACACTGTCTCCTTGATGAAGGACTGCTGTGGGTGCCTCTTATGTGGCAAAAACTGATATTTCCAAGGTTTTTGAGTGACTCTATCAACCACATTGGATAAAGCCAGTTCAACTTTTCTCAAAGCCTCTTGAGCTTCTTTTGTAAGCTGCCATGGTGAAATTAAAGCACTGTCTCCCCTTAAAATGTCATATAATGGTTGTAACTGATAGGTAGTCAATCTTAATACTGGTCGCATCAATTGGCTATCTCCTATCAATTTCTGAAAATTATTTAAGGTGTTTAGTTTCTCTATTCTTAAGGACAGTTTTTGTACTGTAAGCACTTTAGGGTATACTTCGTATCCTAAATATTGAAAAGGAGCATGTCTTTGAATTTTTTCTTCAGCTATGTACAATTTGTAGTATCTTAATGTTTCTATCGTCTTTTGTAGACATGCTTCTAGCATTTGTTCCTCAGGTGCACATCCCAATATATCATCCATATAATGTAATAGCATAACATTTGGAAATGCTTTTATTATTGGAACAAGAGCAGCAGCAACATACATTTGACACATAGTGGGGCTGTTTTTCATTCCTTGTGGTAAAACTGTCCATTCATATCTTTTATAAGGCTTAGCTAAGTTAACACTGGGCACTGAAAAGGCAAATCTTTTTATATCTTCCTTATCCAGAGGGATAGAATAGAAACAATCCTTAATATTTATGACCCAAAGAGGCCATTCTCTAGGCAACTGAGTAGGAGATGGAAGTCCAGGCTGAAGAGTTCCCACAGTTTACATCTGTTCATTCACTTTTCTTAAATCAGTGAGCATCCTCCATTTTCCAGATTTCTTTTTAACAACGAATACTGGGGAATTCCAAGGACTTAGAGAAGGTTGTAAGTGTCCTTGTTCAAGCTGCTCCTGTAGTATATCTAATAAGGCCTGAATTTTATCACTACCTAAGGGTCACTGTTCTATCCACACTGATGTATCAGTTTTCCATTGGATAGGAACAGGTGAAAGTGTTGGCAGACCTTCAACAGCAGCCCTGCTTAAAAAACTGAAATACTCATTTTTAACCCTAATTGTTGTAAACCATCTCTTCCCCACAGATTGATGGGGATTTTTTTTTCAACTATAAAAGTAAAAACTCCTGTTTTGCCTTGAAAAGTCCATCTCAAAGGGGCAGCACTAACTTCAGCTGCTATTGATCCTTCTACTCCAGACATGTAGGTGTCTACTTTAATCTTTGGCCAGTGACTGGGCCAATTGGCACCTCTAATGACTGTATAATCTGCACCTGTGTCTACTAATCCTTCTAATGGTAAGCCATTTATATAGATTGTGAGCATAGGTTGGTCAGCTGTTACAGCTGCTATCTGGAATATTCCTGGATTTTGTGGTCTGGAGTCAGAATCTGGGTGACTATCACCAGGTTGCTTATTAGGATTCTGTATGAGTAAACCTGATACTACTGCTTCTCCTGGGTGATAATTCACACATTGTCTATTTGTATTAGTGACTGGGATATTATCTACACATTCCCCAGTTTCCTACATCAGTGTGTGGATGAACACTGTTTTGTACGTACAAAAAGGAGGTGAAATGATCAAGTCGACTATGCCTAGAGGCAAGAAATTCATAGGCTCGAGAGGAACAGATTTCACCTCTCCAGGGGGTATCTCAGTTGTCCCAGCTGCACACAGCTGTACTCTCCCCAATTGTAATTCCTTTCTGCCATCAGGTTGCTTCCTAGCTGGTTGATTGTGTAATCCCCTTCTCCCATCATATGGCTTTCTGGCTGATTGGTCATGTCTGGATACTGGACTTCTAGGTACTCTCTGGGTGCACCATTGGCTGTCATCATACCCCAAGTGTTTTTTTTTTTTTTTTTTTTTTTGCCTTGGACCCTGGGGCTGGGCTCCTCATCCCGTTTCCCTGAATCTGTCTATATTCTGAGGCCCAATGGAAGCTTCTGTCGCATTTTGGACATGGGATATTGGATCTTGTTCTCCCACCCTGTTTTTTCATTCTCTCTCTATACCAACATTGAGCTTTCAGTTGCCCTACTTTACCACACTGAAAGCATCTATGAGTCTCTCTGGAAGTCCCTTGCCAGGAGGGACTCTGTCTTCCTATGTTTGGATTTTGGGAAGTCTGCATCATAGCCTGGCTATAAAAGGCATCTGTGCCCACTGTGGCACAGCGTCTTATGAGCTCCTCTAAAGGAGCATCCTTGTGCAGTCCTAGTATAATTCTTCTGCAATCCTCATTAGCATTTTCCTTAGCAAGTTGCCTTATCAATATGTCTGTTACTGCATTTTCCGCATTTGTTCTTGTGATAGCTGTCTGCAAACGTCCCACAAAGTCAGCAAAGGGTTCATTTGGCCCTTGTGTTATTTTTGTGAAGGCCCCACCCTTGTCATCTTCATTGTGGAGAGAAGCCCACACTTTGATTGCATTAGCAGCAATTTGCTCATATGCTGCTATAGAATAATTAATCTGTACTGCAATGTCTGCATAGGAACCTACACCTGTTAGTAGGTCACAGGTGATTGCAGCATGAACTCCACTTTGACTATTTTGTTGGGTTTGTATCCTACAGAGCTCACTATATTCAGAAAGCCACAAGTAGTTTTGTCCAGATTTTAGGCATATCCTTGCTATAGATGTCCAGTCATTAGAGGTCAAGATTTCAAAAGCCAAATTCTGTAATAACATATTAATATAAGCTGATGTAGCCCCATAAAGAGTGCAAGCCTTTTTCAGGTCTTTGAGGATTTCTATATCAAAAGGTGAGTATTTTCTGCTTTCTTGACCTGAAGAATTAAACTGTTTAATTACAAGAAAAATGTGGTGTTGAAATTCCAATACATTTCTCCCTTCCACTTTGGCCTTAATTAGTCCCTTTTGCAATCTACTCAAAGGAGCAGCTGGATGCAGCGGGGGAGGTGCTGGATGCTGGGGGGCAGAGGAGGGAGATGCTGGATGCTGGGGGGGGGAGGTGCTGCTGGTCACTGTCCCCCCACCACTACCCTTCCTCCCTCCATCCCAGAGGGTGAAGTTGACTGAGGAGAGTCAATTGCCTGCTCCTTAGGTGGGGCTGAAGTTGCCTCAGATTCACCTCACCCTTGAGCCTCACTTAAGTCTCCATGCCCTATGGGGATATGGTCATTAATCTATTCTTTGTCTTCCTTCTTTATCTCAGGCTTCCCCATTTGGCTATTCCTAGAGTTTGTTCCTTTTCTTCTAGAACTTAAACGGTTTCTTAAGGTCAACTGTATTATATTGTATAAATAGAATGCCTCAATGGAAATTGAATGAGGACCATTTTCGTTGTAATATGTGGAGAGCTGTTGCCAATTAATGGCCAATTATCTGGAGAGATTTGCTCTTCCTCTAAGAACCAAGGGGAGATGTGTTTTAATGTACCAAGAAGTCTAGCTGTCTGTTCCCAAGTTATAAGTAGCCCTTGATCTTCTATCAGCTTAAGCAGGCTTTCTATAACGTCACTCCTGGGTAGGGGTGGGGTTGGGGGGGTTGGGGTGGGAGATGGAGAATCTTTAGCTAGGATCTGTCCTGTTTCAGCCAAATAAGATTACTAGTTTAGTCTTAAAAAAATAAGTTCCCTGTTTGTCTATAATGCTCACCTAAGTTCCTGGTCACTGGAGACTTCTTCAGTGAAAGTAGGGTCCTTGGTTCCCACGCTTGGGCGCCAAATGTGATGACCACATATTTAAAATTAGCTGGAGTCAGGAATTCAGGTTAAGGGAAAATTTTTCAATCTCTATTCTCAGTAGAGGTGAAGAAGGGTTGCGATAGCAATATGGGCAGACAGGAAGCCAGCTAGCTGAGGGGGATTGGAGGTGAAAGACGGTTGCGATAGCACTGCCAGCAGCTGTGACAAGACGCCAGCCAACAGTCTCTCTTTCCACTTCCCTTTTCACTACCTTGCCTGCACCCACCAAAAACATCATTTCCTATATAACCCATCAGGACTTGCACAAAGAGTGGGCAGGGGCCATTCTTTCTCCAAGCTTATATATTAATAGAGTATGGTCCAATTACTATTTAGCCTCACATGCTTGGGACCTCAGTGCATCAACAGAGAGCCTCAGCTCATTACATTCTATCTTTAAATGAGGGGGATGACTTATCCAGACTCTCTTGCCAAACTTCCCTTTCCTTTTCCCATTTTTCTTCTAGCTCTGTTGTGAGAGCCTTTTTAATTTCTTCTATGAAAGTTTTGTGTGTTGAGGACCAGATCATATCCTCCTTTAGGGATTCATCTGTAGAAATTCTGTTTTTAGTCTACTCAGGGTTTAAAGTGTGCTCTCTTTGCATATAGAAGCTATCAATAGTTAGAGCCCATTTAATTTTTTTGCTCATTTTGTCAAAAAAGAATCAAAGTTAAACAAACTAACAAAAAACAAATGCAGTCTGCTTTTGGGGGAGGAGTCTGGATGATAATACTGAGCTTTCTCTACAGACTGCAGGGGGCAGCAGTGAGGCACTAGCAGGACAGCAATGGCTGCACTGCATCTGCACTTTGAGACTCTGAGAGCATACTGAGACACTCCAGGTGTATGTGGCCATGTCCTGAGAGACCCTAGCTTTGGTGGGTTATAGTCTTTACCTCCTGTGTTTATAGCTTCTCTGCTGATCTATTGGCTTGCTGCCAGGACAAAGTAGCCACACTGTGGTAAAGTTCTCCCTGCAGAAATGGCTGAGATCATACCCCATCTCCTTCAGATCTTCTCAGTGTGAGCTGCCTTCCACGCTCTCACTGTCTGCTGTGCTGCCACTGAATCCCTTCAGTCTGTGCCAGATCTAACTATCCCCACCTGTGAGCAAAAACAGACATTTTCTGGTGAATTTTGAGGATATGTTCTCTTGGTAATTATTTGTGTTTTTTTTTTTTTCTTTTTCAGCCAAGCACTAATTCCAAGGCCTTGTCATGAAATAAAATATTCTGAGAGCAACAACGGAGCTTAAATAAATGTGTGTGTCCTCTCCACCATGTTGGCCGGAAGTCAGGCTGAAAATCTTAAAAAGTGTGATTGAATCAGACAAACAAGCACTTAATTACCTATTTGATATGAGACAATGACTTTATTAACATATGTTTGGAAGAATGGCCCTTCTCACTGTTCAGTGCTTACTCAATATTTGGTGTATACAGATAATAGGCAAGGAATAGAGTGTGGGGGGAAATGAACTAGACTTCACTTGGCCACAGGACAGAGAGGAGAAAAGTGTGGACATTCTGGACTCTAAAATCAAGAGGGATCCTTGGCAAAACTTTTGGCAGTTTTGTCCATCTTCACTTCTCCCCCTAAAGACCAAAGTCTTTTGCTTATACTGACTCTGGCTGATTCTGAGGCCTGCAGGGAGCTAGCCTGAACTTTACATTTTGGTGCCAAACCTGTGAACCTAGGACCCTAATTTCACTGAAGAAGTCCCTGTGACTAGGAAATAGGGGGAGTATTTTAATAGACAAACAGTGAACTTACTTTGTTAAGAGCTAAACTATAACTCTCATTTTCTAGCTGAAATAGGGCAGATATTAGGAAAAGATTCTCCCCTACCCCAACCTCACCCCAAAGGAAATCTACAGGAAGCATATTCAGACTGATAAAGAGACAGGGTTTAATTGTAACTTGGGAGCAGATTGATGGACTCATGGATATATTAGAATGTATGTTGCCTTGGTTCTTCAAGAAGAAGATATAGAGACAAATAATTGGAAACTAGTAGGAGGTCAACTATGTGAATATTACAATGATAAAGTCCTGATTCAATTTCTAGGAAACATTCTATATATATAACATAGTACAATTGGCTTTAAAGAATCCCACAAGTTATAGAAAAAAGAAAAGTTTTAAGACAGCCAGGTGAGGAAGTGGGAGTAAAAAGAGGAAGAGAAAGGACAGATTAATGGCCATATTGCCAGAGGGCATAAGGACTTCAGTGAATTTGAAAGGCATAGTGATTCCCACTCTTACAGCCCAGCTTCAACTCTACCTACACTAGAGCAGGTCCTTGATGACATCCTCCCTTCCCCATCAACTTCACCTTCCAGGATGGAGGGAAGAGGACTAGTGGGAGCGACAGTGATATCACCAGCACTTCCCCCCAGCAATCACCCCCTCCTATGACTAGATTGCAAAAGGAAGTACTTAAAGCCACAAAAGAAGGGCAGAATATAGCTGATTTGAGAATAGAAAGGTATTCTGTGATTGAGCAGTTTAACTCTTCAGGTCAAGAAAGTAGAAGATATACTCCTTTTGATATAGAAATTCTCAAGGACCTGAAAAAGGCTTGCACTCTTTATGGGACTACATCATCTTATGTTAAGATATTATTACAGAATTTGGCTTATGAAGTCTTAACCCCTAGTGACTAGAAATCTATAGCAAGGACATGCTTAGAACCTAGACAAAACTTGTTGTGGCTTTCTGAATATAGTGAGCTCTGTAGGATACAAGGCCAATGAAATAGGCAAAGTGGAATTAATACTCCAATCACCCATGACCAACTAACAGGTCTAGGTGCTTATGTAGACATTTCAGTACAGATTAATTACCCTATAGCAGTATATGAGCAAATTGCTTCTGCTGCTATTAAAGCATGGGGTTTTATACCAGGAAAACAGGACAAAGGAGAGGCCTTCACAAAATGTGCCAGATGTACCCTTTGATGATTTTGTGGGATGTTTGTATACATCTGTCATACACACTAGTGGTGAAAATACAGCAACACAAATTATGATAAGGCAACTTGCTAAGGAAAATGCTAATGAGGTTTGTAGAAGAATTATCCTACGACTACTCAAGGATGCTTCTTTAAACAAGATCATAAGACACTGTGCCACAGTGGGCACAAATATCTTTTATAGCCAGGCTATGATGCAGACTTCCCAAGATCCAAACATGGGAAGACAGGGTCCCTTTTAGCAAGGGACTGCCAGAGAGACTCATCAGTGCTTTCAGTGTGGTAGAGTAGGGCATCTGAAAGCACAATGTAGACATAGAGACAGAGTGAGAAAACAGGGTGGGAGAACAAGACCCAAAATCCCATGTGCAAAATGCAACAGAGGCTTCCATTGGGCATCAGAATGTAGACTGATTCAGGAAAACAGGATGAGGGGCCCAACTCCAGGGCCCTAGGCAAAAAACACTTGGTGCATGATGGCAGCTGATGCTACACCCAGAGAGTGCCTAGAAGTTCAGTACCCAGACATCACCAATCATTTAGGAAGACATCTGATGGGAGAAAGGGGTTACACAATCCATCATCTAGGAAGCAACCTAATAAGAGAAAGGGATTACAATTGGAAAGAATAGAGTTGTATGCAGCTGGGACAACTGAGTAACCTCTGGAGAGGTGAAATCTGCTCCTCTCCAGGCTATGGATCCCTTGCCTCCAGGCACAGTAGGCTTTCACCTCCTGAGAGTACTTACAAAACAGTGTTCATTCATACACTGATGTGGGAAACTGGGGAATGTGTAGATAATATCCCAATCCCTAATTCAGAAAGACAATGTGTGACTTATCAATCAGGAGAGATAATAGCATCAGGTTTACTGATACAGACTCTAAGAAGCAATCTGGTGATAGTTGCCCAGATGCTGACTACAAGCAACAAAATCCAGGAATATATTCGACAGCAGCTGTGACAGCTGACAGATGTTCACTATATATAAATGGCATATCATTAGAAGGATTGGTAGACACTGGTGCAGACCATATAGTCATTAGAGGTGCCAACTGGTCCAGTCACTGACCAAAGATTAAGGACCAAGTCTGGTGTAGGCGGATCAATAGCAGCTGAAGTTAGTGCACTTTGAAATGGACTTTTGAAAGCAAAACAGGAGTTTTTATTCTTTTTATACTTGAAAAAATCCCCATCAATCTGTGGGGAAGAGACATTTTACAACAATTAGGATTAAAAATGAGTACTTCAGTTATTAGGCCAGGCTGTTGTTGAAGACCTGCCAACACTTTCATCTGTTCCTACCAATGGCAAACTGATAACACCAGTGTGGATAGAAGACTGTCCCTTAGCTAGAAATAAAATTCAGGCCTTATAAGATATAGTACAGGAGCAACTTAACCAGGTACACTTAAAACCTTCTCTTAGTCCTTGGAATTCCCCTGCATTTGTTCTAAGAAAGAAATCTGGAAAATGGAAGATGTTGACTGATTTAAGAAAAGTAAATGAACAGATGGAAACTTCAGCTTCCATATCCTACTAAGTTTCCTAGAGAATGGCCTTTTTGGGTTATAGATATTAAGGATTATTTTTATTCTATCCGTCTACATAAGGAGGCTATGAAAAGATTTGCCTTTTCAGTGCCCAGCGTTAACTTAACTGAACCTTATAAAAGATATGAATGAACAGTTTTGCCACAGGGAATGAAAAACAGGCCTACTATGTGTCAAATACATGTTGCTGCTGTTCTTACTCCAGTAAAAACATTTCCAAAAGTAATTGGGATGTGCACCTGAGGAACAAATGTTAGAAGCATGTCTACAAAAGACTATAGAAACACTAAGGAACTACAAATTTCATATAGCTCCAGAAAAAAATTCAAAGACATGTTCCTTTTCAATATTTAGGGAATGAAGTATACCCTAAAGTGCTTACAGTACAAAAACTTTCTTTAAGAACAGAGAAGCTAAACATCTTAAATGATTTTCAGTAATTGATAGGAAATATCCAATGGATGCGTCCAGTGTTAGGCTTGACTACCTATCAATTGAAACTACTATATGACATTTTAATAGGAGACAGTGCTTTAAACTCACCACGCCAGCTTACAAAAGAAGCTCAAGATGCTTTGAGAGAAGTTGAATTGGCCTTATCCAACGTGGTTGAAAGAATTACTCAAAAACCCTTGGAAATAACAGCTTTTGCTACAAAACAGGTACCCACAGCAGTCAAGGAGACAATGTGATAGAGTGGATGAACCTCCCAGCACAACCAGAACAAAGCCTTACTCCTTACCTAGTACTTGTGGGTAGAATTTTATTAAAGGCCATTAAGTAAGTAGTACAATTATTTGGGATAAGATCTGACAAGATATACAACTTTTATACTCATGCACAAATTAATGTATGCTGGTAAATTTTATTAGACATGGCTCCAAATTTTACACATGGGTCTCCATTAAAGACCACCAGACTATTACATAATTGGGGATGTATTCTTGAAGAGAAGGTTTCTAAAGTTCCTCTTAAAGGACCAACTATCTTTACAGATGCATCCAAACACAATATTTGTGCTGTATAATCTCATGACAACTATAAAGGGAGTAGTCAGAACTCAGCAGAGTGAATTATATGCAATTATTCTAGCTCTTACTTATTATCCAGGAGATATAAATATAATATCTGATTCAGCCTATTCAGTAGGTGTGATACAAAGAATTGTTATAGTCCAAATAAAATTTGTAGGCTCTAATATTTGTTAGCTCTTTAAGGAACTTCAAGAGCAAGTGAGAAAGTATCCAGGTAAAATTTATATCATGCATGATCATTCTCATAGTGGACATTCAGATCCTATTTTTTAAATAACTTTTTATGGACAGAACCCATGCCAGGGTAATTTTTTTTTTTACAACATTATCCCTTGCACTCACTTCTGTTCTGATTTTTCCCCTCCCTCTCTGCACCCCCTCCTCCAGATGGCAAGTATTCCTATACATGTTAAATAGGTTGCAGTATATCCTAGATACAATATATGTGTGCAGAACCGAACAGCTCTCTTGTTGCACAGGGAGAATTGGATTTAGAAGGTAGAAATAACCCGGGAAGAAAAACAAAAATGCAAACAGTTCACATTCATTTCCCAGTGTTCTTTCTTTGGATATAGCTGCTTCTGTCCATCATTGATCAATTGAAACTGAGTTAGATCTTCTCTTTGTCGAAGAAATCCAATTCCATCAGAATACATTCTCATACAGTATCATTGTTGAAGTATATAATGATCTCCTGGTTCTGCTCAATTCACTTAACATCAGGTCATGTAAGTCTCTCCAAGACTCTCTGTATTCATCCTGCTGGTCAGTTCTTACAGAAGGATAATATCCTATAACATTCATATACCACAATTTATTCAACCATTCTCCAATTGATAGGTATCTTTTCATTTTCCAGTTTCTAGGCACTACAAACAGGGCTGCCACAAACATTTTGGCACATACAGGTCCCTTTCCCTTCTTTAGTATCTCTTTGGGGTATAAGCCCAGTAAAAACACTGCTAGATCAAAGGTATGCACAGTTTGATAATTTTTTGGGCATAATTCCAGATTGCTCTCCAGAATGGTTGGATTCGTTCACAACTCCACCAACAATGCATCAGTGTCTCAGTTTTCCCGCATCCCCTCCAACATTCATCATTATTTTTTCCTGTCATCTTAGCCAATCTGACAGGTGTGTAGTGGTATTTCAGAATTGTCTTAATTTGCATTTCTCTGATCAATAGTGATTTGGAACACTCTTTCATATGAGTGGACATAGTTTCAATTTCATCATCTGAAAATTGTCTGTTCATATCCTTTGTCCAGGTCCTATTTTTGATGGTAATTCAAAGGCAGATAGCCTTCTAACCATGTTGGCCAATACTCCTTTATTTCAGGAAGCCCAAGAATCTCATTCTAAATATCATTAGGCTGCTCAGGCTTTATGTTTACAATTTGGAATAACAAGAGAGAAAGCTAGGAGCATAGTAAAAACCTGCATAGCTTGCCTTCCTTTCCACACTCTCACGCTCTCTCCAGGGAATGACTCTTGTGGTTTGAGACCCAATGAAATTTGACAAATGGACGTGACCCATTATATATCTTTTGGTTGTCTGTCTTTTATCCATGTTATGGTAGACACCTTTTCAGTATTCACTTTTGCAATATCAGCAGCAAAAGAGACAGCCCGAGAATTCCTCACACAAGCATTTGCCATTATGGGTGTGGCACAAGCAATAAAAACAGACAATGGACCTGCATATACTTCTAAACATTTTGCACACTTTTGTGCACAGCATAAGATTTTACACACCACTGGCATACCTTTTAATCCTCAAGGACAGGCAATAGCAGAGAGGAGAAACAGAGACATTAAGATGCTGCTCCAAAAAGAAAAGAAAGGGGGAGCCACAGGTAACCTAGAGAACTTCTAAATGTAGCTTTTTATACTATTAACTTCTTGATTTTTGACAAAGATGCACTGGCTGTGACAGGTTTTATATCCACCGGAAGGGCAGTGTCCAGTGTGAGCAGCTCAACTATCTTTAGATAATCACCAGGTGATGTGGAGAGAACCCATCCAGATAGGTTAACTGCTTGGGGGAGAGGATTTGCTTATATCTCTACAGGTGAAGAAGGAATCAGATGGTGCCAACGAGCTGTATTTGCCTTATCCATCGCAGAGAGACTTGAGCAAACCCTTGAAATGAAGAAGACCCAAGAGACATTGGGTGGTTCCATTGTTGACTGTGCCCACCACCGAAAGAGCTTGGCAGTTATGGTGTTTGACTCATGGACATCAAAAATTGTTTGACTTGAAAACCCTCAGGAATCATTGGATTCTCTGAGACATAATAAGACTGTTGTAGGACTTGAAAACCCTCAAGAATCATTGGATTCTCTGGAAATAAAAAGATTGTTGTAGGACTTCAAAAACTTGCAGGGATCATTGGATTCACTGACATATGAAGTAATGGACAATAGATTGGTTTTGGACTATCTTTTGGCTTCTGAAGGAGGCATATATGTCATTATTATTTACCTACCCCCCTTCTAGATCTTCTGGAAATCTTTTACAACACCATGTTGATTTATATTGTTTGTTATATTACTACTTGCATTTACAATTCATATTTGTTACACCACATTAGACCTGTATTGGCTGTGGGGAGAGTCATCACTGCAAGCCTGTGCTTTATTGCTATGTGCTTGTGTAATACTTCCCATACTGATAGATTTGTGCATACCTGTTTCTAGTAAGACCCTGGAGTCCAAACCCGCTAACAATATCTGGCTTGATTTCCTTTGATGTTTTTCATCTCCCTTCCTGAGAAGTCAGGGAGGTCATGATCATCTTCTTTTTAGTGCTTGTACCTCCCTTCCTGAGAAGTCGGGGGAGGAGGAGAGTGATCACTTCCTTTTCAGTGTTTTCATCTCCTTTCCTGAAAAGTCAGGGAGAGCATGATCACCTCTTTTTTGGGGTTCTCACCTCCCTGAGAAGTTATGGATGGCATGACCATCTGTGGTCTAAAATAAAAGAAAGTGGGACATATTAAGGACTAAAACTCTTAAAAGCTTTGCTTGAATCAGACAACCAAGCACTTAAGACTAATATCTATTCGATATGAGACAATGACTCTATTAACATATGTTTTGAAGAATGGCCCTTCTCACTGTTCAGTACTTACTCAATGTTTGGTGTATATAGATAATAGGCAAGGATTAGAGGGTGGGGAAAAACCATACTGATTTCACTTGGCTGCAGGATGGATTGCAGAAAAGTGTGGAGATTTGGACTCTAGTATCAAGGAGGAACACTTGGCAAAACTCCTGGCAGTTTTGTCCATTTCCTTTACTTCTCCCCCTAAAGACCAAGGACTTTTGCTTATCCTGCTTGGCTGATTCTGAGGCTTCCAGGGAGCTAACCCAGACTTTATAGAAGTGAAAGAGGTAAATAGAACATTAGAAAAGTTAGGTATGATAGATCTTTGGAGAAAATTAAATAGAGACAGAAAGGAGTACACTTTCTTCTTGGCAGTTCATGGAACTTATACAAAAATTGAGTATATGCAAGGACATAAAAACTGCAAATTCAAATGCAGAAAGGCAGAAATAGTAAATGCATCATTTTCAGATCACAATGCAATGAAAATTACATTCAATAAAAAGCCAGGGGAAAAGAGACCAAAAATTGGAAACTAAATAATCTCATTCTAAAGAATGAATGGGTAAAACACCAAATCATAGAATTAATAATTTCACCTAAGAGAATGACAATAATGAGATGACATACCAAAATGTGTGGGATGCTGCCAAAGTGGTAACAAGGGTAAATTTTATATCTCTAGAGGCCTATGTGCATAAAATAGAGAAAGAGAAAATCAATGAATTAGGCTTGCAACTAAAAAAAATCTAGGAAAAGAGAAAAATAACCCCTGCCTCCCAACCAAACACTAAACTTGAAATTCGGAAAATAAAAGAAGAGATTATTAAAACTGAAAGTTAAAAAAAAAACTATTGAATTAATAAATAAAACTAAGAGTTGGTTCTATGAAAAAACCAACAAAATAGGTAAAACCTTCATAAATTTTATTAGAAAAAGAAAGAAGAAAATCAAATTGTTAGTCTGAAAAATGAAAAAGGAGAGCTTTCCACTAATGAAAAAGAAATTAGAGCAACAATTAGGAGTTATTTTTTTTTTAATTAGGAGTTATTTTGCTCAACTTTATGCCAATAAATTTGATAACTTAAATGAAATATAGGTTCAAAAATATAGGTTGCCCAGATTAACAAAAAGAAGTAAATTGGCTAAATAGCCCCATTTCAGAAAAAAAGAAATAGAACAAGCTATTAATCAATTCCCTAAGAAAAAATCCCCAGGACCCGATGGATTTACATGTGAATTCTACCAAACATTTTAAGAACAATTAACTCCAATGCTATATAAACTCTTTGAAAAAATAAGAGATTGAAAGTGTTCTATCAAGTTCCTTTTATGCTATGTGCAGGCATCTTCCTACTAATCCGATTTAACCCCATTATAGAAAACAACCAAATATTCTAACCATTATATTACGCTTAGGAAGGATCACAACCTTATTCATCGCTATCTATGCCATCACTCAAAATGACATTAAAAAAATCGTAGCCTTCTCCACATCCAGCAAATTAGGCTTAATAATAGTGACATTAAGCTTAAACCAACCCCACCTGGCATTTCTACATATCTGCACCCATGCCTTGTTTAAAGCAATGCTTTTTCTATGCTCCGGCTCTATCATCCACAGTCTTTTTTTCTTTTTTTTATATATACTTTATTTTATTTTATAATAACTTTATATTGACAGAATCCATGCCAGGGTAATTTTTTACAACATTATCCCTTGTACTCGCTTCTATTCCTATTTTTCCCCTCCCTCCCTCCACCCCCTCCCCTAGATGGCAAGCAGTCCTACATATGTTAGATATGTTGCAGTATATCCTAGATACAATATATGTTTGCAGAACCAAACAGTCCTCTTGTTGCACAGGGAGAATTGGATTCAGAAGGTAAAAATAACCCGGGAAGAAAAACAAAAATGCAAATAGTTCACGTTCGTTTCCCAGTGTTATTTCTTTGGGTGTAGCTGCTTCTGTCCATCATTTATCAGTTGAAACTGAGTTAGGTCTCTTTGTCAAAGAAATCCACTTCCATCAGAATACATCCTCATACAATATCATTGTCGAATTGTTCTCCTGGTTCTGCTCGTTTCACTTAGCATCAGGTCATGTAAGTCTCTCCAAGCCTCTCTGTATTCATCCTGCTGGTCATTTCTTACAGAACAATAATATTCCATAACATTCATATACCACAATTTACCCAGCCATTCTCCAATTGATGGGCATCCATTCAATTTCCAGTTTCTGGCCACTACAAACAGGGCTGCCACAAACATTTTGGCACATACAGGTCCCTTTCCCTTCTTTAGTATTTCTTTGGGATATAAGAAGTAACACTGCTGGATCAAAGGATATGCACAGTTTGATAACTTTTTGGGCATAATTCCAGATTGCTCTCCAGAATGGTTGGATTCGTTCACAACTCCACCAACAATGCATTAGTGTCCCAGTTTTCCCGCATCCCCTCCAACATTCATCATTATTTTTTCCTGTCATCTTAGCCAATCTGACAGGTATCATCCACAGTCTTAACGACAAACAAGATATTTGCAAAAATAGGGGGCCTACTCATACTTTTCCCCATTATCTCATCAGCAATTATCCTAGGCAGTCTTGCCCTCATGGGTACACCTTTCCTAGCCGAGTTCTACTCAAAAAACTCAAGTATCAAAAGCATAAACACATCTTACATAAACACCTGAGCCCTGTGCATAACTATAATAGCCACAATGCTCACACACAATATCCAATACCCAGGATAATACACCATGACCAAGTAAGATTTATAGCAGGAATTCAGGCCTGGTTAAATATTAAGAAAATTCTTAATAAAAGTGGCTATATCAATGACCCAATTAAAAAAAAAAATGATCATCTCAATAGATGCAGAAAAAGCATTTGATAAAATTCAACATCCATTCTTATTAAAAACACTAGAGAGTATAGGAATAAATGGTACATGCTATGGACATGGTACTGATACCTAAACCCAGTAGTGTTGGAATCTTTACAAACTGTTAAGTCATTAGAGTTGAGATGTTTTGGGTTAGAACCTGAAACAAGGTACTAAATAGAACTAATTGATACAATGCTTGTGTTTACACCTTTACTCAATGGAGTTCACACGTTTGGGAGATTTCAGGGTTTAGATATCTGAATTCACACCTCCCTTGAAGGTCTTAGGGCCAGAGAGCACTATGGGAGAAAACCCATAATCCCTCTCTCTGATATATAAGAAAGCAGAGGCCCAGTAAAGAGAGGGGAGCTGAACTTAGATTGAGAGGGGAGGGTCAAGTGAGTTCAGCCAGAAGCCCTCTCTGAGTGAGGAGTTTTATGTCAGAACATTGACTGGGGGCAGAGAGTAGCACTCTGGGAGAGTGAGAGCCAGAAGCCCTCTCTCAGATGCAAGACAGATTCAACTTGGTACTGGCTCTGGAGGCTGAAGAAAGCAGAGGCAGAAGCAAAGGACAAAGCTGCAAGAGCTCTTAGAACCAAGCAGAAAGATAGGCCTCAACTAATCAGGCTATTTTGGAAGGAGAAAATAAACGTTTGCATTTTTACCAGCTGGTTGCATTTTGGGTGATTGTTACTCTTAACTGAAATTAAGGCTGCCTCCAGAAAACTTCCCTGAGAAACCTGCTCTCTCTCAGAGAAGAACCATTATATTTAAAAGAAGAAAATCACCACAGGTAGGATGAAAACAGAGGAAAAAAAATATAGACTAATCTCCCTAATGAACATTGATGCAAAAATTTTAAATAAAATATTAGCAAAAAGATTATAGACTATCATGCCCAGTGTTAAGGGACAGGTCAATTGTCTGAGCACCTCCACAGCTGTGGATCATAACATCTGAAGGAACTGCAAGGCAGCCTTTGCTGACACAGGAGTTGCGGACTGAGATTGAGATAAACTGGAGGTAGAGGGAAGAGGAGAGAGGTCAGACAATGCAACAGCCTCTCAGTCAGAGAGGTCAGAGAATAGCAACTGCCTTTCAGTTTCCTTATATCATCCTCTCATAAGAGTAGATCCATTCTGGCATCTCCAGCAGCCATTGTCAGTTGGCTCCTGTGTATTCCAATACTTCTCCCATGTATTCCAATACCCAGGTAATACACCATGACCAAGTAAGATTTATACCAGGAATTCAGGCCTGGTTAAATATTAAGAAAATTATTAATAAAATTGACTATATCAATGACCCAATTAAAAAAAATATATGATCATCTCAATAGATGCAGAAAAAACATTTGATAAAATTCAATATCCATTCTTATTAAAAACACTAGAGAGTATAGGAATTAATGGACTTTTCCTTAAGATAGTCAGTAGCATCTATTTAAAAGCATCATATGTAACAGGGATAAACTGGAACCATTCCCAGTAAAATCAGGAGTGAAACAAGTTTGCCCACGATCACCATTACTATTCAATGATGCATTAGAAATGCTAGATTTGACAATAAGAGATCAAAGGAATTAGAGTAGGTAATAAGGAAAACAAATTATCACTCTTTGTACATGATATGGTAGCATACCTAGAGAACCCCATAGATTCTACTAAAAAGCTAATAGTCCACAAATTTAGTGAAGTTGCAAAATACAAAATAAATACACATAAATCATCAGCATTTTTATATATCACTAACAAAACCCATCAGCAAGAGATACAAAAGAGAAATTCCACTTATAATAACTGTCAATAGTATAAAATATTTGGGAATCTATCTGCCAAGGGAAAGTCAGGAACTATATGAACAAAATTATAAAATATTTTCCACAAAAAAAGTCAGATCTAAACATTTAGAAAAATATTAAGCGATCTTGGATAGATCAAGCAAATTTAATAAAGATTACAATAATACCTAAACTAATCTATTTATTTAATGATATACCAATCAAACTCCCAAGAAACTACTTTAATGACATAGAGAAAAAAAACAAACAAAATTTATCTGAAAGAACAAACAATCAAGAATTTCAAGGAAACTAATGAAAAAAAATCAAATGAAGGTGGCCTAGTTGTACCTGATTTAAAAGTATATTATAAAGCATCAGTCACCAAAACCATTTGTTATTGGCTAAAAATACATTGGTTGATCCGTGGAATAGGTTAGGTTCACAGGACAAAATAGTCAATAACTATAGCAGTCTAGTGTTTGACAAACCCAAAGTCCTCAACTTTTTGGATAAGAATTCACTATTTGACAAAAACTGCTGGGAAAATTGGAAATTAGTATGGCAGAAATTTTCAGACAATTTTCAGATGATGAAATTGACACTATTTTTATCCATATCAAAAGGTGTTTCAAATCATTATTTATCAGAGAAATGCAAATTAAGATAACTCTGAGATACCATTACATACCACTTAGATTCTCTAAGATGATAGGAAAAGATACTGATGAATGTTGGAGGGGATGTGGGGAAACTGGGACTCTGATGCATTGTTGGTGGAGATGTGAATGGGTCCAACCATTCTGGAGAACAATTTGGAAATATGCTCAAAAAGATGTCAAATTCTTTGATCCAGCAGTGTTACTATTGGGTTTATTTCCCAAAGAGATATTAAAATAAGAGAAAGGGACCTGTATGTACAAAACATGTTTGTGGAAGCCCTTTTTTAGTGGCTAGAAACTGGAAATTGAATGGATACCCATCATTTGGAGAATGGCTGAGTAAATTGTGGTATATGAGTATTATGGATTATTATTGTTCTGTAAGAAATGACCAGCAGGATGAATACAGAGAGTCTTGGAGAGACTTATATGAACTGATGCTAAGTGAAATGAGCAGAACCAGGAGATCATTACACATTTCAATAACAATACTATATGAGGATCAATTCTGATGGAAGTATCTCTCTTAAATAATGAGAGGATCCAAATCAGTTCCAATTGATCATTAATGAACAGAACCAGCTACACCCAATGAAAGAACACTGGGAAATGAGTGTGGACCACAACATAGAATTTATACTCTTTCTGTTATTTGCTTGCATTTTTGTTATTCCTTCTAGGTTATTTTTACCTTCCTTCTAAATCCAATTTTTCTTGTATAGCAAGACAACTGTATAAATATGTACACATATATTGTATTTAACATTTACTTTAACATATTTAGCATGTATGGGACTACCTGCCATATAGGGGAGAAGGTAGAGGGAAGGAGGGGAAAAGTTGGAGCAGAAGTTTTTACAAGGGTAAATATTGAAATTTATGTATGCATATGTTTTGTCAATAAAAAGCTATAATAAAAAAGTATAATAAAACAAATGGAGTGATATCCTTAGTTCATCTCTTTTCATAGAGAATGACTATGTTTGGAACACTTAGAGAGGCACTGATTTCCACTTAAAGAAGTGATAGAAAATGTGAAGAAAAATGTGTGTGATAAGGGAAGTTTCTTACTGGTTCATGCTCTTGGGAACAGCATTAGAAACTAGAATTTTCATACCAATAGATTTCATAAATCTAGAAATTGAGTGGGGAGAAAAGTGCCCCTGAACTGAAAGTTGGTGTTAGAGAACAATAGGGAAAAACAATTCTGGGAATTTTGGGGGGTTATCAGATTATCACCTTTCTTTAATTGGATTTGGCTGGTCAAACATTTATGATATATTACTACTTTAAAGTAATAGACATATCTAGCACTGGTTATATAACTTTAACATTTAAAAATGCTTCATTTTATGGAACATTTCTGGACTTATATAATTAAAGCATGCAAGGAACATATGATATTCAATATTCACTTTGCAGATTATTGATGGTGGTATTTTCACCTCAGAGCAACTTGGCCCTGTTAGTCTTGAGTATGAATCATCTTCTATCACCATCAGGTGTCATACTTAGAGAATGCAAATATGTTTTAATAGTAACTCAACTGAAACATAATTACTTCAATCATTCGAGTATATACAACTCCATCATTGTAGATATTTCTTTCACTGATACAGATTTCACATCCTTCATAGTTTAATAGATAAGCTTCATGAATTGGTATTGAAAAAGAAATGATTGCTTTATATCCAAATCTCTTGTGTTGAATCCTTTTAAATTTAACTACTCCAATCCTAGGACAATACTGATACATATACAAATGTGCACATATCAACAAACAATCAATATCTGAAAATGCTTCAAGTAGGGCTTTGACAAATATATGTGCATGTATACTTATATGTACATATATATATGTTTATATATAAGTGTGGGGAGCCGGCACTAATCTACAGGTGATAAAGCCACATTCCTGAAACTACTCTAACCTTGAATAAACAGACATCTAGACACTTCCTGGAGCTTCCTACATCATCAAAGGCCCCTGATCAATTCCTCTTTCAAACAAATCCTTTGTCTAGGGTCCCCTCTGTACTGAGTTTGCACGACCCCCACTCCCTTACAAACCACCATAAATACTTATACTTTTGCCCACAGTAAATGAGACTTGATAAGAAAGCCTGTCTTGTCTCCATTCTACGCGTCTCTTTTCCCGCCCTTTCTCCTCTCTCTTTTCAGGCCTACACACTCTGTCCAGCTGGCCTGGACATATAAGCATATGTATGAGTGCATGTATATGCATATGTACACCTAAATATGTATGGACACATATAACAGAGATATACCTAAACACAGGTCCTGTCTTTATCTTTATTATTTCTCTGGCTCTGGAAGATAGATTCTGTTTCCATCCTATTAGAAAACAAGATAGTAATCATGACATCACTTTCTAATTACTCAATATTTTTACCTAAGTTTATAGATTCCCTTTTATAAAATTTCAAACATTCTAAGTAATCCTAGTCTTTTCATCAGCAATGTTTTGATAATACTCAATTATCATAAGGGTTCACTTTCTTTCCTGTAGGATTATATTTAGTTTTTCTGGAAAAAATATTCTTGGTTATAAGTCTTCTCCTTTTGCATTTTGGTATATCATCTTTCAAACTTTTCTTTCCTTTCTCTTAGCTGCAGCATGATATTTCATGATTCTGGTTCTTTGGTATCTGAACTCTCTTTTTCAAATTGCTTGCAGTATTTTTTTCTTTAACTTAGAAACTTGGGGTCTTTATTAAAATATTTATGATTGTTTCCTTTTTGTGATTTAAATGAGAAGATTTATGCATTTCATTTATTTTTACTTTGTCTCATGGTTCTAATCTGGGTAGTTTTCTTGCATTATTTTCAAGGTTGTGTATATGTAGGGGGAGGGTTGACCTGTTTTTCAAGGAGTCCAATAATTCTAAATTTTGCTCTCCTCACCAGTTTTCCAAATCTGTTGTTTTTAAAAGCAGACGTGATTCATTCTTCTATTTTTGTTTTAGTTTTTAAACTTTATTATTTTGTTCTAATATTTAATTATTATCTCATTAAATCATTGAGTTCTATTTGATCCATTCTCTCTCTCTCTCTCTCTCTCTCTCTCTCTCTCTCTCTCTCTCTCTCTGTTTCTCTCTCTCTCTCTTAGCATTTACAGTTAGGTAAAATTTTTCTATCTTTTGTTATAAGTTGTTTATTCTTTCTTTTTTTTCCTCAAGAATTTTAATTTCTTTTTTTTTATTTCTTCTACCCACTCGACATTCTTGTGGACATTCCATTCTTTCTTTTTTATCTAGAGCTCTACATGCATTTATGATGGAGTTACTCTGATCTTTTGGGTTTTCCTCTTGGGATTTTCTTAATCTAGAGTATTTCTTCATTATATTCAAAAGTTTTCTTCTGTTTATTTATATCTTTAGTCTTTTTCCTATGGTAATATTTTGTGTCAAGGTCAGATTCTACTCCTCCTTAGATCTTCTATCTAATCCTTTTCTTAGATCTTATGCCTATTGCAATATGGACAGTATAATCATCACAATTATGGGTAGGGTGACTGGGTCCTCATTTTGCAGACCTAACCTTGGATTGGAAGATGATCTTAGAGCTGGGGTCAGTCCAATACTCTGCTCAAATAACTTCTTTCTGCTTCTGCCTTTTTGGACAAAGTCAAGGGTGAACTGATTTTATTTCCTGATCTGGCCCTATCAGGAAGACTGGAGGTCATGTTGAATTCTACAGCTCTAAAAACAGAATTACCTCTAGTCAACATAAATTGTTATTTTTGACTATTCATTTTCTTAATTTCATATGTGGGTATTTAGTGGATTTCAAGACTATCTCCATTTATGAAAGAAATTGCTAAGATCTCTGAAGAAGGTAAATGGGTAATAGAATACATTTAAATTTAAGCAATCATATTTTTTCAAAATGATTCCACTTGGACAAAGAAAATCAGAAAAGGCAGTAAGGTGACATCTAAAGCATGAGAACTGGATTTGGGAGATATGTGTGTGATTCTGGTAGTGCCCTGTGATATAGCTTTAGTAATTTAGCTTCTCTAGGTATCAATCTATTGACCTATAAAACTGAAATCTCAGAATTCTGTCAGAATAAAAGAAGATAAAATAGGTGAAAAGGCTTTACAACCATAAAATGTAAAAGACTCTGTTTCTTCTTATCCTTCATATACCTTCTTCATCACCACCAATGATATTATCATCACCACAATTATCATCATCAAACTCATTGTATCTCACTCAATTCAATACACATTTGCCAAGCACTTTTTATATGTAAGGCATAGTTTACAAAAAAATAAACAAACATACAGTGATTCCTCTCAAGAATTTTATTTTTTTTAAAGAACCAAAATCTACATCCTAAAATTTTCAAAAAGACAAAGGATACCACATTTTGATTTTAATGAAGGATTTTGGGAAGCACATTAGCTCTAGAATAAGAAGTGTTAGTTACAAGTCTTGCCTCTGATACCTGTATGAAGTTGGCCAATCATATATGCTGTCTGAGTCTCAGTTTTTCTGATTTGTAAAAGGAGAGAGGTGAACTAGATGATCTCTGATCTCCCCTGTATTTTTTTTAAGTCTATGACTCATTGAAGAGTTAACTAAGAATTAGGGAACTTGAGTGCTACCCAGACTAGCTAAAGCTGATATTAATCAAGTATTTTGATCTTTCTTGGAGCAATATAGATCTTGTCATTACTCCAAATATATTAGGGTCATCAAAAATGTCTTTTTTAATCCCTTATATATAAATTCCTGGAAAAAAATCTATTGATCATCATCTCAACGAAATCCTACAAGGAAAACATGGAAATATCATTGCTAAATTTCAAAACCCCCAAAGAGAAAATTTTATAAACAATAACAAAAACAATTCAACTATGCTGGAGCTACAAGAAGAATTACACAGGATATTTGTATTGGCCACAATAAAAGATTACAAAAAGGCCCTAGAATATGATATATTGATCATCAAAAACACTATGGTTGTAGTTAAAATATCATATTCAGCAAAAGTAAGTTTAATTTTGAATGAAAAAAATGGACACCCACCAAACAGTCAAATTTTCAGGGTTTTATCTTAAAGAAACCTGAATTCAAAGGAAATTTAATCTTTAAGAGCCATAATCAAAGACTAATTTCAAGGCATCCAGAAAAGATAAATTGCTTTTGTTTTATATGTGGAAATATAAACCATACATCTGAAATGGGCATTAGTAATTGGGTAGCCCAAAAGAAAGATTAGGGTAGAGCTGAGTATGAAATCACTCTAAAAATTAAAATTGTTTAGGAAAAGACAAAAATAGTAATCATGCTATAACAAAGGAGGAGTGAGAACAAGGACTAGCACAATGGAATTAGATGATCACAGTGAGCATGGGTAGTTCTGGAAACCAACTCACATTGGGAATGGTTCAAAAAACGCAATTATAGATAGATATTCTAAGAAGAATATGGCACCCTTCAAAATCTATAAAGAAGGGAAGGAGAAATAAGATAAAGTGAGAAATAAAAGTGTGTGTAAATCAATTGTAGTCAGATAAGGTGTGTAGATTAATAGGTATGAATGAGGTACAAAGAAAGAACTGAGAGGAATTCAATAGATGAGGAAAGCTGGTAGTTTTGAAAACCTACTCATATTGGGAATGGGTTAAATAGGAAACCATAGATACATACATACATACATATATTTCAAGAAGGATATAGAATCTTCCAAAATTTATAAAGAAATAAAGAGAAAGGGAATAGAATAAGGTGGGATATAGAAGATTGCATCAATTAATAGGAAAAATAAAACACTGTAAAAGTCTATATAAATTCAAGAAATACTTGTGAATAAATCTTAAGGAGATACGTTTTTGATCAATTATCCCATAAAATTATTGTTTTGTCTCTTTTGGAACATGGAACATGTCCAGATACAATAGTAATAAGACAGAAGTCTACTATTCCAATGAGAATCTTAAAGTCAGTACTGTTTAAGAACAAAATTCTCCCTTGTGGAAGACTTCTCTTATGAAGGACTATTAGACTCAGAATTGTAGAGTTTTTAGACGGAATCTCAGACCAATCTTTTTCATTTATAGATTCAAAGACCAAAAGATAGAAAGACTAATACTAAAAATACATAAGAATCTGAATGGCAAAACTAGGAAATAAATCTTCAAGTCAAAAGAAAGTTATAAGAAGCATTGGAGTTAGAGTTTGCAGTCCTGGATCTTAGATTTGGTTTTTCCCCAAAGTAGCTACATATGCTGAAGAAAATCACTTCTCTGGTCTTCAGTTTCCTTACTTGTCTAACATGAGGACTAAATTCATGATCCCTCAATTCCCTTTCAGCTTTAACAACCTATGAATCTACAAATTGGTCCAATAGTCTTTCAATTACACAATTCTACCTTGTCTATAACCTTTTTTTTAATAGATCTAATATGCAACATTAAACATCAAGATTATCTACATATGGAAACAAGCAATGTCATCTTGTTCTAGAGACCTATCATTTGAATTCTGTTATTTATTTTGTTGGCTGTCTTCAGTCAGCAAGCCCAAGTACAATGAGATCCCGGGACAAATGAGCTAATTAAGATCATGGGCAGACATATCATTTTTCAAATCATACTCTACAAGACAGATATGCTGGCAAAGCTGTAATAAATGTCAAGGCTCAAAACATCCACCATTCTTTTCAACTGTCTGATTGTTTGGAGCAGCTTTTCATAAATTTCCTTGCACACCTGTCAAGTGGCAGGTGTGATAGTTGGCAGTCGTAAGGTCTGATCTCTGATTTCCAGGCTGGCAGCACTGTCGTTATTTTCCAGTCGATCCTATGCTTTTCTCTGTTTGTGACCAATGAAATCTATGTGATCACACTGAGAATCTGTGCATCTTGGCAGGTCTGCCCATGGTATTCATCACATCAGGATTATTTTAGATTGGTTGCCATGAGGTATTATTTCCCATTTGTTAACACAATGGGGTTTCATAACTATGACAACTGAGAGAAACACATTCATTTGTGTACAGGTTTTATTCTCAATCACAGACACAAAAGAACATCCTTCTCTTTCCTCCCACCTCTTCTAACCTTTCTCCAATGTGCAGTATCTGAAACAACTATATAGCTATTTATCACATTTTTCCTTAAGGAGCAAAAATGTCCTCTTCAGATTTAATAGGCTAAACCTAGGAAGCAGGAATACATACATGTGTCAAGAAAAAAAAAAGGAGGCATACATAATAAAACCATAACTTATCATTTGATATTAATAATTATTAAAATTAACTTTTATAGAATAAGTTATTTTTGTTTTCAACATGCTTTTATATGTGGTATCTCATTTTGACCACAAAAATATATATGTTGTAACATTTCTAATATGCTTTACATATATATTATAACATATACTATTCCTATGAAGTAAGTAGGGCAGGAGAGTTATTATTATATTATTTATTTATTTGTTTATTTATTAGCCCCATTTTTCATTTGAGGAAAAAAGCTCAAATAAGTAAAGTCATAACTTGTCAGAAGTCACCAAGCTAGTACTCAAAAGGACTAAGACTAAATAATCTAGACCCCCTGGTATCTAACTGGCTATTGATTTCTATCACCTTGATTCCTCTTTTCTGAAAAGCTATTATAGTTGTGATTTTTTCCTTATCTGACATAAAGGCACACCAATGTACATTTCCCAAACTGTCATTTTTTCCCTGACATCTCAACAATTCAAGTTAAGCTAGTGGAAATGCAGAATTATATCCATAAAGAGACTTTATTATTGTAGTAGAATTATTCAGGGCATGACTTGGAATAAAAAGAAAAATTTCAATAATACTAAATTTTCCACTAGAGATTAAATAAGTGCCTGTAGTTATGTTTATCCCACTAATAATATGATGTTAAAAGGTAGTTATTTGTGGAAATTCAGTACATTTCTAGTTTGTCTGCTAACCTGTGGGTATCAATCATGAACATCCTTTATAAATGATGGCTTAAGTAGAAATAACATTTTCCATGAAATGGTCTAGTCCTTTGGTTGCCATGCTAATCAATAGCAGTCCAAAAGTTGAGCATTAATAAAATCTTTTAAACATTCCATACATCTAAAATTCAAGGGTAAGAATTAATCAACTACAACAGGGTCTAAAAATTGCAATGTGAGAATTTTAGGGGATGAAGTTCCTTTTCAATCACAGTATTTTCATCCATCCAGAAGTCTTGTTTCTTTCATCTTTTTCTAATCTATTGATGTCTGTAGATGGTCTGTATATGATCTAAGTTTGTCTAAATTTGGTTTTCTGTAATAATTCTATTAGACTTTGTAATTATTATATCACTAAATTTAAAAATGTTTTGACATTTATTTTTATATAAATATATCTATACACATCTACATAGATATGTTTATATATATTTTTAAATAGAAGAAAATTTTTAAATTTTATTACACAGTTTTCAAAATTTAAATGTGTTAGAAAAGATAGATTTAAATCTTAGGACTTATCATTTCCCTCCCAGAGTCCTCAGTCTGGATCCTTATACTGATAAACGATTCAAAGAAATATCAATACAAATGGTTAAATATAAACAACTTCTCAAACAATTATCTATTACGTTTGTCTGCCTCATTCCAAGTATCTAATTACTAGAAACCATCTAAAAGACTGAAAATGATATTACTTTTATCCATATATTTGACAGAATCTGAATATAGCTTTGGAGCTTAAATGAACAGAATACTAGATGTGAAGTCAAATAGATCTTAGGTCAAATCCTTTCTCAGACACTTGTTAGTTATGATACTTTAGACAAATCATTTGACATTTGTTTATCTCAATTTCCTCATCTTTAAAATGAGAATGATGATATCATGTATCTTATAGGGATCAAGTAATATCATATATATAAAAATGTAATGCCAGAGAAATTGAGGCAAGATACAGATTAGAGAGTTTTAAATATTTTATTAATTGGAGAGTATAATTGACTTGACAGGACTCTCATCTCAAAGTATCCAGTAGGTAATGTGAATTCTCAATGAGATATATAGCCACATGGCTCAGCTACAGGGGTAGACCAAGGCAGGGGTGGAGTCAGGACATTGAGAGTGGGAAGTTTCAGGACCATAAATTTGGTTCTAGCAGGATGGGGGGGGGGGGTAAACTGGAAGCCACAGTCTGAATGTCTGAATAAACAGAAGTAAAGATGTCAATGAGGTATCCAGGATAGTCTTATTTTTGGAATATTTTAGAGGGGGTAGTGTCATAAATTCTTGAGGGCAGAAGGAGTTAGGAGCCAGGAAGTCTGAACTCCCCCTTATCTTGAGTCTTATATTGACAATTTATAACCTTAGAGCAAATAGTCCTCAGTCTTAATGAACCAGAGAGGAGTTTTACAACTAAGGGAATTGAGGCAAAACAGTTAAGGAAACTGTTATAGGAAATTAATAATTTAATAAAGAAATTAAAAGCAATTCCTTTCATAAAATTTCATCCCAATACTTCACTATTCCACGCCTGACTATGTGTGTGTGTGTGTGTGTGTGTGTGTGTGTGTATGTGTGTGTGTGTAGGCTTTTCATGTCAATTACAGCTAAAATTCCCAAAATAAAAGACATTTTATAAATTTTATAGACCATAAAAATGTCATTGTTCTTGTCTCCAGAAACTTACAATACTTCGAATCTTAGAATCTAGATTAGATCAAGATTAATCTAGATTTAGATTGGAATCTAGAATCTTAAACTTTTAAACCTTAAAATATTTATTACATTTTCAACAATATTAGCCATGATCTCATTAGCATAGGTACCACTTCTATTTGTGCAAAACCAATCCTTCTGCTGCCTCTTGCTGTTTGCAATTCTTATCCTGATCTTTTTATGAATTTTGCATAGAGTAATACAATAGAAAAAGTATTATACAAATCTAGCTATTATTACTAGTATTTATAATCTTCTACCCTTTTCTTTTGTAATATACATACACAAATGATTAGTGATCTAAAAGAATATTGCATCGGGCTGCCACATCCCTCTGCTTAACAAGGATGTCAAAGTTATTTGTTTGTAATCAAGCATTTATTAAATACTTAATATTTGGTACTTGTATTACCCTCTATAGATATGAGTAAAGGAAGAAATAGCCCCTGCCCTCTAAGAGCTTACATTTTAATGGAGGAGACACTATGTATGTGCATATACATATTAAAGATACAAATTAAATAGATGAAGGTAATGTTAAAGGGAAAGAGTCTAGCAGTTGGGAAACAAGTTACTTTCTACAGAAAGTGCTATTTGAGTCAAACCTTAACTGATCTGTGTATTCTAAGAGATAGAAATAAGGAAGGTAGAGCATTCCAGGCTATTGCCAGTTCAAAAGCATAGAAAATGGGAGATGGAATATTCTCATTGAAGAATCGCAAACTGATCAATGGGATTGGAGTACACAGCAGAAGACCAGAAAAGTAGTAAGGGACAATGTTGTCAAGACATTTAAAAATCAAAACAGACTAACATATTTGAATCTGGATCTAACATTGGTCAAAATTTTCTAATAAATTATTAGAATCAGCATAGTCATTATTACATTTGTTACTTTCCCTTTTTATGAGTCAATAGATTGTTTCAACAGATAAGGTAGGAATTACTCCAGTCTTAAATTCTTATCTATTTCTTTAAAAAAAAAGTTGGTATTGAAATTGGTTTTTGATCTAATTAGTTAATAGAGATGGATGTTATGAAATGATTTCCATATTTCCTGGTTATTTCCTGTGTGTAAAAATATAATTAATTTCATTTGTTTGTCATATCATTCAATCTTTAAAAGTTCCAGCTTCCTTTTTTTAAGTTAAATCACTTTTTTGTTACATTTAAAATTCTAAATTGTCTCTCTCCCCCCATTCTTAACTCTGTACTAGAGGATACTCTCATTTGAAACAAATATATTTCTGTGTTTATATGCAAAACAATATTATGCATACTTCTAGTTATCATTTCTTTTTCTGGAGGTGGATAGCATTTCCTCCATTCCACCTTTGTAGGTGATTTGAGTATTAATAATATTTAGAATGTCATTCACAGTTTTTCTTCAAACAATATTGCTCCATGCAACATTTTCTTGGTTCTGCCTCATTTCATTTTCACTTATTTCATGCAAGTCTTTCCATTTCCCCATTCAAAAGTAATCCACTTATCATTTCTTACCTAGCAGCATTCATTTTTAATTTTAAAGAAAGTTTTCATGATACTCAGACACACGAGCACTCAGAAGTCTTTAGCTTTTTTTTTTTTTGAGTTAACCTTGACTTTATTTTTCAACATTGTATTTACCATCTCCCCTTTTTGACTATCTTCACATGAAAGTAATTAAACAACAAAGAAAATGTGGACTCTAATTGGGGTCTTCTTTATTCTGTTTTTTTTTTTTTTCTTTTTCTTTTCTTTTCTTTTTTTTTAAAGCTGATCCTGATCTTATCATGGCTGAACTTACTAAATGTTCAATGTTGCTGGCTGCTTTGGATCATGCTCCCCCCCAACCCTCATCTTTCCTTTCCTTTGCTGTGAAAGTAGAAAGGACCATGCTGAAATGAAAGCTATTGTATAAATTGGATCGGCAATTTTGTTCATTACTGAACTTTGAAATTTATCACCTAAGCACCTAATGTTCTGCTGATGAGATCTCTACGCTGATGTTAGGCTGATGCCTAAATAGTGGAGAAAATCAGTAACTGGTACTGGAGCCAGTCTTTCCCACTTCTAGAACTCCCTCTTCTGAGAAACCTTTGGAAAACTCAGAGTTATGTCCACATAACAATGGTTTTCAGCTTCAGTGTAGAAACAGACCAGATTAGTAGATGGAGTTTTTGACCTGAGATTAGCAAGATCTGAAATCAAAATATATCGCAGATACTTACTAGATCCTGTACAAATTACTTAATGACATTTGGTTTTTTCCCTTTGGAAAAAGAAAGGGTTGAACTCAGTGACATCTAAGGTTGCTTCCAGTTATAAATCCATGATGTGAGACTTTGCTAAAAAATTTTTATCATAGAAATTATATATATATACATATATATATAATTTTGAACCCTTAATGGGTGCATTTCTTACTTTCTCCCATTTTGATGTTGTTATCTAGTCAATGGTTTCCTTCAAAGTATTTTTCGTAATCTCCTCTGTAAAACACACCTGTACTCAGACTAAAATGTGGTTTCTACACGAACAATACTCACATCCTTAGCTCAGAAGAAAAAAATTAAGTTCCAAGTTTCATTTAATTCTCATCCTTTCTTCCAACCATCCAATATGGCTGAAACAAAAATCTAGTTATCATCTAAACTGATGTTCAAAGTTAACCCAAAATAAATAAATGGAAAATTCAAGTCAGTGGCAATTCTAACTAAATGCTGATAGGAAAATCTTTACTAGACTGCATGTGAAGATGCTTACTAGGGCTGGGATCAGATCTCCACTTAATTAAAAAAATGTTCAGCTAGCAGTCTTTGCAATCCTAAACAAAAGTCCCCCTCCCCCCACCCCAATCTAGCAGGATGTCTACTAGGTAAGAATTTTAAAAAGACATGAGAACTATTAATAGTTCTTTTGCAGTGCATGATAGCTGAAAAATTTCACAGATGCTCAGATGGTTCATTTCCTTACTAGTCTACTATACAGACAGGAGCTAAGGGTTTTGTTGCATTCTGTTTGACTTGAAACTGTAGTTTGTTCTTAAAAAGGTGTGGGTTGATTATTTTTCATTTGTAAAACACAACCTTAGTTTTAACTGATGAGTTATAAACATGCTAATGTTCTTTAACTGCATTGCTGGGGATTTCCACAGACACATTAAGCCATCTACTGGCTGCAGTTCTAATGGAATCTTTCACTGAGGATTAGCAATGCTAATAATGATCTTACTACTGTTTTATTTGCACCCTAAGGTCTTAGCCTCAATTGTTATTTGGTTTATCTTGCATAAAGAAACAATATGGAAATTTCATCCTGTGAAACCAAATCTCTTACAATGAGCCTGGTGACTAAAACACTTACTCTGAAAAGTAATTATGTCTACTTAGGTCAAATCTTTTGCCTCTTTCAGAGCACTAACTCAATGGCATTAACTGAAAAAAATTCAATTCAATACAACATACATTAAATGCCTCTTAAGTGAAAGTTGAGTTAGTAAGGCTTAGAGAGTAGAGAGAGCCTACAAATCAGGAAGACCTCAGTTCAAATATTACTTCTAGTCTGGTACTAGCTATGCTACCATGGGCAAATAAATTTAATTTCTTTGTGTCCCTGATGAATTTTTACAAACAAAATTGGAGAGCTGGACCAAATTTTGGTAGAAATTAGTAGAACCTTACATTTTAAGCCAATGGGGATCTCTGAGGATACCTACTCCAATTCCCACATTTTGCAGATGAAGAAACTGAGGCTTTTGGGAAATTAAGTAACTTGCCCACTGTCACATAGCTAATAAGTATTAGAGGTAGGATCAGGAGTCAGGTCTTCCCAAATTCATTCCCTTTGCCCTATCCCCTATGATATCTTGGCACCCAGCCTGCCACTTTAGCAAGAGCACTCTACAATAACTGATTTATAGTTGGTGGGAGAAAAAAAGGCACAAGACCCATTGTATTAAATAATGAAAAATCACAAATTCCCTATTCTCAAAGAGCTTAAAATTTCTTCTCCATGTTGGGATTTCTATTCTGTATTGTGTTGCTTCTTATTTTAGCTCTCAATCTTTCCTTCCAGACCCAAAGCATGATCAATAGATATTCTCTAGATCAGAGGAGACAAACACTGGGTGGTCAAAACACTCCTGAGTGCTGCCAGAAACAGGTTAAAATGTGATTAGGAAATGCTTAAGAAAACAAATAAAAATATGGTTGTTGTCACTGCTTTTTTTTTTTTTTTTTTTTTTTTTTTTTTTTTTTTTTTTTTTTTGCTGCTGTTGTGTGATTTCATTCTTGCCTGACTCTTCAATATCCATGATTTTTTTTTTTTTAGCAAAGATACATGAGTGATTTGTCATTTCCTTCTTTAATTCATTTTACTTATGAGAAAACTGATGTAATCAGGGTTAAGTTACTTGACCAGAGTCACACAGCTGGCAAATAGTTGAGTGAGGTAAAATTTGAACTCAAGAAGGTGAGTCTTCTGGATTCTGAGTCCATTGCTCTATCCATTGAGCAACCTAGCTTTAATAGAATTTATATATAACACTATATTTTAAAACAGTCAATATGCAGCACCTAGCAATCCTTATGTGGAGTTTAGTGATCCCATTTCTGTTTTAGTTTGACACTAGTGCTTTAGGTGGTCCAAGGGCTAGTCTCACAAAAATAGCAATCTTAAAATGGAAGTTTTATTTTACTGCTTTGGCATGAAATAATAATTTATATATTATGATAAAGAGATTTCATTTATAAAAATATTTATTTATTTATTGTACCTTTTTATTTACAAGATATATGCATGGGTAATTTTTCAGCATTGACAATTGCAAGACCTTTTGTTCCAACTTTTCCCCTCCTTCCCCCCACCCCTTCCCCAAGATGGCAGGTTGACCAATACATGTTAAATATGTTAGAGTACAAGTTAAATGCAATACATGTATACATGTCCATACAATTATTTTGCTGTACAAAAAGAATCAGATTTTGAAATAGTGTGGAATTGGCCTGTGAAGGAAATAAAAAATGCAGGCAGACAAAGACAGAGGGATTGGGAATTCTATGTAGTGGTTCACAGTCATCTCCTAGAGTTCTTTCACTGGCTGTAGCTGGTTCAATTCATTACTTCTCTATTGCAATTGATTTGGTTCATCTAATTGTTGAAGAGGACCATGTCTATTAGAATTGATCATCATATAATATTGTTGTTGAAGATATAATGATCTCCTGGTTCTGCTCATTTCACTCAGCATCAGTTCATGTAAGTCTCTCCAGATCTTTCTCAAATCCTCTTGCTGATCATTTTTTACAGAACAATAATATTCCAAAATATTCATATGCCACAATTTATTCAACCATTCTCCAATTGATGGGCATCCACTCAGTTTTCAGTTTCTGGCCACTATAAAGAAGGCTGCCACAAACATTCTTGCACATACAGGTCTCTTACTCTTCTTTAAAATCTCTTTGGGATATAAGCCTAGTAGTAACACTAGATCAAAAGATATGCACAGTTTGATAACTTTTTGAGCATATTTCCAAATCACTCTCCAGAATGGCTGGATGTATTCACAATTCCACCAACAATGTATCAGTGTCCCAGTTTTCCCACATCCCCTTCAACATTCCGCATTATTTTTCCCTGTCTTTCTAGCCAATCTGACAGGTGTGTAGTGGTATCTCAGAGTTGTTTTAATTTGCATTTCTCTGATTAATAATGACTTGGAGCATTGTTTCATGTGGCTAGAAATAGTTTCAATTTCTTCATCTGAGAATTGCCTGTTCATATCCTAATAAAGAGATTTCTTATTGGTAAATCACCAGCTGAAAGAAGTACCATCCTTATGAAGGCTAAAGTTGAAACTGAAAACAAAATAAACAGAAAAAAATACAGTTTAAAAGTGTTTTCTCTCTCCTAATGAAAATTATTAGCTCAAATAAATTTGAAAGACTGGTTCCTAACAGATGCAGTATTTGTTTCCCATACTTACTGACTGATTCTAGTTTAGGATGAAGTCATATCTAATTTCAATAATATTTTTTCAGTTATCTACTGTGTATAGAAGTTATTGTTCTAAAACCCACATATTATCCCTAGAAAGGCTCTGTAGTCTGGAGATGGAGAAGAGGATGATGTAACGTTATCTTCTCCTCGTTATAAGAGAAATCTAGTCAAAATTAAGATGAGGGAGAGCTATAAGGAAGAAGACTTGGATGTCACACAAAAAAATGCATTATTCAACCTGACAGATGAATAGAGAATGAAGACAGAAGTTTTGGTTGCTAATCTGAATCCTACTTGCTTTGCATTACTGCATTTATATGAATCTTAAATTTGTTTAGTTTTTAACAGCAGTTTTTAGAAACTCCTTTCATCAAAATCTCCCGGTGTCATGCCCGTTACAAAGGTATAAGACTTTTCATACTAAAGAAATCCTATGAATGGAACCTGGAATTCATGGCATTTTACTATGTTCTCCCCACCTTTTCCTTCTTTATTTCTCTTCCTTCCTCTATCTCTCTTTTATTCCTTCTCACCCCTTCCTTTTCATCATGAAATCACTTTGTTTTACATTTATGCCTTTTAGGTTCCCTTATTATAGAGGTATGTTAGAGCTAGCTTCAATCTCCTTACTTGAGCAGATATTTGAGTTCCATATCTCAGAAATTGGTAATAACTACAAATATTGTAAGAACTTATATTTAGCAGTTCAGCTGACAAGATCATGAATTCAATGAAGAAGTCCCCATTACTGGGAAATAGGGCGAGCATAAAAATAGACAAGCAGGAAACTTTGGTAAGAGCTAAACTAGCCACTTTCGGTTTTTAGCTGAAATGGGGCAAATACTAAGAAAAGAGTTGCCCTCACCCCAAAAGAAATATGCAGAATGCATAGTTAAGTTAATAAAGAACAAGGTTTGTTGGTAACTTGGAAGCAGATCATTGGACTCTTAAATATATTAGAGTGCATGTCTCCTTGGCTATCTAAGGAAGAAAAATCAGAGCCAGATATGTGAGTACTAGTGGGCGAGCAACTAATTGAATATTATGAAGCTATGGGTCCTGATTCAATTCCTGAAGAAACATACCTTAAGTACAATATAATACAATTGGCTTTAAAGAATACTGTTGGAATCCTTACTAACTGCTAACTAATTAGAGTTGATCTAATCTTACAAGAAGATGTTTTGGGCAGAACCTGAAACAAGGTACTAAGTAGAATTAATTAATACAAGGCTTCTGTCCACAACTTTACTCATTGGAGTTCAATGAGTTCACACCTCCCTTGAAGCCCTTTGGGACAGAGAGCACTATGGGAGAAAACCCACAATCCCTCTCTCTGGAAGGAGCATAAATAGGCCAATGGGCCAGTCGAAAAAGTTCTTCAGAGGAAGAAGCTACAAGTCGGGATTTCAGCAGAATTACGCCAGAAGCCCTCTCTTCAAGGCAAGACAGATTCAACTTGGTACTGGCTCTGGAGGCTGAAGAAAGCAGAGGCAGAAGCAAAGGACAAAGCGGCAAGAGCTCTTGGAACCAAGCAGAGAGATAGGCCTCTAAGCTAACCGGGCTATATTGGAGATATTAAAAGATCTGAACTTTTATCACCTGGCTGCGTTTTGAGAAGAAAAAGCTCACCACATTTTGGCGCCCGAACAGGGACCGATTCAGATCCATCTGAACTAGATCACAACAGAATACCACAAGTTCTAACAAAGCAGCTGAAAAGCCTGGAGAATTGGATAAGAATAGCACTGGTGAACTTAAGGGGTGTGGTGCTTGTCACTTTCACAGCTCAGTTACACCTGAGCAGGCACCATTAGGGCACTTACCATCTCTTGACAATCTTCCCTCAATTTTGCCTTTAGCAGTGGAGGAAGGAGGAGGAGGAGGGGAAAGGGCAGTGAAATCATCAGCACCACTTATGTAGCAGGTTTGGTCACCCCTTATAATATAATTATAAAGGGCACTAATTAAAGCTAAAGAGGAAGAATAATTTAATTACCCTGATTTTAAAATAGAAGTATATACCCTGTGATTGAAGAGTTTGACTCTTCAGGTCAAGAAAAAAGAAAATACACTCCATTTGATTTGGAAATTATCAAAGATCTGAAAAAGATTTGTATTCTTTATGTGTCTAAACAAAAGTGCCTAGTTTAGCCCTTACCAAAGTTTCCTGCTTGTCTATTTTTATATTCACCCTATTTCCAGGTCACGGGAACTTGTCCACTGAACTCACAATATGTTAAAATGATATTAGAGGGTTTGACAAAGCCAAAGACCCCAGTTTGGGGGATAAGAATGCATTATTTGACAAAAATTGCTGGGAAAATTGGAAATTAGTATGGCAGAAACTAGGCATTGACTCACACTTAACACTGAACACCAAGATAAGGTCAAAATGGTTTCATGCCCTAGGCATAAAGAATGAGATTATAAATAAATTGGAAGAGCAGAGGATAGTTTACCTCTCAGACCTGTGGAAGGGGAAGGAATTTATGACCAAAGAAGAACAAGTGATCACTATTGACTACAAAATAGAAAATTTTGATTATATCAAATTAAAAAGTTTTTGTACAAACAAAACTAATACAGACAAGATTAGAAGGGAAATAATAAATTGGGAAAACATTTTTACAAACAAAGGTTCTTATAAAGGCCTCATTTCCAAAATATATAGAGAATTGACTCGAATTTATAAGAAATCAAGCCATTCTCCAATTGATAAATGGTCAAAGGATATGAACAGACAATTCTCAGATGAAGAAATTGAAACAATTTCTAGCCATATGAAAATGTGCCCCAAGTCATTATTAATCAGAGAAATGCAAATTAAGACAACTCTGAGATACAACTACACACCTATCAGATTGGCTAGAATGACAGGGAAAGATAATGCAGAATGTTGGAGGGAATATGGGAAAACAGGGACACTAATACATTGTTGGTGGAATTGTGAATACATCCAGCCATTCTGGAGAGCAATTTGAAACTATGCTCAAAAAGTTATCAAAGTTATCAAACTGTGCAAAAAATCAAATGAAGGTGGCCTAGCTGTATCAGATCTAAACTTATATTATAAAGCAGCAGTTAATAAAACCATCTGGTATTGGCTAAGAAATAGACTAGTTGATCAATGAAATAGGTTAGGTTCAAAGGACAAAAAGCCAATAACTTTAATAATCTAGTATTGGATAAACCCAAAGACCCCACTTTTGGGGATAAGAACGTATTATTTGACAAAAATTGCTGGGAAAATTGGAAATTAATATGGCAGAAACTAGGCATTGACTCATACTTAACATCATACACCAAGGTAAGGTCAAAATGGGTTCATGATCCACACATAAAGAATGAGGTTATAAATAATTTTATCTTATTTTATTATTTATTTATTTTTAAATAACTTTTTATTGACAGAATGCATCCCAGGGTAATTTTTTACAGCATTATCCCTTGCACTCACTTCTGTTCCAATTTTTCCCCTCCCTCCCTTCACCCCCTCCCCCAGATGGCAAGCAGTCCTTTACATGTTGAATAGGTTACAGTATATCCTAGATACAATATATGTGTGCAGATCCAAACAGTTTTCTTGTTGCACAAGGACAATTGTATTCAGAAGGTATAAATAACCTGGGAAGAAAAACAAAAATGTAAGCAGTTTATATTCATTTCCCAGTGTTCTTTCTTTGGGTATAGCTGCTTCTGTCCATCCCTGATGAATTAGCTCTCTTTATTGAAGAGATCCATCAGAATACATCCTCATACAATATCATTGTTGAGGTATACAATGATCTCCTGGTTCTGCTCATTTCACTAAGCATCAATTCATGTAAGTCTCGCCAGTCCTCTCTGTATTCATCCTGCTCATCATTCCTTACAGAACAATAATATTCCATAACATTCATATACCACAATTTACCCAACCATTCTCCAATTGATGGGCATCCATTCATTTTCCAGCTTCTAGCCACTACAAACAGGACTGCCACAAACATTTTGGCACATACAGGTCCCTTTCCCTTTTTTAGTATCTCTTTGGGGTATAAGCCCAGTAGAAACACTGCTGGATTAAAGGGGATGCACAGTTTGATAACTTTTTGAGCATAGTTCCAAATTGCTCTCCAGAATGGCTGGATGTGTTCACAATTCCATCAGCAATGTCAGTGTCCCTGTTTTCCCACATCCCCTCCAACATTCCACATTATCTTTCCCTGTCATTCTAGCCAATCTGACAGGTGTGTAGTGATATCTCAGAGTTGTCTTAATTTGCATTTCTCTGATTAATAATGATTTGGAGCATATTTTTATATATCTAGAAATAGTTTTAATTTCTTCATCTGAGAATTGTCTGTTCATATCCTTTGACCATTTATCAATTGGAGAATGGCTTGATTTCTTATAAATTAGAGTCGATTTTCTATATATCTTGGAAATGAGGCCTTTATCAAAACCTTTGACTGTAAAAATGTTTTCCCAGTTTATTGTTTCCCTTCTAATCTTGTCTGCATTTGTTTTGTTTGTACAAAAACTTTTCAGTTTCATATAATCAAAGTTTTCTATTTTGTGGTCAATAGTGATCTCTAGTTCTTCTTTGGTCATAAATTCCTCCCTTTTCCACAGATCTGAGAGGTAAACTATCCTATGCTCTTCCAATTTATTTATAATCTCATTCTTTATGCCTAGGGCATGAAACCATTTTGCCCTTATCTTGGTGTTCAGTTAAGTGTGAGTCAATGCCTAGTTTCTGCCATACTAATTTCCAATTTTCCCAGCAATTTTTCTCAAATAATGTGTTCTTATCCCAAAAGCTGGGGTCTTTGGGTTTGTCAAACACTATATTATTAAAGTTATTGGCTGTTTTGTTCTTTGAACCTAACCTATTCCATTGATCAACTAATCTATTTCTTAGCCAATATTAGATGGTTTTCATAACTGCTGCTTTGTAATATAATTTTAGATCTGTTACAGCTAGGCCACCTTCATTTGATTTTTTTTTTTCATTAATTCCATTGAAATTCTTGACCTTTTGTTTTTCCATATGAACTTTGTTGTTATTTTTTCTAGGTCATCAAAGTAGTTTTTTGGGAGACTGATTGGTATAGTGCTAAATAAATAGATTAGTTTAGGTAGTATTGTCATCTTTATTATATTTGCTCGCCCAATCCAAGAGCATTTAATATTTTTCCAATTGGTTAGATCAGACAATTTGTATGGAAAGTGTTTTGTAGTTTTGCTCATAAAACTTCTGATTTTCCCTTGGCAGATAGATTCCTAAATATTTTATACAATCAGTAACTACTTTAAAGGGAATTTCTTTTTGTAACTCTAACTGTTGGGTTTTGTTAGTGATATATAAGAATGCTGATGACTTATGTGGGTTTATTTTGTATCCTGCAACTTTGCTGAAAGTGTGGATTGTTTCTAATAACTTTTTAGTAGAGTCTCTAGGGTTCTCTAAGTATACCATCATATCATCAGCAAAGAGTGATAATTTGATTTCCTCATTGCCTATTCCTATTCCTTTAATCTCTTTCTCAACTCTTATTGCTAAAGCTAGCATTTCTAATACAATATTAAATAGTAACGGTGATAGTAGGTAACCTTGTTTCACTCCTGATTTTATTGGGAATGGTTGCAGTTTGTCCCCGTTACTTATGATGGTTACTGCTGGTTTTAAATAGATGCTACTGATTATTTTAAGGCCCATTTATTCCTATATTCTCAAGAGTTTTTAATAGGAATGGATGTTGGATTTTATCAAATGCTTTTTCTGCATCTTTTGAGATGATCATATGGTTTTTGTTCATTTGATTATTAATATGGCCAATTATACTGATAGTTTTCCTAATATTGAATCAGCCCTGCATTCCTGGATTATACTTGATCATGGTGTATTATCCTGGGGATGATTTTCTGTAGTCTTTTTGCTAATATCTTATTTAAGATTTTAGCATCAATATTCATTAGTGAGTTGGTCTATAATTTTCTTTCTGTTTTCAACCTACCTGGTTTAGGTATCAGTACCATGTCTGTCTCATAAAAGGAATTTGGTAGGACTCCTTCATGCCCTATTTTTTCAAATAGTTTATAAAGCATTGGGGCTAATTGTTCTTTGAATGTTTGGTAGAATTCATGTTTGAATCCATCTGGTCCTGGGAATTTTTTTTTTAGGAAGTTTATTAATAGCTTGTTCTATTTCTTTTTCTGAAATGGGACTATTTAAGCAATTTACTTCCTCCTCTGATAATCTGGGAAGCCTATATTTTTGGAGGTAGTCATCCATTTCACTTAGGTTATCAAATTTATTGGCATAAAGTTGGGCAAAGTCACCCCTTATTATTTCTTTAATTTCCTCTTCATCAGTGGAAAGTTCTCCCTTTTCATTTTTAAGACTACTAATTTGATTTCCCTCTCTCCTTTTTCTAATCAGATTTACCAAAGATTTATCAATTTTATTGGTTTTTTCATAAAACCAACTCTTAGTTTTATTTATTAGTTCAATAGTTTTTTTTTTACTTTCTATATTATTAATTTCTCCTTTTAATTTTAGAATTTCAAGTTTAGTAATTGATTGGGGGTTTTTAATTTGGCCTTTTTCTAGCTTTTTAAGTTGCAGGCCCACTTCATTGATCTTCTCTTTCTCTATTTTATTCAAATAAACCTCTAAGGATATAAAATTTCCCCTTATTACTGCTTTGGCTGCATCCCATAAATTTTGGTATGATGTCTCACTGTTGTCATTATCTTGAGTGAAATTATTAATTGTGTCTCTAATTTACTGTTTCACCCAAACATTCTTTAAGATGAGATTATTTAGTTTCCAATTACTTTTTGGTCTATTTACACCTAATTTTTTGTTGAATGTAGTTTTTATTGCATCATGATCTGAAAAGAAAGCATTTACTATTTCTGCCTTCCTGCATTTAATTTTGAAGTCTTTATGTCCTAATATATGGTCAATTTTTGTGTAGGTTCCATGAACTGTTGAGAAGAAAGTATACTCCTTTCTGTCACATTTAGTTTTCTCCAGAGATCCATCATATCTAATTTTTCTAATATTCTATTTACCTCTTTAATTTATTTCTTATTTGTTTTGTCATTTGAGTTATCTAAATCTGAGAGTGCAAGGCTGAGATCTCCGGCTATTATAGTTTTGCTGTCTATTTCTTCTCACAACTTTCCTAACTTCTCCTTTAGGAAGTTAGATGCTATACTACTTGGTGCATATATGTTTAATACTGATATTGCTTAATTTTCTATAGTACCCTTTAGCAAAATAAAGTTTCCTTCCTTATCTCTTTTAATTTGATCAATCTTTGCTTTTGCTTGATCTGAGATAAGGATGGCTACCCCTGCTTTTTTGACTTCACCTGAAGCATAATAGATTCTGCTCCAGCCTTTTACCTTTACTCCGTATGTATCTCCCTGTTTTAAATGTGTTTCCTGTAAACAACATATTGTAGGGTTCTGATTTTTGATCCAGTCTGCTATCCACCTCCTCTTTATGGGAGAGTTTATCCCATTCACATTTACGGTTAAAATTACTAATTCTGTATTTCCTGCCATCCTAATATCCCCAGATTATACTTTTCTTTTTCTTGCCCTCCTTCCCTTCTTCCCTAGTATTAAACTTATTGGTCCCACTTGCATCACGCAGCCCTCCCTCTTTAGTATGCCTCCCTCTTCCCTTTGAATCCCTTCCCCTTTCTTGTACCCTTCCCTTATTACTCTTTTTCCTTCTCCCTTTTCCTCTCCCACTTTTTAATGAAGTGAGAGAAGACTCTCTGTAAAACAAATATGTCAATTATTTCTTCTTTGAGCCAACTCTAATGAGAGTAGGATTCATACAATGTTCCTCTCTCTCTTTAAGTTCCCTCATATATGATAGGTTTCCTTTGCCTAAGCGTCATATGTAGTTTCCCTCTTTTTATCTCCCCTCTTCCCTTTTTCTGACACTATCCCCTTTCCATTTCTACTTCCCTTTTTTATGTTATATAGGTAAAATCAAATTATACATATGGTTTTTATGTATATCCACAACAGAAATACAGTTCTCAAGAGTTCCTTTTCCTTTTTCTACTTCTCTTGAGTCCTGTTGTTGGAGATCAAATTTTTTGTTTATGTCTGTTTTTTTTTTCCTTAGAAGCAGATGGAATTCCTCTATTTCATTAAATGTCCATCTTCTTCCATAGGAAAAAATACTCAGCTTAGCTGGGTAGTTTATTCTTGGCTGCATTCCAAGCTCTTTTGCCTTTCAGAAAATCTGATTCCAGGCCCTTTGATCCTTTAATGTTGAGGCAGCCAGATCTTGCATGACCCTTATTGTGGCATCTCAGTATTTGAATTGTTTTTTCCTGGCTCCTTGTAAAATTTTTTCTTTTGTCTGAAAATTCTGAAGTTTGGCCACAACATTCCTAGAAGTCTTTATTTTAGGGTCTTTTTCAGAAGGTGTTCGATGAATTCTTTCAACGCCTATTTTCTCTTCTGGTTCTATTACTTCTGGGCAGTTGTCTTTGATGATTTCCTGTAAAATAGAATCTAGGCTCTTTTTTCATCATAATTTTTGGGTAGCCCAATGATCCTCAGGTTATCTCTCCTAGATCTGTTTTCCAGGTCTGTTGTTTTTCCAAGTAAATATTTGACATTTTTTTTCCAATCTTTCATTTTTTTGTTTTTGCTTGACTGATACTTGATGTCTCAATGAATCAGTCATTTCTATTTGTTCAGTTCTGGTTTTTAGTGAGTTATTTTCTTCATTACCATTTTTTACTTCTTTTTGTATATGTCTAATTTTGTTTTTTTGCTCTATGGAATTTTTTTTCCATTTCACTAATTTTTTTTTTTTTTAGTCAATTATTTTCTTTTTTCATTTTGCAAATTGTTTCCCTGCACTTCTTGGGATTTTTTTATCTTTTCCAATTCACATTTTAGGAAGTTGTTGCTCTCTTGCATAGCTTCTTTTTCCTTTCCCCATTTTTCTTCTAGTTCTCTTTTAAGGTTTTTAATAGTTTCTTCTAGAAGAGCCTTTTGTATTGAAGACCAACAATTGTCTGGAGACTGTCTGCTATTAGTCTCTTCAGGGTTGAAAAGCTGTTCTCTTTCTGTATAGAAACTATCAATCATTCTTTTGATTTTTTTACTCATTTTGTTAAAGCCTGTAAGGTCTGCTTTCAGAGCCAGGAGGTTACCAGCTTCCTCTGCAGAGCAGTGAAAGGTGTATGGACCAGTTGCTGTCCTGCCATCAGCTACAAAAAGCAGTGAGGTACTGGTGTACTCTGGGAAAGAGTTCCCCGCCTGGGAGTAACTCAGCTTGCAGGGATAGACTGGGAAAGTGCCCTGCAAAGAACCCCTGCTGTGTGAGATAATGACTGCCCTGGGGCTAGATGCTGATCAGTGAGAGTTTCACTACCCCAAGCCAAAGCCTGCCCTGGGGCTGTGAGTGTTAGCAGTTGAGCAGTGAATGGATTTGCAGGGACTGGATATGTCTCTACCCTGGGAAGCACAATCTGCTGGGGAAGTTCTATTGCCCCAGGCCTAGCCCCCCACTCTGCAGATTAGAGGCTGCCTCTGCAGACTGTGCCCCCCTGCTGTGCATATTTGTAACTGCCCCAGCAAAAGCCCCGAACTGCAGAATGTGGCTACAGGTATGCATTAAAGTCTGCCTGAGTCACTTCCGGGTTTGAGGGGTTAACAGCCAGATCTCATTAGGTTCTGGTGTTTTTTAGAGTCCCCTCTGTTTTAGGCTTTAATTTCTCTGTCAGTTTACTGCTTTGTAGTAAAGGCAGAGCAGTTAGGTTATAGCAGAGTCATCTCTATAACTTTTCTAGCCACAGAGAGCACCCCCTCCCCTGGTCTGATCAGGATGCTACTCTCTCGCTGCCTATGCTGGCCTGTTCCTGGCCCCTCAGGACAACCCTTTCCTCACGTTCTTCCAGATTGACTTTGGCTGGTAAATTGTAGTGCTTCTAATCTTCATGAATTTAAGCAGTGAAGAATTATTTTTGAGGCTGGATTAAAATAGTTGGTTATGAGGGGAATGAGAAGGGCTCAGAGAGTGCTGTGTGCCTTCTCCACCATATTGACTCCACCCCCAGAAGTCCTCCTGAGATTATAAATAAATTGGAAGAGCATAAGATAGTTTACCTCTCAGAACTGTGAAAGAGGAAGGAATTTATGGCCAAACAAGAACTAGAGATCACTATTGACCACAAAATAGAAAATTTTGACTATATCAAATTGAAAAGTTTTTGTATAAACAAAACAAATTCAGACAAGATTAGAAGGGAAACAATAAACTGGGAAAACATTTTTACAGTCAAAGGTTCTGAAAATGGCCTCATTTCAAAAATATATAGAAAATTGACTCTAATTTATAAGAAATCAAGCCATTCTCCAATTGATAAATGGTCAAAGGATATGAACAGACAATTCTCAGATGAAGAAATTGAAACGATTTCTAGCCATATGAAAATATGCTCCAAATCATTATTAATCAGAGTAAGACAACTCTGAGATACCATTACACACCTGTCAGATTGGCTAGAATGACAGGGAAAGATAATGCAGAATGTTGGAGGGGATGTGGAAAAAATCAGGGACATTGATGCATGGTTGGTGGAATTGTGAACACATCCAGCCATTCTGGAGAGCAATTTGGAACTATGCTCAAAAAGTTATCAAACTGTGCATACCCTTTGATCCAGCAGTGTTTCTACTGGGCTTATACCCCAAAGAGATACTAAAGAAAGGAAAGAGACCTGTATGTGCCAAAATGTTTGTGGAAGCCCTATTTGTAGTGGCTAGAAACTGGAAAATGAATGGATGTCCATCAATTGGAGAATGGTTGAGTAAATTGTTGTATATGAATGTTATGGAATATTACTGTTCTGTAAGAAATGACCAGCAGCATGAATACAGAGAGGCTTGGAGAGACTTACATGAACTGATGCTAAGTGAAATGAGCAGAACTAGGAAATCATTATATACCTCAACAACGATACTGTATGAGGATGTATTCTGATGGAAGTGGATTTCTTTGACAAAGAGAAGATCTAACTCAGTTTCAATTGATGAAGGATGTACAGAAGCAGCTACACCCAAAGAAAGAACACTGGGAAATGAATGTAAACTGCTTGCATTTTTGTCTTTCTTCCAAGGTTATTTTTACCTTTTGAATCCAATTCTTCCTGTGCAACAAGATAACTGTTTGGTTCTGCACACATATATCCAGGATACACTGCAACATATTTAACTTGTATAGGACTGCTTGCCATCTGGGGGAGGGGGTGAAGGGAAGGAGGGGAAAAGTCAGAACAAAAGTGAGTGCAAGGGATAATATTGTAAAAAAATTACCCAGGCATGGGCTCTGTTAATAAAAATTTATTTAAAAAATATTAGAGAATTTGGCTTTTGAAGTTTTAACCCCTATTTATTGGAAATCTAAAGCAAGGACATGTTTAGAATCTGGACAAAACTTGTTGTGGCTTTCTGAGTATAGTGAATTCTGTAGAACTCTGCCAATGCAATAGGCAATCTGGAGTTAATATACCAGTCACCTCTGTCAACTAGCAATTTTAGATCTTTATGTACAGACACTTTAGCACAGATTAATTACTCTATAACAGCATATGAGCAAATTGCTGCTGCTATCAAAGCATGGAGCACCCTCCCAGGAGGGGAAGCCTTTCACAAAAATAGCGCAAGGTCCAAATGAACTCTTTGGTGATTTCATAGGACATTTATAGACAGCTGTCATATGAACTACTGGTGAAAATGCAGCAAAAGAAATTATGATAAGACAACTTGCTAAGGAAAATGCTAATGAGGTTTGTAAAAGAATTATACTAGGACTACACAAGGATGCTCCTTTAGATGAGATCATAAGATGCTGTGCCATGTGGGCACAAATACCTTTTATACCCAGGTTATGATACAGATTTCTCAAGATCTAAACATGGCAAGTCAGGTTCCCTTTCAGCAAGGGACTTCCAGAGAGACTTGATAATGCTTTCAATATGGCAAAGCAGGGCATTTAAAAGCTCAATGTTGGCAAAAAGATAGAGTGAAAAAACAGTGTGGGAGAACAAGACCCCAACCCCATGTTTAAAATGCAAAAGAGGCTTCCATTGGGAATCAGAATATAGATTGACTCAGATAAATGGGAAGCAGGGCTTGGCTCCAGGAACCCAGGCTACAAAAACACTTGGGACATGATGGCAGCCAATGTTACACCCAGAGAGTCTTTAGAAGTTCAATACTCCAATATGATCAATCAGCCAAGAAGCAACTTGATGGGAGAAAGGGATTACATGGTCAATCATCCGAGAAGCAATCTAATGGGAGAAAGGGATTGCAATTGGGGAGAACAGAGTTGTATGCAGCTGGGACTACTGAAATATTCCCTGGAGAGGTGAAATCTGTCCCTATCTGGCCTATGGATCCCTTACCTCCAGGCAAAATAGGCTTGACCATTTCACCTCCTGAGAATGCTTACAAAACAGTGTTCATCCATACATTGATGTGGGGAACTGGGGAATGCATAAATAATAGCCTAGTCACTAATATAGGTAGACAATGTGTGGTTTATCAACCAGGAGAAGTTGTAGCATCAGATTTACTGATATATCCTCCTAACAGGCAATTTGATGATATTTGTCCAGATTTTGATTTCTAACAACAGAATTGAGGAATATTCTGGACTGCAACTGTTACAGCTGACCTTATATGCTCACTATCTATGTAAATGGCATAACAATTAGAAGGGTTGGTAGACATAGGTGCAGATTGTACAGTCATTAGAGGTGCCAACTGGCCCAGTAATTAACCAAAGATTAAGGGAGACATCTATGTGTCTGGCATAGGAGGATCAGTAGCAGCTGAAGTTAGTGTTACCTTTTTGAGAAAGTGAAACAGGAGGATTTTCTCCTTTTGTAGTAGAAAAAAATCCCCATCAATCTATGGGAAAGAGACATCTTCCAAGAGTTAGAATTACAATTGAGTACTTTGGCTTTTTAGGCAAGGCTGCTGTTGAAGGCCTGCCTATACTCTCACTTGTTCCCATTCAATGGAAAACTGATACACCAGTGTGGGTAGAACAGTGGTCCTTAACAAGTGAAAAAATTCAGGTTTTTTTAGATATAATACAAGAGCAACTTGACTTACAACTTCCACTAAGTCCTTGGAATTCCCTTATATTTGTTGTAAAAAAAGAAATCTGGAAAATGGAGGATGTTGACTAATTGAAGAAAAATAAATGAACAGATGGAAACTATGGAAACTCTTCAGCCTAGACTACTATCTCCTACTCAGTAGTCTAGAGAATGGCCTCTTTGAGTTATAGACATTAAGAATTATTTATATTCTATCCTAGATAATGAGGATATGGAAAAGATTTGCCTTTTCAGTACCCACCATTAAATTAGTTGATCTTTATAAAAGATATGAATGGACAGTTTTGCCATAGAGACTGAAAAATAGCCCTACTATGTGTCAAATGTATGTTGCTGCAGCTCTTACTCCAGTAAGAAAAGCATTTCCAAAAGTAATGTTATTACATTACATGGATGATATATTGGGATATGCACCTGAGGAATAAATGTTAGAAGCATATCTACAAAAGACCATAAAAACACTAAGGAACTACAGATTGTATATAGATCCAGAAAAAAATTCAAAACCATGCTCCTTTTCAATATTTAGGATATGAAATATACCCTTAGGTGCTTACGGTACAAAAACTTTCTTTAAAAACAGAGAAGTTGAACACTTTTAATGACTTTCAAAAATTGATAGGAGATATCCAATGGATGAGTCCAGTGTTAGGCTTAACTACTTATCAATTACAACCTATATGGCATTTAAGGGGAGACACTCTTTAAACTTTAACTTCACCACACCAGCTTATAAAAGAATCTCAAGAGGCTTTGAGAGAAGTTGAATTGGTTTTGTCCAATGTGGTTGAATTACTCAAAAACTCTTGGACATATCAGCTTTTGCTACAAACAGATACCCACAGCAGTCATTCATCAAGGAGACAGCGTGATAGAGTGGATGAACCTCCCAGCACAACCAGAACAAAGCCTTACTCCTTACCTAGTGCTTGTGGCTAGAATTTTATTAAAGGCCATTAAGCAAGTAGTACAATTATTTGGGATAAGACCTGACAAGATATACACCTTTTACACCAATACACAAATTAATGTATGCTGTGAAACCATCCCAGAATGGCAAATTTTCTTGGCCACAGCTCCAAATTCTATATACGGGTCTCCAGTAAAGATAACCCAGCTGTTACATAACTCACAATGGATTTTTGAAGAATAGGTTTCTAAGATTCCTCTTAAAGGACCAACTATCTTTACAGATGCTTCCAAACATAACATTTGTGCTGTATATTCTCATGACTTAACTATGAAGAGAGTAGTCAACTACTCAGCAGAATAAATTGTATGCAATTATTCTAGTTCTTATTATTCAGGAGATGTAAATATAATATCTGATTCAGCCTATTCATTAGGTGTTGTACAAATAATTGCTACAGCCCAAATAAAATTTGTAGCCTTTAATGAATATCAGGTCTTTTAGCAAGTTCAAGAGCAAGTGAGAAAGTATCCAGGTAATATTTATATCTTGCATGTCCACTCTCATTGTGGACTTCCAGGTCCTATTTTTGATGGTAATTCAAAGGCAGATAGCCTTCTAACCATGTTGGTCAATGCTTCTTTATTTAATGCAGCCCAAGAATCTCATCCTAAATATCATCAGGCTGCTCAAGCTTTATGTTTGCAATTTGGATAACAAAAGAGAAAGCTAGGGGCTTAGTAAAGTACAGCTTGCCTTCATTTCCATGCTCCTACGCTCCCTCCAGGGAAAAGCCCTCAGGTTTGATACCTAATGAAATTTGGCAAATGGATGTGACCCATTATAAATCTTTTGGTCATCTCTCTTTTATCCACAGGTATAGTAGACATCTTTTCAGGATTTACTTTTGCCATACCAGCAGCAAAAGAGACAGCCCGAGTGGTCACTAATTTCATTATACAAGCTTTTGCAGTTGTGGACATGACACAAGAAATAAAAACAGATAATGGACCTGCATATACTTCTAAACATTTTGCACACTTTTGTGCACAGTATAAGATTTTACACACCACTGGCATACCTTTTAATAGTCAAGATCAGGCAATAGTGGAGAGGAGAAACAGAGACTTCAAGATGCTCCTCCAAAAACAAAAGAAAGGGGAAGCCATAGGTAGCCCTAGAGAACTTTTAAATTAGCACTTTATACTATTTTTTTTTTATTTTTGGTAAAGATGCTCAGGCTATGGCACACAGGTTTTATAAGCCACCAGAAGGGCAATGTCCACTGCAAGCAGCTTCACTCTCTTTACATAATTGCCAGGTGATGTGGAAAGATCCAGAAACTGGTGAATAGAAGGGACCAGATAGGTTAACTGCTTGGGGGAGAGTGTTTGCTTGTATCTCTACAGATGGAGAAGGAATCGGATAGATGCCAACAAGATGTATTCTCCTTGTTCATCAGAGTGATCGAGAAGATCCTTGAAACAAAGGAGATGACCCAAGAAATACTAGGTGGTTCCATTGCTGATTGTGCCCACTGTAATGTCTGGGCTAACTCTCTGGAAGTCCTCCAAATGGGCCTTGATTTCAGCAGAATAATCACCACAAGAATAGTCAGGAATAAATTCCAAAATCTTTATTATTTCCTTCACTGTCTGTCTCCTTCGCCTGGGGTTGGGCTAGTTTTCTGGGGGTACTTCAGATAGACCTTGGTCTTAGTGGAGGAGTGAAGGAGACAGGACAGTCACCACGAGGGTCTTTATCTTTGAGTCTAGCATCCAGCATCTGGCATCTGGCCTCCAGTCCTTTGTCTTCTCTGTCTATCTCCTCATAGGTCTTCCCTCCCAGATCTCTTAGCTCTTATATACTCTATTATAAGTACATCATCATCGGTGTCAATTTTGTAGAATAGGTGTCAACTTGTAGAACTATACTAAGTACTAAGTACATGTAAACTAGAGAATCATATCTCAATTCCACTGTTAACACTTTGTTGTAGGATTAAATCGATCATATTGAGGCTCAAATATACCTTTTCAGAGTTCCTGACCTCTACAGCCCACCACATAGCATGGAAGCTATGGCAATTGACTCATGAACATTAAACATTTTTTGTTGTTGTTGTTGTTGTTGTTTTTTGTTTTTTTGTTTTTTTTTTAATTTTAATATCTTTTTATTGATAGAACGCATGCCAGGGTAATTTTTTACAGCATTATCCCTTGCATTCATTTCTGTTCCGATTTTTCCCCTCCCTCCCTCCACCCCTTCCCCCAGATGGCAAGCAGTCCTTTACATGTTGAATAGGTTACAGTATATCCTGGATACAATATATTTGTGCAGAACCGAATAGTTTTCTTGTTGCACAGGGAGAATTGAATTCAGAAGGTATAAATAACCTGGGAAGAAAAACAAAAATGCAAGCAGTTTATATTCATTTCCCAGTGTTCTTTCTCTGGGTGTAGCTGCTTCTGTCCATCTTTGATCAATTAAGTCTCTCTTTATCAAAGAGATCCACTTCCATCAGAATACATCCTCAAACAGTATCGTTGTTGAGGTATATAATGATCTCCTGGTTCTGCTCATTTCACTCAGCATCAGTTCATGTAAGTCTCGCCAGTCCTCTCTGTATTCATCCTGCTCGTCATTCCTTACAGAACAATAATATTCCATAACATTCATATACCACAATTTATTCAACCATTCTCCAATTGATGGACATCCTTTCATTTTCCAGCTTCTAGCCACTACAGACAGGGCTGCCACAAACATTTTAGCACATACAGGTCCCTTTCCTTTCTTTAGTATCTCTTTGGGGTATAAGCCCAGTAGAAACACTGCTGGATCAAAGGGTATGCACAGTTTGATAACTTTTTGAGCATAGTTCCAAATTGCTCTCCAGAATGGCTGGATGTGATGAACATTAAACATTGTTAATAAGACTGTTGCAGAACTTTAAAACTAACAGGAATCATTGAATTCCCTGAGGCATGATGAGACTGTTGCAATACTCAAAACCTACAGGAAAGATTGCATTACCTAATGATAATAGATTGATTTTGGACTATTTCTAGGACTTATGGACATGTATAACTCCTCATATTGATTCATGTTGTTTGTTACATCACTATTAGCCTGTGTTATATTACTATGTGCTTGGATAATACCTCCCATGCTGATGGATTTATGTATACCTGTTTCAAGTCTTTTGGGCCAGAACTTGAAACAAGGTGCTAAGTCAGTGGAATTGATAGAGACAATAGTGATCTAATTTAGCATGGAGCTTAACAGTTCTCTAGTTCAGTACATGTACTTAGTACTTACTATAGTTTCACAAGATTCACACCTATGATGAGAGAGAATATAAGCTCGAACAAACTCAGCCAGAATCAGAACTAGGGAAGACCAGAGAAGTGTGGCAATCCTCCTGCCTCTCCCATAGAAACCAAGACACATTCAGGAGGACCTCAAGAAGCTGGCAGAAGCAGAGAAGACAAAGGACTGACAGCAGGAGCTTAAACTCTCGGGACCAAGGAAATAAGCCTCTAAGAAAGCTAACCGGACCCCAGGAAAGGAGACAAGAGTTGGAATAATACAATAAAGAATTTGGACTTAATCCCTGGCTGCACTTGTAGTGATTACTGAACTAAAATGAAGGCTGCCTCCAGAAGCCCACCAAGAAACCTGCTCCCAGAGAATATTACATTTTAGAGAGAATATTACACAAGAGGAAACCTGCTAACAATATCTAGTTTGGTATTATCATCTCCCTGTCAGAGGAGAATGTGATCACCTCTTTTTTGGTGTTTTTACCTCCCTTCCTGAGAAGACAGGGAGGGCATGATCATCTCCTTTTTTTGGTGTTTTCACTTCTCTTCCTGAAAAGTAAGAGAAATTGTGACCACCTGTGTTCTAAAACAAAAGAAAGTGGGAGATGTAGAGAGCTGTAACTCTGGAGAAGTATACTTGAAGCAAGGTGTTAACTCAGTGGAATTAATGAGATAATAGTTCTCTAGTGTACATATACTTAGTTCTTAGTATGGTGATGTAATAGTTCTGCATCTCACACATTCTCTGTATACTGTAATGATATAATTGTAATAGGGTATTTAAACTGGAGATAAAGTGGCATTACATTAAGTAAGTGAGACAGATGGAGAGAGAGGAATGGAACCATCACCAGTCTGGTGGGACCACACTGAAAAGGATTTATGTGAAATTTGGGAAAAGTCTCTCTCTCTCTCTCTCTCTCTCTCTCTCTCGCTCCTCTCCTTCTTTCTCTCTCCCTCTCTCTTTCCTTTTCTTTCCATCCCTCTCTCCCTCTCCCTCTCTCTCTCCCTACCATTTCTTCTCTTTCTTTCCCCTTCCCCCTCTTTTTCTCTTTTTCCCTCCCTCCCCCTCTCTTTTGGGTGGGAGGGACAGAGGAAGAGACAGAATAGGAGAAGGAAGAAAACAAATAGGAAAGACGAGAGAGGGAATCAATTAAATATAGAGGAAATAATACACACCCTAGCTGAGAGAGGAGCCTCACTTATGCCTTAATTATCTGCCTCTACCACTTCTTCCTCTATTTTTCTTCTCCTTTAGCTATAGGTTATTGCTGAGAGGTTGTAGAGTGAAGAGAAAAAAAAATCAAGACCTGAAGACATAGATGAATACTGATAGAAAGGGAAGGGTATCAAAATTATTGAATGCTCATAAATTCCTGTAAAATAACATTTAGGAAATTTTAAAAAAAATCTATTTTTATGCTTAGATATATCTCTCAATGCCATGAAGCAGGATAACACAATCTTGATTTTGCTTACAGAGACTGACAATTCAGAATAGTTAGATAACACCACCAGGATATGAGTCCCAGGGCTAGTGTTAGTAAGCCCCACTGGCAGAAAAAGGGATAACATCCTCCCCAGTTAACAGGTTCACACAGCTCCCTGGAGCAAAGGGCTATGAATGTTGCCATGCTGCTGGTGAGAAAATTGTTCCCAAATCCTCAGAGTGCCTTTCCTATGGGCGCTATAATTCCCACCAGCAGTCAAAGTCTATTATGCGTGAGAAAAAGGGGGCACAGATCCATTGCTGAAATTGAAGGAGCTCTCTGAGACTCAAAGGGAATCCACACACTTTCTCTCACCTGTCAGTGGCCCCATCTGTGCCAACATAACAATTCTCCCTCTGGGGTTGGCAAGCAGCTTTCATGCTACTGGAAACTGTAAGAACACAGTTTTGTGTTACACAAGGGAGATCACACAGCAAGGCTAAGCTGAAATAAGAATTCAGTCAAAGTTAGAACTAGTATGACATGGCTAGAGCTTTATCCCAGGCATCAACATGTAGCAGGGAACCTTCCTGCCCTGCATTCTCTCTACTTATTCTTTTCAACTTTGTTCTCCAGCTGTTTAATTGGCTTTCTTCCTCTCCTATCAACAAGACTCTTAGCTACTAAGGACCTATGGCTGTCATAATTCTCTCCTGAGTTCCAGTTTTTGCCCAGAGAACATGTTCCCCCAACATATTACTTGGTCTATGGACCCACACTATGAGGGATCAATAGCAAAGAAAGTATATGTTAGTTGCTTCATCCTAGATGCCTTTGTCTGATAGTTGTGCTTTCTTTTTATACTCACTAAAGCCTCATTTTTTTTCCCTAAAAGACAGCACATTTCTCTTCATACTCTCTAACTAAAAACTCCCTTTTTCCCTTGTATTTTGACATTCAAGGCTAGGAGTAGGAGTTGGCACACTCCTTTTCCCCATAACTACTATGACAACCACAACAAAGATGATGATAAAACAATCATAACAGCTAATATTTATATAGAATTTAAAGCTTTGAAAATAGCTTTAGAAGTATTATCTTTATTTTGTCCTCACAATAACCTTGGGAGTAGGTGTTATTATTATCTTTTTTTGCAAATGAGGGCAAAAAAGGAAAAGGGAGAGAAAAAGCATTTATATAACATGTACTAAGTGTCAGGCATTGTACTAAGCACTTTATAAATGTTATCTCATTTGATCCTCACAACAATTCTCTCTAGGGTAGGTGCTGTTATTATTGTCATTTTACAGTTGAGGAAACTGAGGGAGATAGAAATTGAGTGATTGGCTCAGTCACATGTCTAGGATTTGAAACCATATTTGAACTCATTTCTCTCTTATTCCAGATCTAGTATTGTTTCCACTGAGCCACCCTGCTGCCGATTTTCCCTCTATGTCCACCACTTAGTTATCTGCTTCTTAGAAATTTTCTCCTTCATGTACAGATTCTTGTTTTTGTTTTTGTTTTTTGGTTTGTTTTTTTTTTCAATAATATTTTATTTTTCTAAATACATGTAAAGATAGTTTTTAACATTAATTTCTGTTCCAAACTTTTCTCACTCTTTCCCTTCCTCACCTTCTCTCTCTCCAAAACAGCAAGCAATCTGATATAGATTAAATATGTTACAATCCTCCTAAACATATTTCTATATTTGTCATGTTATACAAGAAAAATCAGACCAAAAGGGGAAAAACATGAGAAAAATGCAAACACACAAAGGTGAAAATACTATGTTTCAATTCATATCCAATCTCTCTGGCATTGTCCATCCCAAGACTTTTGGAATTGTATAGATTCTTGTAATTAACATCCATAGACTTCCAAAGCATTCTTCCTTTTCCCCAGTGCTTCACAGTCTTTTCTACCACATGTCTTACCCCCTTCAAACATGATAGTCTCTCATCTCCTCAGTTCTCATAGCTTCATTCTCTAGTCTTCCTTACCAATGTCCAGGAATTATTGTAAATCAAGCAATCTGCCCTCCCATCCCCTCATCTCCAAAAATAGCCAGGGTCCTAGAGTTTCTGGTTACATGTCCTCCACATCAAGGCTCATAAAAACTTGATGTACTTGTGTTGGTGGAAAAAGATTGGCTCAGATCTAAAGCATTTGGCAATCTTTAGTGGTACTCTTCAGGCATTTTTCTCAAATATTAACAAGTATATTACATATGTTGCCACTAATGCAGTTACAGGCAGCAGTGGGAATGGAAATGACTTGCTTTAGGAATTTTCAGACTAAATTCTCTCAAACTGACACATTTTTAGAGTTAGGAAAGAAATGAATTCTACCAAAAATAGTCTTTCTTCCTTCCTTCTTCCTTCTTAAAAGAATACTATTTTAGAGTAGTGGATAGAAAAATGTGCTCCAATCCAAGAAATTTAGATTCAAATCCTATTTCTGATACCTACTATGTGATTTTAGATAAATCACTTAAACTTTCATATTCTGGGCAATTTTCCAATACCACAAGTTGCAGAGAAGATGTAGATAGAGGGAGTTTCCTCAGTTGGGAGCTAGGAAAATGTTGAGTTGTACCAACATCTAAAAAAAGAAGAAAAATCAACTCTTCTTTTTCCCTTCCTGAAAATCCCTGCACATCTCCAAGTGGAATGTCATGAGACTGGGGTAGAGAAACTGGAATTTAGTATGAAGACAGTCCAAGTCCATTAAAAAGTAGGATCTTAAGACATATTATTTTGTCACTCCAGAATGTGACAAATAAGCTCCAGAGAACTGAGCAAATCAGAGTGGCTATAGATACAAATTATCAGGACAGTCTCAGACTATGACATTCATTAACTGCTAATCAATATCTTTGAATAGTCAACAGAGATGGCTGAGACTTACATTCAGTACCCCAGTATTCTTCTTCATCTGGAAAATTGTTTATATGTTTTAAGTTACTGACATTATAATCAATATTCTCAGTACAGAGATCATCTTCCTAAAACAGAAAAGTACCAGAAATTAGGGTTCATTGCTATGTTTTCTAGAGAAAAGTTTCTAATTATATCTACTATATTGTAAATACCATAACCTAGAGGACAGGGATCATGGTTTATTTATCTTTGTATTCTAGAAATGAACTTAATTTTTTTAGTAGAAATTATTTTTGTCAGCTTTTAGTAGCATCAGAGAATACCTAATTACATGAATATATGCAATGATTTTAAGATAAAAATAAATGTAAATATAATTTTAAATTCTTAATAAATTGTCAATGTAATTCAAGAAAAAAAAATGTCCATGTACTACATAGTCTACTGGGGGCAGTTAGGTGACACAGTAGATAGAATGTTAAAATTGGAACTAGAGAAAAACCTGAATCTTCAGAAACCTACAAGTAATATGACCCTGTACAAGTCACTTTACTTATTTTATTCTTCTTTGCATTATTTGTGGAGATAATTGCACATACTTCAGAAGGTTGGTTAATAAAATGAGATAATAAAAGCAGAGCACTTTGAAAACATTAAGTAGTAAATAAACATGAGCTGTTATTTTATTAGTACACACAAATCATGTCTAATATGTATTGAAATGCCATTTCTGCCCCCACTCCAATATAAATTTAAATGTGCTAATTGCCCCAATCAGGAACAGTTCCTAAATGCATTCTCTTCCAGATGTTTCTGCTTTAATTTTAATACTTAAGCATTGTTCTTGGTGAATTTTGGTCTGTTCTTTAATAAAAATGGCAGAAAAATCTTTTTTTTTTTTTTAAATAAGCTTGAGCTTCGCACAAATGCCTTCTGCATAGGAGGTCGTGGAGAGACAGAGCAGAAGATTTGAAGGGATATCAAACAGCTGATTTAGTCCAGACCTTTGCCTGAAGGCAGGACTGTTTCTAAATCCACATGCCCAAGGCAAATAAAAATAGCAGCCAGTTAAATGGCTGCATAAACAGGTGCTTCTTAAAATCAGAGATCAACATTTTTGGATTTCTGGATCAAGGTTAATGTTTCCAGAGGCAAATGGTTTTGTCTGCCTCCTCCCAATTTCCTTTAAACCCAATTCCTCCTATTTCACCTTTAGTGAAAACAGTTAACACCAAGTCTCCATTCTTATTCACTGTGCCCCAGGCTAAATAACCTAAATTGGATCCAACTTCTCCTGATTGGATCCATTTTTTCAAGTCTTTTGTTGAAAGAAATTATGTACATTTTTAGAGTGGCATTGATCAAAGACTCAAAATGTAATGTTTGTTAATTTTCCATCCTCAGGAGGCTACCTTATTTAAGAATAGGTAAAATAAGATACAACCCAGAAATTACTATATCAAAGTACATACTAATTAAATTTTAAACTTAAAGTATTTGATATTCTATCAAATTATTGGATTTTTTAAAAAGGAGAAACCAAGTTTGGCACTCTTTCCAAGGATCCATTTTAGCTGCAGATTTCTCATGTTTTTCAGAGGAATTAGAATGACCTCTAGAATGTACCCTAGAGTTTGAAGCAATTTGATTTCAGCAAAGGGAATAGAGGATGTATCTAATGGCTTTAAACAATGTTTTGATACAAGAGGCAATATCTCTGGCTTTTCTGAATTAAGTTTGCATGCATTTACTGACACCCAAGATTTGATGTCCGACAAGTTGACAGCATTGGAACTGTGCTCTGTCAATTGAAAATGGAAACAGATATTTGAGTATCATCCTAATAACAGTGAGACCTAAAAGAAAATCTTAATAATGTTAGCTAGTCAGAACATGCAAAGGCTAAATAGACTGGTGCTTAAGATCATGTCCTGAAATATCTCATTGTATGGATGCTAAGCTTCGATGCATTCCAAATCTATCAGAAAAAAAAATAGAAAGAGTAGATTTAAGAATTCTTGTCTTCAGTTTTGTTACAAATGCACATCTGAACAATCCAGCCACAGTAAAATCAGAGATAATTAACCACCCGGTAATCAAAAAAAAAAAAAAAGGGGGGGGGGACAAAGAAGGAGAAAGTAAAAATAATAGAAAAAGAGGAGGAAAGGTAAAAAATAAATATCATTAAAGAAAGATATAGAAGCTCATACAGACAAAATGTAACCTGCCAGGTTACAAATAATATCTCATTTGATCTTCATGACAACATAGGAGCCAGAGGCTATCTTGGTCTCCATTTTATAGTTGAAGAAACTGAGAAAGACAAATGGATAATGAATTGCCTGGAGTCACACACACAGATAAATGTTTGAAGCAGATTTGAACTCGAGTGTTCCTAAATCCAGGTTTGGCACTATTTACTTTGCCATCCAGCTGCCTAGAAAGAATGTGACATTGAGATTTATCTGAAATCTAGACCTTTAATGAACAAAGAGAGTCAAACTGGACATAGTTCAGACCTAAATTTGTTTCTCTGAAGGAAAAAATGAAGAATCTCTACTTTTTCCACCTTCCTATTTTATTGTCCTCATCCACACTTCATTGAATATGCCTTAGTAACAGCTGAAAATCCACATGCCAATGAGAGCAAATTTGCTTCCATTTAAAATAAGTGCGTTTATAAAATGCAGTATTAAGTAGTATCTCCTCTTGTGCTATGCTCTGTATAACTTATAGCTGTTTACTCAGCCTTCCCTCAGTCCAATTCTGTTTCTGAATAACAATCTTATGTTCTTCTAAATCAGTAACAGTAAATTTCATCTGCTATAAAGCCTACCTATTCTTCTACAATCATTGGTAGGGTGGAGGTAAGAAGAGCAATAATTGAATAGAATTGTTGTAAAGATGTGTAGTAAGCACTTACTAATCTCAATTTCATTTGGATTTTTAAAAAAATCAAAACATTTTCCATGCTAGTGATGAAATGCTGACTTTATGTTTGTCAGGATTTTAGTGGATTGAGTATACCCTGAACATTGTAAAGTGTTATTTAAAAGACATTAACCAACTTTTCCTGTTTGTTACATATCTCCTATCTCAGAGCCTTTGCACACTATGCTCTCTTTTTCTCTACCTCTTAGAATCTTTAACTTTATTACAGATTCTGTTCTAGTACTACTTTCTCCACAAAGTCTTTCTTGATTTATATATTTACAGTGTTTTCTTCTTTCTCAAATTCTCTAGCATGTACTTTCTTTTATATATATAATGTCAAGCTACCAGTGAAATATAAGTCACTTCAGGACAAGGATTTTTTCTTCTTATCTTTGTTTTCCTACAAAGGATCTTCTGGTAAATATTTAACAATCAGCTCTATGGGGAGAAATTATAGGAATGATGCATTACAATTTAATCAACAAAACAATAAATCAAGCCCTTATTTGAAGCCTATTTCCAGGGTGTAAATGCTCATACTAAAAATTTAATAAATATTATTTTCTGGGAGCCAATTCTGCCTCCAGTATACTCTTGGCTCCCCTCCCACAAAATACAGTTCTCTGAACATAGTAAGTGCTTAGTCAATATTTATAACATGAATTGAAAAATTAAGAAATCTGAATTCCAAAAGAAATGATTCTTGTGTGAGAACAGTGACTTCTCTCTGAAAAGGAAAAATAAAAATTCACACCTGAAAAGGGTTTAGAAAAAATAAGTAGCCTTTTAAATTCATTTATTTTTATTTATTTTATTATGTAACAGAAATGGAAATCCTTCATATATTTTTCCTCTCAGATTTAAAAAAAACTGACAGAGACATCTGTCATTTCAAATCCTTTCCTTGAAAACTTAAATAATTTAGATAGAAAATAGTTTATGGGAATCAAAAAGTATGTCATTTGTGTTTTTAAATAGTATAAGAAATATTAAATTTCTGGTATGGGAAAAACAATGCTGAATTTCTTCAATAACAGACATAAATGAGATTAAAATGTACATTTGATGGTTTTTTCTAACAAAACATCATGATCATCTATTATTCAGCCTAGAATATTTATCTGTGCTTTCTTTACCCATGAAGTGAGAGATAGAACTAAACCCAGTTAACTTCAAGGTACTTTTTATCATGATAATGTTGTTGTTTTGAGTTTGAAATTGGTCAACAAAATGTATCCAATGTTGTTACAAATATCATACATATTTCATAAATTTGTTGAATAAAATTCATGCTAGTTAAGCTTAGTATTTTAGTTACTTATAGAAACTAAAGGAAGTCCATATTAAAAATAATGACATTATTAACCATCTTCCCAAAATAAGTCAAGACAACAAGAATTTATCATGCCTTTATTATGTTCCACATTATGTGTTAAACCCTATGGATATAAAGAAAGACTATAAACAGATCTTGCTCTCAAGAAGTTTAGAGTCTTATGAGGGAAGCAGCACTCAAAAAACTACATATAAACAAGATACACATAGGATGAATTGGAGATATGATTAGAAGGAAGGAACTATTATCAATAAGACTAGAGAAAAGATGTGAAATAGGGAAGATGATATTATTTCAGAAAAGTAGCAAATTCATCTATTTAATATAGATCATGTTTACTTTGCTGTTGCATGAATTCCTTATCTATTTCACACAGACACTTCAAGTGAAGCCACCAGGAATAGGAGACTAAAGGAGATTTGGAATACTAGTTTCACTCCCTTATAGCTGCCTTAGAAGGATTCCTCTACATTATACTTGTACTATTAAAGTTTAAAGCTTACATTACTTTTTATTCAAAATATCAAAACTCTTTGGATCAATTGGCTAAACCAAGAAGCTAGAGAATTGTCTAAGGAAAATTGTGGGTGCAAATGATTCTTGATTTGAAACATACCAACTCTATTGTACATTATAATACTACAAAAAAAAAGGCTGGATTAGAAATATTGTAATTGATATACTACACACTGGAGACAACCATTTAAACTCTACCTCTACTTCATATCTGCCAAGTAATAAGTAACTGGATGCTAGTTAGTGCATTTACTGTTCAGGTCATAGAATTGACATTTTATCAAAGAAGGATTATTTAAGAACTATTCCTTAATATCTTAGTCTCTAAAGACCCTTGCAGCACAGCCTCAATTCTTCCTTTATGATATTAATGATCACAAAAGATTACTAAGTGGGTCCTGAATGAAATACAACTGCAATTTCTAACAATTTAAATAAATTTAACATAAATTTAAAATTCCACAGTAAATACCCCTATCCACAGAAACTTAGTCCAATTTTCTTAGAGTTGCCCTTTCCTCTGGACGTGCTTTATGTATTCTAGTTCCTAGGATAAGGGTAGTGACTGGACCACTCATTTTATCAGTATTTGGAACTTTTGGTAAAGAATTTCCTCAACTGATACATACTAACCTAAGAAGCATTCAGACTTAAGAAACTTGCCCAGAGTCACATATGTGTCAAAGAAAGAGCTTGAACCTAGTTTTTCCTGTTTCCAAAGCAATCCTTCTGTCTATTATAAAACTTCCTCTCATTCATGTAATAAATGTTTAATAAATTCTTATTGACCTTAAAATATGAAAGTAATTGCAATTAGATACCAAATCAGCTTTTTAAAAAACTTATAAAAGTTACAAATGTGACTTTTATTTCCCCTTACCTTTAACAGTGTTATAAAACATTAAAATGAATTAGAGAAACTAAATATTCATAGAAAATACTTTTCAGAATATTTTAAACTATTATTATAGTTAAAATTATTTTAACTATTGAGAGAGTGCTTCATATATTTTTATCACAATGTTATTATCAAAAACTTTATAAAAAGTAAGCAAAATGGATATTAAATGAAGGTATTAGTTTCATTTTTAATATACCAACTCTATATGCTTCAAATACATGCCATTAAAACATCCCTTTTCAAAGGAAAGCCAATTGGTTTAGAAATTGGATTACTAAATTTCTCCCACATCTTAAATCCCAAATCTATCTCCTAGCTTAGTCAGCTAGGAAAGACTGAGTGTGAGTGTGTGCAAAGAGTAAAATTCTCCATCTGACCTTTCTGAATGCCTAAGAGACAGAAAGAATTGATTGACTGCCAGGAGAGGGATTTAAGTTGACATTACAATTTTAAGGTTGACCAGCTGTCTGATAACACATTTGGAAAGTTATACTGCAACATTCCTGATTCCTTTTTTTCCCTGCTGAGTGCACTTGGTTTGAGAGGACAAACCAAGACTGAGACTATATGATGCACAGCTAACTGAAAAGTGAAAAATTCATTGACTAGATACTTTAAAAAGTAGTTGATATTCAGCATTTTGGAGTGGAAGGACTCCAAGGACCTTAGTTTGAATTTTCTTTCTGCTTCTTACAACCTATATGATCTTGAAGAAGCCACTTAATCTCACTGGGACTCAATTTTCTTCAGCTATAAAATGAGGAGGTTGGACTGGATGACCTCTAAGATGCATTTTAATTCTATCTGTCTGTCTGTCTGACTATCTATCTATCTATCTATTATCACCTTTCTGTATGATATATAATATAACCCTGTGACCAGATTCAATACTTTTCATTCTTTTTAAAGCGAATTAAGAACTGAATTCAGAAAATCAATTTGTGTGCTGGCATGGTTTCAGAATAGTACTCCTCTTCCTGAAATAAGAAAAATTCCTATAATAATTTACCAGAACCAAAATAACCATGAATGCAGTCAAATGTCTGGCTTTCTAAGCAGCCAATGATATGCAACATGGCCTTCCCTTATGAAAAGTGGATTCATCTATTTGCTGCCTTGCTCAGCTTCTCAATCACATAGCCAATATTAACTCTGTACTAGGGCTAGGGCATTGGATTACCGAGAGAGAAGTGTGGAAATGAATTGGAGATGAAAGAATAATTAGATTGCTCTGTCACCCACAGAAGAAATTTGCTAACTTAAAGGATGGAGTTGACTTTTCCCAAAATCCCTAGGTCATTTAAGGGGACCTTTTTACTGCACTTGGATGTCATTTAGCAATCTAGAGTCACAAAGCCTGATAATTAATGAACCATCTAATGTCCCTAATCTACACCTTCCAGGCTCTAACCCACACCAATAATAAATTATGTATTCAAACACACACTCAAATGTCAAACTCTGTCTGAAGCCAAGTAACTATTTCATACTGCAGTATGCTCTACTTTAGTAGTCAATGTGATAAAGCTTCTCCAAGAGAAGTCAAATGTCTCTAAGGGGGGGAGAGGAGGGAAGGAAGAAGGGAGGAAAGGAGAGAGAAGAAGAAGAAAGAAAGAGACATGGAAACTCTAGATATCTAAGCTAGAGGCAAAAAAAAAAAAACACTTAGAGAAATGGAAAGGAGCTTTAGTTCAGGAGATAATTTGAGACCAACAAAGGGAAAACTAGTAAACTCCAATTTGTAGCAAGAAAGGAAAATGTTGGGGATCCAGACAAAATGCTGCATCCATGCTATACCTAGAAAGTCTGGAATTGAGGCACAGAGGCAGGAAGAAAAAAAAATATATCCATATAATTTATCAAAGAAACATTAGTTTGCACATCCCCAATATAAGCATGCCTTTTGTAGCAACATATGATATGTGATCATATAGTTATTATCTAAATAATATAGCGAAAAAAGAGGACAGGTAATTTACTTTTTTTATCATTTTATCAAATATTTTTAAATTTTCTTCTTAATTTAAACCAGATATAATCACTGCATGAGACAGAAAATTTAGATGATAAATCTCTGCTTCTAAATGGAAGCAGAGATAAATGGAACTCTGGGTTTAGAGTCAGGAATATCTGAGTTTGAATATGACCTCAAATACTTTCTAGGTATGTAACCCTGGGCAAGTTACTTAATCCTTGTATGCCTCAGTTTCCTTATCTATAAAATAGAAATAGTTATAATACTTACCCCAGGGATGTTGTGAGGATCAAATAAGGTAACTGTAAAGTGTTTGGTTTAATATCTGGACCATGATAAGCAATATATAAATGTTAGCTATTACTCATCAGAAGGCAATGACATAGGCACATTTATAATAAACAAGACAACACAACAAGTACATGAGATGCAAAGTGAAATACTATCTGTAATCCAAGAAGGAAGGTCATTGTTAATAAGACACTTCCAGTAAGGATCCATGTGCCATTTAAAAATTAATAAGCAAAGAGAGTAAGATAGGGCATTCTTGGCATAGGAGACAACATGGGTAAAGGCACAGAGGAATGAAAAAACATTATTTATATATATATGGATTTTGAAGGCAAAATAATTTCCCACTTCTCTCCACACAGTTCTAATACATGCCCCCTTGCTTTCCAACTCCTTTTTATGTATTGTTTTTCCTTATGGAATGGAAATTCCTTGAAAATAGGAACTATCTTTCTTTTTGCTTGTATTTGTATTCTCAGCATGTAATCTAGTTGGACTGAAGTATGAGATACATAAAAGGTAAATAAAACTGAAATGGTCATGTAACTCTGGATGGTGGGAGACCTTGACTATCTATCAAATAAAATATTTGAAAACTATTCAGGAGCCCTTGACTATTGCATAAAATATTTGAACTCAAGTCCTCTGACTCTGGTTAAGGTTAAATACTCCTTTATGATCCTACACTTTGAAATCCTTAAGGGTCTCAAATGGCCCATGATGCAGTAATTGACGAAAGATGATTTCAAGTTGGTATATTCTGCATGATCTCCGATGCTATACAAAAGCCTGGAAGAACAGAGTTTCAGGGGAGATGTTGACCTCTGTGTCTTCCAACAGCAACAACTAAAGTCTCAGTAATCTCTCCTTTAGTTTTCAGAGTGCAGCTATAGTAGAGAGGTATAAAGCAGTATGGAATAGCATGTAATGCTATCTGACATAGTAGAAAATAAGATTCAGCTTTAAAATTTAATTTTAAGAATTTTATTTGCTGTACAGTATTCATAATACTATAGGTAACATGTTTATGTATCATGGAAAGTTATTATTGTCTGATATCAATGTTTTTCTTAAATATTTTCCCAATTACATACAAGAACATTTTTTAAATGAAAAAAAGGTCCCTAATCCCATGTCTCCCCTGTTAGCCTCTGGCTTACCCACATACTCCTTGAGAAGGTAAGCAATTTGATAAAGATTGTGCATATACAATCCTGCAAAACTCATTTCCATATTAATCATGCTGTGAAAAAAAAAAAAACAGAAACAACCAAAAAAAAATTGTTTGCTTTTTAAGTATGCTTAAATCTTCTTTAAAACTCCATCAACCTCCCCCCCCCCCCACCCTGGAAGCAAATAGCAGTTTTTGTCACAAGTCTTTTGGAATTGCCTTACATCATTGCATTGTTGAGAATAGCCAAATCATTCCAGTATATTATCATACAATATTGTTATTGCTATGGAACATTTTCTATGGGTTCTATTTACTTAATTTTGCATTAGTTCATGTAAATCTTCCTTTTTTTTCTGGAAGCATCTTGCTCATCATTCTTTAAACCACAGTGTTATTGTGTCCAAATCATATGTCACAACTCTCGATTTCCAATTTTTGCCACTACCAAAGAGCTGCTATGAATATTTTTGTATATATACTTTTTTTTCTTTTCTTTTTAAAATATCTCTGAGATACAGTGGTATTGCTCTTAGTGGTATTGCTGGATAAAAGGGTAAGTATAGTTTGATAGCTCTTTGGGCATAGTTCTGAATTGCTCTTCAGAAGATATAAATCAATTCACAACTCCAACAATATATTAGTATACCAGTTTTCCCACATCTCCTCCAAAATTGTCATTTTTTTGTTCTGTTCTATAATCAATCTGATAGGCAAGATATGGTTCCATAAGAATTGTTTTAATTTGCATTTCTTTAATAGATAATGTTTTAAAGCATTTTTCATGTTAGTATAGATAGCTTTGATTTCTTTTGAAAACTTCCTACTCATATTCTTTCACTATTTATCAGAAAATGGTTTGTAATTTTGTAAATGTAACTCAGTTCTTTATATATTGAGAAATGAAGTCTCCAAACACACTGTCAACCTGTTTGTAGTGGCTAGAAACTGGAAAATGAATGGATGCCCATCAACTGGAGAATGGCTGGGTAAATTGTGGTATATGAATGTTATGGAATATTATTGTTCTGTAAGAAATGACCAGCAGGATGAATACAGAGAGGACTGGCTAGACTTACATGAACTGATGCTAAGTGAAATGAGCAGAACCAGGAGATCATTATACACTTCGACAACGATATTGTATGAGGACATATTTTGATGGAAGTGGATTTCTTTGACAAAGAGACCTGAGTTTCAATTGATAAATGACGGACAAAAGCAGCTACACCCAAAGAAAGAACACTGGGAAACGAATGTAAACTATCTGCATTTTTGTTTTTCTTCCCGGATTATTTATACCTTCTGAATCCAATTCTCCCTACGCAACAAGAGAACTGTTCGGTTCTGCAAACATATATTGTATTTAGGATATACTGCAACATATCCAACATATAAAGGACTGCTTGCCATCTAGGGGAGGGGGTGGAGGGAGGGAGGGGGAAAAAATCGGAACAGAAACGAGTGTCAATATAATGTAATTATTAAATAAAAAATTTAAAAAAAAAATTCCCCAACATTTTAAATTTACTGTAATCAAAATTATATATTTTATGTTTTATATAATGTTCTCTTTCTCTTATTGAGTCTTTAATTCTCTCCTTAACCACAGAAATGATAGATAAACTCCTAAATTCCCCTGATATGCTTTTGGTGTCAAACATTGTGTATATATTGTGCACTTATTTTGATCTTATTTTGGAATACAGTGCAAGATGTTGATTTATACCAAGTTTTTTTTTTTGCCAAATTGCTTCCCAGTTTTCCCAATAGTTTTTGTCAGATAAGTTATTGTCCCCTGAGTTTGGCTTTTTGCATCTACAAAACAATAAATAATTATGTTCATTTACAACTATGTATTTTATTCCTAGTCTATTTCCTTTATGCATTACTGTACTTCTTAGTCAGTACCAGATTATTTTGATAATTACTGATTTATAATAAAGTTTGACATCTGCTATGACTAAGACTACCTTCTTTTATGTTTTTCTTCATTGATTCCTTTGTTATTTTTTGCTTTTTGTTCTTTTAGATGAGTTTTGTATTACTTTCTAGATCTCTATTGTTAATAGTTTAATTTAATGGCACTGAATAAGTAAATTAATTTATGTAGAATTGTTATTTTACTATTTTGGTTCAAGTGAATCAATCAACCATTGATAATTTATTCCTGTTGTTTAGACTTGACTTCATGTAGAAAGTGTTTTTGTTTTTAATTTTTATTGTTTTTATGATTATACATGTATATTCATTTTTAAAGTACACATTTCTTTATGAATCATGTTGGTAGAAAAAAATAAGAACAAAAAGGAAAAAGCACGAGAGAAAAAAACAAGAAGGAAAAGAAAAAAAGTGAATATAACATTTGTTGATTTGTATTCAATTTTCATAATCTTTCGTCTGACTGTAGATGGCATTTTCCAACCAGAGTTTAGATCACTGAATTGCTGAGAAGAAACAAGTCTTTCATAGTTGTTAATCACATAATCTTGCTATTATTGTGGACAAATTAATCCTGGGTCTGCTTGATACATTCAGCATTAGTTCATATAAATCTTTCCAGATTTTTCTAAAATCAGCTTGTACATTACTTTAAGGAACAATAATATTCCATCACTTTCATATATCATAATTTACTTTCTCATTCCTCAATTGATGGGCATCTACTCATTCTCCAATTCTTTGCCACCATCAAAAAAGAGCTAGTAGAAATATTTTTGCACACATGAGTCCTTTTTCCTCTTTTATGATTTCCTTGTGGTAGAGACTCAATAGTGGCAGTGCTAGATCAAAGGGTATGCACAATTTTATAATCATTTGGGTATAGCTCCAAATTGCACTCCAGGATGGTTGGATCAAGTCACAACTCCAACAATAATGCATTAGCATCCCAGTTTTTCCACATCTCCTCCAAGATTTATCATTATCTTTTCTTGTCATCTTAGCCAATCAGAGAGGTATGAGGTGGTATCTCAAAGTTGTTTTAATTTGCATTTCTCTAATCAATAGTGACATAGAGTATTTCATCATCTGAAAATTGTCTGTTCATTTCCTTTGGCCATTTTCTCAATTAGGGCATGATCAGCATTCTTATAAATTTGACACATATATTGTGAAAAGTGCTTTGCGAATGTGTTCATACAGTCTCTCAGTTTGCCTTGGCAGGAAGATTTCTAAATATTTTATAGCACCTACAGTTATTTTAAGTGGAATCTCTCTTTTTATCTCTTGCTGCTAGACTTTATCGCTAAGATACAGAAAAGGTTATGATTATGTGGGTTAATTTTATATCTTGAAGCTTTGCTAAAGTTCATTGTTTGTAGTAGTGTTTTAGTTGATTTTCTATGGTTCTCTAAGTACAGTATCATATCATGTGCAAAGATTTTATCTCTTATATTAAATGCTTCCAAATTATCCTTATTATAAATAATGCTTGTTGATGATTTTAGTTAGATACTACTTAGCATTTTAAAGAATGCTTCATTTATTCCTGTGCTGTCTTGTGTTTTAAGTAGGAGTGAATGTTGTGTTTTATCAAATACTTTTTCTGAATTTATTAAGACAATTCTATGATTTCTGCTAGATTTTTTATTGACATCATCAGCTATACTAATTGTTTTCCTAATATTAAATGATCTTTGTATTGCTGATATAAATCCCATTTGATCATAATGCATATTTGTAATATAATATTGGAATCTTCTTGCAGTGTTTTACTTAAAATTTTTGCATCAATATTCACTAAAACAATTAGTTTATTTCCTTCTGTTTTAAATAGCTTTTACTGGTTTAGATATCAGAACCATATTCCTTGATAATTTTTTTCCAAATAGTATTATTGAAATTGATTGTTCTTTAAATATTTGACAGAATTCATTTGTGAATCTAAGTGGTCCTTTTTTTTTTTTTTTTTTTTTTGAGAGTGTCATTTAAGTATTCTATTTCTTTTGCTGTTAATCTTGGCAATTTGTATTTTTGTAAAAATTCATTAATTTTTTGTATAAATGGGCAAAATAGTTCCTAATAATTGCTTTATTTTGTTCTTTATTGATGGTGAATTCACCCTTTTTATTTTTCATACTGGTAATATGCTTTTCTTATTTTTAATCAAATTAACTAATATTTTCTCTTTAATTTTAAAAAAATAAAACAGCTATTAATTCTACTTATTAATGATTATTCAATGGTTTTATTACTTTCAATTTTACTAATTTCTTTTGTAATTTGCAGAATTTCCCATTTAATGCTTAATTGAAGATTTTTATTTTGTTCTTTTTCTAGTTTTTTTTTTTATTGCATGCCCAATTAATCTCTCTGCTCTTTCTCTCTTTTATTGATATAAGAATTTAGAAATATAAATTTTTACCAAAGTATGACTTTGGCTACATGCCACAAATTTTGTTGTCATGCTAGTGAAGTTACTGATTATTTCTATGATTTGTTTCTTTACCTACTCGTTCTTTGGACTAGATTATTTAGCTTCCAATTAATTTTTAATCTATGTTTCCATGACATTTTATTGAATGTAACTTTTATTGCATTATGATCCAAAAATGATGCATTTAAAATTTCTTTTTTTCAGCATTTGGTTGTGAAGATTTTATGTCTTAATATGCTGTTAATTTTTTGTAGATTCCATATGACCTGAGATAAAGATATATTCCTTTCTTTTCACACTGATTTCTGTTTCAACCTACAACTTATTTAACTTTTCCTTTAAGAATCTGGATGTTTTACTATTTGGCGCAAATATGTTTAGAATTCTATCCTCAACTATGTGAGTATGTTATTCCCTTTTTGAGCCAATTCTAATGAAAGAAGGAGCAAATATTGTCTACCACCACTCACAGAATCTTCCCCTCCTTTCTAAAAGCTATTTTGCTTCTTTTATGTGAGATAAGTTACCTTTATCTTTCTCTTTACCCTGTGTAGCTTTCTTTCTTATCCCTTAATTTTTTATATCATTCCAACATAATCAGCTCACATTTATATACTCTATGTATATTCCTGATTGTACTACTAATAGTAAAGTTCTTAGAAATTACAAGTATTGCCTTTCTTTTAGTGAATGTAAACAATTTGATCTAGTTGAAATCCTTGTGGATTCTCTTTAATATTGTATTTGAAAGTCAATTTTCCTATTTAGTCCTGGTCTTTTTATCAGAAATGATTGGAAATTCTGTATTTCATTAAATAGCAATTTCCCGCCTGAAGGATCATGCTGAGTTTTGCTGAGTAGGAGATACTTAGCTGTAATCCTAGCTCCTTTGCCTTACAGAATATTACTTTCCAAGTCCTCGATATTTTAATATAGAAACTGTTAAATCTAGTGATACTCTTGACTGTGGCTAAATAATATTTCAATTATTTTCTTCTGGATATTTTGTAATAATTGCTCTTTGATCTGAGAGCTCAGGAATTGTACTATAATAATGCTGAGAATTTTTATTTTGGGTCTGTTTTTGGAGGTGATTGGTAGAGTCTTACAATTTCTATTTTGCTTTCTGGTTCTACCATATCAGGGCAATTTTCTCTGACAATTCCTTGAAATATTGTGTCTAGACTTTTTTAAAATCAGAACTTTTAAGTAGTCTAATAATTCTTAAGTTCTCTTGTCTCAACACATTTTAAGTCAGTTATTTTTCCAATGAAATATTTCATATTTTATTCTATTTCTTCATTATTTTATTTTGTTTTGTTTCTTGATGTCTTATGGAGTCATTAGCTTTGACTTACCCAATTTTAATTTTTAAGGAGAATCATTTCAACAAGCTTTGTACCTCTTTTTTTCCCATTTGGCCAATTCTACTTGTTAAGTGTTCTTTTCTTCAATAAACTTTAAAATACCTCTTTTATTTTTATCAATTCTACTTGTTAAGGAAATGTTCTTTTCAGTGATTTTTTGTACATTTTTCTCCATTTGGCCAATTCTGCTTTTTAAGGAATTCTCTTTTGTGTATTTTGTGCCTCTTTAACTGTTTGGCCTATTCTGTTTTTTAAAATGTTATTTCCTTCACTATTTTTACCAAGCTTTTGACTTTTTTTTTTTTAACATTTTCTTTTAACCTTAGATGTTTTCTCATTTTTCCCTCTATATCTCTTTTGTGATTTTTAGATTTTATTGAGTTCTTCCAGGAATGCTTTTTTGGAGGATTGAGAATAATTCCCATTTTTACTTTGAGGTTTGTCATGTACTGTTTTGATATTTTTATCTTCTTTTGAGTTTATGGAAAAAGATTGACAGCATATTAAGGCATAAAACCCTTAAACCAAATGCAGAAAAAATATTAAATGCATTATTTTTGGATCACAATTCAGTAAAAATTACATTCAATAAAATGTCAGGGATACATAGATTAAAAATTAATTGGAAGCTAAATAATCTAGATCTTCCTTCTCACTAGTTACTTTCTATGGTCAAATTCTTTTTGTTGTTATTGTTGTTGTTGTTGTTTGCTCATTTTCCCAGTTTATTTATTGATTTTTAACTTTATGTTGAAGTTGAACTTTGCTCCAAGGATGTAGTCAGCCATGTCTCAAGTTTCACATATTTTTTTTTTTTGTCCTACTGTTTTCCTAACGATTTCTGGGGGATCTTAAGTTTTTGGGTCTTCCAAGATGGTATGATCTAAGAAGACGTGTGATTAATATTCTCCTGACTTGTTCTCTGGTCTTTGAGTAATCACAAGGACTCTTTTCTACCCTGGAACTGTGACCAAAGTCCCAAATTTTGCTAGTGTTCCCCGTTGTTCTACAAAAGCAATCCTGAACCATGTGTGGACAATGCAAAAGAGTCATGCTCCAAGTGTCAGCAAAGGATTTTCTGTAACCTTCTTCTGACCAATTGTCTGCCTTTCTTATCATCTATGGACTGAACGCTCCAAGTTATCATCATTGATTCAGGCACACCCATGCCAGCTGCTGATTTTCTAGTGCACAGCCTGTACTGGGCTGTACTCATTTTTCACCCCAGGGAGACAGACCTTTCCTGCCAGTGTTCTAAGATAACTTGGACTGGAAAAAAACATTTTATCTCACTTTTTCATTAGTTCTTCTGCTCAGAATTCATTTTTAGGTAATATTTTAACATTGCTTAAAGAGAAAGTTGTGAAAACTCAAGTGAGTTTCTTTTTTTACTCTGCCATCTTTGCTCTGCCCCCAGTTAAGTTGGTTTTTTTTTTTTTTTTTAATTGAGATGTCTGTACAAAAGGTCACAGGATCCTAGAGAATTAGTAACAAAAAACGTTTTGCATCTTACCTATTTTGTGCTTTGTATTTTATAAGTTATTACACAGCTACTTTGTAAGAAAATACTTATTATTAGAAACAATATTTTCTTTTAAAGAATTATATGAAGAAAAGTATGTTTTCAGCAATCTCTAGCAAAATATTACAGTGTACAATAGTTACAGGAACCTAACCCCCAATTTTCAATAAAGTCAAGGCATAAACATTTGAATTTTTTACTTTGTACTATTTTGTAGCAATTGTTAATTCCCCAAAGTTGAAAATGGATTATATACTAATCAATAATAGAATCCAAGGGAAGAATAACCCTAATGGGGAGTAGAAATTTTTCTATATATTTATTTTCCTATTTTTTATCCAAAACATTTCAATATACAAATATTGTATACTGAATCTACCATTATGGATCCTAACTTGTGTTATCATCTTTTCAGCTTTCTTCTGTTTTCCTTGGTATTTTATTGGTGGGTTGATGTTAATTTCTTCCCCCCCCCCTTTTTATCAGTATCACTGCTTTTTATCCCCATAAGAACTTTGCCTTTCTCCTGCACTTTCAATCCATTATCTGTTTGTCAAGAGGAGGAATACACACTCCATTTTCAGTGTTCTAAAGACATCATTGATGCTTTATTTTATTAGTGTTCTTAAGGTTTGCAAAGTCTTTTGCCTGGACAGAGCCAAGATTGTGGAGAAAAGGAAGAAAGTGGTCTGAGCTCTCTATTTTTATTAAAACAACTTTAGATCATGTAGCAAATAAATTCTGGAACAACAGAATCCACAAAAGAATGGATGAAACGATTTTCTGGCCTAAGATAACTTGAAAGGACCACAGAAAAGGTCTGTTTTATTTGGGAAAACAGAAGGATAGGCCGGAGCAGACCTATCATAGTGAGGGAAAAGAGGGGAAATCAGAGTGAGCATTGTTTAAAATTTACTGTCAACAAATTTGATTCAAAGAGATAATATCACACACATTTAATTTAAGTTATATTATTAAGGGAAGTGTGAAGAAGAGAAAACAAGAAATGGGATGGTACTAATAGAAGGGAGGACAGATTGAAGAAGGTGGTGATTATAAGCAAAAAACTGGAAAGGAAGGACAGGGTAAAAAGTGAAAGAAAAGTATAAACATAATCTGTAATGGTAATCAGCTAGAAGTCTTGCCGGTAAGATCAGACACGAAGTGCCCATTACCAGCACTGTTTATCAATGTTGTGCTAAAAAATTCAACTGTAATAATAAGAAAAGAAACGAGAAATTGAAGGAAGTATAATCAGCAATGAGAATACAAACTATCACTTTGCAGATGATATGATGACATACTTAAAAAATCCTAGCGTTTCAATAAAAAAAAGATAGTTGAACTAATTAGCAACTTTATTAAAATTGCAACATGTAAAATAAACTTACATAAATCATCAGCATTTCTATACATTACCAACAAAAACCATCAACAAGAGATAGAAAGAAAAATTCCATTTAGAGAAACTGTAAACAATACAAAATACTTGGAATCTACCTGCCAAGACAAATTGAGGAACTATATGAACATAGTTACAAAACATTTCACACAAATAAAGTCAGATCTAAACAATTGGGAAAATATCAGTTGCTCATGGGCAGGCTAAGCTAATATGGTAAAAATGACAATTCTACATAAATTAATTTACTTAGTGCCAAACCAACCAAACTACCAAAATATGTATAAATAATAAAAATAAAATACTAGTAGATAATAATAACAAAATAATAATCTCAATAATAAATATTCAAAAATAACAATAAAACTCATCTAGAGGAACAAAAAGTCAAGAATATCAAAGGAATTAGCCAAAAAATGCAAAGAAAGGTAATTGAACCATTGCAGACTTCAATGATATTATAAAATAGCTATCACTAAAATTATCACTAAGAAATAGAACGGTGGATCAATAGAATAATATAGGTACACAACAGACAGTAATAAATGTTCATAGTAGTCAAGTTTTTGATAAATGCCAAAATTTAAGTTTCTGGTATAAGAACTCACTATTACAAAAACTGTTGTGAAAACTAGAAAACAGTATGGTAGAAAGTAGGTATAGACCAACATCTTACAACATATACCAAGATAATATCAAAATGGGTGCATAATGTAGACAAAACAGATGATACCATAAACAAATTAGAAGAGGAAGAAATAGTTTATCTGTCAGATTTATGGAGAAGAGAAGAATTTTTGACCAAATGAGATAGAGAGCATTATGAAATACAAATAGATTTTTTCATATTAAATTTATAAGGTTTTGCACAAACAAAACTTATGTAACCAAGGTTAGAAGGAAAATAGAAAACTGAGGAATAATTTTATAGCAAGTGTTTGATAACAATCTAATCTCTCAAATACATAGATAACTGATTCAAATTAATGAGAATAAAAATTATTTCCTAATAAGTGGTCAAAGGATATGAACAGACAGTTTTATAGTAAAGAAATTAAAGCTATATATAATCATATAAAGTGTTATAAATTGATTAGAGAAATGCAAATTAAAACACTGAAGTACCAACTCACACATATCAGATTGGTTAATATGACAGAAAATGATAAATTATAAAGGCTGAAGAGAATTGGGAAAATTAAGACACTAATCTATTATTGGTAGAGTTGTGAACTGATCTAACCATTCTGTAGAGCAATTTGAAACTATGCTCAAAGAGCAATCAAACTGTGCATATCTTTAGACCCAGCAATACCACTACTAGATCTGTATCCTAAAAAGTTTTTTTTTTTTAAAGGAAAAGAACCTAAGTGTACAAAAATATTTATAGCACCTCTTTTAGTGGTGGCAATGAATTGAAAATTGAGGAGCTGCCCATCAATTTGGGAATGGCTGAACAAGTTGCAGAATAAAAATGTAATGGAACAATATTTTGCTATAAGAAATGACAAACAGGCAAGTTTCAAAAAAGTCTGGAAAGACTTATATGAAATGTTGCAAAATGAAGTGAGCAGAGCAAGAAGAGCAATAACTGTGTGATGATCAACTATGAAAAAATTAACTCTTCTCAGTAAGATTATGATTCAAAACAATTTCAAAAGTCTCCTTATGTAAAATGCTATCTAGAAAAAGAACTGGTAGAGTCTGAATGTAGATTGAAGCATGTCATTTTCAATTTCTTTTCCTTTTTCATTGTTTCCCCTTCCTCCTTTGGTCTGTTTATTTCATATTTTGAATTATATGGAAATCTGTTTTACATGACTGCACATATATAACCTAATTAAAATTCTCATCTTTATAGGAAGAGTGGGAGGAGAAAGGGAGAAAATTTGGTATTCCAAATATTTTAAATGAATGTAAACATGACCTTCATATGTAAATAAATCAAATATTATTGAGGGGGAAAGGGAAGGAGAGAAGGAAACATGGAGGGAAGGAAGGAGAAAGAGGGAGATGGAGAGTGGGAGAGAGAGAGAGACAGAGAGACAGAGAGAGACAGAGACAGCAAAAGGAAGGAGAGGGAGAGAGAGAAAGAGGGATGGAAAGAGGAAGGAAAGAGTGAGCGAGAGAGAGAGCCAGACCACAGAGGGAACGAGGAACTAACTTCTGGAAATGAAAAGAAGTAGTAGGATATTGTTGTACATCTGCTGAATGGAGTCACAGGGAAGATTGAGGGAACTTAGCAAAGCCTGATCTCCCTTTTTAGCACTCCATCTATGAAAGTATTTAGAGTTAAAGGGGGTGCATAAATTTTTAGGTAAATAAAATCAAATTCTATTGGAATGAGGAAATTCTCTTGATTTTCTCTTGTACTTGGTGTTTTTTATGGAGTAAATAAAATTTGATCTATTTTTTTTTACTTTTATTTTTTCTTTTTGTGTGTTTCTTTTTTTTTCCTTTTTTTGTGTTTTTCTTTTCTTTTTATTTACAAGATATATGCATGGGTAATTTTTCAGCATTGACAATTGCAAAATCTTTTGTTCCAATTTTTCTGCTCCTTTGCCCCACTGCCTTCCCCAGATGACAGGTTGACCAATGCATGTTAAATATGTTAAATTAAGTTAAATACAATATATGTATATATGTCCATACAGTTATTTTGCTGTACAAAAAGAATCAGACTTTGAAATAGTGTATAATTAATGTGTGAAGGAAATCAAAAATTCAGGCAGACAAAATAAAGGGACTGGTAATTTTATGAAGTCTATTCATACTCATTTCCCAGAGTTCTTTCACTGGGTGTAGCTGGTTCAATTCATTATTGCTCTATTGGAACTGATTTGGTTCATCTCATTGTTGAAAAGGGCCATGTCCATCAGAATTGATCATCATATAGTATTGTTGTTGAAGTATATAATGATCTCCTGGTCCTGCTCATTTCACTCAGCATCAGTTCGTGTACATCTCTCCAGGCCTTTCTGAAATCGTCTTGTTGGTCATTTGTTACAGAACAATAATATTCCATAATATTCATATACCACAGTTTATTCAGCCATTTTCCAATTGATGGGCATCCACTCAGTTTCCAGTTTCTGGCTGCTATAAAGAGGGATGCCAGGTCTACTTTTTTTCCAGGTAAATATTTAACATTTTTTCCCTAATTTTTCATTTTTTTTAGTTTTGCTTGATTGATTCTTGATGTCTCAGTGAATCATTCATTCCTATTTGTTCAGTTCTGATTTTTATTGAGTTATTCTCTTCATTAGCTTTTTTCCTTCTTTTTGTATACATCCAATTGAGTTTTTAAATGAGTTGTTTTGCTGTGTGGAATTTTTTCCGATTTCACTATTTTTTTTAACTGAGTTATTTTCTTTTTCTATTTCACAAATTTTACTTTCTTGGGTGTTCTTTATCTTTTCCAATTCACAAATCCTACTTTCCTGGGAAGTCTTTACTTTTTCCAATTCACAAATTCTGTTTTCCTGTGCTTCCTGGGAATTCTTTACCTTTTTCAGTTCACATTTCATAAAGTTGTTACTCTCTTATATAGCTTCTCTTTCCTTTCCCCATTTTTCTTCTAGATGTCTTTTAAGATTTTTTTATAGTTTCTTCTAGGAGAACCTTGTGTGATGGGGAACAGATTATACCCCCTTTTTGATATTGTCTGGAGACTGTCTGCTATTAGTCTCCTCAGTGTTGAAAACCTGCTCTCTTTCTATATAGAAGCTATCAATGGTCCTTTTGATTTTTTTACTTATTTTTATAAAAAAATTAGAGTCTGACTTCAAGCAAAGGGAGTTACCAGTTTCCTCTACAGAGCAGGGATAGATATATGGACAGTAGTTGTCCTGCAAACATGCTGCAAAGAGTGGCTGAGCTGTGGGAATGCTCTGGGGAAAGTTCCACAGTGGAAGTGATTTAGGTCAGGGTCCCACGGGCCAAACTGGGGAAGTGCCCTGACAGGAGCCCCACTGTGAGGATTAGCAACTGCCTTGGGATAGAGGTTGAGCAGTGAAAGTGTCACTCCCTTTTCCTCCCCCAAGTGTCTCTGCCCTGGGGAGCATAGTTGTGCTGTGAAAACTATATTGCCCCAGGCCAAGCCCCACACTGTGCATATTAGAGGCTGCCCCAGGCTGTGCCTCCTTGCTGTGGATTTGTGACTGCCCCCACAAAAGCCCCATGCTGCAGAATGTTGTTGCATATCTATGTTGTGATCTTGCTGAGTCACTCACTTCTGGTTTGGCTTAGGTATAGCCAGATCCTGTTAGGTTCTGCCATTTTTTAGAGCACCTTCTACCTTTGGCTTTAATTTCTCTGCTGGTTTACTGCTTTGCAACCAAAGCAGAACAGTCAATCTGTGGTAGAGTCCACCCTGTAATTTTTTCCAGCCATGGAGACCATCCCTGTCCCTGGTGCACTCCATTTGCTAGCTTCTCTTATTTCCCTGCTTGCACTTGTCTACTCCCTCCACTCAAGATAAATTTTTTTCTGGTGATCTTCCAGATTATCTTCAGCTGGTAAGTTGTTGTACTTCCAATCTTCATGAATTTTACCAGTCAAGTGCTATTTTTGAGGCTGACTTTAACAATTAGTAATAAGGGTATGAGAGGAGCTTAGAAAGTTGCATGTACCTTTTCCACCATCTTAGCTCTGCTCCATCTATGATTTTTTTAAGTCATTTTATTTTATGTTATTGTAATCATTCAATTCCTGTTTTCTCTGAAACCATTCTTTTCATTATTTTTTCCTCTTAACTAATTTCCATTACTTTCTTCCATCATAGTTTGTCCAACCATTCCTCAACTGATAAGTCCTACTTTGTTTCTATGACTTTTTATTAAATGTAAGCTGCTATAAATATTCTAGTACTTGAGGGTTCTTTCCTTCCCTTTCTGACTTTTTTGAAATATGTATTTTATAGGTGTGCCACTCATTCATGCACAGTTTAATGACTTTAGGAGTTCATTTCCAAAGTACTTTAAATTCCCAAAATAAGGGAAAAGGTTCATTTGATATGAAGCTGTCAGAGTTTGTTGTTAGAATGGGAACAAAAAAAAAAACATTTAGATATATTCTCCTGCATATAGGCAAAATAGAGAATAGCAGAGTAAGAACAATAGACTTGATGTTCACATGAACAGAGCATCAATACAATATATGTCAAAAAATTGACATAAATTGAAATGTAGCATCTTCCAGGAAGATATTTTAAGCCATTAAGGAAAATAATTTTAATAAATGGCCAAGCTATTTAGAAGAAATATCCTTAAGGTCATAATCATAAGGAAAATATTTCAGTCTTCAAGAGAGTAGCAGTCTTCAAGAGAGTCTTCCAGAGACTTAAATATAGTTTTGTAATCATCTTTCATATATTAAATTAATAAAATGTTCTAGATGCCACAGAGAAAGAACATTAATTCATCCATCTGTTCAGTTTGGGGTGAATATCTTAGTCTGAGTTCCTGAAGAGTCCAAATAGAATTTCATTATTACCTAGATCCACTGATTCAGGGCAAACAACTTGAGTAGCCAGTCTGAAAAAAATCATTAGCATGCTAAAGTAAAATGGCTTTCACTTTCCAAGGTCCTGATTTGGTTTTTATATTCAGGTCTGCCCATAGTACATAGCCAATTGGCAGTATTCTATGCCAACTTAGGATAGATAGTAAAACATTTCACAGGAGAGGAAGGAATAGAAAAAAAAAGCAGAAATCAACTATGGGTGGGGGGAGACAGTATATAGAGACAAATGAGAATATAGAGACAAAGCTGAAAAGGTTTGTTATTTGAATGAAAAAAAAAAAAGTCTTTTCAAGGGCAAAAAAGAAGACCAAATACTTATGAATTTTTTTTAATTTATTTTAAATTTAAGGAATAAAGCAAGCATTTTTATAACATTATAATAAATAGATGATTATACACGAAACTTCAAATCTACTATGCACAACATACTATTTCTTTTAAATTTGCAACAAGGTGCAAAAAATGTTCTTATTACTTAGGGTACCATACTCCTCAAACTTATGTTTGCTTCCCCTTGACTACTTGCCCCTTGTCAGCACTGCTAGGCCTATCTTCCAAAAATAGTAAAGGCTCCTTTAATCTTCCTCATTCAAAATTATCTGTTCTTTACATGAAAGTTTGTGAAATAAAAATTCATGAAAGTTACGGAAGTGAAATTTCTTGAGGCCTAGTCTGCTTCCCTCAGGGTCTACCTTTTTTTGGAGTTGGGTAAATGGAGTTGGCTTGGAGGTGTTTATACTGCACTAATACCAATCCTCAGACCTTAGAGTCATTACTAAAGTCTTCTTGAATAGTCCTAGGAGAACAACTGTTTTTCCCCTTTATTTTTGCTGCTCTATGTTCATTTTGTGATAATTTTCTAAATCTGAAGAGAAAATCTAGAGAGCCTGGAAATTTCTGACTTACTGTATCACCTTTCCAGAATGTCCCTCCTTTTGCAATTTTAAAAGAAATTTGTTTGAACTAAACCAGCAGCATTAAATTAACCATTTAGATGAATATTCAGATGTCTCTTATCCAAGGATAACTGATGAAAAACCACATTCTGGATATGTCCCTAACTAACTCCATGAGTTTCAGCAAGATATTTAAGCTTAGGCTCAAGTTTCAATAGATGTAAAATTAGGCATTGGATTCATTATCTTTTAAGGAGTCTTCCAATTCTGTTTTTTTTCCCTTAATGCCTCTATGTCCTTAAAAGCATGATCTCTGATTCAAGCAGATCTGGATTCAAGTTCATCTTTGACACTGATCTTGAAAATCACTTAATCTATCACTTAATCTCTCAATGCCCTCAGCAATTCACTTAAAACATAACCTCCAAATATGTTATACATTGGCAGAAAATAAACATCACTTACTGTTTTTGGTTTTCAACCTGGCTTGTGATTTCATGGGATAAGAAACTTCCAGAGAGAATTTTTTTTTCCATTAATATAGAATAGGTACTATTGTGTCACTTAAGGATATAGATGGCTAGGATGAAACTTGGACAAAGTTCTTTCTGACCCATTATGCTACCCTCTATTCACAAGGCCAGATGGTTTGTCAGGGAGTTCTCTATAAAAGAAAATAACAGGTCTGATCCAAATTTTCAGAATGCTTCTGCCTGTCCTTCCACTTCTTCTTTTCTCTTTTTCTTGCTTATTCTTCAGATGATTATCATAGAATTATTAGACTGATGATTTTTGGAAAGAACCTTAGAAGTCCTCTAGTTCAATTCCCTCATTTAATAAATGAGGAAGTTGAAATCCAAAGAATTTAAATTGATCTGTCAAAGGTTATCCAGATAGTAAGTTGAAATACCATAATTTGATACTTCCATAATGTCACTTGCAAGACAACAGCCTTTCCATATCATTAATATTTCCATTTTGATATTACTATTTTTGTTGTGGTATTCAGTCATTTCAAATGTGTTCAGTTCTTCACGAATGCATTTGGTGGCATTTTTTGGTTTGTTTCTTTTTAGTAGTAGCTTTTTATTTTCAAAATATATGCAAAAATAGCTTTCAACATTCATCCTGGCAAAACCATGTGTTCCAAGTTTTTTCTTCCTCTCTTCTCATCATCTCCCCTAGATAACAATTAATCCAACATATGTTCAACATGTACAATTCTTCTATACTTATTCCCATAATTATCATGCTGCACAAGAAAAATCAGATCAAAAAGGGGAAAAAATGACTGAAAGGAAAAAGAAAGCAAAAAACAACAAAAGAGTTGAAAATATTATGTTGTGAACCACATTCAGTACCCATAGTCCTTTTTCTGGATGCATCTGGCTCTCTTCATCACAAGTATATTGGAATTGCCCCAAATCGCCTCATTGTTGAAAAGAGCCATGGCCATCAGAATTGATCATCATATAATCTTATCTTGATAAGTACAATGTTCTCTTGGTTCTATTCACTTCCCTCAGCCTCAGTTCATGTAAGCCTCTTCAAGTCTTCTGAAATCATCCTGCTGATCATTTCTTATAGAACAATAATTTTCCATAACATTCAAAGACCATAACTTATTCAGCCATTCTCCAACTGATGGGCATCCACTATGTTTCCAGTTATTTGCTACTACAAAATGCTGTTACAAACATTTTTGCACATGTGGGTCCTTTCCCCTTTTTTATGATTTGGGATACAGGCCCAGTAAAGACACTGCTGGATCAAAGAGTATGCACAATTTGATACCCCTTTGGGCATAATTCCAGATTGCTCTATATAATGATTGGATCAGTTCACAACTCCACCAATAATGTATCAACATTCCAGTTTTCCCACGTCCCCTCCAACAGTCATCATTATCTTTTCTTGTCATTTTAGCCAATCTGAGGAGTATGTAATAATACTTCAGAACTGTCTTAATTTGCAGTTCTTTAATCAACAACAGCATCACTATTTTAAATGTGTTTCTTGTAAATAACATATTGTAGGATTCTGGCTTTTAATCGAGTCTTCTATTTGTTTCCATATTATGAGAGAATTCATTCCATTCGCATTCATAGTTAAAATTACTAACTCTGTATTTCACATTATTTTATTTTCCCCTAGTTATGCTTTTCTCTTTCCTTTCCCTCTTCCCCACTGTTTTGCTTCTGACCAGCACCTCCCTCAATCTGACCTCCCCCTTTTCAGCCCGCCTTCTTATACTTTTCCTCTTCTTTTCAGTTCTCTCTTCTATTGGCTCCCATTTCCTTTCCCCTTTCCCCTCCAACTTCCATAATGCATGCGAAACAATTCTCCTTCAAACTAAATATGTCTGATATTATGTCTTTGAGCCAAATTCAATGAAATTAAAGTTCACATAATGCTCATCCTCCTCTTTCCCTCAACTTTTCCCTCTTTTTTTTCCTCTTCATATGATGTAATTTATCAAGTTTTACCTCCCTTTTCCTCTTCTTCCAGTACAATCCCTTTTCCACACCTAGTTTCTTTTTTATATAATCACAGTAAAGTCAGATTATATCTAGACCCACTAAGTATGCCCATGATACAATGATCCAGTCCTCAATAATTAAACATATCGTCTTTCCATATAAGGATAAGAACATTTTAATCTTTAAAAGACATAATTTTTTTCCCTTTTACCTTTTTATGCTTCTCTTGAGTTCTTTATTTGGAAACCAGCCTTTCTGTTCAGCTCTGGTCTTTTCATCAAAAGTAAATGAAAATTCCCAATTTCATTGAATGTCCATTTTTTCCCCTTAAAGATAATGCTTAATTTTTCTGGATAGTTGACTTTTAGCTACATTTCAAGCTTTTTTTGCTCTCCAGAATATCATATTCCAGGCCCTTTGATCCTTTAAAGTAGGAGTTTGTAGATCCTCAGTAATCTAGATTGTGACTCCTCGATATTTGATTTCTGGCTGCTTGCAGTATTTTCTCTTAAATATGATAAATCTGAAATTTATCTATAATATTCCTTGGAGTTTTCATTTTGGGGTCTCTTTTAGGAAGTGATCAGTGAATTCTTTCAATGGCTATTTTACCCTCTGGTTCTAGCATATCAGGGCAATTTTCCTCGATGATTTCTGGAAAGATGTTGTCTAGGCTCTTTTTTATTGTAGTTTAAAGGTAGTCCAGCAATTGTTAGATTGCCCCTCCTGGATCTATTTTCCAGTTTAGTTGTTTTTGCAGTGAGGTATTTTACATTTTCTTCTATTTTTTTTTCATTTTTGCATATTGTTTGATTGATTCTTTATGTCTCATTGAGTCATTCACTTCCATATGTTCAATTCTAATTTTTAGTGAATTAGTTTCTTCAATTAGATTTTTTATTTTTTTTTACATTTGGCCAATTGAACTTTTAATAGGTTGTTTTCTTCAATGGATTTTTTTCCACTTTATAAATTCTGTTTTTCAAGGAATTGTTTTCTTTTTCCATTTGACCAAAATTATTTTTAAGGTGTGATTTCCTTCAGACAATTTCTATGTTTACTTTTCCAGAGCTCTCAATTCCTTTCCCTATTTTTCTTCTAACTCTCCTTTAAGATCCTTTTTGAATTCTTTCAAGAGAATCTTTTGATATGGAGACCAACTTATATTACCCTTTGAGGCTTCATCTGGAGATTTTTTGTCTTTAGTGTCCTCAGGGTTTGAGGCCTTTTCTTCCCTATCTTCATAAAAGTTATCTATGATCAGTGCTTTTTTGCTCATTTTTTAAAGATTGAACTCTGCTCTTAGGGCAAAAGTGAAATTGTCCCAAACTTCCTTTACAGGTGACAGTAGCTTCATGCTGCCCTGCATCTAGTGCTAGTAGCTTTTTTTTTTTTTTTTTTTTTTTTTGCAGTGGGTGGGTGTAGCCAAGTCATGCTTGTTATGCTGGAATTCAAGGAATTGCTATTTGCCTTCTGTAGTTGTACTGAGGCATGTTACATCTAGTCTGTTGATCCATTGAGTTCTGAACCATGACAGAGTAGCAAATGCTGCTGCAGTTTGGCTAAGAGCTTCCCAGTAGATTTCCCCCAACACATAGAGGCTGATGTGCCCCAGGTCTCCCTGTACTGGATGTGTTTATGTTAGGCTGCAACTCTCCCCTCCAACTCCTACCTGTCACATCTCTCCCCTGTACGCCTCACTCTCTTTCCCCATTCTTCCTTTTTTCCCCCACCCCATTATCTGATTGAAATAGACTTTCCTCAGGTTCTTCCAAAATATATTTTGCTGGAAGTTTGTGATGTTCCGAGTTCCGGGAGCAGAGCCAGGATGGTGGAGAAGGCACACATGAGTTTCTAAGCTCCTCTCATTTTCCTCACAACCAACTATTAAATTCAGCATCAAAAATAGCTCTTCATTGCTTAAATTCATGAAGATTAGAAACACTACAACTTACCAGCAGAAGATAATGTGGAAGATAGCCAGGAAAGGTTTGTCCTGAGGGGCCCAGGAACAGACTAGTGCAGGCAGTGAGAGACTAGTATCCTGAGCAGACCAGGGGCAGGGGTGATCTCTGTGGCTAGAGAAGTTATAGAGACGACTGCTATAGGCTAACTGCTCTGCCGTGATTACAAAGCAGTAAACTGGCAGAGAAATTCAAGCCTAACATAGAGGGTACTCTAAAAAAAAAAAAAAAAACCCAGAACCTAATGAGATCTGTTTGTAACCACTCAAAGCTGGAAGTGACTCAGGCAGACCCATAACACAGCTCTGCAGCCCTATCCTGCAGTTGAGGGCTTTTGCAGGGAGGAGGCGGGAGGGGGAGAAGGGGGGAGTTACAAATTTGCATGGTAGAGGGGCACAACCTGGCAGCCTCTAATCTGTACAGTGGGAGGTTCGGCCTGGGGCAATAGAAATTCCCCAGAAGACTGTGCTTCCTGGGGTAGAGACATATCCAGTCCCTGCGGGGCCATTCACTGCTCAGCTGCTAATATGCACAGCCCCATGGCATGCTTTGGCTTGGGGTAGTGAAACTCTCACTGATCAGCATCTAGCCCCAGGGTAGTCGTTATCCCACACAGCAGGGCACATTCCCAGCTTGGCCCTGCAGGCCTGAATTACTTCCAGGTGGAGTACTCTTTCCCAGAGCAATCCAGTACCTCACTACTTATTGTAGCCAGCTAGCAGGACAGCAACCAGTCCATACACCTATCACTGCTCTGCAGAGGAAGCTGGTAACCTCCTGGCTCTGAAGGCAGACCCTAAGGCTTTAACAAAATGAGTAAAAAAATCAAAAGGACAATTGATAGTTTTTATACAGAAAGAGAGCAGCTTTTCAATCCTGAAGAGACTAATGGCAGACAGTTTCCAGACAATTGTTGGTCCCCAATACAAAAGGCTCTCCTAGAAAAGACTATTAAAAACCTTAAAAGGGAACTAGAAGAAAAATGGGGAAAGGAAAGAGAAGCTATGCAAGAGAGTACAGAAAAGACATATAACTCACTAAAAGAAACATTTGATAAAGTGGAAAAAGAAAACAACTTCCTGGAATGTAAATTGGAAAAGGTAAAAAACTCCCAAGAAGTGCAGGGAAACAGAATTTGTGAATTGGAAAAGGTTAAGAAATCCCAAGAAAGTAGGATTTGAGAACTGGAAAAAGAAAATAACTCACTAAAAAAAAATAGTGAAATGGAAAAAAAAATCCATAGAGCAAAACAACTCATTTAAAAACTCAATTTCACATATACAAAAAGAAGTTTAAAAAGCTAATGAAGAAAATAATTCACTAAAAATCAGAACTGTACAAATAGAAATGACTGATTCATTGAGACATCAAGAATCAGTCAAGAAAAACCAAAAAAATGAAAGATTGGAAAAAAATGTCAAATATTTACTTGGAAAAACAACAGACCTGGAAAACAGATCTAGGAGATATAATCTGAGGATCATTGGACTACCTGAAAATTATGGTGAAAAAAAAGAGCCTGGATACTATTTTACAGGAAATCATCAAAGAGAACTGCCCAGAAGTAATAGAACTGGAAGGTAAAATAGGTGTTGAAAGAATTCATCGAAGACCTTCTGAAAAATACCCTAAAATAAAGACTCCAAGGAATATTGTGGCCAAACTTCAGAATTTTCAGATTAAAGAAAAAATATTACAAGCATCCAGGAAAAAAAAAATTAAGTACCGAGATGCCACAATAACGGTCATGCAAGATCTGGCTGCCACAACATTAAAGGAACAAAGGGCCTGGCAAAAGAATTTGGAATGCAGCCAAGAATAAGCTACCCAGTTAAGCTGAGTATTTTTCCCCCCCATGGAATAAGATGGACATTTAATGAAACAGAGGAATTCCATTTGTTTCTAAGGAAAAAAAAATAGACTTAAACAAAAAATTTGATCTCCAACAATAGGACTCAAGAGAAGTAGAAAAAGGTAAAAGGAACTCTTGAGAACTGTATTTCTGTTGTGGATATATATATATATATATATATATATATATATATATATATATATATGTATATATAATATGTATAATTTGATTTTACTGATATAACATAAAAAAGGGAAGTAGAAATGGAAAGGGGGTAGTGTCAGGAAAAGGGGAGATAAAAAGAGGGAAACTACACACCATGATGAGGCAAAGGAAACCTAACATATATGAGGGAACTTAGAGAGGGGAGGGCAAATTGTGTGAATCCTACTCTCATCAGAGCTGGCTCAAAGAGGAAACAATTGACATATTTGTTTTACAGAGAATCTTCTCTCACATCATTAAAAAGTGGGAGAGGAAAAGAGAAACAGAAAAAGAGTAATAAGGGAAGGGTACAAGAAAGGGGAAGGGATTCAAAGGGAGGAGTGAGGGATCCTAAAGAGAGAGAGCTATGTGATGCAAATGGGACCAATAAGTTAAATACTAGGGAAGGGGTGAAAGGGGGCAAGAAAAAGAAAAGCATAATCTGGGGATATTAGGATGGCAAGAAATACAGAATTAGTAATTTTAACTGTAAATGTGAATGGGATGAACTTTCCCATAAAGAGGAGGCAGATAGCAGACTGGATCAAAAGTCAGAACTCTACAATATGTTGTTTACAGGAAACATATTTAAAACAGGGAGATAGATACAGAGTGAATGTAAAAGGCTGGAGCAGAATCTATTATGCTTCAGGTGAAGTCAAAAAAGCAGGGTTAGCCATCCTTATCTCAGATCAAGCAAAAGCAAAAATTGATCTAATTAAAAGAGATAAGGAAGGAAACTATATTTTGCTAAAGGGTACTATAGACAATGAAGAATATCAGTATTAAACATATATGCATCAAGTAATATAGCATCTAACTTCCTAAAGGAGAAGTTAAGAGAGTTGCAAGAAGAAATAGACAGCAAAACTATAATCGTGGGAGATCTCAATCTTGCACTCTCAGATTTAGATAACTCAAATGACAAAACAAATAAGAAAGAAATTAAAGAGGTAAATAGAATATTATAAAAATTAGGTATGATAGATCTCTGGAGAAAACTGAATGGTGACAGAAAGGAGTATACTTTCTTCTCATCAGTTCATGGAACCTACACAAAAATTGACCATATATTAGGACATAAAGACCACAAAATTAAATGCAGGAAGGCAGAAATAGTAAATGCTTTCTTTTCAGATCATGATACAATAAAAACTACATTCAACAAAAAGTTAGGTGTAAATAGACCAAAAAGTAATTGGAAACTAAATAATCTTATCTTAAAGAATGATTGGGTGAAATAGAAAATTTTAGACACAATTAATAATTTCACTCAAGATAATGACAACAGTGAGACATCATACCAAAATTTGTGGGATGCAGCCAAAGTGGTAATAAAGGGAAATTTTATATCCTTAGAGGCTTACTTGAATAAAATAGAGAAAGAGAAGATCAATGAATTGGGCTCTCAACTTAAAAAGCTAGGAAAAGACCAAATTAACCCCCCCAATCAATTACTAAACTTGAAATTCTAAAAGTAAAAAGAAAATTAAGAATATTGAAAGTAAAAACTCTATTGAATTAATAAATAAAACTAAGAGTTGGTTTTATAAAAAAAAACAATAAAATTGATAAACCTTTGGTAAATCTTATTAGAAAAAGGAGAGATGAAAATCAAATTAGTAGTCTTAAAAATGAAAAGGGAAAACTTTCCACCAAAGAAGATGAAATTAAAGAAATAATAAGGGCTTACTTTACCCAACTTTATGCCAATAAATTTGATAACCTAAGTAAAATGGATGTCTACCTCCAAAAATATAGGTTTCCCAGATTAAGAGAGAAAGAAGTAAATTGCTTAAAAAGTCCCATTTCAGAAAAAGAAATAGAACAAGCTATTAATAAACTTCCTTAAAAAAATCCCCAGGACCAGATGGATTTAAACATGAATTCTACCAAACATTCAAAGAACAATTAGTCCCAATGCTTTATAAACTATTTGAAAAAATAGGGCATGAAGGAGTCCTACCAAATTCCTTTTATGAGACAGACATCGTACTGATATCTAAACCAGGTAGGTTGAAAACAGAGAAAGAAAATTATAGACCAATCTCCCTAATGAATATTGATGCTAAAATCTTAAATAAGATATTAGCAAAAAGACTACAGAAAATCATCCCCAGGATAATACATCACAATCAAATAGGATTTTTACCAGGAATGCAGGGCTGGTTCAATATTAGGAAAGCTATCAGTATAATTGGCCATATTAATAATCAAATGAACAAAAACCATATTATCATTTCAATAGATGCAGTAAAACATTTGATAAAATCCAACATCCATTCTATTAAAAACACTTTAGACTATAGGAATAAATGGACTTTTCCTTAAAATAATCAGTAGCATCTATTTAAAACTATTAGTAAGCATCATATGTAATGGGGACAAACTGTAACCATTCCTAATAAGATCAGGAGTGAAACAAGGTTACCCACTATCACAATTACTATTTAATATTGTATTAGAAATGCTAGATTTGGCAATAAGAGTTGAGAAAGAAATTAAAGGAATAAGAATAGGTAATGAGGAAACCAAATTATCACTCTTTGCTGATGATATGATGGTATACTTAGAGAACCTCAGAGATCCTACTAAAAAGTTACTAGAAACAATCCACACTTTTAGCAAAATTGCAGGATACAAAATAAACCCACATAAGTCAACAGCATTCTTATATATCACTAACAAAACCCAACAGTTAGAGTTACAAAGAGAAATTCCATTTAAAGTAGCTATTGATTGTATAAAATATTTAGGAATCTATCTGCCAAGGGAAAATCAGAAACTTTATAAGCAAAACTACAAAACACTTTCCACACAATGTGGAAATTGGAAACCACCTGGAAAATATTAAATGCTCTTGGATTGGGTGAGCAAATATAATAAAGATGACAACTAATCTATTTATTTAGCACTATACCAATTAGACTCCCAAAAATTTATTTTAATGACCTAGAAAAAATAACAACAAAGTTCATATGGAAAAACAAAAAGGTCAAGAATTTCAAGGGAATTAATGAAAAAAAATTAAATGAAGGTGGCTTAGCTGTACCAGATCTAAAATTATATTAAAAAGCAGTGGTTACCAAAAACCATGTGGTGTTGGCTAAGAAATAGACTAGTTGATCAATGGAATAGGTTAGGTTCAAAGGACAAAACAGCCAATAACTTTAAAAATCTAGTGTTTGACAAACCCAAAGACGCTAGTTTTTGAGATAAGAATGCATTATTTGACAAAAATTGCTGGGAAAATTGGAAATTAGTATGGCAGAAATGAGGCATTGAGGAACACTTAATGCCATACAACAAGATAAGGTCAAAATGGTTCATGGCATAGGCATAAAGAATGAGTTTATAAATAAATTTGAAGAGCACAGGATAGTTTACCTCTAAGACCTGTGGAAGAGAAAGGAATTTATGGCCAAAGAAGAACTAGAGATCACTATTGACTACAAAATAGAAAATTTTGATTATATCAAATTGAAAAGTTTTTGTACAAACAAACTAATGCAGACAAGATTAGAAGGGAAACAATAAACTGGGGAAACATTTTTATAGTCAAAGGTTCTGATAAAGGCCTCATTTCCAAAATATATAGAGAATTGACTCTAATTTATAAGAAATCAAGCCATTCTCCAATTGATAAATGGTTAAAGGATATAAACAGACAATTCTGAGATGAAGAAATTGTAACTATTTCTAGCCATATGAAAATATGCTCCAAGTCATTATTATTTAGAGAAATGCAAATTAAGATAACTCTGAGATACCACTACACACCTGTCAGATTGGCTAGAATGACAGGGAAAGATAATGGGGAATGTTGAAGGGGATTTGGGAAAACACGAACATTGATACATTGTTGGTGGAATTGTGAATACATTCAGCCATTCTGGAGAGCAATTTGGAACTATGTTCAAAAAGTTATCAAACTGTGCATACCCTTTGACCCAGCAGTGTTTCTACTGGGCTTATACCCCAAAGAAATATTAAAGAAGGGAAAAGGACTTGTATGTACCAAAATGTTTGTGGCAGCCCTGTTTGTAGTGGCTAGAAACTGGAAAATGAATGGATGCCCATCAATTGGAGAATGGTTGAGTAAACTGTGGTATATGAATGTTATATAATATTAGTGTTCTGTAAGAAATGACCAGCAGGATAAATACAGAGAGGATTGGCAAGACTTACATGAACTGATGCTAAGTGAAATAAGCAGAACCAGGAGATCATTAAATATCTCAAAAATGATACTGTATGAGGATGTATTCTGATGGAAGTGGATTTCTTTGACAAAGATATCTAACTCATTTTCAATTGATGAAGGATGGACACAAGCAGCTACACCCAAAGAAAGAACACTGGGAAATGAATGTAAATTGCGTGCATTTTTGTTTTATTTCCCAGGTTATTTTTACCTTTTGAATCCAATTCTTCCTGTGCAACAAGAGAACTGTTCTGTTTTGCACACATATATTGTATTTAGGATACACTGTGGCATATTTAACTTGTATAGGACTGCTTGCCATCTGGGGTAGCAGGTGAAGGGTGGGAGGGGAAAAATTGGAACAGAAAAGAGTGCAAGGGATAATGTTGTAAAAAAACATTACCCAGGCATGGGCTCTGTCAATAAAAAGTTATAATAAATAAATAAATAAATAAATAAATAAATAAATAAATACAAATTTTAAAAAGTTTGTTATATTCCAAATATTTTGGGGTCCTGTCACTCCAAAATCCATTCAGAACCTTGATCTGGTGTTAATATGAGGGAAGCCAGGAGGAGCTCAGACAAAGATCTCTTTATTCTTTACCATCTGAGCTACCCATTTGGCATATTCTTGATATTGAAAGTTATTGATATTGAAGTGATTTTCCATTTCCTTCTTCAAGTTATTTTACAGATGGTGAAACTGAGACAAACAGGATTAAATGCTTTGCCTAGGGTCACACAACTAGTAAGGGTCTAAGACTAGATTTGAACTCATGAAGCTGTGGCTTCCTAATTCCAAGCCCAATGTCCTGTCCACTGTGTCTGGATATTAATGTAGTGTCCTTTAATTTTAATAAAATTATTCCCATGTGGGAAAAGAAATGTGGTATGGTACAACAATTTCTTAGACTTGAAGAGTAAAGGACCTAGCTTTAAATCCTGTTTCTGCTTAGTAGCTTAGCAGTGGTATGTTGGGCAAGTCATCTAGCTTTCATATTTGTTTCTTCATCTGTTAAATGAAGTCATTAATCTACAATGCCTCTATGGTCCCTGCCATTTCTATCTTTATGATCCTTTCATGCTATCATCAACTATCAGGTAAGGTGGCATATAGACAGCAGCTAGGCTATCAAGAAAGTAATCAAGAAAGGTATTTTATTAAGTACTATAAGCCAACTACAATGCTCTTTCCTGGAACTATACCAATAAAAAAAAAATCCCCTGACTCCAAAAGCTTACTTTCTTTCAGGAGAGTCAGTGTGTTTAAAAATAAATATATACAACAAATATATACAAATAAATACAGCATCAAGAGAAGGTAATTAGGAAAGTCAGACATTAGCAGTTGGGATGATTATGAAGACTTCATGTTAAAGGGGATGCTCCATAAATGTCTATCACATTTCTGAATTAAAACAAACAAAAAGTAGAATATAAAAAGAAGCCATAGAAAACACAAACAGCTTTTCATTTTTAGATACTCCTTCTTTCTCAAAACACTGAAAAGTGTGCTATTTTATTGTTTGGTAAATAGTTTTGGAAATTCTATTTGACCTATGGTTGCACTGAACCTTTCTAGTACATATTCTGCTCTTACCATATGCTGTGCTTTTATGTGTAATCCTACAGGGCTGCCCTCCAAGATCACACCTGGCCTGGCAAGGTTCAGCAGTTCTATGAATTTTACCTAATTTACTTGCATTTCCAATGACTTTCCCACAGTCAGACAACTCCAGATGCCTGTCCAACACCACTGGCATGCTTTATGTCAGCACCACTGTGGATAAGATTAAATCAGCAGCCCCAGCACAAAATGCTGAAAGGTCATCTCTCCAGCAAGGGGCATTTCCTCTGTGACTGCAAAGACATATTGATGCCAACAGGCATCTTTATACTTTATTGCACTCATTGTCAGTTAGTGCCAAAATAGACAACCTTATGAGGGTTGGGAGAAGGACTGCAGTGTTTAAGTATTTGTGCTGCCAAGACAACAGGGTGAATTGCAGCTGTTACCCAGGATACACATCTACAACATACAACCAACAGGTTGTAAGGTCTATTTTTTGAGGAAAGCACAGGACATACATACCAAAATAAGTCACGAGATGACATGACATTAGAAAACATGCATAACAATGCAGTTGCCAAGGGGACAGAGTTGAAATTGTGAATGATATATCTACATAAGTGAATAAAAAATCCTCCCAACTTTTAAAGGGAATGAAATCCAGACAAATGTCTTACTTCCTGCAATCAAGTTGTATTTGACACACATGTGATATATGAAATATGAACTGGATGATGCCAGTGGGGAAAAGGTACACAAGATGAAATGGGGAATTCAGGATTTGGCAAGTGAGCATCAATTTCTTTTGACCTTTTCTCATTTAGAGATATAACTAGATTGGCACAATGGGGTTTTACCTCAGGCTGCCAAAATTTAGAAGTCCTGAAAGCACATTTACTCCTTCAGCACATAGAAACAATGAAGCTAAACACCTAATTAGCAAGAATAATTGCATAAAATAGGAAATTATCAAATATTATACTTTCTCCCCATAGTGCCTGCAAATCAGGTGAGTTCACTGATGATTGCTCTATGGTCTCTTTTTCTAATCAGCTTTACTTCCCTGTCTCTATGTGGTAGATTGGGATTCCTAGTATCAACCATAGTAGTTTATGTTCTGAGAGTTGTGTTTTCTCCTCCAATTTTCTTCTATTTTACTCTTCTTATAAGTAAATTTATCTTTAAATGTTTTCTTTTGCACCAACTTCTAGGAGATAAGATAGGGGAATAAGCAGTAAATTGCCATAACTCTCTCATATTCACTTCCAAACAACCATAAAATAGTGCCCCCTAAATTCTTGAACAGAAAAACTAGCAAAAAGATGGGGTGAAACAATCTTTTAATCCAAAAACATGGAAGATAAGCAAGAAAGTTCTGTTTCATTATGGTAAAAGGGGAACATAATCCAGGACAGGAAGCATCCCAACAATCCAGCAGCAAGTTCCATCTTAGCAAACTATTAGAGGAGATTCTGAGTCCCAGTGATGGATGAAGCAAATACTAACATGTGCCTCAGCCTGGTCAGGGTGTAGAGGGCCACAGATAGTGGGGGAACTCTGGTTATAAAGTTATGAGGGTATAAGACTTCAGCCCAGAGGGAACCTGCTAACAATGGCTGGTTTGGCTCCCCATCTTCCTTAAGGACTCTCAGCCTTCCTGAGAAGTCAGGGGATGGTGACAACCTGTGTTGTAATTGAAGCAGAGTGATACCAGGTGACAAAGAGTGATACTAAGTGACAATTTACATACAATAGCAAGTTGTTTATGTGGTCCCATCTAGGCAGTATATAGTGAGCATATTCTCAGTGTTGCTTTGGTTATATAAGGGTATGAGGTTATATAAAGGTGAAAAAACTTAGAATAAGTGGATTCCATTTCCACCATCTTCAGAAGTCTTGCCTCATCATTCCTCCACTAAGATGTTCCACAGCATGTGGGACAGAGCTAAGGAAGCCTTTTTTTAGTATTTAGTATTTAATATTTAGCTTGTTACTGCTCTAGAAGATCTGCAAGGCACTGCCAGTTGGGTGAGAAGAGAGTTAAGTATCTTAAGTACCATTATTTGTTGGGCAGAAAAGAAATTAAATACCTTAAGTACCTAGCTGATGAGCTTGATTTTTATTTTAAAAGTTCAGTCTCAATTCTGCCTACACCTGAGCATGTGCCCTTAAGGTATTCCCCATCTTCTGACCTTTGTCCCTCAACTCCATTGTGGGTGGGAGGAGAAGGAGGAGGAGAAGAAGAAGAAGGAATGGGAAGGGCAATGATACCATTGGTACTCCCCATACAGGCCACCTCCTATGGCCTCATTACCAGAGGTGGGGCTCAGCCAGAGAGTCTTTAAGCAGCCCTGTGGGGGAAGGGGATTGCAATTAGGGAGAATAGAGCTGTATGATGCTGGGACTATTGAGATATCCCTAGGAGAGTTGAAACCTGTCTGTTCCTGTCCCACCTATAGATCCCCTGCCTCCACAAACAATAGGCTTGATCATTTCACCTCCTGAGAGTGCTTATAAAAGTGTCCATCAATAAACAGATTGGAGAAACTGGGGAAATGGGTAACTAATATTCCAGTCTCTGGCCAAAGATTATAACAAACATCCATATGTCTGGCATAGGAGGATCAATAGCAGCTAAACTTAGTGCTAACCTTTTGGGGTGGAAATTTGAAGTTAAAACAGGGGTTTTTACTCCTTTTGTAGTAAAAAAAAAAAAAAAAAAAAACTCCAACAATCTATGGGGAAAAGACATCTTATAACAGTTAGGATTACAATTAAGAATGTCGGCCTGTTCCCATTCAATGGAAAACTGATACACCAGTGTGGGTGGAACAGTGGCCCTTAACCAGTGAAAAAATTCAGGCCTAATTAGATATAGTACAGGAGCAACTTGACCAAAGACATCTACAAGCTTCTCTAAGTCCTTGGAATTCCCCTGTATTTGCTGTAAAAAAGAAATCTGGAAAATTTTTTGTTGTAGCAGACACATTTTCAGGGTTTACTTTTGCAATATCAGCAGCAAAAGAGATAGCCCGAGTGGTCACTGAATTCCTTACCCAAGCATTTGCAGTTATGGGCATGCTACAAGCAATAAAAATAGATAATGGATCTGCATATACTTCTAAACATTTTGTACACTTTTGTGCACAGTATAAGATTTTACACACCACTGGCATCCCTTTTAATCCTCAAGGACAGGCAAGAGTAGAGAGGAGAAACAGAGACATCAAGATGCTCTTCCAAAAATAAAAAAGAGGGAAATCCACAGGTAATCCTAGAAACTTCTAAACAAATCTACATATTATTATTATTTTTTCTTTTATTTTTGATGAAGATGCACTGGCTCTGGCAGACAGGTTTCATAACCTGCCAAAACGGTAGTGTCCAGTGCAAGCAGTTCCAATATTTTTTAGATAATCACCAGGTGATGTGGAAAGATCCAGAAAGTGCTGAATGGAAAGTTCCAGATAGGTTTACTGCTTAAGGGAGATGGTTTGCTTGTGTCTCTACAGATGGAGAAGGAGTCAGATGAGTGCCAATGAGCTGTATTCTCCTTGTCCATCAGAGAGAGACAGAGGAGACCGTTGAAATGAAGGAGAAGACCAAAGAAATATTGGGTGGTTTCAGCTCTGACTACATCCACCACTGAAAGAGCATTGCAGTTAACCCTATGTGTATGGCAATTAACTTATGAACAACAAAAATAATTGTCAATAAGATTGATGCAGAACTTCAAAACCTGCAGGAATCACTGGATTCCCTGACACATGAAGTCATAGACAATAAATTGGCTTTGGACTATCTCTTGGCTGTTGAAGTAAGTATATGTGTGGTTGTGAATTGATAGTTATTTTCTACACCTTCATTCTGGGACTCATGGAAATTTTTACAGTATTTTGTTTATTCACATTATTTATTATGTTACTACTTACTTGTGTGATATTACAATTTGCCTGTATGATTTCTTCCATGTTGATGGATTTAACTATTATTATATACCTGCTTCAATTAAAAACAAAAGAAAAGGAGAGAGATATAGATGGCCACAGATAATGGGGGAACTCTGGGTGAGGTGTAAGACCCTTCAGCCCAGAGGGAACCTGCTAACAATGTCTGGTTGGCTCCTCATCTCCCCTAAGGGGTCTTGGCCTTCCTGAGAAGTCAGGGGGTAGTGACAATCTGTGTTGTAATTGAAGCAAAATGATAACAGGTGGCAATCTACATACAAATAGCAAGTTGTTTATGTTGTCTCACCTGTGCAGTATATAGTTAGCACATTCACAGTGTTGCTTTGGTTATAGAAGAGTATGAGGGTATATAAGGGGGAAATACCTTGGAAGAATTGGACTCCATATTTCCACCATCTTCAGGAGTCTAGCCTCATTACTCCTCCACTAAGATGGTATATTTTAACCACCCAGGCATGGGGCCTCTAGAAAGCATGGTATGTTTTGTCACCCCAACTTGGAGACTTTAGAAAGCACACACCATCCTAAGGTGAGGATTCTAGAAAGCAGGAAACAACATCAAAGGAATAGGCAGACTTCAGCTCTGAGAACTGTGAACAGATAGCCTCCAATGGCCAGACAGCCAAATGCTTCAGTGTAACCCTAGAGAAATGTAGAAACAACCCTCTAGGGAGCAAAGATGGTGGAGTAAATTGAGGAAGATGCTCAATCTTTCCCAATTTCTCCCCCACACCACATGAAACCAAACCTCTGAACAGAGTCTGATGGAACAATACCTCCAGCTCAAGATAAACTGAAAAAGCTTCAACAAATGTCCACTTTGCTGGGGTGAAAAGGGTGTTCAGCTAGCTCAGATAGACTCCGGGAAAGCCAGTGAAAGGGTTTTAATCACAGCAAATCAGCAACTAAGAACTTGCTGGTGCAATAAAGGAGCATATTAGTGAAACAACTTCCAGTCCCAGTTCAGAAGGCAAACTCTGGGAAACTAGTGTTTCTAGAAAAGATCAGGCAAAGCTACCCCCTACAAACATGAGGTTCCTGTGCTCAAAGCCAAGGCTCAGAGATGCATAGGAACTTGGGACAGTGACAACTTTACCTCAGGAGCAGAGTTCCACTTTAAAAGTAAAAAAAAAAAGAGGAAATGCCAAAAGAAAAGGAAAGAAAATGAGCAAGAAACAGAAAAGAACATTCACCATAGAAAGCTACTATGGTGACAAGGCAGACGAAAATACAAACTCAGAGGAGGACAGAATATTCACAGAAGAAATCTCACAGAGTAAGATAAATTGGTCTCAAGCCCAAAAAGACTTCTTGGAAATGCTCATGAAAGACTTCAAAAGGCAAATAAGAAAGATAGAAAAAAATGAGAAAAATGAGAAGTATGCATGAGAGAATCAACAGTTTGGAAAAGAAAGGAAAATTGTCTGAAGAAACAATTCCTTATACAGTAGAATAAAGCAAATGGAAAATATATATATATATATATATATATATATATATATATATATATGATAACTAAAGAAAATCACATTAAAAACTAGAACAGGGCAAATGGAAGCTAATGACTTTTTGAGACAGCAAGACTCAGTCAAATAAACTAAAAAGAATTAACATTGAAAAAAAGAGCCAACCTGGAACATAGATTCAGAAAAGACAAGTTAAAAATTACTGGGCTACCTGAAAACCATGACTGAAAAAAGAAGCTGGATGCATTTTACAAGAGGTCATTAAGGAAAACTGCCCCAATATTCTAGAAACAGGGGGAAAATGTTCATTGAAAGAATCCATCAATAACATCTGGAAAGACATCCCACTGTTAGGGATGTTTCTCCTTCTCTGAGAATTGCCATGTATGCCATGTCAACTGGTAGGGTGGTCCCAAGAGGTAAAAGAGGGCTTGGCCTCTGAGGCAGGAGGTTGTGTCTTACAGGTGTTAAAAGTTCCTTGAATTGATGAGGGGTGTGTTCTCTTGCTAGATCTCCTTTTAGGACACAGCACTAACTCCAAGTGTCTGCCTTCTGTGGATCCACCTATACAGTGCTGAGTGGGTTAGACACAGCATAATCCCAGAAGAGAGTAAATATAAATAACTAGCTTTGACTCCATAGGAGAGGCAGAGAGAGAGAGAGAGAGAGAGGAGAGAGAGAGAGAGAGAGAGAGAGATACACTTGCTCTTGCCTGCTAACCCCTGCTGAGATTACCAATAAAGAAAGTCTGTTTTGTACCTTAAAATCATTTCATCTTCATGTGTATCCAGGTATATCCTGAAGGTTGATAGGTATGGCCCTGGCAGTCTAGAATAGTTTAAATGGATGGTCTGGTACAAATGGCACTTGAACAGGGATGGAATTGTCCAGGGACCCAATGAGTTCAGATGGTCCAATTATGAAAAGGGAGATGAGATGCCAAGACTGATAGTTGGTTTGGGATCAAAGACCCAGTTGGAGAGGTGTTGGGGAAAAAAGTTTATAGAATAGTAAACCAAGCCAGAAGTAAATGTGATGGCACAGGAATAGTCAGCAGAGAAAGAAGCAGGAAGTGGATAGATTTACAAACAGATTTAGAATGTATGTTATAGAAGGCAGTGAATGAAGAGGATCAGGAAGCAAGGATTTGGTTAGACACTTTTCCCATGTTTGATAGCCCCCAGGAAAGTGCATGGGCCCCATTAGAGTGGAAGAAATTTAAGGAATTGAAAGAGACAGTTAACATTTATGGGGTTGAATCTAGATATGTTAAGTTGCTGTTGGCTCTCCTAACCTCCAGGAGTAGACTAACCCTGAATGATTGGAAGACTACTGCTCAAGTCTGCCTTACACCTGGGGAGTCTCTGTCATGAATGACTTGTTTGCAGACTCAGCAAAAAACTTTATAGAGAGGGCCTAAATGGCCCTTTCCCTGATTTTGTGGCTAGTCTAAAGGTGCCTGTTGAGAAGTTAGTAGGTAAAGGAGAAGCAGCTGGTCTTCTTATCCGGAAATTAGCTACAGATAATGCTAACTCCCATTGCCAGAAAGCCTGATCTCCTTAGATGGGGACATGAGACTTAAGGAGATGATAAAAAGATGTGGACTTCAGTGTCTTTCAAATGGATACCCTCACAGCTGCTATTTCTAGAAGAATGCAGGATGTGATCACCTACAATAAAGACTTGAGCACTCAAGCTTCTGTGTCCAAGTGCTCTGTTGCACAAGAACCACTGCTTGATGAGGCAATGGCCAGAAACATCTGAAGTCCTGGGATTAGATAAGACTGGCAATCAGTAATCTTGGTGGGAGGTTACAAGTAGCGCCCAATGTGGGGCCGCACTTTCAGGATTGTCAGGTCCTGTAAGGGAAGGTTCAACAGCTCATTTGAGAGATAGGAAGACAGGAAAGCATAATCAGTCAAAGATAAATTTGCCCGTGATCATGCCCAGTGAACACACCTGTGCACGCAGCTCAAGTACCACTTGGTCAACCTGAAATCACCTTAGACCTGATCCTGACACTTGGCACCAGATGCTGTTACAATTGTCTACAATTCACTCATCTCCCCTCTTCAGTCTGGACCCCATCAGGAAGGGCCAACTCTATGCCCCTTGTCATCCTGAAGCAGTTCCAGAAGAAGAGACCTTCGTCCCTTTCCCACAGATGCATCTGGGTTCTGGACTGCTTGAGGTGACCCCTTCATAGAAAATGTGGGGAAATTCTTCTAAACCTCTGGTACCAACTCCTGCTCAACATACTTCTTTCTCACCCCCTCTATTGTATCTTTGTATTGTTACTTTTTCTACCTTACCATCTGTTTTATATGTATACGTATTTTTAGAAAATCTCTAGAGGTGCTTAAGGCATAAACATAAGAACACTCAGTCTTATTAAACAGAAAGGAGGATATATTAGGCATTTTTCTCCTTCTCTGAGAATTTCTATGCATGCCATATTACTGGTAGGGTGGGCTCAGGAGGTAAAAAGAGGCTTGGCTTTTGAGGCAGGAGGTTGTTTCTTACAGGTGTTAAAGATTCCTTGAGATGATGAGGGGTGTGTCCTCTTGCTATATCTCTTCTTAGAATGCAGCACTAACTCCAGGTGTCTTGCTTCTTCGGATCCACCTACACAGTGCTGAGTGGCTAAACACAGGGTAATCCCAGAGGAGAGTAAATATAAATAACCAGCTTTGAGTCCATAGGAGAGACATAGAGACACAGAGACATGCATACACTTGCTCTTGCCTCCTGCTAACTCCTGCTGAAATTACCAATAAAAAATGGCTGTTTTGCACCTTAAGAGCAGCTCATCTTCATGTGTATCTGGATATATCCCAAAGATTGATATGTATGGCCCTGGCAATCTAGAATAATATACATGGATAGTCTGGTACACCCCACAAGTAAAACCCCAAAGAAAATTGTTGCAAAACTCCAAAACTATGATCTTAAGGAAAAAATATTGCAAGCTTTCAGACAAAAACAATTCAAAAATTAAGGAACAACAGTCAGGATTATCCATGATCTGACAGCTTCTATAATAAAGGATCAGATATCCTGGAATACCGTATTCCACAAGGCAAAGGACCTGGAGTTACAACCAAGAATTAACTACCTAGCGAGACTCAGCATCATATTTCAGGGGAGGAGATGGAGCTTCAATGAAGTAAGAAATTTTCAATCAATTCTACTGAAAAAAAAAAAACCCTAAACAGAATATTTAATCTACAAACACAGGACTCAAGGGAAACAGTTAAATGGAGGGTTATATATATATATATATATATATATATGTACATATATATATATATATATATATATATATATATAATATATATGTAATATTTAAACTTTTTGTATCCTTAGATGGGAAAATTATATCTAGAACTCTTGAGAACTGTATCTGTCACTGGGATGGACAGAGGGGGGCATCACATGACCTGAGAGTGTGGTTGTGGATGAACTCTGATATTACATCAAAGAAAAAGACATTAAAGTTCTGTACTGGAAAAAGAAGAAAGGCAGGGCATAATGGGACAAGTAGTTCACACCAAGAAGTTCAAAAGATCTGTTACAATGGAGGGGGAAAAAGGGAAGTGGATAAACATTGTCTGAAGCTTGATCTCATCAGTTTTGGCTTTAAGAGGAAATAATTATTCAGTTGGTTATAAAAATTTATTTAATCCTCTAAAGAATTAAAAGGAAAAAGAGGAAAAGAAAAGGGAGGAACAAGATAGAAATAAGGTTAGAAACCCTAGGAAAAAAGGTAACAGTAGGAGGGAAGTATTGATAGAAGATAAGGTAGTGGGTGAAGTGAATTAAAAACACTACTAATAGAAAGGAGAGGGGTGATAAGAGATAAGGTAGTGGGTGGAGTGGATAGGATATAAGGTAGTAAATGGGTTAAGTAAAAAAAAAAAAAAACTTGACTAAGGACAGGATGGAAAGAGAAAAAAATATATATATAGGAAAGAAAATAGGATGGAAGGAAATACAGGGCTTGTAATCATAATTGTAAATGTAAATGGGATGAATTCTCCCATAAAACCGAAGCAAATAGCAGAGTAGATTAAAAAAGAGAATGCTACAATACGCTGTTAACAAGAAAAAATATTTGACACAAAGAGGCATATACAGAGTAAAGATAAAAGGCTAAATCAGAATTTATTATGTTTCAGATGGAGTAAAAAAAAGCAGAGGTAGCAATTCTCATTTCAGATAAAGCAAAAGTAAAAATAGGTCTTATTAAAAGACTTAAGAAAGGAAAGTACATCTTGATAAAGGATACTGAAAATAATAAAGTAGCAATGATCCTAAATGTATATGCACCAAGTGCTAGAACAGGCAAATTGATAGAAAAGATTTTAAGCCACTTACAGGAAGAAATAGACAGCAACACTATTCTAGTGTGGGATCTCAACATTCCCTTCTAATAATCACATAAATCTAACCACAAAATAAATAAGAAAAAAACTAGGGAGGTTAATAAGACCCTAAAAAACCTAGGTATGATGGACCTCTGGAGAAAATACAATAGGGACAGAAAGGAATACACTTTTTCTTGGCAGTACATGGCACCTACACAAAAATTGATCATTAGGGCATAAAAATGTCACAATCAACTGCAAGAAAGCAGAAATCATAAATATTTCCTTTCAGACCACAATGCAATAAAAAATCATATTCAGGAAATGACCATGGAAAGAGACTAAAAACTAATAAGAAATTAAATAATCTAATTCTAAAGAATGAGTGGATCAAACTACAAGTCACAGAAACAATCCATAATTTCATACAAGAAATAATAATGAGACAACATAGCAAAGCCTATGGGTTGCAGCCAAAACAGTTCTTAGAGGAAATTTTATATCTCTAAATAGCTACATAAATAAAATAGAGAAAGATAACTGGATTAGGCATGCAATTAAAAAAGCTAGAAAAATACAAAATAAAAACATCCAATTAAATACCAAATTAGAAATTTTGAAACTCAAAAAAGACATTGGGAAAATAAAGATGAAGAAAACTATTGAACTTATAAACAAAACTAAGAGTTGGTTTTATGGGGGAAAAAAACTATTAAAATAGATAAGTCTTTGGTTAATTTGATCAAAAAAAGGAAAGAAAAAAAAAACAAAAAACAAATTACCAGCATCAAAAATGAAAGGGGTGAACTCATCACCAATGAAAAAGAAATTAAAGTAATAATTAGGAGTATTTTGCCCAACTCTAAGGCAGTAAGTCTGACAATCTAACCAAAATAGATGAATATTTACAAAAACATAAATTGAAATAAAATACTTAAATAGTTCCATTTTAGAAAAAAAGTAATGGGGCAAGTCATCAATGAACTCCATAAGAAAAAATCTCAGGGTTAGATAGATTCACAAGTGAATTCTACCAAACATTTAAAACACAATTAATTCCAATACTATGCAAACTATTTACAAAAATAGATAAAGAAGGAGTGCTGTCAAGTTCCTTCTATGACACAAATATAGTACTGATAAACTAGAAAGGGCCAAAACAGAGAAAGAAAATTACACAACAAATTCCCTAATGAATATTGATGCAAAATTTAAAATTATATATTAGCAAAGAAATCACTGTAACTTATCAGCAGGATAATACACTATGACCAAGGAGGATTTGTACCAAGAATGAAAGGCTGATTTAATATCAGAAAAACTATTACCATAATCAACCATATTAATAACAAAATCAACAGAGACCATATAGTAATTTGAATAGATTCAGATGAAGCTTTTGACAAAGCTTTGGGACAGAACCTATTCACATTAAAAACACTAGAGAGCATAGGGATTATGGGAGCTTTCCTTAAAATAATAAGCAGCATCTATTTAAAACCCACAGCAAGCATTATTTGTAATGGATAGAAGCTGGATGCATTCCCAATAAAATCAGGGATGAAACAAGTATACACATCATCACCATTATTATGCAACATTGTACTATAAATGTTGGCTTTAGCAATAAAAAAAGAAAAAAGAAATTAAAGGAATTAGAATAGGCAATGAGGAAACAAAACTATCACTCTTTGCAGATGATATGATGATATAGTTGGAGAAGCTTAGAAAATCATCAAAAAGCCTACTGGAAACAATTCACAATTTTAGCAAAGTTGCAGGATATAAAATAAATCCACAGAAATCATCAGTATTTCTATATATTACTGGCAAAGCTCAACAGCACAAGATGGAAAAATTCTATTTAAAATTACTGTTAAAATTAAAATAAAATACCTGGGGTGGGGGGGGTCTACCTGCCAACTACCCCAAACTATACGAATGCATTTTAAAAGCATTTTTCACACAAATAAAATCAGATCTAAACAATTGGAAAAGTATCAATTTTTCATGGCTAAGCCAAGCTAATATAATAAAAATGATGTTTCTGCCTAAATTATCCTAGTTGTTCAGTGCCATACCAATCAAACTGCCAAAACATTATTTTATAAAACTAGCAAAAATAACAACATTAATCGAGAAGAACAAAAGGTCAAGAATTTCAAGGAAATTAATGAAAACAAACAAACAAACAAACAAGAAGGAATCTGATCTCTAAAAGTTATTCTTGTAACAGCTAGATCAAGACAAATTCAGAAGGTGACAAAGATATCAAAATACTTATGTGCAAAACCCCAAGAAAAATGGGATGTGGTCTCAAATCCAGAAAGAACTCATGGAACAGCTCAAAAAGGCAGTTAAAAATTGTATAAGAAAGATATAGAAAAATTGGGAAAAGAAATGAGAGATGAAAGAGAATTGTGAAAAAAAATACAAAGGATGGTGACTTAGCAGTACCAAACTTAAAACTATATCATAAAGTAGCAGTAATCAGATCCTTTTGATAGGGTTAAGAAATAGAGTGATGGATCAGTAGATACTCATGACACAATCAAGGCCTATAGCTATCTAATATTTGATAACCCCCCAAACTCCAGCTTCTGGAATAAGAATTCACTATTTGGCAAAAATTGCTGGAAAAACTGAACAATAATATATCAGAAAATAGGCATAGATCTACATCTAATACCCCATATCAAAATAAAGTCAAAATAGATACATAATTTGGGTATAAAAGATGATACTATAAACAAATTAGCAGAACATGGGATAATTTACCTATCAGATCTTTGGAGAAGAGAGTGATTTGTGATTTAAGAAGAACTAGAGAACATTATGAAAGGCAAAATGGACAATTTTAATTACATTAAATTAAAAAGTTTTTGTGCAAATAAAACAAACAAAAACAAGACTAAAAGGGAAGAACAAGCTGGGAAAAAAGCTTGAAAAGAAATAACTGCTGGGATAGCCTAGGTGGTGCAGTGGATAGAGAAACAGCCCTGAGGTTAGGAGGACTTGAGTTGAAATCTGGCTTCAGACATTTAATATTTCCTAGCTGTGTGACCCTGGGCAAATCACTTAACCTCAATTGCTTCAGAAAAAAAAAAAAGAAAGAAAGAAAGAAAGAAAAATTGCTTAAACAGTAGAACTGGTCAAATGGAAAAGGAAGTACAAAAGCTAACTGAGGAAAACAACTCTTTAAAAATTAGAATTAAACAAATGGAAGCTAATGATTCTATGAGAAAACAAGAATCAATCAACAAATTCAAAGGCATGAAAAAAAAAAGAAAATGTAAAATAACCCAATGGAAAAAAATAATTGTCATGGAAAATAGATAAAGTAAAGACATTGCCAGAATCACTAGACTACCTGAAAGGAATACTCAAAAGGAGAACTTGGACAGCATCTTTCAAGAAATCACCAAAGAAAATGGAACCAGAGAGCAAAATAAGCATTGAAAGAATCCACTGATCATCTCTAGAAAGAGAGAACTTAAAATAAAAATTGCAAAGAACATTATTGACAAATTATAGAGTTATCAGGTCAAAAAAAATTGCAAATGTCCAAAATCAGAATCAATTGTATAAGCCAAATGACTACTCATTGTCCACTGAGACATCATTTAAAACCCATCACCATTTTATCAATCAGGCACTGTGAACATTAATTATTATATTTACTTTGTGACTACAATCTATGCTCTCATTTTTTTTGTTTGTTTGTTTTATTTTGTTTTGTTTTGTTTTGTTTTTTTTGTTTTTTGTTTTTTACCTTCTGCCTAACAGATGGAGGCTCATCCTGAGATGGAAGAAGTAATTGTTTATAAAACATTGTTGTTGCCCTTTATGTCATTCCTTGCTTAACCCCAACTTTAAAAGATAAGAGTATCACATAATTCCCAAGATAGCCACATAATTTCATATTTACAAATACAATAATTTTGTTCTCATTAGAAAAATTAGGAATGAAAAGATAATGGACTATGAATCAAACATATCTCTCTACAGATATCTATCATGAAATAGCTATGTGTAGAAAACTAGATAGATTTCATGGTTTTGGCTTTAGTGAACCTTATATAAAGGATATCCTATGTGCCATTCAAATTCAACTATTTACTATTCCTTTTACCAAAAGGAAGAAAAGAAGGAAGGAAAGAAGGCAGAAAGGAAGAAGTAAAGGAAGGAAGGAAGGAAGGAAGGAAGGAAGGAAGGAAGGAAGGAAGGAAGGAAGGAAGGAAGGAAAGAAGGAAAGAAGGAAGGAAGAACAAGGAAAAAAAGAGGAATGTGTACCTTTTAGCTTTTGCTTATTGCTTCAGCCTGAGATGGCCTCCCTACTATTTTTTTTTTTTTAGCATGATTACTAGGGAAATCCAAATTAAGCTCAAAAGCAAAAAGACACAGTAAACTTTCATGAATCCCTGTTGTATGGATGACCTAGGGGAGAGTTTACAGGAAGCATGAATCAGAACTGGATTGATATTCTAAAGTGAATAGGATGCAGAGGTGAATTCAGTTGAAACCTGTACAAATGGAGGAAGTAAATTACCATTTAATGAGGCCATAAATTTATTGAAATATTAAAGGTTCTAAAAAGAAGGGAGATCTAATAACTATTGTGATCTCTTTTGTAAATCTTTACCCTATTGTCTTTGAATAGAATTTGCTTAGCAGTGGTAAAAGGAACTAAAGTGTCAGAAAAAGGACACATAGATTGCTCTGTAAGTAATCTAAATCCTTCCACTGGCTAAACTTTTTGTTTTTTAAACATATTATAAAAGTGAAATATATTAAAATTTTATATTCACAAAGTTTCTCCAAGTATCCCTTCCCCCCTAAAGAATCATCCTTTAGGACAAATAGTATTTTAAATTTTAAAAAAAGAAAGAAAAAAGTATGATGAGAAAAAATAGAAAACTGGATTTTAAAAGTCTAAAAATATATTCAATATTCTACACACTGTAGCTTTCATCTATAAACAGGAATGGGGTGAGAATGCCTTCTCCCTTCTTTTCTTTGTGACCTTTGACTTCTAATAATACAGAATTATATAACAAACAACACATTTTTTTTCCTAAGGCAACTGGGGTTAAATGACTAGCCTAGGGTCACACAGCTAGGAAGTGTCTGAGGCCAGATTTAAAATCAGGTCCTCCTGACTTCAAGGCTGGTGCTCTACCCATTGTGCCACTTAGCTGCCCCAGGAAGTTTAAGTATAAGCCATATGCTAATTTTTTCTTTCATAATAAATTTATTTTGATATTTTGATACCTACAGTCTCGTTTTTTCCGTTTGTTATTAAATTTCTTTTATTAATTTTTCTCTCACCACCCTTTCCCCAATTGAGCAAATAGGAAAATAAAAACCCAAAATATAAAGCCTTCAATACATAGCTATATAGTCTAAAAAAATTAACTCCCACATTGGCCATGGCCCATTTATTCTGGGATTTATTTAAGATCACCAAATGTAACATGTCTACCTGGTCCATAGAAGCTCCATCCTGACTTTGTCATTCCAGAAAGGTTGGTACAACTTGTTAATGAGTCTGTGATTTGCAAGCTGGAAACAGAAGGCAAAGGTAAAGCAAGAGTCATTATGACTACACTCTTTTTCCTCAAAATTGGCTGGTTAAAAATAGCTAAGTCCTGTATACTATTGGATTCCATTAAAAGGCAGAAAGGGCAAATATTGACCTTTCTTGTTGATTATGATCTAATATTTAAACTCTACCTAAAACTTTTGTAACAAATCAGGTAAAAGTGGTTTCATTGACGAGAAAAGTAGGGAGAGCCGTTCATTGATCAAATCTCTGATAGAAGAATGGAGTTCATCATTGCAATAGTTTAGATAATTTAAAGATCAGTCCGATCATAAGAAAAAACACAAGTGACCTCTATGTTAGAAAAATGATAAGGAATACAGTTGCTAATAGCCTATATTAATAAACTTCACTAACTACAAGCTATTTTGAATTGAGTTAAGCATTGATTAATATAGACTTTGAAAGCACAATTAAAGGATTGGCAATGAGAACATCTGGTTTCTACATTGATTAATAGAGTTAACAGTCCAGTTCAGTAGTTGTTAAATAAAAATAAAAATAAGAAGCAAGTGCTAAGTTCACAAGGCCTTACTTATTTACAAATGAGAGGGAAGAGGAAACTCCAATCTCCCAGACTGTGTGAGCATTATTTATGTGTTTGCAATTAGCATAGTGTTCCCAATCTTTGGGTTTAACATAAAGACAAACCTGCAGTTAAAAATTTCCCACTAAGGCCTTCTTGGGATCAAAGTTAACTCAAAAGTAAGATGGAGTTTAGAGCCTGGGAGATGAGGTCAATTAAAAAAAAATGTCTAACAGGAAGAAAGAAGCAAGTCTCCAGTCAACTTCACCATTAAAGTGAAAAGATAAAAAAGATGATTTCAAAATGGACTCATTGTAAAGTTGAATTTTGAGATGAATTTATTTCCTGAAGGAGGAAGAGAATAATAAAAGTTTCTATGATGATGTGGAACAGAGGAGTTGTGGAACTGGAAGGTTTACCTAATCCAATCCAATCAACACTTATTGGGTGCCTATTATGTGCCAATCTCAGTGCTAAATGAAAAGAAAGATAGTCCTTGACCTTAAGAAACTGATCATAAGATCACTAGATGGTACAATGGATAGAGCACCAGACCTGAGTTCAAATCTGACCTCAGAAAGTTAATACTTCCTAGCTGTGTGACCCTGGGCAAGTCACTTAATCCCAATTGCCTTAGGGAAAATAGTTATATTAAATAAATAAGTAAATAAAAAAGAAGCTAACCAAATAAAGGGGGAGATAACACACAATAGGAAGTAGGAAGGAGCAGAAAGGGAAGGATACCAACATTTTAAGTGATTTTGAGGAGTTGAAACTGGTCTGAACAGTAGATGAAAAATTGAGTGAACCTTTTCTCTCAGAGGGAGTTTCCCTTTGAATGGCAGGGAGAATGTCACATAAGATATGTGGTCCTGGCAATGATAATCCAACCACAATTTTGTTTTGCCTAACATATTAAGGTTTGCAAAGCACTTTTACAGGGAAAATTATAATTTGTGATCTCACTAGATCCATCAATGAGGGATCTTTCATATCCCTGCCACAAAGGGCCTAATAGAGATCTGAGATTGCTTGACTGAATGAATTAGAAATATGAACAAGGTCTTAACACACATCCTGAATCATATCTCAATTGTACCTTTATATTAGTTATGAAAAGTTCTTAATTCATTTAGCATTTTTAAACCTCTGGAAGATTCGAGTAATATAGAAAGTGTGTCTGGATTAGTTGAGAAAACTTTGTTATGCTTTCTAGGTTTTCTACAATAACAATGATTTTGGAACCCAAGGATTTGGTTGATTACTGCTAAAAGCCTCTAGTCAAATATCAGAGAACACATTACTTTTGAGAAAGGAGAAGCAGTTTTATGGCAACCTTGTTCTTGGTATTGATCTTTTCTCTTTCTTCCTTTGAAAAATTTGAATTGTCAGAGAGTTTAGATTTTTATTGGTGTCCTAAGGGAGTCCCCACAGCAACAGAAGCTGGTGATGGTGTTTGTATCAGGAATCAAGTATAAGCTAGACTCACTGACCAAAGTAGCTTTAGGACTTCATCGGATGCAGCAGAAAAGCTATCTTATGACTTTTAAGTACTACGTGGATAGAAAAACACAGAGAAATCTCCCTCCTGGAAGAGAAGGACTTTCAACATCCAGAATCTTTAAATTATTCCTTTACCACGTTATATTTGCTGAGATTGAGCACTTTCCCCTAGATTATATGCATTTATGGAAGAGTACGCTCTCAGTTTAGGGAGGGATAGGGTTTTGTACCAATTATACTATCATAGTAAATAACCAGCCCTAAAAGCTAATTGTCTGTCCGATTAATTGGGGAAAAGCACACTGTGGAGGAATTATGAGTATTGGAAAAATAACTTGGTCCCTGAGAACTTTTAGACACTAGAAGATCTGGTCTGCCAGTACTACTAGGGGGTTAGAAGATGGATTATTTATGATAATTCTATTAGGTAACTATTAGAGGTAGGTAGAGTTGCCTAGGGCACTGAAAGTTATGACTTGTACAAGAGTCAGCATGTGTCAGATGTGAGTCTGAAGCCTAGCATTTTTTGCCTTAGGGGCTGGCTGTTTATTCACTATGCAATATGTTGCCTCTTAACAGGTGCTGGATATTTTTGGATATCCAAGATATATGAGGGGGAGCCCAGAGAACACAGATGTATTCCACACTGGATTTTTTTTTTTTCAGAGACATAAAGACCCAGGGATTAGTAACAAACAGGCTTTTGGACAATGTTGACATACCGTGAATACTTACATATTGTATGAATGACCTTCCAACACTTGATCAATAATGTTATAGCAGTACTTCTCAACTGATATGTCATGCTATATTTAACTGATATCCTAATTGAATCAAGGAATATGAGGAATATGATGTGGCATCACCTGCCACATAGGTGATGAATATTCTCCTGGATTCTTTGCAGCTATGAGTACTTTCCATTTTGTAAACTTGAATAAAAATACATTTTTCATCAGGACCAGGTAAATTTGGAGGTTTTTTAGAGCTGAAAATGTTACAAGTGAATCTAGAATGTGTACCAACTGTTGAATTGCAGAGCTCAGAACTGAGTATTGCTGTTTTTCAAGGGCCAAATACAGTGGAACTTAATACCTCACTATTCCTGGAAGATATGATTCTCTAATGCAACATTTCATTCTACTTTTTTTTTTTTTGGCTACCACCTCATACTTCTAACATACTGAGCTTGTAGTCCATTAAAATACCTAGATCTTCTTTAGAACAATTTCTGCCTATCCATGCTTCTTCCATCTTAAATTGGGATTAATGTTTTGTACTCATCCCTATTGAGTACATATCCCTATTGAGTTTAGACTTATTGTAGACATAGTCAATTGTTCTAGACCAACACCAAGAGAAATCTTCCATCACTACTATGCTATGCCGAAGTGACAAGATCTCTTTCTCTTTTATGCTTCACATACCAGTGATACTAAACTTCCCCCCCCCAAAAAAAAAAAAACTCCTTCCCTGCATTCAGAAAATACAGAGACACAAACACACATACACACACAAATGCACATTATTCCTCCTCATCTTTTGCTGTCTGCTCATTTATCCCCTTCCACATCAACTCTTAACACTTTAAAATCTGTGTGCTCCTTCTTCTGTATCCTCTGGGAATTTTTGCAGCATAATTAACACTTTTAAAAAAATTTATACCTTTCCCTAGAGTACCCATATCTATCCTCCAAGTAAGAAATCAAAAGGAGTAGTGATAGACAAGGAAAAAATTGCAGTTGAGATACCCAGAAGCTACAAGAAATAAAATCTAAGAAAGGATTTAGTAGCAAAACTGATGCCCTTAAATATATAGAAACAAATGTCCAAAGTTTAGGCAAGAAACAAAAGCATGTATTCCAACTCGTTCTGACAGATTCTGTGAAATCTTAGATTTGTTTTTTTTTTGTTTGTTTGTTTGTTTTGTTTTGTTTTGTTTTTATTTTGCATTTTTCTATGTTCAATAATCTTGTGCAATTCTTTTTATAAAAATTATTTTTCTCTTTTATTAGGGTTCATGCTTACATATTTCCATTAGTTCTTTTCATATATTATTTGAGATTTTGATAAGTAATATTTGATGCAAATTTATTCCTACTTCCTAGTTTTATTTCTTAACCTAAATTTTTTGATTCTCTCCAAAAATTTTTTTTAATGTAATATAATTTTTAAAAGTTGTCTATACTGCTTATGTGACTCTGGGCAAAATATGTGATCTCTCTGTGATCTAGACAACTTTCCAAGACTATTAGTTACAGAGGAGATGCTGAACTACATTGGAGGAAGCTTCCTTATAAAGGAGTTTCTTATCCCCATGAAATCACTGGTCTAGTCTCTATCTCATCATTAATTTCTTCCATTGTTCAATTAAAAATTCCATCTCCCTTTTGAGTATAGTCATAGTTGTAAAAGTTATATATTGAATAGCATTAACTCGTAAATTATTTAGCTGATTGGATTGTTGTTCCTATGTAGGACAGTAAATAGAACACTGTAGCTGATAAGATATAATTTCGAATCTGGATTCAGTCACTTTGCTATCTATGTGATCCTAGATAAGTCACTTAACTTGTTTGCTTCCATTGTTTTTTTGTTTTTTGTTCTTTTTTTTTTATTGTAAAATGAGAATAAGAGCAACAACCTTACAGATTTATTGTAAGGATCACAAGAGATAATATTTGTAAAATGCTTTGTACAATGCCTAGCACATAGTATATTTTATGTAAATATTTATTGCCTTCTCTTCCCCTTCTTTACTTTTAAAGTGTGTTCTCTCTCTATGATCACCATATTCCATATTTTACATAGAAGTAAAAAAAGAATATTTAAATGTAAAACTCAAAAAAAAATGTCTAGAAGATTCTAGAAGGAGAAAGGTGTAAGAAAGGATAATTTGAATAAATATTTCCTAGAAAGAAGTAGAATAAATGACATTCAAGTTAAGATTAGATTACTTATCTCTCTTTCCTGTCCATATACAAACATACATATATACACATATATGTATGTAGATATTCATATCTATTGTGTGTTTATATATATAATTTACTTTTTAAAGATATTATTTCTTTGAAAATTTTCACTATTTTCTAATATAATTGCATTGATTTTATAATGCCTTTTCATATTTATTAATTTTATTTTCATGATTAGATATTTTTTCAAATTAGTTAAAATCATTGCATCATTTTTTGCTTTTATTTTAAAAATTATAGACCTTTATTCTTAATTTTATCTGTAGTATCATATAGTTCAAAATCATTTCTTTTATCCTGCTTAATTTATTGGTTTTCTTTTCTTTGTTCTTAATTGAATTCTTGTTTTTTTTATCTATTTTAAAATCTTATTAGTATGCTTTTATAAACAAGAATTTTTTTCTAAGGTGGAGCCAAGATGGTAGAGAAGACTCATAAAACATCCTAAGCTCCTCTCATACCCTCATTACTAATTACCAAATTCAGCCTCAAAAATAGTTCTTGACTGGTAAAATCCACAAATATTGGAAGTACAACAGTTTACTGGCCAAAGATAATCTGGAAGACCACAAGAAAAGGTATGTGCTGATCGGCAGGAGCAGACCAGCACAGGCAGGAAGATAGAACCAGAGGTAGCATACTGAGCAGACAGGGCAGGGGCAGTCTCTGTGATTGGAAAATTTACAGAGAGGATTCTACCACAGGTTGGTTGCTCTGCTTTGGTTGGAAAGCAGTAGATCAGTAGAGAAGTTAAAGCCAAAGGTAGAGTGTACTCCAAAAACCGCCAGAATCTACTAGGATTTGACTACACCCACACAACACCAGAAGTGAGTGACTTAGCATAGACCACAGCACAGCTGTGCAGCCACATTCTGCAGCACAGGTTTTTGCCCAGGGCAGTCACAAACCTGCACAGTAAAGAAGCTAAGCTCAGGGCAGCTTATAGTCTGCACAGTGAGTGGGCTCTGCCCAGGGAAGCCACAAATCTGTATAGCAACAGGGCTCTGTCCCAGAGCAATAGAACTCCTGGCAGCACAACTGTGCTCCCCAGGGCAGAGACATTTCCAGTGGGGGATCTTCCCTGGACAACTGCTAATCCCCATACTGGGAGTTCAGCTGGGGCATTTACACTTTCCTTGCTCAGCCTTTAGTGACAAGGTATTCGCTAATCTGCACAGTGGGGATCTTCAAAGGGCATTTTGGCACTTCAGCCTGTGCTACCCAGGGCAGAGACACTTCCAGTTCAGGGCTTTTCCCAGAGAACTTCCGCAGCTCTGCCACTCTTAGCAGCCCATTTGCAGGACAGCTACTGTCCGTATATCTATCCCTGCTCTTCAGAGGAAGCTGGTAACCCCCCTTGCCCTGAAAACAAATACCAAGGGCTTTAAAAAATGAGTAAGAAGGCCAAGCAAATGCTAACCATCTACAGCTTCTATACAGAAAGAGAGCAGGTTTTCAACCCCAAGGAGACTAATAGCAGACAGTTACCAGAAAAAAAACCTCAAAGGAGGATGTAACTTGGTCCCCATCACACAAGGCTCTCTTAGAAGAAATTATAGAAAAAATCTTAAAAGAGAGCTAGAAGAAAAATGGGGAAAGGAAAGAGAAGCTCTGCAAGAGAGTACAGAAAGGTCTCATAACTCACTTAAAGAAAAATGTGATAAAGTGGAAAAAGAAAAAAAAAAACTTCCTGAAATGTGAATTGGAAAATATAAAGAACTCTCAAGAAAGTAGGATTTGTGAACTGGAAAAAGAAAATAACTCAGTAAAAAAAAAAAAAATTAGTGAAATGGAAAAAAATTCCATAGAGCAAACGAACTCATTTAAAAACGCAATTGGACATATAGAAAAAGAAGTTTAAAAAAAAAAAAAAACTAATGAAGAAAATAACTCATTAAAAATTAGAACTGAACAAATAGAAATGAATGATTCATTGAGACACCAAGAATCAATTAAGCAAAAGCAAAAAGAAAGAAAGAAAGAAAGAAAGAAAGAAAGAAAGAAAGAAAGAAAGAAAGAAAGAAAGAAAGAAAGAAAGAAAAAGAAAAAGAAAAAGAAAAATTAGAAAAAAAAGTTAAATATCTAGTGAAAAAACAACAGACCTGGAAAATAGATCTAGGAGAGATAATCTGAGGGTTATTGGACTTCCTGAAAATTATGATGAAAAAAGAGCCTAGAAACTATTTTACAGGAAATCATTAAAGAGAACTGCACAGAGGTAATGGAATAAGCAAGTAAAATAGACATTGAAAGAAATCATCGAACACCTTCTGGAAAAGATCCTAAAATAAAATCCAAGGAATATTGTGGCTAAATTTCAGAATGATTGGATTAAGGAAAAAAAATATTACAAGCAGCCAGGAAAAAAAAATTAAATACCAAAGAGCCACAATAAGGATCACTCAAGATCTAGCTGCTTCCACATTAAAAGAGCAAAGGACCTGGAATCTGATATTTTGAAGGGCAAAAGAACTTGGAATGCAGTCATGAATAAACTACCCAGCTAAACTGAGTATTTTTTCCCAGGGAATAAGATAGACATTTAATGAAACAGGAAAATTCCATTTGTTTCTAATGAAAAAACCAGAACTAAACAAAAAAAAAAAAATGACCACCAAGTTTAGGATTCAAGAGAAGTAAAAATGGGTATTTCTGTTATAGGCATACATAAAGAGTACATGTATAATTTGATTTTACTTATATAACATAAAAAGGGAAGTAGAAATAAAAAGAGTTAGTATCAGAAAAAAGGAAAAGGGGAGATAAAAAGAGGGAAACTACATCCCACGAAGAGACAAAGGAAATCTAACATATCTGAGGGAATTTAGAGAGGGGGAGAAACATTGTGTCAATCTTATTCTCATCAGATTTGGCTCATAGAGAAAATAATTGACATTTGGTTTACAAAGAAACTTCTCTCACCTGGCTAAAAAGTGGGAGAGGAAAAGGGGAAAGGAAAGGAGTAATAAGGGAAAGGTACAAGAAAGGGGAAGGGATTCAAAGAGGGAGAGCTGCATGAAGTCCATAAATTTACTACTGGGGTAGGGAGTAAAGTGGGGTAAGAAAAAAAAAAGCACAATCTAGGGATAATAAGATGGCAGAAAATATAAAATTAATAATTTTAACTGTAAATATGAATGGGATGAACTCTCCCATAAAATGGAGGCAGATGGCAGACTGGATCAAAAGCCAGAACCCTACAATATGTTGTTTACAAGAAACACATTTAAAGCCGGGAGATACATACAGAGTAAAGGTAAAAGACTGGAGCAGAATCTATTATGCTTCAGGTGAAGTCAAAAAAGCAGGGGTAGCCATCCTTATCTCAGATCAAGCAAAAGCAAAAGTTGATCTAATTAAAAGAGATAAGGAAGGAAATTATATCTTGCTAAAGGGTAGCATAGACACTGAAGCAACATCAATACTAAACATATATGCACCAAGTGGTGCTTCTTCCTAAAGGAGAAGTTAAGAGAGTTGCAAGAAGAAATAGACAGCAAAACTATAGTAGTAGGAGATCTCAACCTTGCACTCTCAGAATTAGATAAATCAAACCACAAAGCAAATAAGAAAAAAATTAAAGAGGTAAATAGAATATTAGAAAAAATAGGTATAATAGATCTTTGGAGAAAACTGAATGGAGACAGAAAGGAGCATACTTTCTTCTCAGCAGTTCATGTAACCCAAACAAAAACTGACCATATATTAGGACATAAAGACGTCAAAATTAAATGCAGAAAGACAGAAATAGTAAACGCATTCTTTTCAGATCATGATTCAATTAAAACTACATTCAACAAAAAGCTAAGTAAACAAAATAATCTCATCCTAAAGAATGATTGGGTGAAACCACAAATTGTATCTACTATTAATAATTTCACCCAAGATAATGACAACAATGAAACATCATACCAAAATTGGTGGGATACAGCCAAAGCAATAATAAGGGAAAATTTTATATCTTTAGGGGCTTACTTGAATAAAATAGAGAAAGAGAAGATCAATGAATTGAGCTTGCAATGTAAAAAGCTAGAAAAAGACCAAACTAAAAAACCCCAATCAAATACTAAACTTGAAATTCTAAAATTAAAAGGAGAAATTAATAAAAGTGAAAGTAAAAAAAAAAACTATTGAATTTATAAATAAAACTAAAAGTTGGTTTTATGAAAAAAAAAACAATAAAATAGATAAACCTTTGGTAAATCTGATTAGAAAAAGGGAAGAGGAAAACAAATTGTTAGTCTTAAAAATGAAAAGGGAGAAGTTTCTACCAATGAAGAGGAAATTAGAGCAATCATAAGGAGTTACTTTGCTCAGCTTTATGCCAATAAATTTGATAACCTAAGTGAAATGGATGACTACCTTTAAAAATATAAGTTGCCTAGATTAACAGAGGAGGAAGTAAATTGCTTAAATAGTCCCATTTCAGAAAAAGAAATAGAACAAGCTATTAATCAATATTCTAAGAAAAAATCCTCAGGACCAGATGGATTTACATGCGAATTTTACCAAACATTTAAAGAACAATTAACTCCAATGCTATATAAGTTATTTGAAAAAGTAGGGAATCAAGCAGTCCACCAAATTCCTTTTATGAAACAGACATGGTAATGACACCTAAATTGGGTAAGTTGGAAACAGAGAAAGAAAATTACAGACCAATCAGCCTAATGGATATTGATGCTAAAATCTTAAATAAAATATTAGCAAAAAGATTACAGAAAATCATCCCCAGGATAATACATCATGACCAAGTAGGATTTATACCAGGAATTCAGGGCTGGTTCAATATTAAGAAAAGTATTAGTATAATTGACTATATCAATAACCAAATTAACAAAAACCGTATGATCATTTCAATAGGTGCAGAAAAAGCATTTGATAAAATTCAACATCCATTCCTATTAAAAACACTTGAGAGTATAGGAATAAATGGTCTTTTCCTTAAAATAATCAGTAGCATCTATTTAAAACAAAACAAAACAAAAAATTCTTGCAGGTATTACTTTGGCAACCTGTTATCATTTTTGATATAGTAACTAATTGCTATAATTCTCTTTACAATGATCATAATTTCAATGATCTATCATTGACCACTTATTTAGGATGCTATTATTTAACTGCCATTTTAATCTATAGCTTTACTCAATATTAATTGCTGTTTTTATTGTGTTGTTTTAATGGGTATTTTTAATATTTTTATTTTTAAAATTTGAGTCCTTTGAGTTTTAGAATATGATCAATTGTCCAAAATATGCTGAGATGCACACATACATATGTATTCTCTGATATCTTTATTTTATTGATATTTTATGATATTTTAAATAAATAAAATATGATATTTTATTATTAAGATGGAGCATTCAATTAATGTTTTTTCCCAATAATTATTAAAGTATATAATATTCTTCCTTATCTTTCCATTAGATTTCCCCACTTTTGAAAAAGAAATGTTGAAGTCACCTACAATTATTATATTACTATCACTGACTTTTTGCCTTTTGTCCAGATGTTCCTTTATGGTTTTAGATATACTGTTGTATATTATATTTTATAATAGTGTATTCCATTGTGCACAATACTATAAAGAAAATATTAAAACTTTTTTTCCCTGATATTATTATTATTTTTTCTCATTGTCTCATCTGAATAGGATTAATATTTTTGCTTTGTGGGAACTACTAGAAACAAAGCATTTTTTTATTCACATTATTTTTATTCCTAGGCTATCTTTTTATGTTTTAAATGTTTTTCTTATATTAGATTTTGGTTAGGTTTGGTTTCTTTTAGTTCATATAAGCTTTAATTTTTGTTCTTGTATCAATTTTGCTACTCTTTATTTTGATTGAGGAATTTAAAAATTCAGATTTAATATCATAATTATTTTTAAAGTTACTTAATAATCCTATGATTTTATTTTTCTCTTTTAAAAGAGCTTTTTTTGTTTATAATATTTTGATTCCAATTTCCTCCTATAGATTTCAACCCAAATTCTTTGTGTGTGTCTTTTTTCTGACTCTCTCTCTTATTAATTTAATTTAACTTTTGTTACTCCTTTCCCCACTAATGGATTCTAACTAAGGTTTTGTAAATAGGGGACTATGAACTTTTTTTTAAATTATAGTTTTTTATTTACAAGATATATGCATGGGTAATTTTTCAGCATTGATAACTGCAAAACCTTTTGTTCCAATTTTTCCCCTTCTTCCCCTCACCGCCTTCCCCAGATGGCAGGTTGACCAATAAGTATAAGTTAAAGTATAAGTTAAATACAATATATGTATATATGTCCATACAGTTATTTTGCTGTACAAAAAGAATCAGACTTTGAAATAGTATACAATTGATTTGTGAAGGAAATAAAAAAATGCAGGCAGACAAAAATAGAGGGATTGGGAATTCTATATAGTGGTTCATATTCATCTCCCAGAGTTCTTTCATTGGTTCAATTCATGACTGCTCTATTGGAATTGATTTGGTTCATCACATTGTTGAAGAGGGCCACATCCATCAGAATTGATCATATAGTAGTATTTGTTGTTGAAGTATATAATGAATTCCTGGTCCTGCTCATTTCACTCAGCATCAGTTCATGCAATTTTCTCCAGGCCTTTCTGAAATCATCCTGCTGGTCATTTCTTACAGAACAATAATATTCCATAACATTCATATACCACAATTTATTCAGCCATGTTCCAGTTGATGGGCATCCATTCTGTTTGCAGTTTCTGGCCACTACAAAGAGGGCTGCCACAAATGTTCTTACACATACAGGTCCCTTTCTCTTCTTTAAAATCTCTTTGGGATATAAGCCCAGTAGTAACACTGCTGGATTTCAAAGAGTATGAACAGTTTGATAACTTTTTGAGCATAGTTCCAAATCTCTCTCCAGAATGGCTAGACATATTCACAATTCCACCAACAATGGTGGGACTGTGAACTTTTTAAAAATATAACTATTTCAATAAAATTGCCTTCTATTGCAATAGTATATATTTTACTTTATGTACTGAAGGACCTATGACATAATTAAGGTTAAAAAGCCCTGTTTAGAATCTAATCTCCTATTCATAGGACTTACACTAAACTATTCTTTCTTTATGCTCTCTACTGCCCTAATAAAATAAGATGCTTCAAGAAGACAAAACCTTACTTCTTTATCCAATTCAACCTTTTATTATGATTATGAATATCTCCCATGTTTTCCTCCACAGATATTCAAACCTTTTTATAGCAATTTACTCTCATCCTTGGTAAGAGTAAAACTACCACACTTTAAATTTAATAACATATGTACTACATAAAAATTCGATAGAGCAAGATTCATCCTTAAAGACTTTCATTTGACAAGATTTGCTCTAGACATATGCTAAAATCATACAATATTCCTTGCTAGAAGTGAACACAAAATGGACTTTACTGATTTATTCTCTGATTATCCATATTAAAGCAAAGAACAAGGGAATGCTTGATTATAAAAAGGTCTTTTCCACTATAATGGAGGAGGTCCTGCACAGCGCTAAGTAATATGCATGCTCCGCTATCCAATCATGGTGATATAATTACAACTGTCCCCTTCTAACTCTTCAGATTGTAGAGAATAATAAAATTACCCCGACCCAACTCAGCTACAGGCAGAACAATAGATCTTAGGAAAGTAGGCTCCAAAGTCTTAAGACTAGACTGATGCTCCTGCAAGGGCTGGATCTCCTTGATTAAAGATTGACTCATCACTAGAAAAAAAGGATAAGAAGGTACAACTTCCATTGACCCCTTATCTGTCACAGAATGTAGAAGGTAGAAGGCAGAATGTTGCCTTTATCATCACAGTATGCTAAAGGGGAATATCCTTAGAGTTGTAATTATTATAAATGACCTAACCAGATCAGAATAGTGGGTAAGACTGAAAGACTAGCAAATTTTTTAGGTTTCCTGCTCCCTTTCACTCTTGCCCTTGCTTCCTTTTTCCCTTGTTTGATCCCTTTCTTTTTATCTCTTTCATAAATTCCTCCCTGACTTAGCCCACTATGTTCTATTCTTACAATATGCATAATGAACTATAGTAATTGTAGCTTTGACTGTACATCTCTTTCTCAGACTTATATACATTATATTATGCTCTATTATCCATCTCTTTTTCCCCATTTTATTTTTTTCCAACTACAGGTAAAGATAGTTTGCAACATTCGTTTTTATATAAGGCTTTTTATTGTCAAAATACATGCATAAGTAGTTTCCAATATCCACCTATGCAAAACCTTGTGTTCCAATTTTTTCTCCCTATATGCCCCCAATTCCTCTCCCTAGATGACAAGTAATCTATGATCCATGTCAACAAGAAACCATTGAACAATTCATGGCTGAATGAAAAAGACCAAAATAAGGAGATAGCTCAGAAGACCTATATTTTTAATCCTTGTTTACTTCTTCTGGACTAGATAGATCATTTGAAATTATCTTTGTTTTTTATGGCCTACTTCTTAGTATGCCCTGAAAAATGGATATGATGTTATAGTTCCAACATTCCAAGATCAACGAGACTGAAAGCTTGAAAGCTCCTTAAGGGCTGCCATGTATATAATGTATTTACCTATTTCATCAAAGTACAAACTGCCATGTAAACATGATTGGTCATTATTTCCCCCCAAAGCCTCAGAGACAGTGTTTTCACGTAGCCAGATAGGGAGAGGAATTGTTCAAATGATATGACTTATAAAGGGATTTCTGAATATTTTATACATAGCCCCATATTCAAAGCTATGCACTATTTGGTAATTTTTGGAGCTTTGTTCCGCATTAGAACTAACAGTTCTAGAATAGCAATAGCAGTTCACAGTTCCATCATCATCTTTCTCCAGGTAATCCTGTATTTATCTTATCCATTTATAGTTGTTTGTCTGTTGTCTCCACATTAGAATGTGAGCTCCTCGAAAGAGGGATTGTTGTTAGCCTTTCTTTTTATTCTCAGAATTTAGCACAATGTTTTGCATATTGTTATTGCTGTTGCAGTTGCTGCTGGTGTTGCTGCTGTCTCTGCTGCTGCTGCTGTTGCTGTTGTTCCTTCGTTCTCCAAAGGACATCAAGAAAGCCATGACTTGCAAGTGAATTGGATTTAAATGAACAAGAACTGTGCAAAGTCACCAGCTTTCTCCTCCAGCATCATTTGGGTCCAGTGGTCTTTACTAAGGTGTCAGTTTGACTGAGGTGAGGCCTATTCAGTGATTAAGGATAGGTAATAATTGAAGCAAAGAAGGTGAGTTCAATTTCAGCCTTAGATTCTTACTAATTATATAACAAGTAGTGAGAACTAAATGAAAGAACATTTATGAAGGGCTTTGAAAAAAAAGTGTAATGTAAATGCTAATTATTCTTTTTTCAGTTTCCTATCCTTTTCTTTTTTTATTGTAGCTTTCTATATACAAAACATATGCATGGGTAATTTTTCAACATTGAACCTTGCAAAAACTTCTGTTCCAACTTTTTCCCCTCCTTCCCTCCATTCCCTCCCCTAGACGTATATGTTAAATACAATATATGTATACATATTTATATAGTTAGCTTGCTGAACAAGAAAAATCAGATTTAAAAAGAAGGTAAAAATAACCTGGGAAGAAAAACAATAACAGAAACAGTGCAAAGGCTATGTTATGGTCCACATTCATTTCCCAGAGTTCTTTCTCTTGGTGTAGCTAGTTCTGTTCATCACTGATCAATTGGAACTGATTTGGATCCTCTCATTGCCAAAGATAGCCACTTCCATCAGAATTGATCCTCATATAGTATTGTTGTTGAAGTGTATAATGATCTCCTGGTTCTGCTCATTTCACTCAGCATCAGTTCATGTAAGTCTCTCTAAGCCTCTCCGGATTCATACTGTTGGTCATTTCTTACAGAACAATAATATTCCATAACATTCGTATACCACAATTTACTCAGCCATTCTTCAATTGATGGGCATCCATTCAATTTCTAGTTTCTAGCCACTATGAAAAGGGCTGCCACAAACATACATTCTTTCTTGATATCCATTCTTTAATATTTCTTTGGGATATAAGCTCAGTAGTAACACCTCTGGATCAAAGGGTATGCATAGTTTGATAACTTTTTGAGTATATTTCCAAATTGCTCTCCAGAATGGTTGAATCCGTTCATAATTCTACCAACAATGCAACAGTGTCCCAGTTTTCCCACATCCTCTCCAACATTTGTCATTATCTTTTCCTGTCATCCTAGCCAATCTGACAGGTGTGTAGTGGTATCTCAGAGTTGTCAATGCTAATTATTATTAAGCATTTATTATCTTAAAGACAGGATGGTAGCCTCTGGAGAACAGGGATGAAAGAGACCTTGCTCACAAAAAACAACACTATGTTATAGTACTGGAGTTGAGGGTTGCTGGTGAATGTGGTTGACAAAATATAACTGAGTTCATAAATAAGAAATTATGTTTTTTTATTATAGCTTTTTTATTTACAAGATATATGCATGGGTAATTTTTCAGCATTGACGACTGCAAAACCTTTTGTTCCAACTTTTCCCCTCCTTCCCCCCACCTTTTCCCCCGAATGGCAGGTTGACCAATACATGTTAAATATGTTAAAGTATAAGTTAAATACAATATATGTATATATGTCCAAACAGTTATTTTGCTGTACAAAAAGAATAGGACAACAAATTTTGTTTTTAAAAGATTCTATTAATTATCTTCTATTTATTAAACCTACAGAAACTTCTAACATCCTGAAAATAGCTTATAAGACAAAAATATTAAATTACATCAGCCTTTACACTATGTTAGTTGAGCAGCTAACTTTGAAAGGAGGAGGGGGATATTTACATATATGGGCAATCTCAGTGTAGGGAGACTTACATTTTATTTATACTGACTGCTAACTGTCCCAGTCCTTCCACAGCTGTTTGAAATTGCAGGTTTTCAGTAGCAAGCCTCAGCCATCACTGTAATTATTATTATTTTATCAAACACAATCATAGGGAGTATTTTGGGCTGACAAAAGCCTTCCAAGTCTTTGTTTATTTATTGCACCCTATATTCTGCCCTCCACACCAACTGAGTTAAAGTTCTTTTCCTCCTGATTTAAAACCTATTATTGGAAGAAGCAAAGGTCCCCATCTGTAACAGAAAAAAGATTGGTGACTGGATAAAGAGAACAGTAGGTCTTTTGGAGTAAATAGAAACTGGGAAACCTGAGAAGCCTTAAGAAATCTGCTTCAGGCAAAACAGCCAGTTAGGGGAAAGCAGCTTAGCTACAAAGCATACTCTTCAGAGCAAAGCAAGAGGCAAAAGGCAGGGTAAACAAATTAAGAAATGGAGACACCATGCTAACAGCTGTAGGAAGTCAAGGCTTTTGTCCAAGGAGCAAAGACACTATAAGCCAATGCTTTTCCCTCCAATATATCTGATCCTTGATCTAGGAGAATTATCCCTGTGACAGGATCCATCAATCAGTCACAGGTCTCTTTTCATCTTCGTCCTCTCTTGGTCAACCCTACCAACCCACTAGAGAAGGCAATGGGGACAGCAATAGGGACTTTTAAACATGGCAGATGGAAGACAATATCTAATTTCTAAGATAATTGATAGTTAAAGAACATGAATTTCACTGGCTATTAATTGTGTTGGATTTGATTGATGGAAGGTTTTCATTATTATCTCCTTAGCCATTCCAACTCAACACCAAATTAACATTTTAAAGGGAATTTTATTCCCATTATGAATGGTCTCTTTCTCTCTAACTGTGCTAATGAAAATAGATTGTAAACTTCTTAGACCCTTAAAAAAGAAAGAAAGATATTTAAATAGACTTGAATTGAATTTCAAAGCCTCCAAAAATAGTTTTGCAAACAAACTAAAAACCACCTCTGTTAGAGTCTCTTTAGAATGATCAAGTGAGAAGGAATTAATAGCCAGTTGTATGAGTTTACTACTATATGTGATTATGGGGGAGGTTATAAATAATATGTTTTGGAAGACATGATTTGACCCATTATATGTCCAAAATTTATGGAATAATAAAGGCAACTGAGAACCCTGGCATGAAGTGAGATTATAAACTTTAGAACTAAAAAAGATTATCTATGATGAAATTGAGGCTAGGAGAGTATAAGTTACTAAAAGTCATATAGGTAATAATATTATAATTCCTTAATTAATAATGGTATAGATCTAGGAATTGTTTTTAATTTGTAATAAAGTATTCTTTATATTCTATTACATAATGGGATGGTTCTTTTTTTATAGGCATTTTATTTTATTTTATTTTATTTCTTTTTTTTTTTAAATTTTTATTTAATAATTACTTTATATTGACAGAATCCATGCCAGGGTAATTTTTTTTTTACAACATTATCCTTTGCACTCATTTCTGTTCCAATTTTTTCCCTCCCTCCCTCCACCCCCTCTCCTAGATGGCAAGCAGTCCTTTATATGTTTGATATGTTGCAGTATATCCTAGATACAATATATGTTTGCAGAACCGAACAGTTCTCTTGTTGCATAGGGAGAATTGGATTCAGAAGGTATAGATAACCCGGGAAGAAAAACAAAAATGCAGATAGTTCACATTCGTTTCCCAGTGTTCTTTCTTGGGGTGTAGCTGCTTTTGTCCATCATTTATCAATTGAAACTCAGTTAGGTCTCTTTGTCAAAGAAATCCACTTCCATCAAAATATGTCCTCATACAATATCGTTGTCGAAGTGTATAATGATCTCCTGGTTCTGCTCATTTCACTTAGCATCAGTTCATGTAAGTCTTGCCAGTCCTCGGATGTTGGATTTTATCAAATGCTTTTTCTGCATCTATTGAGATGATCATATGGTTTTTGTTTGTTTGGTTATTGATATAGTCAATTATGCTAATAGTTTTCCTAATATTGAACCAGCCCTGCATTCCTGGTATAAATCCTACTTGGTCATAGTGTATTATCCTGGTGACGATTTTCTGTAATCTTTTTGCTAATATTTTATTTAAGATTTTAGCATCAATATTCATTAGGGAGATTGGTCTATAATTTTCTTTCTCTGTTTTCAGCCTACCTGGTTTAGGTATCAGTACCATGTCTGTGTCATAAAAGGAGTTTGGTAGGACTCCTTCAATCCCTATTTTTTCAAATAGTTTATATAACATTGGAGTTAATTGTTCTTTAAATGTTCGGTAGAATTCACATGTAAATCCATCTGGTCCTGGGGATTTTTTCTTAGGGAGTTGATTGATAGTTTGTTCTATTTCTTTATCTGAGATGGGACTGTTTAGGATATTTACTTCTTCCTCTGTTAGTTTGGGCAAGCTATATTTTTGGAGGTATTTTTCTATTTCATTTAAGTTGTCGAATTTATTGGCATAAAGTTGGGCAAAGTAACTCCTAATTATTGCTCTAATTTCCTCTTCGTTAGTGGTGAGTTCTCCCTTTTCATTTTTAAGACTAACAATTTGATTTTCCTCTTTCCTTTTTTTAATCAGATTTACTAAGGGTTTGTCTATTTTGTTGGTTTTTTCATAGAACCAACTCTTAGTTTTATTAATCAATTCAATAGTTTTTTTTTTTTACTTTCAATTTTATTGATCTCACCTTTTACTTTTAGAATTTCAAGTTTAGTGTTTGACTGGGGGTTTTTAATTTGTTCCTTTTCTAGCATTTTTAATTGCAAACCCAATTCATTGACCTTCTCTTTCTCTATTTTATACAAATAGGCCTCTAGAGATATGAAATTTCCCCTTATTACCGCTTTGACTGCATCCCATACATTTTGGTATGATGTCTCATTATTATCGTTTTCTTGGGTGAAGTTATTAATTATGTCTATGATTTGCTGTTTCACCCAATCATTCTTCAGTATGAGATTATTTAGTTTCCAATTATTTTTTGGTCTACTTCCCCCTGGTTTTTTGTTGAATGTAATTTTCATTGCATCGTGGTCTGAAAAGGATGCATTTACTATTTCTGCCTTACTGCATTTGAGTTTGAGGTTTTTACGTCCTAATATATGGTCAATTTTTGTATAGGTTCCATGAACTGCTGAAAAGAAAGTGTATTCCTTTCTGTCTCCATTACATTTTCTCCAGAGATCTATCATATCTAACTTTTCTAGTATTCTGTTTACCTCTTTGACTTCTTTCTTATTTATTTTGTGGTTTGATTTATCTAATTCTGAGAGTGCAAGGTTAAGATCTCCCACAATAATAGTTTTACTGTCTATTTCTTCTTGCAGCTCTCTTAGTTTCTCTTTTAAGAATTTAGATGCTACCCCACTTGGTGCATATATGTTTAATATAGATAGTGCTTCATTATCCATGCTACCCTTTAGCAAGATATAGTGCCCTTCCTTATCTCTTTTAATTAGATCAATTTTTGCTTTAGCTTGATCTGAGATCAGGATGGCTACCCCTGCTTTTTTGACTTCACCTGAAGCATAGTAGATTTTGCTCCAACCTTTTACCTTTAACCTGCATGTATCTCCCCGCTTCAGGTGTGTTTCCTGTAAACAACATATTGTAGGATTCTGGCTTTTAATCCATTCTGCTAACCGCTTCCTCTTTATGGGGGAGTTTACGCCGTTCACGTTTATGGTTAGAATGACCAATTCTGTATTACTTGCCATCTTGTTAACCTCGGTTTATGCTTTTCTCCCTACTTTCCCCTTTCTCCCCCTTCCCAGTATTAAGCTTGTGAGCACCACTTGCTTCTCACAGCCCTCCCTTTTTAGTATCCCTCCCCCCGCCTTAGAGTTCCTCCCCCTATCTTACCCCTTTCCCTCCCAGTTCCCGTATTCCCTTCCGCTTAGCTTATTACTTCCCTTTTCACTTTTCCCTTCTCACTTTTCAATGAGGTGGGAGAAGTTTCACCATAGATTGAATATGTCTTAAGATTTTTCACTTAAAGCCAATTCTCAAGGCAGTAAGATACCCACTATATTCATCCCCCTCCATTCTTTCTCTCAGATATAATAGGTTTCCTATGCCTCTTCATGAGATGTACTACCCCCACTTTACCCTTTTTCTGATACAATGTCCTTTCCACATCAATTTCTAGAACAAGGTATACATGTATTCTTTATACATCTATATAGTCGAAATATAGTTCCCAAGATTAATCTTTACCTTTTTAGATTTCTCTTGAGTTCTGTATTTGTAGATCAAACTTTTTGTTAAGTTCTGGCTTTTTCATCAGAAATAGATGAAACTCGCTTACTTCGTTGAATGTCCATCTTCTTCCCTGGAAAAAGATGCTCAATCTCGCTGGGTAAGTTATTTTTGGTTGCATACCAAGTTCCTTAGCCTTTCAGAATATCATATTCCAGGCCCTTCGATTCTTTAATGTGGATGCTGCCAGATCCTGGGTGATCCTTATTGTGGCTCCTTGATACTTGAATTGGGTTTTTCTAGCCACTTGCAATATTTTTTCCTTCGTCTGAGGGTTCTGGCATTTGGCCACTATATTCCTTGGTGTTTTGATTTTAGGATCCCTTTCAGTGGGTGATCGATGAATCCTTTCAATGTTTATTTTTTCCTCTGTTCCTATGACTTCTGGGCAGTTCTCTTTGATAATTTCCTGGAAAATAGTGTCCAGGCTCTTTTTTTCATCATGCTTTTCTGGAAGTCCAATGATTCTCAGATCGTCTCTCCTGGATCTGTTTTCCAGGTCTGTTGTCTTCCCCAGAAGGTATTCACATTCTTTTTCATTGTTTGATTTTTTTGGATTTGCTTGACTGATTCTTCTTGTCTCCTCGAGTCATTCAATTCCAATTCTTCAATTCTGATTTTCAGTGAAGTATTTTCTTCACTCACTTTTTAAAAATCTTTTTCTAATTGTCCCATTGAGTTCTTTTGTTCTGTGGAATTTTTTTCCATTTCGCCAATTTTGTTTTCCAGTTCACCAATCCTATTTTTCAAGGATTTTACTTCTTTATCCACTTTCTCTTTAACTGACTTCTCCAGGCTCTTTTGCCAAGCCTCCCTCTCCTTTTCCCATTTTTCTTCTAGCTCCCTTGTGAGAGCCTTTTTAATTACTTCTATGAGGTTCATCTGTGCTGAGGAATAGATGATCTCCTCCTTTGGGGATTCACCTGGAGACTGTCTGTTTTTAGTCTCCTCAGGATTTAGAGTCTGCTCTCTATCTGTATAGAAGCTGTCAAGGGTTAAAGTCCTCTTCAGTTTCTTGCTCATTCTGTCTAATAATCAAAGATAAACTAGCAAAGAAAAACAGAAAAAACTGGAGTCTTTCTTTGGGGGAGGGGCTGGGTGGTGTTATCGAGCTTCCTCTCCAGACTGCGGAGGGGGCAGCAGTGAGGCACTAGCCCTACTGTGCTGCGCCTGCGCTCTGAGATCCCAGAGCGTGCTGAGTCACTGTGAGGAGGGGGGGGCGGCCAGGTCCAAAAGACTCCAGCTGTTTGGGGTTGTATTCTTCAGCCCCGGTGTTTTTAGCTTCTCTGCTGGGCTGCTGACTTGCTGCCGGAGCAAAGTATCTAATCCTGTAGCGAAGCTCTCCCCGCAGAGACGGCTGCGATCACTCCCCACCCCCTCTCCGCTCTGCTCCCGTGCTCTCACTGCCGCTGCCTGCTGCCTGCGCCTGATCCAAAATCGTCCCAGCCCTCCAGTAAAGACAGACCTTTCTTGGCGAATCTCAAGGATGGCTTCTCTTGGTAAGGTAAAGGATGGCTTTGTGGGTTTCTTTTTCAGTCAAGCATTAATTCAGAGGCTGGTAATGAATTGAACAGTGAGAGAAAGCGTGGAGCTCATGCAGCTGTGTGCCTCCTCTCCGTCATCTTAACCAGAAGTCCCCCACAATGGGATGGTTCTAAGAAAGCTAAGTAGAATAATGAATAGAGTATTTGTCCTGGAATCAGGAAGACCTGAATTATAAATTATTTTTTTACATTCTTACTGACTGTGTGACCCTAAGTAAGTAACTTCTCTCATCCTATGTTTCTTAAGGGACATAATAGCACCTATCTCATAAAGTTTTTATGAGTACCAAGTGAATATGTGTGTGTGTGTGTGTGTGTGTGTGTGTGTGTGTGTATAAAATGCCTTGAAAATTTTAAAGCACTAAAGGGTGATTTTTATTATTATATCCTTCTGAAAACAAAATAACAGTTCCATGTAGTTGAAATAAGATTACTAGAGATAACTCATTCAATTACATATTCTAAGCACTATAGTAACTACCATTCCTACAACAATAATTTAAAAAAATAATCCTTGACCGCAAGACACATTACATTTAATTACATTTAATACATGTGAAAGATTCACATGAATAGATTTATTCAAAATTGGCCTTAAGGCAATTTTTTGAGAGGGAGTAAACTAGCTGTAGTGATTCTGAGGAAAGGTCGAAGAGAGAAACTAGAGCTTGTAGAATACTGGAAATTCCAAAAGGCTTAAATGAGGAGGGAGTATCTCTAAGGGATGAAGACAGTCATTGCAAAGGCATTGAAATGGGAGATAGAGAATAATGAAATCAATATGACTGGAGAATAGAGGGTGTGAAAGGGAAAAATCTATAATTAATAATTTGTAATGGGAATTTAGAGAAGTACAAACATTTCCTCAAGTTAGTAGAATACTGTTCCTTGACTCCCTGTCTATTGCTAATTGATTGGTTGGTTGCAAACAGGAAAATTCATCATTAAAGTTAGTCTAAAAATGAGGGAGCATAGTAACACAAGTTAGTAATAAAGTATTCTAATAAACCCATAATAATAAATTTACTGGAATTCATATACCATTAGCTTCATTTGAGTACCATATGCATTATTCCTTCCCAAATTTATTGTTTAAATAATCGTCTTCCTTGTAAGAACAAACTGCCTTAAGACGTTGCTGCACATGGCAATTTTGGATGCCCTATTCCATATCAACCAAATATAAGTCTTTGAAACTTTATCTACATCAGAACAGTAAAATTCAAATTCTGTTATCCCAAAGATGAGAGATTTCCAAGGATCAGATTGAAGTTATATTTAGTCTTTCCCTACCTAACCCCAATTTTGTTGGTAGGGTCTCAATTGAATAGTTAACACAATTAAATTTGCTCTGTTGTCACAGAAATCATCACTATTAATTTTCTCTCAAATTAACCTATTCTCTTTTACTCACAGTCATCTTTTCTTGCCAATTACCATTGTTCTCCCTCTTAGCTTTTTCATTCTTAAATTTTGTTAAAATACTTTATTTAATCATTTAAAAGGAGAAATTCACAGCATAAAAAAATAAACATCATAAAGAAGAATCCTTTGATTTCCTGCCATAAACTTAAAAGAGAAAAAATACTCAAGATATTTCTAACCAGCCAATGATAAAAAGGAATAATATTAATCACCATTATCTGAAGGAAATTAGCATTTATCAAAATAAAGATACTGAAGTAGGATCAATAATTCAAAGAAAGAATTTCATAGTGGTGTAGTAGTCAGTGTTAAGCAGTGAAGTTATACATTCATTATTCAACTTATGGGAAGAAAGATGCAGTCGATATTTTAAATGCCTTGAGATACAAGATAGCTATAGTTGGCAGTTTGGTCATATTCACAGTATATTAAGAGGCTGCCAAAACAATTTCTTTTAGAAAGACAAACCTTAATGAAGTATTCATAGTTATTTCTACTTTCCAAAAATCCACTTTTCAAAAACTACTTCTCTAAAAGCCTTTAATAAGAAACATTTTTGAATGTCACCTTTACATGACACAAGGTAACTTCTGGAGGATCTTATTATAAGAGATGATGGAAAAATATTATGACTATTTGATCATGAATTTTATGAAAATGTTTGATGATACATGTGAAGTGGCAGAGAAATGAAAATATGTCCTCCCATGGCACATAACCAAAAAAAGAGGTATATTTAACACTGAAGAGAGACAAGATGAAGAATCCCAAAATAAACCATAGTACTCTGACATTTATTCCTCCTACCCACCAGCACAGCTCCCCCCATCTGCCAAGCCAGGCACTGGTCTTATCAGAGGTATATAAGAAAGCACCACTATATGCCAGGATTTCTCAGAGAATGTGGTAAAAGTATTTATGCAGAGTATTAGGCAGTTAGAATCTTGACACTTATTGGCTTTGTGACCCTGGACAAGTTCCTTAGCTTCTACTTCAGTTTCCTCACCTGTAAAATAGGAATAATAATAATAATAGCACCTACTTCCCAGAACTGTCTTTTTTTTTTCTTTAAATTATAGCAAGTTTATTTATTTTTAATACACATTGCTTTATGAATCATGTTGGGAGAGAAACATCAGAGCAAAGGGGGAAATTATGGGGGAGATTTTAAAAAATAAAAAAAAAAAGAAGTGAACATAGCATGTGATTTTTTACATTGTCTTAGTTCTTTTTCTAGATTCAGATGGCATTTTCTGTCCAAAGTCTATTGCTTTGGATCTCTGAACCACTGAGAAAAACCCAGCATTTCAAAGTTGATCATCACGCATTCTTGCTGTTATTGTGTCCCAGAACTGTTCTAAGGACCAGAAGAAATGATATTTGTAAAACATTTTGCTTAAAGCTACATAATAATGCTAGTTTTTATTTTTAAATCACAATTTTGCCCTTTATTGTGGTAAAAACAAATGAAGGAAAGATAAGTAGTGATGAAAATTTAATATATTTCTTGATATTTTCAAATTGTTTGAAATTCTAAACTGCTTGAGCTAAAAAATGTTTTTGAAAATCATGCCTCATGCTCATTTTCATAGAGGAGCAAACTGAGGCTATAAATAGGAGTTAAAAATAAAGACCAAAGTTTGTTTTTGTTTGTTTTTTTTTATTCTAGACAAGTTACTTTTCATCTTAGTACTTAAGGGGCTTAGAGTATAGTCCGTTCTCCAAAACCATAAATGGAAAAGAGAATGATGATTTCTATTGATAAAGGAAATTTCCTGCCCAAGAAGTTCCTTATCCTAATGAAATCACAGATTCAATTTCTAGTTAGATAGATAGATAAATGAAGAAAGAGCAGAGTGTGATAAATTGATGGATGAATATTGGTATATACACATACATTTATGTGTATATAGAATCCTCTGCTATATTGTATTATATGTGTGTGCGTGTGTGTGTGTCTCTGTGTGTGTGTGTATATGTGTTGTTTCCCTAGCCTGATTGTATAAACATTAATGGCAGGAGCTGTTTTTGCTTTTGCAAAACATAGCATAGGACCTTCAACATATCTTGTGCATAATAATTACTTGTTGATTAGCTGATTGATTAAGAAGTCCCAAGTCTCCTGATTTCCCAGCCCAGTACCTTGCCTTTTCAACTAATGCTTAGAAGGGACATACCAATTAGTTAATGCTTCTGAAGAACGTGAGGCATGAGGAACCTTTGTATAATATCATTTTATTTCTTTAGTCCAATCACACACACAGACACACACACACGTAGGGCTTAATTAAATTTTGAGAAATGAATTTTTAGTAGCGCTCTATTTTATTTTTAAACTTTCATGTCACTTACATTATTAGAAACACTAGAGGATGAAATGTTGGTTTAAAATCCTCCTGGAGCCTTTGGCTTTAAGAGAGTGGCTAAATACCTAACCTTATGTTCAAATACCCAATTGCTGGCAACCAAAGAAAGACAAACCTTCTGTTACAGAGTAATGTCAGGCAGAGAAAAGCAGGTATTCAACTGCCCATTTCCTCCATAATGAAACCAGTCTACCCAAGCTCTAACTCCATGTCACTGAGGGTGGGGGAGTATTCCTTTGCTCAGGAATAAAACATCCCCTATATATACTCACTCTCACTTTCCATAATAGGATCTTCAAACCTTTTTATTCTATACTCAAATCACAATAAAAATAATTCACTAAAAATCATACAAATGGAAATGAATGACTCATTGAGACATCAAGAATCAGTCCATCAAAACAAAAAAAAAAATGAAAAAAAAAAACGAATAAATAGAAAGTGAGAATGAGTTTATAATATCCAGGCTAGCTCTCTGGAGGGCTTCAGGATTAGCCCAAGTCCTTGGTCTTTAGGTGAAGAAATGAAGGCGACAGGAGGACCGCCACGTGGCTGAGCCAACATGGAGTCTGGAGCCTGATGTCTTCTCTGTGCCTTAAAGCTGCTGCTGAGAAAGCCTGTCTGAGACAGTGAGAGTCCTCTGTGACTCCTTTAAATACTCCAGTACATTCACCACTACCTCACACAGAGAATGCCCAACCATACTTGAGCATGTGTCAACTTGTCAGGAGAGCAATCACCATATTACCTTAAATATATGTACTTGACTAGAGTGAATATATCAATACATCAACAGATTATCTTATCAACTATACTGAATCTTAAGTATACTTTTTCAGGGTTCCAGCCCTCTATAGTTGTTTATTATTTTATTTTTCATATGTGTGTATATGTATGTAAATATATGTGTATGTGTATATATACTGTGTTTCCCTGATAATAAGACACTGTCTTATTATTTTTTTTTGGACAGAAAAACACCAGAGGGCTTATTTTCAGGGGCGGGCTTATTTTAATGAACATTGACAGCAATTTTAATAAACCAGTAAATGTGAACAAAAAAAAGTACCTTTATTCAATAATGATCATGTCATCTTCTTCAACAACATCGTCATAAGTGTCCATACCCTGAATTCCATCTTGGATGTCTTGCGCCTCTATTTCCTTCAGAAGTGTACCCAATCTGTCATGTCCAGCAATATAACTCTCTTTAAATGAACATGTCTTGTCCAGGTAACCTGCTCGTAGTGCCTTGGCAACACAGCTGTCAGTAATTTTATCCCATGATTTCTTCACCCAAGTCATGACTTCTTGCAGACAGGGCTTCACAAAGTTTCCAAGCTGATTTCTTTCCATTCTATTTTCAATGTAGTCATTGACTTCCATGCTCAAATGGTCCTTGAATGGCTTGTTTATTGCAATATCAAGGGTCTGGAGATAGGCAGTCATTCCTGCAGGAATCATTACTTGATCTATTCTTCTCTCTGCAAGGAAGTTCTTCATTTCTTTAGTGTGGTGAGTGCTGGCTGAATCCCAGATTATCAGACCTCCTTGTTTACCTCGCATAACAAGTGGTAGCATTAAATCAACCCACTTTCTTATAACGGCTTGTGTACACCAGGCTTTTTCGGTTTCAAGAATGTAAATGCCTGATACATGTTCAGTCTTATCTTTCTTGCCCTTACTGATGATTAGAGGTGTGTCTTTCTTTCCATCCAAATGAATTGCCAAAACACAGGTGACCCATGCAGACAGAATAATAAAATTATGACCATCAGTCCTTCTTTTCACTCCATCATGCCCCTCAATAATGTTTTAACCCCATCATGCTCCCTGAATGCTCCTTCTATCCTCCATGATGCCCCCTGAGTTCTTCTTTTATCTTCCATCATGCCCCCTCACTCCCACTTACACACCGGGTTTTTATGTTGTCCTGCCTCAGCTCTCCTCCGCAGCACTGCTCTCAATGGCGCCAGCAAGCAAATCACTGGGGAAGAACAGGATGACATGCTCACTGCTGCAGCTCTGATTGGATGCAGCTCGGAGCGCAGAGTGCGTTTCACCCGGGGGTGGGGGTGGGGGAAGGAGGAAGAACGGTGCATACAGAGGGTACCGTAATGTAGTGTGTAGCACAGGGGATCACCTTCACTACAGTAGCAAACTGAATAGGACTTATTTTCAGGGGAGGGCTTATTTTAGAGGAATCTTACACAGTAAGGGGAGGGCTTATTTTGGGGATAGGTCTTATTATCGGGGAAACACGATATATATATATATATATTCTTTCATATATATGGATAATATACATAACATATATATATATATACATATACACATATATATTCTTAGTTGATTCAGTTTCTTAACAATAGACTATTACTTATAAGAGATTTTGAACAATTATTCAGGCCTATTCATGCTCCCTCATACCCACTCTTCACACCTACTAAACTATTCAGTAATTCTTCAAGTTCTCTGTTTCACAAAAATGAACAAAAACAACAAAGCAAATAACTGAATGGTATTGGGGAAAATATTGGGGATTGGAGAGATATTATAGCATACCCATATCAATAAGTAGCCACCCACATATACTTTGTCAGAAAAGAAAATACTCATAGTAATAATGGTAACCTATTTGGATATGGCTTTTAATTTTCCAAAAGCTTTACTTTCATTGATTTTATTTAGTCCTCAAATAGCCTGGGGACATAGGTACACAAGTCTGATGCTTCTAATAAGCCATTCATAGCAACTTTATGGCCATAAGGAGAATTAGAGAGTGTTTAATAAGCCTGAGTCACCTACAAGTCAGTGTCTAGATTTCATTAATGAGCATATGATTCAACAAATTAATTAATTAACTAATGGTGACAGAAACTTCAGGCAGACATGAGAAGGAGCTGGTGGAGAAATACCTGCAAAAGATTTTTATTTTCCTTTGTTCTGCTTGTCTAAAAATTGACCTGTAGTGCAAGAAAAGGGACAGAGCAAATAGGTAATCATTGCCAGAACTATCCAAAGATATTCAAACATCAACAATACCATCTGATGTCTACTTAACATTGCCCCTTCAGTGTATACACCCGAATTAGTTACATGATGTTTTCATAGGTCTATTCTACTGTAAATCTTTTCATGACTACAATTTTTCATGAATATGTATTTCATATAAATGCATGGTGGGTATGAGCAGACTGTGATTAAATTACAAATGAGGAATTGCCAAGATAAAACTGTGAAAATATCATAAAAAATAAAACTGGAAGAAAGGCCATTTGCAAAGGTAAGGGACAATTGCATAGCTCATATATCCTATTGTTACTCTTGTAAAAGCGAAAAAATGAGAAGTTCCCCAAAACTTTAGAAAGGTCAATTTGTGTGATATATAATTGTGGTGGAATATTATTGTGTAATCAGAAATTATAAGCAAGATGCTTTCACATAACTTGGAAAGACTTGCATGAATGGATAAAAAGTGAAGTGAACTGAACCAGGAAAACATTGTTCATACTAAGAGCAAAATTGTACAGTGATCAGCTATAAATGACTTAACTATTCTCAGAAATACAAAGATTTAAGACAATTCTGAAGGATCTATGGGGAAAAATATTATCCACTGCCAGAGAAAGAACTGGTGGAATGTGAATGCAGATTAAAGCATACATTTTTAAAACTATTTTTTGGTCTGTGTTTGTTTGTTTGTTTGTTTGTTATTTCACAGCATGACTAATATGGAAATTTGGTTTGTATGTCTACACATGTGTAACCTTTATCAAATTGCTTACCTTCTCAATGACAAAGGAAAGTAAGGAGGGTAGGAAAGAATTTGGAACTAAAATTTTTTTAAGTTAAAAATTGTTTTTATATGTAATAGAAGGAATATAATATTTTTAAAAGATTTAAAATCAGGTCTAAAGAATTAAACTAAATCTGTCATTAAGAAATTAAGGGAATACCCATTGATTAGAGAATGTCTCAACAAATTGTGGTATGTGATTATGATGGAATACCATAGTAGTATAAGAAATAATGACAAGATACTCTCAGAAAAACATGGAATGAGTGGGTGCAAAGTAAAATGTGCTGTATACAATTTAAATTGTAATTTTAAGATGATTAGCTATGAATGCCTTTGCTATTCACAAGTATACAATCATCTAAGACATATTCAAAGGAATTATGATGAAAAATTATATTCATCCCAAGGGAAAGAACTGATGGTGCCTAAATACCGATTTTAAACTTGCTTTTTTAAACTTGAAAAAGAGAATGTGGTGCTATCTTAAAATAATAATTACTCAATAAGTTATCTCCTTCTAGGACTATGTAATAGGTGAAGAAGCTACAGGAGATTGTATTTTATCTATCTTCACTTCAAGACATAAGCAAAACAAGCACTTCTTATCTCACTGTTCCTCTGATATAAGATGCTTATAACTTATGCTTTCCCGTGTCCCAAATTAAGGATTGAAAACACACTACAGGTCTGTGGCTGCACATAATTCAGTAAGAGTTCTACTTAATTTGCTCCTGGTTAATAAACCATTTTGTTTTTTCAGTGACAAAAAGTGCCAGCTTACTGTAGGACATGAACAGGAATCCTATATAATAGTCAAGCAGTAACTGATTATGATATTGTTGGAGGGAATTCCCACATCAGTGAGATCATTGATATATTAAAGTGGACTCCTGTCTATTATTACACAGTCCTTCTATATTTTATCTATGGAATTTTAGATAATTTAATTAATGTCTTAGAGCTTCAGTTTTCTCATTTGTAAAATGAAGGGATTAACTAGATAGCCTGTCAGGTCTGTTTTAGGTCTAGATCTATGATTCTAAAATCCCTTGAACCAACATGATCTCTAGGATGTGTTGTGACTGAAGCATTCTTCCATTGAAGTCAATTTAGGAATGAACCTCCCTGGATTTAGTTAGACTGCTTCTCATATGACAAATACATATTCTGTCACTGTACTCATACTTGAAGCATTTCCAGATTGAAAGGACCAGCCAGGGCTTGTGTTTTGATGGCATAACATTCAAGAACACACCTCTTCTCTAGGATAAACATCAGAGAGAAATTTTTCTAAGGGAAGTTTTTCATATAGGAATTTTAAAAGTTGGAATTGATGCATAAGGAATATCACTTTGAGGTTCTTTTTTATTTAATAAGACATTTGCTAAAGAATTTCAAACACAGAGTAAGATAAGATATGATGAAAAGGACATCAGTTGAAGAGGAAGGAAAAAGATTAGTTGAAGATGTGAAGTAACTTCAGAATTAGAGCCTAAAGGGATTTTCATATTATCTAAAATCACTGTTATACATCTAGAAAAAGTGTGTGTGTGTGTGTGTGTGTGTGTGTGTGTGTGTAGGGGGAGGTTTATAAAATGTTTTCAAAATATTATCTCATTTTCTACTGACAACAATTCTGGGAAGCAGACGCTATAATTATCCCCATTTTATAGATGAAGGAAATGAGGCAGTAAGTGATTTGCTTAAGTTTACACAGCAAACACATGTGTAAGGGTAATATGTGAATTCAAGTATTCCTGATTCCAGAACTATCCCTCTTTCTACAGTACATCTAATTGTTTCTATAGGCTTCAGAAAAATTTATTCTAGAGGTAGTAGGAACCCTCTTTGCCTGTCAACCTCACTTCCCATTTATAATCAATATTAATCATATGCATATATGTGTATTTAATTTTAAAAATATTTTCTTTTTCAAATACATGTGAAGATTGTTTTCAACATTCACCTTTGCTAAACCTTATGGTCCAAAGTTTTCTCCCTTTCTTCTCCTTCCTCCTTCCCCAAGACAAGCAATACAATGTAGGTTAAGCGTGCAGTTCTTCTAAACATATTTCCATATTAATCATGCTGAGCAAAAAAAAAAAGAAAAATCAGATTAAGAGGGGAGAAAAACAAGCAAGCAAGCAACAACAAAAAGGTGAAAATAATATATTTTAATTTCTGATTAGTTTCCATATTTCCCTCTCTGTGGCAGTGGCTGGCATTTTCCATCATAAGTCCATTGGAATTGCCTTGAATCAGTTCATTATTGAAAACTGTCCATCACAGTTAATCATCACATAATCTGCTTACTCTTTATAATGTTCTCTTGGTTCAGCTCCCTTAATTTAGCCTCAGTTCATGTAAGTGTTTCTAGGCTTTTCTGAAATCAGCCTGTTCATCATTTCTTATAAAATAATAATATTCAATTAAGTTCACATACCATAACTTATTCAGCCATTCACCAATTGAGTGATATTCATTCAATTTTTAGTTCTTGCCACTAAAAAATCATTACTACAAATATTTTTGTCCAGGTGGGTCCTTTTCCCTCTTTTATGATCTTTTTGTAGTACAAATCCAGTAGAGAGATACTTTTGGATCAACTCTTTAGGCATAGTTCCAAATTGCTCTCCAGATTGGTTGGATCATTTCACAACTCTATCACAATTCATTTGTGCCTGGTTTTCCCACATCCCCTCCAACATTCATCACTTTATTTTCCTATAATCTTAGCCACTCTGAGAGGTATAATACATTATTTTTTTTTGTCCCTCATATAGGTTAATTCTGAGAATGTGGGGATCATTTGAGGAGAGAAATGCTTATCCCATAGACTAATCTTCACCTCAAACCCACTAAAAATCTTTTAAAACAAAATATTCCAAATTCACTTTTATTGGTAGAAGGGAGAATCAAAAATAATTTACTAACTTTGGATTTATATGTCATGCAACACCTACAGTTCATATATATTTGCCCAATCCACCAAGTAAAAGAGTCTCCGCCTATTTGCTCTATAGGAGCTTTTTGGATACAGGGAGGATAGAAAGATACAATGATCCTTAAAATGTAGTGGCATAGAAGATGATGTTTAAATTTTATACTCTCTTTCCATTAATGAAGCTATGCATTTTCCTGTTGACTTGGTAGTAGTAAGGTATGTGATGATGAGGTCTTTCTTTTCTCTATCTTCAGGAATTAAAATCACTAAGGAATCAGGGGCTATAGCTATTTGCCAGTTCATAGTTCATTAAGAACTGATTCCTTTGATAAATGGCTATATGTAGTAGGGTTGAAAATAGGATAGTTACTTGATGTTGACAATGTTGCTGTCAAGGTTGTTGGGTTTTTCTGTCTGATTGTGGTATCCAGTTAGACTTGGTGATAATAGTAGTAGGGATGATGGGTACTAGATAATCTCCTGGATGAGAGATACAAAGTATGATTCTAGAAGCAGAATTACTTGAGTGGATGGGGACAGAAAGGAGGACTGCTACTGTTCCCATGAATCTTTCTCTTAATTGTCTGTCAGTGACCTTTTTTTTGACATGATGTAAAGTCAAATCAGCTTTGAAAGGCAAATTGAAGCTATGTCATAGAGAGTGGTCCTTGAATGCTAATTTAAAGAATCAAGAAATTAGTAAATCAAATACACAGCTAATAGAAAAATAGGGTAATATACCTAAAATGTGACTTATAATGTCTTCAACCATGAGTTATATCAGGAAAAGAGACTATTTAGAACTGTTGTAGCTAAATAGAAAAGGTACAAAGCACATAGTGATAATCCTTGATGTGAAATATGATTTTAACATCAATAGATAATGCAGATAGGAAAAAAAAAGGTTTTTTTGGTCTTTATGTGATATTTACAGAATCTTAGATTTGGAAAAATGTCTTAAAGCCAAGCCTCCTACCCAATATAAAAACACTGGTGAATCCAACCTTTACTTGAAGACCTCCAGTGAAGGGGAAATTCACTATTGACTAAAATAGTTCATTCCATTTGGGGATAAATTGAATTGATAGGAAGTTTACTCTTTTTTTTGAATCATAATCTACTGCACTTCTACCTGGCAGGAATAAGCCTATTTTCCATGTAATTATACTTTAACTATTTGAAGATCTTAAGTTAGATATCTTTGAAATAGGTTAAAAATCATGAACTCCTTCAAATAATCAGGATGTGACATAGATTCAAATTTCATTACCATCTTGGTTTCTCTCTTCTCTTTATTCAATTTCTCAATGTTCGTCCTAAAATATAGTGACCAGTACAGAATACAATATTCAGGATATAGCTCTACTAGATCATAGTATTGTGGGACCTTTCTTGTTTTGAACACTGAATCTCCATAAATGCAATGCAAACTTTCATTAGTTTTTTTTTTAACTGATATATCATATTGTTGACACATATTGTTTATCTTATAGTATACTAAAATTCCCAAAGTGTGGGTCTCTATCTGTATTCTTGCTAGTGTGCCTCTGTGGTTGGTTTTTAATTTAATTTAATTTAATTATCCATTGTGGATGATTCTTTCTCTCAACATATTAGTTACATATCTCAGGTTTACATCATTCAAATCTATATAGTTAAGCTGTTATAGGTTTTCATAAAAGTAATTGATATAAATTTTGAAAAGAACAAAGTTAAGGATAGAGTTTTGTGGCAATAATAATAGACCTTATTCTAAGTTAGCAAAGATTCTTTTGTCAACACTCTTTGTTTACAAAAGTTCAATAACTCCCAAATTCATTTAATTATCCAGTCATTTAGACCAAATATTCTCATCTTATCCACAATGATATAATGAAATATTTTAATAGACATGCTCAAATTTAGGCATCCTGTGTCTACATTATTTCTTTTATTCTCTTATCTAATAATAATTCCAAAAATAGGAAATGAAATCAGCCTTTTATGCCTTTGTTCCTTCAGTCCTTAAAAATTAGAATATAAATCAACTAGTTTGAACTCATTCAAGACATAACTGGTCTATCTTCTCACTCAACTCAAGTTTTAATTTCTTCTGATAAGTTTCATTCTCATTTTCACAAACTATTTAATTCTTCTTTAGAGAGAAAATAACAACTTAATAGTTGATTCTATTTATTTCTCAACACTAATTAGTATTTTATATCCACGAGCTGCAGGGTTATTTTTCCCCCCAAATGGTACAATGGGGTCTAATGCACTGCTGTTAGGAATAAAAGAGAAAAGGAAGATGACAAATAAGTTGATATAGAAAGGGTTGATATAAGCATAGTCATCACTAAGATAAACAAAAAGTGAGTGTCATTAAGAAGAAAAAAAATGAGCAAACTATTTTGAAGAGTATTTAACATAATAAATACATAAAGCACTATGGAAAATCGTGATCATAAAGCTAACAAATGACAGAAAAGTCAAGATAATAAATTCTATAAAACCCCATGAAATTATAGTAAGAAAAATTATGTTTAAAATCATTAATTAAATTAAATTAAAAGGACTATTGAAAGAAAAAAATAAAGACAGAAAGCGGGGTAAAAATCAAAATTCTCAATAAAGCAGATAATTTAGAATGTATATTGGAGATTTTCCCCAAATTTTTTAGTTTCTTCAAAACAGAATTACATATTTGCAACTCAAAAAATGTAGAAGCAGAAGAAAAATTAATAAGTTAAAATGGGTAGATATCAACATCTGAAGGACAGGAAATTTAAACAAGCCAAAGAGATTAGATGAGCAGAGAAAATTTAAGGGTTATAAGCCTCAAAAGGAAAAAAAAAAACAATGAATTTTAGAAGACTAAATACATTACTTCAAGAAATGAAAATCATCCATGAATATCATAAACATAGGATGAGATATAGCTCAATAGAATCTCAAATGCGTGCTGATAGAAATTCCAAATTTATCAACACAGTGGTAAAACTTCAAATTTTCTATAACAAAATTTTCAGGCATCTAAAAGAAAAGACTTCACTTATCAAAAAATAATTCAAATTGTCAAGAATTTAGCCATTTTAGAAAAAAAATAAGATAATAGCATATTCTATAGAAACAAAGAAAACAGTTCCCACTCCCTCAAATAACATTCTATAAAGATAAGTCTAATTATCAATTTTAAAAAAGATGAATTTCCAAGGAAAAATTGGATGCATTTGAATCATTTCTTCAAAGTGAATTTTAGGGAAACCTGAAAATATGCCTCCAAAATGAAATATAAGAAAGAAAATTAGGCATAAATAGCATGTTGTGAGTCATGAAATCAATATACTTATATTTATAGATAAATACAAGAGTTTTTTGTTTTTCTATTTTTTAAGTCTGCTTTCAAGTTGTTGGAGAGGAAATGAAGAAAAGAGAATATTTGGGACAGTAGGATATAAGAGTCTAAAGGCTTCAAAAGATTAAAAAAAATTCAGGAGAATAAGAAATGGCTATTAATGTTCCATCAACTATAAATCACTTTTCTCCTAAGTGGATCAACATATGTTGATTATGTGTAGGATTGAGAAAGTAGGTTTAACAAGAAGGCTGTCACTCAAGAAAACACGAACAAGAGATGTACCTGTTCTAGACCTAGAGGATAATGACATGTGCAGGTATTTCTTTTTCTTTCTTTCGTGCCATGAAGAGGGTAAAAGTTTAGAGAAAGGAAAAAAAAAAGATACAGAGGAGGGAAGCAGAAATTAAATTATGCCTAAGAAATTGGAATATTGTGGAAATACAGAAATATTTCTATAGGTATCACAGGGAATGACAAAATAGGGAAGTGAGCATCTGAAAGAGAGAAATATTTTGGTGAAAATCAATAGAAAATGTCAGTGTAAGAGGTACTGGTCTTAAAATGAATAGTACATGGAGTAGGACTGGATGCTATGACAAAAAATCATTTTCATGCCTTATGTTGCCTTCTTCATAAATATTTCTGTAAGGAAGAGAAAAAGATTCTTTATTTTTTTAATTATAGCTTTTTATTTACAAAACATTTACATGGTTATTTTTCAATACTGACCCTTCCAAAACATGCTGTTCTAACTTTTCCTCTCCTTCCCCCCACCTCCACTTCTAGATGGCAGGTAGTCCAATACATGTCAAATATGTTAAATATGTGTGTGTGTGTGTGTGTGTATGTATGTTAAATCCAATATATGTATACATATTTATAGCTATCTTCGTACACAAGAAAAATCAGATCTAGAAAGAAAGAAAAAAAAAAACCTAAGAAGGAAAACAAAAATGCAAGCACACAATAACAGAAAGAGTGGAAATACTGTGTTGTGGTCCAGACCCATTTCTCATAGTTCTCTCTATGAGTGTAGCTGATTCTTTTCCTTATTGAATGATCAAAACTGGTTTGAATCATCTCATTGTTGAAGAGAGCCACATACATCAGATTTAATCATCATATAATCTTGTTGTTGCCATGTATAATGATCTCCTGGTTCTGCTTATTTCACTTAGCATCAATTTATGAAAGTCTCTCCAAGCCTTTCTGAAATCATCCTGCTGGTCATTTCTTACATAACAATAGTATTCCATAGCATTCATATACCACAATTTATTCAGCCATTCTCCAATTGATGGGCATCCATTCAATTTCCATTTTCTAGCCACTGAAAAAAGGGCTGCCACAACATTTTTTGCATATGTGGATCCTTTTCCCTTCTGTAAGTTTTCTTTGGGATATAAGCCTAGTAGAAACACTGCTGTATTAAAGGATATGCACAGTTTGATAACTTTTTGAGCATAGTTCCAAATTGCTCTTCAGAATGGTTGGATATGTTCACAATTCCACCAACAATGTATCAGTGTTCCAGTTCCCCCCTCCCCCCAACATTCATCATTATCTTTTACTGTCATCTTAGCCAATCTGAGAGTTGTGTAGTGGAATTACAGAATTGGCTTAATTTGCTTTTTTCTGATCAATAATGATTTGGAGCACCTTTATGACTAGAAATAGTTTCAATTATTTCATTGTCTGTTCATATCCTTTGACCATTTATCAATTGGAGAATGGCTTGATTTCTTATAAATTTGAGCAAATTCTCTATATATTTTGGAAATGAGGCCTTTATCAAAATCTTTGACCATAAAAATGTTTTCCCAGTGTATTGCTTCCCTTCTATTCTTATCTGCATTAGTTTTGTTTGCTCAAAAACTTTTTAACGTAAAATAATCAAAATTTTCTATTTTGTCATCCATAATGGTCTCTAGTTATTCTTTGGTCACAAATTCCTTCTTCCTCCAGAGGTCTGAGGGGTAAATTATTCTATGTTCTTCTAATTTTTTTATAATGTCATTATTTATGTCTAGATCATAAATCTATTTTGACCTCATCTTGGTGCACAGTGGTAAGTGTGGGTCAATGCCTATTTTCTGTCATACTAGTTTCCAATTTTCCCAGTAATTTTTGTCAAATAAGGAATTCTTACTCTAAAAGCTGGGGTCTCTGGGTTTGTCAACACTAGATTGCTATAATTATTGACTATTTTGCCCTGTGGACCTAACCTTCCACTGATCAACTAGTCTATTTGTTAGCCAGTATCAAATGGTTTTGATGACTGCTGCTTTATAATATATTTTAGATCAAGTACAGCAAGGCCCACTTTCATTTGATTTTTTTTTATTAGTTCCCTTGAAATTCTTGACCTTTTGTTCTTCTTCTTTTTTTTTTTTTGGATGCCCAATTTAAAAATTTTATTATTAAAATTTATAAAATCCATTCTAGTAAATAACAGGAGCAAGTCCTTTAACACAGACCGCTTTATAAGCCCAAAGTAATCCCATGTAATTCCCCTTCTTTCTCTGACCTCTTTTTTAAAAATTTTTTTTATTTATTTTTATTTAATGATTACTTTATATTGACAACATTATCCCTTGCACTGGTTTCTTTTCCGATTTTTTTTCCCCTCCCTCCCTCCACCCCCTCCCCTAGATGGCAAGCAGTCCTTTATATGTTGGATATGTTGCAGTATATCCTAGATACAATATATGTTTGCAGAACCGAACAGTTCTCTTGTTGCATAGGGAGAATTGGATTCAGAAGGTATAAATAACTCGGGAAGAAAAACAAAAATGCAGATAGTTCACATTCGTTTCCCAGTGTTCGTTCTTTGGGTGTAGCTGCTTTTGTCCATCATTTATCAATTGAAACTTAGTTAGGTCTCTTTGTCAGAGAAATCCACTTCCATCAAAATATGTCCTCATACAATATCGTTGTCGAAGTGTATAATGATCTCCTGGTTCTGCTCATTTCACTTAGCATCAGTTCATGTAAGTCTCGCCAAGCCTCTCTGTATTCATCCTGCTGGTCATTTCTTACAGAACAATAATATTCCATAACATTCATATACCACAATTTACCCAGCCATTCTCCAATTGATGGGCATCCATTCATTTTCCAGTTTCTAGCCACTACAAATAGGGCTGCTACAAACATTTTGGCACATACAGGTCCCTTTCCCTTCTTTAGTATTTCTTTGGGATATAAGCCCAATAGAAACACTGCTGGATCAAAGGGTATGCACAATTTGATAATTTTTTGGGCATAATTCCAGATTGCTCTCCAGAATGGTTGGATTCATTCACAACTCCACCAACAATGCTTCAGTGTCCCCGTTTTCCCGCATCCCCTCCAACATTCATCATTATTTTTTCCTGTCATCTTAGCCAATCTGACAGATGTGTAGTGGTATCTCAGAGTTGTCTTAATTTGCATTTCTCTGATCAATAATGATTTGGAACACTCTTTCATATGAGTGGTAATAGTTTCAATTTCATCCTCTGAAAATTGTCTGTTCATATCCTTTGACCATTTATCAATTGGAGAATGGCTTGATTTCTTATAAATTTGAGTCAGTTCTCTAATATATTTTAGAAATGAGGCCTTTATCAGAACCTTTAACTGTGAAGATGTTTTCCCAGTTTGTTGCTTCCCTTCTAATCTTGTTTGCATTAGTTTTGTTTGTACAAAGGCTTTTTAATTTGATGTAATCAAAATTTTCTATTTTGTGATCAGTAATGGTCTCTAGTTCATCTTTGGTCACAAATTTCTTTCTCCTCCACAAGTCTAAGAGATAAACTATTCTATGTTCCTCTAATTTATTTATAATCTCGTTCTTTATGCCTAGGTCATGGACCCATTTTGATCTTATCTTGGTATATGGTGTTAAGTGTGGGTCCATGCCTAATTTCTGCCATACTAATTTCCAATTATCCCAGCAGTTTTTATCAAATAATGAATTCTTTTCCCAAAAGTTAGGGGCTTTGGGTTTGTCAAACACTAGATTGCTATAGTTGACTATTCTGTCTTGTGAACCTAACCTTTTCCACTGATCCACTAATTTATTTCTTAGCCAATACCAAATGGTTTTGGTGACTGCTGCTTTATAATATAATTTTAGATCAGGTACAGCTAGGCCACCTTCATTTGATTTTTTTTCATTAATTCCCTTGAGATTCTCGACTTTTTATTGTTCCATATGAATTTTGTTGTTATTTTTTCTAGATCATTAAAATATTTTCTTGGAAGTCTGATTGGTATAGCACTAAATAAATAGATTAGTTTAGGGAGTATTGTCATCTTTATTATGTTCGCTCGGCCGATCCAAGAGCACTTAATATTTTTCCAATTATTTAAGTCTGACTTTATTTGTGTGGAGACTTTTATATAATTTTGCTCATATAATTCCTGACTTTCCTTTGGTAGGTAGATTCCCAAATATTTTATGGTATCAACAGTTATTCTGAATGGAATTTCTCTTTGTATCTCTTGCTGTTGAGTTTTGTTGGAGATGAATAAAAATGCTGAGGATTTATGGGGATTTATTTTGTAGCCAGCTACTTTGCTAAAATTATGAATTATTTCTAATAGCTTTTTAGTAGAATCTCTGGGGTTCTCTAGGTATACCATCATATCATCTGCAAAGAGTGATAGTTTGGTTTCTTCATTGCCTACTCTAATTCCTTTAATATCTTTCTCGACTCTTATTGCCGAGGCTAGTGTTTCTAATATGATATTAAATAATAATGGTGATAGTGGGCAACCTTGCTTCACTCCAGATCTTACTGGGAAAGGTTCCAGTTTTTCCCCATTGCATATGATGCTTACTGATGGTTTTAAATATATGCTCCTAACTATTTTAAGGAAAAGTCCATTTATTCCTATGCTCTCAAGTTTTTTTATTAGGAATGGATGTTGGATTTTATCAAATGCTTTTTCTGCATCTATTGAGATGATCATATGGTTTTTGTTTGTTTGGTTATTGATATACTCAATTATGTTAATAGTTTTCCTAATATTGAACCAGCCCTGCATTCCTGGTATAAATCCTACTTGGTCATAGTATATTATCCTGGGGATGATTTTCTGTAATCTTTTTGCTAATATTTTATTTAAGATTTTAGCATCAATATTCATTAGGGAGATTGGTCTATAATTTTCTTTCTCTGTTTTCAGCCTACCTGGTTTAGGTATCAGTACCATGTCTGTGTCATAAAAGGAGTTTGGTAGGACTCTTTCAATCCCTATTTTTTCAAATAGTTTATTTAGCATTGGAGTTAATTGTTCTTTAAATGTTTGGTAGAATTCACATGTAAATCCATCTGGTCCTGGGGATTTTTTCCTAGGGAGTTGATTGATAGTTTGTTCTATTTCTTTTTCTGAGATGGGACTGTTTAGGATATTTACTTCTTCCTCTGTTAGTTTGGGCAAGCTATATTTTTGGAGGTATTTTTCTATTTCATTTAAGTTGTCGAATTTATTGGCATAAAGTTGAGCAAAGTAACTCCTAATTATTGCTCTAATTTCCTCTTCGTTACTGGTGTGTTCTCCCTTTTCATTTTTAAGACTAACAATTTGATTTTCCTCTTTCCTTTTTTTAATCAGATTTACTAAGGGTTTGTCTATTTTGTTGGTTTTTTCATAGAACCAACTCTTAGTTTTATTAATCAATTCAATAGATTTTTTACTTTCAATTTTATTGATCTCACCTTTTATTTTTAGAATTTCAAGTTTAGTGTTTGACTGGAGGTTTTTAATTTGTTCCTTTTCTAACATTTTTAGTTGCAAACCCAATTCATTGACCTTCTCTTTCTCTATTTTATACAAATAGGCCTCTAGAGATATGAAATTTCCCCTTATTACCGCTTTGGCTGCATCCCATACATTTTGGTATGATGTCTCATTATTATCGTTTTCTTGGGTGAAGTTATTAATTATGTCTATGATTTGCTGTTTCACCCAATCATTCTTTAGTATGAGATTATTTAGTTTCCAATTATTTTTTGGTCTACTTCCCCCTGGTTTTTTGTTGAATGTAATTTTCATTGCATCGTGGTCTGAAAAGGATGCATTTACTATTTCTGCCTTACTGCATTTGAGTTTGAGGTTTTTATGTCCTAATATATGGTCAATTTTTGTATAGGTTCCATGAACTGCTGAAAAGAAAGTGTATTCCTTTCTGTCTCCATTACATTTTCTCCAGAGATCTATCATATCTAACTTTTCTAGTATTCTATTTACCTCTTTGACTTCTTTCTTATTTATTTTGTGGTTTGAAGTATCTAATTCTGAGAGTGCAAAGTTAAGATCTCCCACTATTATAGTTTTACTGTCTATTTCTTCTTGCAGCTCTCTTAGTTTCTCTTTTAAGAATTTAGATGCTACCCCACTTGGTGCATATATGTTTAACATAGATAGTGCTTCATTATCCATGCTACCCTTTAGCAAGATATAGTGCCCTTCCTTATCTCTTTTAATTAGATCAATTTTTGCTTTAGCTTGATCTGAGATCAGAATGGCTACCCCTGTTTTTTTGACTTCACCTGAAGCATAGTAGATTTTGCTCCAACCTTTTACCTTTAACCTGCATGTATCTCCCCGCTTCAGGTGTGTTTCCTGTAAACAACATATTGTAGGATTCTGGCTTTTAATCCATTCTGCTAACCGCTTCCTCTTTATGGGGGAGTTTACCCCATTCACATTTATGGTTAGAATGACCAATTCTGTATTACTTGCCATCTTGTTAACCCCGGTTTACGCTTTTCTCCCTTCTTTCCCCTTTCCCCCCTTCCCAGTATTAAGCTTGTGAGCACCACTTGCTTCTCACAGCTCTCCCTTTTTAGTATCCCTCCCCCCGCCTTAGAGTTCCTCCCCCTATCTTACCCCTTTCCCTCCCAGTTCCCGTATTCCCTTCCACTTAGCTTATTCCTTCCCTTTTCACTTTTCCCTTCTCACTTTTCAATGAGGTGGGAGAAGTTTCACCATAGATTGAATATGTCTTAAGATTTTTCACTTAAAGCCAATTCTGAAGGCAGTAAGATACCCACTATATTCGTCCCCCTCCCTTCTTTCTCTCAGATATAATAGGTTTCCTATGCCTCTTCATGAGATGTACTACCCCCACTTTACCCTTTTTCTGGTACAATGTCCTTTCCACATCAATTTCTAGAACAAGGTATACATGTATTCTTTATACATCTATATAGTCAAAATATAGTTCCCAAGATTAATCTTTACCTTTTTAGATTTCTCTTGAGTTCTATATTTGTAGATCAAACTTTTTGTTAAGTTCTGGCTTTTTCATCAGAAATAGATGAAATTTGCTTACTTCGTTGAATGTCCATCTTCTTCCCTGGAAAAAGATGCTCATTCTCACTGGGTAAGTTATTTGTGGTTGCATACCAAGTTCCTTAGCCTTTTGGAATATCATATTCCAGGCCCTTCGATCTTTTAATGTGGATGCTGCCAGATCCTGGGTGATCCTTATTGTGGCTCCTTGATACTTGAATTGGGTTTTTCTAGCCGCTTGCAATATTTTTTCCTTTGTCTGAGGGTTCTGGCATTTGGCCACTATATTCCTTGGTGTTTTGATTTTAGGATCCCTTTCAGTGGGTGATCGATGAATCCTTTCAATGTTTATTTTTTCCTCTGTTCCTATGACTTCTGGGCAGTTCTCTTTGATAATTTCCTGGAAAATAGTGTCCAGGCTCTTTTTTTCATCATTCTTTTCTGGGAGTCCAATGATTCTCAGATTGTCTCTCCTGGATCTGTTTTCCAGGTCTGTTGTCTTCCCCAGAAGGTATTTCACATTCTTTTCCATTGTTTGATTTTTTTGGATTTGCTTAACTGATTCTTCTTGTCTCCTCGAGTCATTCAATTCCATTTGTTTGACCCTGATTTTCAGTGAAGTATTTTCTTCACTCACTTTTTTAAGATCTTTTTCTAATTGTCCAATTGAGTCCTTTTGTTCTGTGGAATTTTTTTCCATTTCGCCAATTTTGTTTTTTAGAGAGCTATTTTCTGTTTCCAGTTCACCAATCCTATTTTTCAAGGATTTTACTTCTTTATCCACTCTCTCTTTAACTGACTTCTCCAGGCTCTTTTGCCAAGCCTCACTCTGCTTTTCCCATTTTTCTTCTAGCTCCCTTGTGAGAGCCTTTTTAATTACTTCTACGAGGTTCATCTGTGCTGAGGAACAGATGATCTCCTCCTTTGGGGATTCACCTGGAGACTGTCTGTTTTTAGTCTCCTCAGGATTTAGAGTCTGCTCTCTATCTGTATAGAAGCTGTCTAGGTTTAAAGTCCTCTTCAGTTTCTTGCTCATTCTGTCTAATAATCAGAGACAAACTAGCAAAGAAAAACAGAAAAAAACTGGAGTCTTTCTTTGGGGGAGGGGCTGGGTGTGTTATCGAGCTTCCTCTCCAGACTGCGGGGGGCAGCAGTGAGGCACTAGCAGGACTGTGTTGCGCCTGCGCTCTGATATCCCAGAGCATGCTGAGACACTGTGGGGGGTGGGGGTGAAGGGGGGAGCGGCCAGGTCCTGAGAGACTCCAGCTGTTTGGGGTTGTATTCTTCAGCCCCGGTGTTTTTAGCTTCTCTGTTGGGCTGCTGACTTGCTGCCGGAGCAAAGTATCCAAACCTGTAGCGAAGCTCTCCCCACAGAGACGGCTGCGATCACTCCCCACCTCCTCTCCCGTCTGCTCCGGTGCTCTCACTGCCACTGCCCTCAGTCTGTGCCTGATCTAAAACCGTCCCAGCCCTTCAGTAAAGACAGACCTTTCTTGGCGAATCTCAAGGATGGCTTCTCTTGGTAACTATATGTGGGTTTTTTTCAGTTAAGCATTAATTCAGAGGCTTGTAATGAAGTGGATAGTGAGAGAAAGCGTGGAGCTTATGCAGCTGTGAGCCTCCTCTCCGCCATCTTAACCGGAAGTCCCCGGCATTTTTTAAAAGAGGAAAAATTAGGTTAGTCTGCCACGTTTCATTTCTGAGGACACCTCCTCATGAAATTGTTTCCTTTTCTATATCTTAATAAAACCATCTTTACAATAATGAGAATTTTGTCAGAAATTAAAACAAATTCCATTGATCTATAGATTACATCCAGAAGTAACTGGAAGAGTCCCTTGTCTATTTACATTACTCCTTTCAGATTATTACATTTTCTTCCTCCTTTCTATTTGTGTCTTCCAAATTTTATTTTTGAGTTTCCATTCCTCCCAAGACAATTTTCCATAGGATCTTATTGTCCTATCAAAATCAGAATCTATTTGGCCACTCCTGGTTCCCCTTTCATTTGTCACAAACACTAAAATTCAGTAGTCACTTCTTAACATTCTTTCTAATTGTTTCCACCTCAATGATTAGTGAGTATCCTAAATGATTCAAAATGAATTTTCTCTTTGTATGTCCCTTCATGTATTGTAGGATGAAAATCACTTATTTCCTGACTATTCAAATATGATTTGTTCCATGATTTTTCTGATGTCATTTCATGTTTGCATTATTTAGGTTCTTTAAGGTCTCCACTTCAAGAATGATAATATAGGCATCAATTTTCTTTATACTATAAAAGCTTTTGGTCTCTATTGTTTCTTACTCATTTATTATGCATTCCAACATCATTTTTACTATTCTGCCCTATGGCCACATTTATATTAAGTTACTGAGCATTATTATAAATATGGATTTAATTTGAAGAGCCTTAGTAAGTTTTTTTTTTTTCCCTAAAACTTCTATACATCCCTCTGTAACAGATTTTGGCCCAGGAAGCTGCAATTATCTACATACTATGTTGTTTTGGGATTTTGTGCAAATGTTTATCTTGATGACTGCAATATGAGAGGAACAGATACCTCATGAAATTATGTTTCTTGTTCTTCTGGATGTGTGATAAGATTAACTCCACCCACTGACCTTTTCCCTCTCCTAGGAGTAGTTAAGAGCCTTTTTTTTCCAATTAATTACAACTTCATTTTTTATTCTGGTTTCATTTATAGCAAAAATAAGAAAGCTGAAATGATTTCTTCCTGTAGTATTTTCACCCACTAGTCACTGGATAAAGGATCTCACATTTAAAGTAGCAACAATTCTTAATGTTTTTAGTTAATCTAGGAAATGGGTGATTTTTAAGATCTTTACAATCCTAATTTCTACCGCAGAGATTCCTTATCTTCCTTAGGTAATTGGTAGTGCTATAAAGAGGTCTGAATCAGGAAGACCTGAATTCAAATCCAACTCCAAAGCTACACAATTTTGGGGAAGTCTCTTGACCTTCATCTGCCTCAGCCTCTTTAGCTATAAAACAGGAATAATAACAGCAATGATTTCTCAGGCTTGGGTGGGGACAAAGGATTTACACAGCTAGGTAACTGAAAATTATATGAGGCCATGGAGATTCAGGTAGCAATCAGGAATTAGATATAGTAATTAGCTATGGGAGTCACCAAACACAGCTATAAAGAATAAGTGACTTGTTCTAGTGACTAATAAGGAATGATCTATATCTGTTGTTACTCTTACAGAAAATGAACATCTTTTTATACATTGAATATAATTTAGCCTTCCTGCTGGAGAAAAAATATGAGATTACCAGAGCACTGGTTCTATTTTCTTATATATGAGAGAATGAAGGGTATGGAAATACAGAGGAGAAGATATTCTCTGAAGAAAGCTACTTTGAGGAGACAAAACTAAATTGACTTAGAGAAGAAAAGCAAAAGTAGCTTCCTGTACTGTAGCTGCTTTTCCCCTTTTCTTCTTCTCCCATTTGTACTGATTTCTCTAGAAATATGCCACACCAATATTGCCTCTGGATCAATCTTTGAGTCAAGAAAGTCTGAAAAATGATAGCTTATGTACTAATAGAAATAAAAGAGACAAGTCCATGTAAGATATAATACATATTTTTCTATGAACATATACTCAATTTTCTATTTTTAATGAATCTGCTATATTTCAATACAGTCAAAAGAACTAAATTAATTAAGATTTAGAATAAGAGGAGCAGAGCCAAGATGGCAGAGAGCAGACACAACTTTCTGTGACCTCCTCTGATCTTCTCACAAATCAACAGGAGATTAAGCCTCTGAACTGGTTTTGAAATGATAGAACCCACAAATAATTGTAGTACAACACATTTCCAGAAGAAGATACTTTGGAAGAAAACTTCAGAACTTTCTTTTTTTGTGAGGAAAATAATTTATTTGGACCCCTATTCTATTATAATCAGTATTAATGAATTTGACAGAATCATATCAAAGTTATATATATATATATATATATATATATATATATATATATATATATATATATATATATATATATATAACCCCAGAATTGGAAGCTGCAGCTTCTGAATTCACTTGTCTAATTATAGAAAGACCCCCAATCCTTTCCCTTCCTTGTCAGTGACCAAGCCCAGCATGGAAGAGATCACTACTACAGGGAAAGTTCCTCAAAATATTTTTGTAATTTTGAATCAGTCACTTGTCCAATAGGAGCAGATGACCATCTTATAACTACTTAGGTTATTTGTGACAGCTTATACTATTTCTTCTTTTTCAAATTAAGAAGAAGCCTGTCTATCTTATCTGGAGATAACTTGCTTCACCCAATTTTTGAGCCTACTGATATATTGATTATTTTATCTTAAGTTAAAATATTCTGGAATTGTTCTTCATTTGTTATAGCTGTTCTAGAATGACTGGACAGCTAGCCCTATAAAAATAGGGCCTTGGAAAGAGGAGGCTTCTCAGATAATGAGGAAAATCTGAGGTCCACTTCATTAGAAAGAACCAGGGATCCTTTAATAAAATGCCATTGGCTCAGATCTCTGCCTCAGTCTTTCTTATAGTAGATGGGATAATTTAAATCCCTACAAGAGAGATGTTGGGCATGTAAAAGTGACAAGATTTGACCACTAATCAGTTATGTGATGATGAATGCAAGTGAGGATTCAAGAACAACACTTAAGGTTATGAAGCTAGGTGACTAAAATAATGTCCTTGATAGTAATAAAAAAAATGTTTTTAAAAAGGTGAAGGAAGATAATCTGCTGCTTTGTTTTGGATATAGAACAGGTCTATTTCAATTAGTCAGGGAGACAGTCCACCAAGCCCAGATAGCATTCTATGGAGTCTGGGGCAAGGAGGTAGGATAGGGAGCTAGAGCATTGTTTCTATGTACACACACTAGGGAATCTTCTATAAGGCTCTTAGGCTATTTTGTCCTAGTTGCAAGTGGGTGGTTTAGCAGATTTACTGTAAAATAACCCAAAAGTAATTACAAAAGGCAAATTGTAAGCCACAGGGCCTAGCCAGGATTACTCAGCACTGGAAGTCAATCAGAAACACCTGCCCCAGGACAAACTAAAGCTGCTGTCACCCTTTGCTTTAAGAACAGATCTCAAGGGGCTGAGCCAAGATGGCAAAGAAGGAACACGTGACTTTCTAAGCTCTCTGATACCCTCACGACCAACATTACATTCAGCCTCAGAAATAGTGCTTGACTGGCAAAACCCACGAAGACTAGAAATACAACAACTCACCAGCCAAAGATAATCTGGAATTTCATCAGAAAAGGTTTATGCTGAGGGGCGGGGGAGAAGATCAATGCAAGTAGGGAGAGAATTAGAGGCTAACATATTGTGCAGACCAAGCAGGAATGGTATCTGTGGCTAGAAAATTACAGAGACAACACTGGCATACACTGATTGCTCTGCAAAATAGTAGATCAGCATAGAAATCAAAGACACTCTAAAAAACTCCAATAAAATCAGTATGGCAGAAACTAGGCATTGACCCACACTTAACACCATACACCAAGAAAAGGTCAAAATGGGTTCATGACCTAGGCATAAAGAATGAGATTATAAATAAATTGGAAATGCTCTAGCATAGGATAGTTTACCTCGCAGACCTGTGGAAGAGGGAGGAATTTATGGCCAAAGAAGAACTAGAGATCACTATTGACCACAACATAGAAAATTTTGATTATATCAAATTGAAAAGTTTTTGTACAAACAAAACAAATGCAGACAAGATTAGAAGGGAAACAATAAACTGGGAAAACATTTTTACAATCAAAGGTTCTGATAAAGGCCTCATTTCCAAAATATATAGAGAATTGACTCTAATCTATAAGAAATCAAACCATTCTCCAATTGATAAATGGTCAAAGGATATGAACAGACAATTCTCAGATGAAGAAATTGAAACTATTTCTAGACATATGAAAATATGCTCCAAATCATTATTAATCAGAGAAATGCAAATTAAGACAACTCTGAGATACCACTACACACCTGTCAGATTGGCTAGAATGACAGGGAAAGATAATGTGGAATGTTGGAGGGGATGTGGGAAAACAGGGGCACTGATACATTGTTGGTGGAATTGTGAACACATCCAGCCATTCTGGAGAGCAATTTGGAACTATGCTCAAAAAGTTATCAAACTGTGCATACCCTTTGATCCAGCAGTGTTTCTACTGGGCTTATACCCCAAAGAGACACTAAAGAAAGGAAAGGGACTTGTATGTGCCAAAATGTTTGTGGCAGCCCTGTTTGTAGTGGCTAGAAGCTGGAAAATGAAAGGATGTCCATCAATTGGAGAATGGTTGAGTAAATTGTGGTATATGAATGTTATGGAATATTATTGTTTTGTAAGCAATGACCAGCAGGATGAATACAGAGAGGATTGGCGAGACTTACATGAACTGATGCTAAGTGAAATGAGCAGAACCAGGAGATCATTATATACCTCAACAACGATACTGTTTGAGGATGTATTCTGATGGAAGTGGATCTCTTCGATAAATAGAGCTTTAATTGATCAAAGATGGACAGAAGCAGCTACACCCAGAGAAAGAACACTGGGAAATGAATATAAACTACTTGCATTTTTGTTTTTCTTCCCGGGTTATTTATACCTTCTGAATTCAATTCTCCCTGTGCAACAAGAAAATTGTTCGGTTCTGCACACATATATTGTATCTAGGATATACTGTAACCCATTCAACATGTAAAGAACTGCTTGCCATCTGGGGGAAGGGATGGAGGGAGGGAGGGGAAAAATCGCAACAGAAGTGAATGCAAGGGATAATGCTATAAAAAATTACCCTGGCATGCGTTCTATCAATAAAAAGTTATTAAAAAAAATAAAAATAAATAAAAAACTCCAATAGGTAACAGGATCTGGTTTTACCCACCCCAAACTGGAAGTGACAGCATAGATCACAGCACAATGGTGCAACCCCAATCTGCAGTATGGGGCTTTTCCTTGGGGCAGTTACAAAGCGCAGCAGGGTGGTACAGCCCGGGGCAGCCTCTAATCTGCACAGTAAGGGGCTCAGCTTGGGGCAATAGAACTGCCAAAGCTTGACTTGCTTTGAGGCAGAGACACTTCCAGTCTGAATGAGGCTATTCACTGGTCAGCTGCTTCTGCCTCACTGGGGGCTTTGGCCTGGGGTAGTGATACTTTCACTGCTTAGTCTCTAGCATTAGGGCAATCACTAATCCACACAGCTGGGCTCTCCACTGGGCACTTCCATAGCTATGCCCATGCTGAATTACTTCCAGTTGGGGATGGGGAACTTTTACCCAGAGCATTCCCATACCTCGCTGCCTAAAGCCTGTTTACATCTTTCCCTGCTTTGCAGAGGAAGCTGGTAACCCGCTTGCCATGAAGGCAGATCCTAAAGGCTTTAAAATGAGTAAAAAAAAAATTAAAAGAATGATTCATAGCATCTATACAGAAAAAGAACGAGTTTGCAACCCTGAGGAGACTAATAGCAGTCTCCATACAATACCCCAAAGGGGAATGTTACCTGATCCCTTTTACATAAGCTCTCCTAGAAGAGACCATTAAAAGTCTCAAAAGAGAGCTAGAAGAAAAATGGGGAAAAGAAAGAGAAGCTTTGCAAGAAAGTAACAACTTCCTGAAATATGAATTGGAAAGGTTAAAAATTCTCAGAAAGTGCAGGGAAACAGAATTTTTGAATTGGAAAAGGTAAAAAAAAATCTCAGGAAAGTAGGATTTATGAATTGGAAAAAGAAAATAATTCACTAAAAAAAAATAGTGTAATAGAAAAAAATTCCATAGAGCAAAACAACTCATTTTAAAAATTCAATTGGACATATACAAAAAGAAGTTTAAAAAGCTAATGAAGGAAATAACTCCTTAAAAATCACAACTGAACAAATAGAAACCAATGATTCATTGAGACAGCAAGAATCAGTCAAGCAAAAGCAAAAAAAAAAAAAAAATGATAAATTGGAAAAAAAAAAAAAAAAACAAACCATGAAATATCTACTTGGAAAAACGATAGACCTGGAAAATAGATCTAGGTGAGATAATCTAAGGATTATTGGAATTTCTGGAAATGATGATAAAAAAAGAGCCTACTATTTACAGGAAATCATCAAAGAGAACTGTCCAGAAGTAATAGAATCAGAAGGTAAAATAGGCATTGAAGGAATTTATTGAACACTTTGTGAAAAAGACACTAAAATAAAAACTCCAAGGAATTATTGTGGCCAAATTTCAGAACTGTCAGATTCGAACTGTCAGATTAAGGAAAAATATTATAAGCAACCATAAAAAAAACAATCCAAATACCAAGGTGCCACAATAAGGATCACCCAAGATCTCCCTGCCTCCACTTTAATGTGGAGGGCCTGGAATCTGATATTCTGAAAGGCAAAAGAACTTGGAATGTAGCCAAGAATAAACTACCCAGCCAACCTGAGCATTTTCTTACAGGGAAGAATTTGGACATTTAATGAAACAGATGAATTCCATTTGTTTCTAAGGAAAAAATCAGAACTAAACAAAAAAAAAAAATTGATCTCCAACCATAGGACTCAAGAGAAGCAGAAAAAGTAAAAGGAACTCTTGAGAATTGTATTTCTGTTGTGGATATACAAAAAGACTACATGTATAATTTGATTTTACTGATATAATATAAAAAGGGGAAGTAGAAATGGAAAAGGGATAATGTCAGAAAAGGGGAAAAGGGATAATAAAAAGAGGGAAATTACATCCCACGAAGAATCAAGGGAAACTTAACATATCTGAGGTAATTTAGAGAGGGGGAGGAACATTGCGTGAATCTTACTCTCATCAGAGTGGGCTCAAAGAGAAAATAATTGACATACTTGTTTTACAGAAAATCTTCTCTCACCTCATTAAAAAGGGGGAGAGGAAAAGGGAAAAGGAAAAGAGTAATAAGGGAAGGGTACAAGAAAGGGGAAGAGAATCAGAGGGGGAATGGAGGGATCCTAAAGAGGGTTAGCAGCATGATACAAGTGGGGCATATAAGTATAAAACTAGGAAAGAGGGTTAGGGGGGGCAAGTAAAAGAAAAGCATAATCTGGGGATAATAAGATGGCAGGAAATACAGAATTAGTCATTTTAACGATAAATGTGAATGGGATAAACTCTCCCATAAAGCGAAGGTGGATAGCATACTGGATCAAAAGTCAGAACCCTACAATATGTTGTTTACAGGAAACACATTTAAAGCAGGGAGATACATACAGAGTAAAGGGAAAAGGCTGGAGCAGAATCTATTATGCTTCAGGTGAAGTAAAAAAAAAGGGGGGGTAGCCATCCTTATCTCAGATCAAGCAAAAGCAAAAGCAAAAATTGATCTAATTAAAAGAGATAAAGAAGGAAACTATATCTTGCTAAAGGGCAGCATAGATAATGTAGCAATATCAATACTAAACGTATATGTATCAAGTGGTATAGCATCTAACTTCCTAAAGGAGAAGTTAAGAGAGTTGCAATAAGAAATAGACAGCAAAACTGTAATTGTGGGAGATCTCAACCTTGCACTCTCAGAATTTGATAAATCAAAGCACAAAACAAATAAGAAAGAAATTTAAGAGGTAAATAGAATATTAGAAAAATTAGGTATGATAGATCTCTGGAGAAAACTGAATGGTATGATAGATCTTTAGAGAAAATTGAAGGAAGATAGAAAGGAGTATACTTATTTTTCTTGGTAGTTCATAGAACCTATATAAAAACTGACAATGTATTAAAGCATAAAAATCTCAAAATCAAATGAAGAAAGGCAGAAATAGTAAATGCATTTTTTTCAGATCATTATGCAATAAAAATCACATGCAATAAAAGATCAGGGAAAAAGAGACCAAAAATTAGTTGGAAACTAAATAATCTAATTCTAAAGAATGAATGGGTGAAATAACAAATCATGGACACAATTAATAACTTCATCTAAGAGAATGACAATAATGAGACCACATATCAAAATTTGTGGATACAGCCAAAGCAGTTATTAATGGAAATTTTATATCTCTAGATGCTTACTTGCATAAAATAGAGAAAGAGAAGATCAATGAATTGAGCTTATGACTAAAAAAAAAAGCAAACAAATAAACAAACAAACAAATAAAAAAAAAAACAAATTAAAAACCATCAATTAAATACCAAACTTGAAATTCTGAAAATTAAATGGAGGATTAATAACATTGACAGTAAGAAAACTATTGAATTAATAAATAAAACAGTTATTAAACAACAACAACACAATAGATAAACCTTTAGTTAATTTGATTAGAAAAAGGAAAGAAGAGATTAAATTTTTTGTCTCAAAAATGAAAAGGGAGAATTTTCCACCAATAAAGAGGAAGGTAGAGCAATAATTATGAGTTATTTTACCCAAATATGTATGTCAATAAATTTCATAATCTAAGTGAAATGGAGGAATATCTACAAAAATATAGATTTTCCAGGTTAACAGAAGAGAAAATAAGTTATTTAAATAGTGCCATTTTAGAAAAAAACAAATAGAACAAGCTATTATTAATTCCTTAAGGAAAAAATCTCCAGGGACAGATGGATTTATATGTGAATTCTACCAAACATTTAAGGTAGAATTTTCAAATAATTTATATAGTATTAGAATTGATTTGTCCAAACATTCAAGGAAAAATTAATTCTAATACTATATAAATGATTTGAAAAAATAGGAAAAGGAGGACTCCTATCAAATTCCTTTTATGACACAAATATGGTGCTGATACCTAAAGTAGGTATAGTCAAAACAGGGAAAGAAATTTATAGACCAATTTCCCTAATGAATATTGATGTGAAAATCTTAAATGAAATATTGGCAAAGGGATTACAGAAAGCCATATACAAGATAATACACTATATCCAAGTAGGATTTATACCAGGAATGCAGGGTTGGTTCAGTATTGGGAAAACTATTAAATAATTGACCATATCAATAACCAAACTAACAAAAAGCATATGATTATCTCAATAGAAGCTGAAAAACATTTGATAAAACCCAACACTCATTCTTATTAAAAACACTGCAGTTATAGGAATAAATGGACTTTTCCTTCAAATGATCATTAGCATTTATTTAAAACCATCAGCAAACATCATATGTAATGGGGATAAACTGGAACCATTCCCAATAAGATCATGTGTGCAACAAGGCTGCCCACTATCACTGTTAGTGTTCAATATTGTATTAGAAATGCTAGCTTTGGCAATAAGAAAAGAAAAAGAGATTGAAGGAATTAGAGTAGGTAATTAAAAACCAAATTATCACTCTTTGCAGATGATATGATGGTATACTTATAGAATCCTAGAGCATCAGCTAAAAAAATACTAAAAACAATTCACAACTTTAGCAAATTTTTAGGATACAAAATAAATCCACATAAATCATCTGCATTTTTCCATATTACCAACCAAGTCCAGCAGCCAGCTATACAAAAAGAAATTCCATTCAAAACAACTGTTGATAGGTATAAAATATTTCAGAATCTATCTGCCAAGGGAAAGTCAGGAAATATAGAACACAACTAAAAACATCTTTCACACAAATAAAGTCAGATCTAATCAGTTGGAAAAATATGAAGTTCTCATGGGTAGACCAAGCAAAGATAATTAAAATGGTTATATTACCTAAAGTAATCCTCTTATTTAATGTCCTATCAATCAAACTCCCAGGAAATTATTTTACAGACCTAGAAAAAATAATAACAAATTTCATCTGGAAGAAAAGGTCAAGAATTTCAAGTGAATTAAAAAAAAAAAAACATTCCAGTGAAGGGCGAAACCTAAAACTTTGTTACAAAGTATCAGTCATCAAAACGATTTGTTACTGGCTAAGAAATAGGATAGTCAATCAGTGGAATAGGTTAGGCTCATAAGACAAATTGTCAAAAACTGTACCAATCTAGTGTTTCAAAAACCAAAAAACTCCAGCTTTGGGGATAAGAACTCACTATTTGATAAAAAGTGCTGGAAAAATGGAAATTAGCATGGAAGAAACTAGGCATTGACTCGTACTTAACATTATATACCAAAATATGGTCGAAATGGGTTCATTATCTAGACATAAAGAATGATATTAAAAACAAATTAGAAGAATATAGGATAGTTTACCTCTCAGCTCTGTGGAGGAGGAAGGAATTTGTTACCAAAGAAAAACTAGAAATCATTACTGGTCACAAAATCGATAATTTTGATTATACTAAGTTAAAAAGTTTTTGTACAAACAAAACAAATGCAGACAAGATTAGAAGGGAAAAAAAAACAGGTTGTGAAAGTCCTCATTTCCAAAATATGTAGAGAATTGACTCAAATTTGCAATAGTTTAAGCATTCACCAATTGATAAATTGTCAAAGTATATGAACAATGTTCAAATGAAGAAATTAAAACCATTTCTAATCATGTGAGGTACCCTAAATCACTATTGATCAGAAAAATGCAAATTAAGACAACTTTGAAATACTACTACAAATCTCTGAAGTTGACTAAGATAACAGGAAAAGATAATGTTGAATGCTGAAGGAGATATGGGAAAACTGGGACACCGATATATTGTTGGTGGAACTATGAACAAACACAACCACTCTGGAGTGCAATTTGGAACTATGCTCAAAAAGTTACCAAACTGTGTATACCCTTTGATTTAGCAGTGTTTCCATTGGGCCTATATGCCAGAGATCTTAAAGGAAAGAAAGGGATCCGCATGTTCATAACTTTGTGGGAATTCTTTTCATGCTGGCAAGAAACAAGAAACTGAATAGATGTCTATTAGTTGGAGGATGGCTGAATAACTTATGGTATATGAATGTTGTGGAATATTATTGTTCTATTAGAAATGATCAGGAGGATGATTTTAGAGAAGACTGGAGATATCTATGTGAACTGATGCTAAGTGAAATGATAAGAATCAGGAGATCATTGTACATGGCAATATCAATATTATAGGATGATCAATTCTTATGAATGTGATTCTTTCCAACAATGACATGATTGATGCCAGCTCCAATGATCTTTTGATGAAGAGAGCCATCTACACCCATTGATCAATCACCAAATGAACAAAAACCATATGATCATCTCAATAGATTCAGAGAAAGCATTTGATAAAATCCAATATCCATTCCTATTAGAAATATTAGAGAGTTATTGAACCAGCTACACCCAATGAAAGAGCTCTGGGAAATGAGTGTGAACCACTACATAGAATTCCCAATTCCTCTATTTTGTCTGCCTGCGTTTTTGATTTCCTTCCCAGGTAAATTTTACACTATTTCAAAGTCTGATTCTTCTTGTGCAGCAAAATAATTGTATGAACATATATACATATATTGTATTTAACATATACTTTAACATATTTAACATGTATTAGTCTACCTGCCATTTGGGGGAGAGGGTGGGGGGAAGGAGGGGAAAAATTGAAACAAAAGGTTTTGCAATTGTCAATGCTGAAAAATTACCCATGCATATATTTTGTAAATGAAAAGCAATAATAAACAAATAAAAATAACATGATGTAAAAAATACTAGAGAGTGTTGGAACAAATGGACTTTTCCTTAACAAGATCAGTAGCATCTATTTAAAACCATCAGGAAACATCATATGTAATAGGGGTGAACTAGAAATATTTCCAAAAAGATCAGGGGTGAAACAAGGTTGTCCACTATCACCATTACTATTCAATATTGTATTAGAAATATTAACTTTGGCAATAAGAGAAGAGATTAAAGGAATTAGAGTAGGTAATGAGGAAATGAAATTAACGTTCTTGCAGATAATATGATGGTATTCATAGAGAACCCTAGATGATTAAGTAAAAAACTACTAGAAACAATTCACAACTTTAGCAAAATTGCAGGATACAATATAAATTCACATAAATCATCAGCATTTATATATGTATATATAACCAACAAAATCCAGCAGCAAGAGCTATAATGAGAAATTCCATTCAAAATAACTCATGATAGTATAAAATATATCTGCCAAGGGAAATTCAGGAACTATGTGAACAGAACTACAAACCACTTTCCACACAATCAAAGTCATAACTAATTAGGTGCAAAAGTATCAAGTGCTCATGGGTATACTGAGCGAGTATATTAAAAAAATGACAATCCTACCTAAATTAATCTCCTTATGTTGTGCCACTCCAATCAATTTCCCCAAAAATTATTTTATAGACCTAGAACAAATAATAACAAAGTTCATTTGGAAGAACAAAAGGTCAAGAATGTCAAGGGAATTGATGAAAAAATGACAATGAAAGGGGCTTAGCTGTGCCAGACCTAAAAGGATATCATAAAGCAGCAATCATCAAAACATTTGGTACTGGCTAAAAATAAAGTAGTTATCAATGGGATAGGATAGGTTAATAGGACAAAATAGTCAATGAATATAACAATCTAGTATTTTACAAAGTCCAAGATCCCAGCTTTGTAGATAAGAACTCACTATTTCTTATTTGAACTCAATAAAAACTGCTGGGAAATTTTGAAACTAGAATTGTAGAAACTAGGCATTTACCCACACCTAATACTATTTACCAAGATAAGGTTGAAATTGATTCATTATCTAGATGTAAAAAGTGATGTGATAAGCAAATTAGAAGAACATAGGATAGGATAGTTTACTTCTCAGATCTGTGGGGAAGGAAGGAAATTGTGACCAAAGAAGAAATGGAAGTCATTATTGAACACCAAATAGATAATTTTGATTATATTAAGTTAAAAAGTTTTATAAAAAAAATTAATGTAGACAAGATTAGAAGGGAAGCAATAAATTGGGAAAATATCTTTACATTTAAAGGTTCTGATAAAGGCCTTATTCCTAAAATATATAAAGACTCAAATTTATAAGAATTCAAGACATTCTCCAATTGATAAATGGTCAAAGGATATGAATAGACAATTTTCAGATGAAGAAATTAAAATCATTTCTAGTTATATAAAGAGGTTCTCTAAATCACTATTGATTGGAGAAATGCCAATTAAGTCCACTCAGAGAAACCATTACACACATCTCAGATTGGCTAAGATGACAGGAAAAGATAATGATAAATATTGGAGGGGATGTGGAAAAACTGGGACACCAATACATTAATGTTGGGATTGTGAATGGATCCAGCTATTTTGGAGAGCAATTTGTAACTATGCTTAAAATGTTATCAAACTGTGCATACCCTCTGATCCAGCAGTGTTACTACTGGGCTTATATCCCAAAGAGATCTTAAAGAAGGGAAAGGGACCCATATGTGTAAAAATGTTTGTGGCAGCCTTTTTATAGTGGCAAGAAATTGGAAACTGAGTAGATGCCCATCAGTTGGATAATGTCTGAATAAGTTATGGTATGTGAATGGTAAGAAATATTGTTTTCTAAAAGAAATGATCAGCTGTATGATTTTAGAGAGGCCTGGAGAGACTTTTATGAATTGATCCTAAGTGAAATGAGCAGAACCAGGAGATCATTATATTTGACAACAACAAGTTTATATGATGATCAATCCTGATAGATGTGACACTTTCCACCAATGAGATAATTGAGGCCAATTCCAATGATCTTGTGAGGAAGAGAGCCATCTCCATCCAGAGAAAGGACTTTGTGAACTGAATGTAGACCACAACATAACATTTTCACTCTTTTTGTTGTTGTTTGCTTGCCTTATGTTTTCTCTCTCATTTTTTTTCCTTTTTTGATGTGATTTTTCTTGTACAGCAAGATAATTCTAATATGTTTAACAGATATTTGATTATTTGCCATCTAAAGTGGGGATGGGGGAAGTAGGGGAAAATTTGGAATACAAGATTTTCAAGGGTCAATATTGAAAAATTATTCATGCATATGTTTTGAAAATAAAGAACTTTAATTAAAAAAAAAACTAATATTTGTCTGAAATAGTACATGAGACTACCTCTGCCTAACTGAAAAGTTATCCATAATGCCTTTCTATATGAGATAGTATTGTGATTTTGATATTAAAAGGAACATTTGTATTCAAAAAAAGATTTAGAATAATAATTTCAAAAGCATATTATTAGCCTACACTGATGATGAAAAGAGCGGATTCATAAAAATCTTCCTTTGGAAATCATAAGGACATAAATTCAGAGATGAAAAAGACATTCAAGATCATCAGTCCAATCTCATCATTTTGCATATGAGGAAACTGAGGCCCAGAAAAATAAAGTGCATTGTGCAACAACAGACTAATTAAAACAACCCCCAACAAGGCAGAATCAGGACTTGAATGTGCAGCTCTCAATGCAGAATTCTCTCCACAGCACTAATCTTTTGACTACAATAAAATGTTCAATTGAACATCGTTGTAGTCATGTTATCTTTGTATAAATAAGGAGTTATTATGACTAAAAGATAGCATACTCCTTAAACAGTACATGCCTGACAACTAAAATTTTAATAGATTTTTTCTGTTGATGACTATGAATGCATCACACTACACAGTCAAATATTAAAGCTTCTTTCAAAGAAGGCCTAAATTCATCCTATATGAGAAGGAGTTCATGGCAACTGTATATTTCAAGTGGTTTTCCTTTCCATCTTTTTCTGATTCACATGCCTCTTCTCTCCATATAATTAATATGCTTCTGTCACCTCAAATTAGTCTTCTTGAAACATAGCTTCTTCTTGTCTTTCTATACTCTTCATGCTCTGATGTGGAAGAGAATATAGAAATGGTCTCCTGATTATCACACACTCTTGCCTAACTGGAAAATTAAATTATTAGATAGATGATAAATAGATGGATAGATTGATAATACATACATGCACATACATACTTGCATGCATACATACATAATCTATATGTTTATTTTCTCCAAGAGAAATACAGGTAAAAATTATTCCCTATAGGACACTGGAATTAGTCCCTGGTTCTTTATGGTTATACCTGATGATTTCCACAACTCTTTGATTTCACTAAAACCTCATTGCCATTTCTGTCCATTGTATATAGCCCCTGCCGCCAGTCCTTTGTCTTCTCTGCTTCTGCCAGTTTCTTGAGGTCCTCCTGAATGCGTCTTGGTTTCTGTGGGGGAAGTAGGAGGATTGCCACAGTGATCTCTGTCTTCCCTAGTTCTCCTTCTGGCTCTGAGAGCTTCTCCTTATATGCCCCATACTGAGTATACACCAACATTATATCACTAGGAAACCATTATTTGTTGTAGGATTAAATCAGTGCTACACTGGATTTAACCATTGTCTCCTTCATTGCACTTAGTACCTTGTTTCAAGTTCTGGCTCATAACATCTCCTTGTAGGATTAAATCAATCATACTGAACCATGCTAACTTAGATAATATTGTCTCTATCAATTCCACTGATTTAGTACTTTGTAAGAATCCTTTGTTTCAAGTTCAGAGTTCTGACCCATAACACCTGAGAGTATCCTTCTCCATGCTATCTGACTTTTTCTGAGAATAATTATTATTAAAGTTTTGTTGATAACTAAGACAAAAAAAGACACTATCTGTTAGTCTCCCCTGGTACTCTTGCTGAAAATACCATCTTTTCACTTATTTATTTATTTATTTATTTTGGTTTCTTCTCTTTTCTTCTCAATGTCCTTTCAATTCTAATGAGAGGAGTGGAGGGGGCAGCCTACTTCAGATGAGGTCTTTACCAGTTAGATAATGTAGTGCACTTCAAACATATAAATATAATATGCGATATTCAAGTAAAACAGTATGGCAGCAGCAATGCAGTGCTTAACAGACATCTATTCTCAATTCCTGTCAACAAGTATTTATTTTGCACCTTGAAGTGCAGCATGTGGTTTCAGGCTATTTTTTTCTCAAGATTTAGTCATTGAGCTGAGGGTTTTTTCCTCCTAATTACGACTTTCTGCATAACCTGTGAAAAATCATCAAACTGTTTAGTTTCCTTTGTCTTGTATGGGCCACAGAAAAATAAAAACAACAAATCTAGATTCAGTCGCCAGATGTTGCTCTCTCAGGTGAATTGATCAGAAATTTAAAAATCAATTCTGGACTAAAATGAGAAAATTGAGTCAATTAGGATTAAAAAAATAAAATGAGCTTTTTGGACTAAAATAATTTTATTTTACTTACTGAAATAGCAAAAATGTTTTTTTTATCATTTTGTTTAATAATATGATTAAATCCAATCTCTTTTCTTTTTTCAAAGTAAGGTTGTTGCATGTTTGAGAGATGATTTCAAATGAAAGATTTGCCAAGGGAAGCAAGTTGCTGTTAACTACTACAAACAACTCATTTAGGGGCAATGTTTATTTTAAGTAGTTAAATAATGATGCAAAACTCTTTGGTAATAGATTTCATACCCTTCAATAATGTTTGCCATTTTGGAGTCAATTTCTTTCCCCCCCACTTGTAAACAATTTTTAATGAAGAATTTAAATGCATGTAACCATATGTCTCTTTCCCAAACAACATCTATTCAGAGAAAACAAACTCCCTAGTAACCATTTGGCTTATGCATTGTGTAAAATAATATCAGGGATAAAACTCATCTTAGTGCACTCATCAATGTAAAATGCAGTCTTAGTCACATTTCATAAAAATATAGGTTATTTCAATGCTGTACAATATTGCAAATAATTTTAAAATATTATAAATGGAAACTTTATTTCAAACATAAGATCTATACTTGAAGCTTTACATTTATTGGGAAGCCACTACTTAACAGAAAAGCACAATCAATGAATTTTGGAATTGAGTCTTTTGACATCATCTGTTTCAACCAATTTTGCATATGGGTAAACAGTCAGAAATAGGAAATGATTTATTAAAGGTCACATGATTAGCTTACATGTAACCAAGAGGGAATTAAATTTTTGTGACTGCAGGACTTTTCCTCATATATGCATGGTGGCCCGACACCAGCCTTGTTAATAATTTTGCCTTCCTAAATTCAGTGATTCATTTGGGCAAAACTTTGTGTAGAGGTGAAATACCAGTGTGTTAGAGTCTCAAAATCATGGCATATGAAAATCCATTCACAAGAACAACTCAGGATTTTTAGACTGAAAAAGGAGGAACAATAGCTTTATTGTGGCAATTTTAGATTTGATATCAGAAAGAACGCCCTAACTATTAGGTTGGCAAAAAGTAGAAAAGATTGCTTTAGGAGGGAGTGAATCCTCTACCCCACCCCTTCACCTTATGTTATCACACAAAAGCTGGATAGCTATCCTTCAAACATGATAAAGAAAAGATTCTTCTTTAGCATAGGTTTGACTATAAGGTCCCTAGTGGTCCTTCTACCTCTGAAATTCTGTTGCTTTAAGAAATCCCTAAACTGGAGTATATCCATAGGAGAGCAACAAGAACAGTGTTCCCCATTTTATAAATTCCTCATATTTCTTTACATCTTATTTCAAAAATAAAATTGCTTCCATCAGATTTGTTTACCAAGATGTTATATTCTTATTTTGTAGGTATAATTCTATTTGAGGGTCTTCATATTTTCCAGTTATTCTAAATACCCCAATCAAGAGGTATAGAGTAAGACAGATATTTGAATAATATTTTGTGTGGTATGAACTTTCAGCCTGATTACCATAGTCCTTTCCTAAAAACAAATCAAGCCAGGTCTTCTCCTGTCCTTTTCTTTATATTCTAAATCTTTTATTTTTGTTTTATCTTTTGTTTTCTTTTCTATCCTCTTTTCCTTTCATTTCCTTTCTTTCATCCTTCTTTCTCTCTTTCATTTTATCCTTCCTTTCTTTTTTCTTTCATTCTTGCTTCCCTTTCTTTCTTTCTTTTCACCCTTCCTTTCTTCTTTCTTTTATAATTGCTTCCTTCTCTCTCTCTTTTCTTTTCATCCTTCCATCTTTTCTTTTTTCCCTTCTTTACTCTCTAAATTCCTATTTCCCTCTTTAATTTGTCCCTATTTTCTTCTATCCTTCCTTCCTTTCCTTTTTTTCTTCTCTTTCAATAAGGTTTTAATTTAATAATTATTTAAATTTAAATAAAAACTAGATTTAAAATTGATGTTAATTATTGGCTAGCCTATATATTTCAAAGATTTAGCTAACAGGTAATAATTAAGGCAGATAGTGCTTTTTCCTCCTTTTATGATAATAGAGCTGTAGTTTGTTCATTTATATCCAAAGCTCTTCCCCCTCTCTGTTCTTAAAACTATATTCAGTACGTCAATGTTATCCTGGCAGATCCTGGATTTGATTCGATTTCCCTGATAAGATGTTTGCCTTATGATTACTGAAATGTATTCTTTATACAATATTGATTTTACCTAGATTAGTCTGCTTATTTCCCCAATTACTTTGTCATTACAGCAGTGGCTACAGTTCTGATTTCTATTCCAGATTTCTGTTTGGATATAGATAGATAGATAGATAGAGAGATAGTGTTTTAAGTAATCTCTTTTTAAATGCAGGAATATTGAACCACATACACCAAACTTCCTCAGTCAAATTTGTTTTTGACATAATAAACCTAGACATTGAATAGCATAAATCCTTTTAAGTGAAGATTGGTAATCATCTTAGTGTACTGTTAAGTATTTTAAAGATTGATTAAACAAGGGCCAGTAAATAGAACAAGACAAGATCAGCAGAGCTCACCAGTAATTCAAGTAGACCATTAGGTTATTTGGAGAAATCAATACTACTCTGTATACAAAAACAGGTGTTAAAAGAAAACCTCAATGTCATTAAAAACTTGGTAAATTTAATATTTACAATTCACTATTAATATAGCACTGCATCTAAATGATGAAAATTTGAATAAATTGCAGATAGATAGGATTATTATTTTATGTAGCCCTATTTTCATCACCATCTATATAGAAGTTTTTTTTTTTCATTCAGGATAAATGCTATATTCATGTATGCCCCAGAAGAACTATGACAGCAGTGAGGGAAAATCTAAGATTGTAAGAAAGAGCTGTCAAATGAAATATGAGGCTTGAAATATCTGTGTGTTCTCTTGGTATAATTCTGAATGTGATTTCTTTTCACCTGCCTGTCACATGCTTTGGCACAGCTGTTTTTCATTCAGGGGAATGGGTGAATATGATGTGCAAAAGAAGGGTTCCACCAACCTCAACTAGTCCACCTCCCCTACATAATTTCTAGTTCCCAACTGCTTTGCTAACAAACTGCTATCAAATCTTTGTACTCCTTATCCCCTTTCCATTCTTTCACCTCTTTTCCTGTTGCTTCTTCTCCCCATATGACGTTCTTCCTGATCTGCTCTCCTTCCCAATCCCTCTTTCATCTCCATTCTCTTTTCCCTCTCCTCAGTTTTCGAAGCCATAAAATGACAGAGCTTGATTACAACTTTTAATATTTTTTCTGAAACTTGGATCCCTCTGACAATGTAATGAAGACTTTGGGTCCCTTCTCAAAATCATATTTAAATCCATAGATTTCCTAAGGAAACTAATGGTATTGTAATATCTGTCTGTCTATCTATCTATCTATCATTTATGTACAATTATGCATTCTAGATCACAGGGTTAGTGGGTGTAGGACTTGAGAGCTAGAAAATCTTTACTATGTGGACTGAATGAGAATTACAACATAGTTTTTTCACCTTTGGAGTTGTTGTTGCTATTTGCTTGCTTGTTTTTTCTTTCTTTCTTTGTTTCCCTTTTAGTTCTCATTTTTTTCTGCAGAATGAAACATGTGGAAATATGTGTAGAAGAATTGTACATGTTTAACTTATATTGGATTGCTTGCTGTCTACGGGAGGGGGAAGGGGAAAAGGAGACAAATTTGGAACACAAGGTTTTGCAAGGGTCATTGTTAAAAACTATCTTTTCATATATTTTGAAAAATAAAAAGCTAGAGTATGAAAAAATTGCAAAATTTTTGGATGCCTCTTTGTACCAAAGAATTCTGAATTATTATGGTATTAAAAGAAAATACATTGAAATTATAAAATACACATTTTGTGCAATTCTGAGTTTCTAAACTTTTTCTATGTCATCTGCTAGCCTTTGTATATTATCTGTGACTTCCACAAAATTTCCAAAAAAAATTATCTAATTTCTTTGACATCCTACAATATAGTGAAACTAGAATTTGGAAATCATATTGGGAAGGGTAAGTGTATTATTTATCAATCAACAATTCATCTATAATCTATCTATCCATAGACATATATTTTAAAAGTTACTACAACATTAATGATACCTGGGATAAATTATATTCTAGTTAGTGTTTTCCTTCTTTTATATATATAGTCTATGGGAGAGCTCAAAACTAATCATGGGCTTTGGATGATCAGAAATGTATATGAAAGTTTGGAATGTGGGTAGATGAGAGATAATTAGGAAAACCGAATTTATCTACTTAAGATTGTTTAAATCCTATCCATCACTTACTACCTTTGTGGTCTTGCAAAAGTCTTTTAGTCAATTTGGTCCTCTGAGATCCCTTCAGTTATAGATATATAATTTTATGACTTTGTATGCTGGACTTAGCTTTGTTTCTGCTTTGTCTACCCCACTATCATCAGCACCATAATCATTACTCAAAGCCTATATCAGCTGCAGCTGCAGCAGCAGCAGCAGCAGAGGGCAGCATCCTGTATATAGCTCTTTGAGGTTTGAAAAGAATTTTACTTATCTCATTTTACCCTTGCAACAACCATGTAAGATAGGTTCTATTATTATCCTCATTTTTACATAAGAGGAAACTGAACTTAGAGATTAAATAACTTTCAGAGGGTCACACAATTAGTAAGTAGCTGTGGTAGAATTGCTCTTTCCATTTGGTTACCTGAACCCACAAACAAAAATGGAAAGGGTTTGATATTTTTTAAAAAATGCCAATTTTCAAACTCTCAAGCTCTTTGGCCATCTTCAAAGCAACAGATCATGTATAGATAGTGGCCAAATGTATCTTATCCTTCAGAAATTAAAAATAAGAATAAATTTATTCACAGAGATCCCAAATCTAACAACTAGTAAATGCAACCAAAAGCAAAGATTAAGGCTAAATTTATTAGTCAACTGGAAGGATCTTATTCTGTGATCAAATGATTTTAGTTCTTGTATATGAAATTTTCTTGATAAAGATGAAATATCTTCTATTCAGGAGTCTGAAAGGATCAGACAAGTGATTTTATAATTTAAAAAAAAAGCTGATAAGGGTTTTTCTAACTTTTGACTTTTGTAAATCTTGTGACTGAAGAAATACAGTTTTTTTCTAGCTTTTTAAAAAACCTTAAAAAGCCCTAAAGAACCAATATTTCTCACAAAAAAAAAAACATTATAACTAAGTTCTTTACATAAAGGTAGAATCTAACATCAAGATCATAGCTATATGGCCATTGAGCCACACTTGGCAGCATACAAAGGAGACCATATATTTAGTGGTAAATACCCTATATCCTTGATATGACATTTTCTAAATGTGTCTATTCTTCCCACTGATTGTCAGTGGGAAGTATATCCCAAGCTTATGGTGGAAATAATTTATTGTAATTTTTAACTGTCATTTTACTAAATATCTTTATATTGAACTGTTCTTTGATATTCTATTTATTTAAATTTATAAATGCTAGGGGGTGAATTGTAAATTTCAGAGAATGAATATTTAGGGTACCTTGAACCTTGGTTAGTTTTCTCTGAGACACCTACCCTGCAAGTTATGGGACTCAGGAGCCATGGAAGTACAATGGTAAAAGTATTACATTTAGAAGTAAGGAATTGGTTTAAATTCTAGCTCTGTTATTTATTATGTGACCTCAGACAGGCATCTGTCTCGTATGTAAAAGGGAAATGATTATTCTTAGTATTTTTGTGATGAACTAATGAAGTTATGAGTATGGAATGCTTTGTCACTGTATAATACTATGTAAATATAAATTATTATTTTCCATGAAAAAACAGGGATATTGAGGTATAGTTGAATAATCCTAAAATCCTTATATTGACTTTAGAAATGCAATACATTTTTTATCTATAGCACCAGATTTACTTATTTGATTATATTTAGCTTAGGCTATTATTAAAATTAGTTTACATTCCCTGAGCACATAAAAACTGGCAATCAGTCAGTGAATATGCTTTTTTAGCATCTACTTTCTTTTGTTCTGGACAGTTACTATTTGGGATTTGAAATAAGTATAAACCCTGAGGGTACTTATAATTTCATTGGAAAAAAATTGACAAGAGAAACATATATAAAATAAGAAAACCAGAGCACTCGATGAATAATGAAGTGTTACTTTTTATACTGCAGACTGTAAATACCCTAGAAGTTATTTTAAATAATGAGCACTCCAAAAGTCAGGGATGAAGTCATGGAGGATCGGGGATTTAAACCCACCTTCCTTAATTCCTTCATCCAATGCAAACTACTCTTTCCTTGGACCTATTTAATTCATTTATTCATGTGTTGTTTTGTATCATACTTAGAATATGTATACTTCATAGGGACAGGGACTATTTTCCACTTAATCTTTATTTCCTGAGCACCTTAGTTTGAGGATTTGTATATAAGGGGAATTTAATGTATGAGTTGAATTGATTGAGTTAAATTGAAAACAAAATCAAAAAGGAAAGATAAAATATGTTAAATGGCAGGAGTTAGGCTGGGTTTAAAAGTTGGTATGAATAATCTAAAAATAGAAAATCTATATATGGATGATAAGAATTTTTTTTTAAAATGTAAAAAAATTACATTCAGAAGAGAGGAAAAAAGAAAAAACAGGATGATAGGAAGAAGGGAGGGAGAAAAGGAGAGAAGGAAGTAAAAAACAAAGGAAGGAAGGAAGGAAAAAGGGAAGGAAAGAAGAAAGGAAGGAGGGAGGGAGGGAAAGAAAAAGAGGAAGGGACAGAGGAAAGGAAGGAGGGAGGAAAATAGGTAACCAGTCAGATAGATAGTTGATGGATAGGGAAGTGACTTCAGAATTAGGACTTGATTTCAAGTCCCAAATCTTCCATTAGTTATATGACCTCTTAATTTTTAGTCTGTCAAGACCCTCCCAAAGACTACAAATTAAAAAAAAAACAAGATTAATTTTCATTCATAGACTTAGGAAACCACATTGATAGTTCTCTATATCAATATAACTATAGGGCTTGTCCATATGTATATCATTAGACGTTTTTTCTTTACATTGTCCAAATACAACTGTGGTTGAATACATTAAAACCAAGTACATTTATTGAATGATCAAGTATTCATTTCAGGATAGATCACAAGTTAATTTGATCTTGATAATTGTTTTAATACTCCAGATTTCACTTCTCTCTTCAATCTCTCCTTCTCTATTGGAAATCTCTTCCTACAAATTTGATCAGGCCTAGGTTACCGATAAACAAAACAAAATAAAACTACCAAAACTCTTTCTTCATTTCCTCAGGCTGCCCCAGGATCTTCTTCTATTCTTTGATAAACTCCACACTCATTGTTTACACTGTTTCAGCAAACTCCTTAACTTCTTACATCTGGGATTATGATTCCACCATTCTACTAAAATAACACTCTCTAAGGTCATCGATGATCTGTAAACCATTAAGTGACCTTTCAGTCTTTATTTCCCTTTCCTTCTCTGAAGCAGTTCACATTGTTAATGACTTTTTCCTCTTTGGCTTCTCTTCTTTACCACTGGTCTCTTCTTGTTCTCTTCTTTCTTATCTGTCCATTCTTCAGCACCTTTCATTGCCATTCTCCTGTCGCCAAAGTGAGGGTTGCTCTTAAGGCTCTGGCCTCAATTTTCTTTGCTTTGTTCTTTGTTAATCCATTCTCTTGCTTTTATCACCATTATGTAGATAACTCCTAGATTATAACAACTTTCATCCTTTCGGTTCCTATCCCCACCATTAAACATCTTTACCTCAACGTCCTTCACCTTAAATTAAATATAAAGGTAGTATCTTATTTGCCATCAGCAAAACAACAATAACAAATCCAAAATTTGGCTCCTTTGTTCAACTTTACCATGTCTAGTGATATTCCCTATGATTTTCTTAGGGATTATGGAATGTTTCTTAATTTTGTACTTCATCCTTATGTAATGATGAAGTTAACATCTGATATTTAAATGCACTTCTTCATCAGTTTATCCTATTGAAATAATTTTCTTCCTTCAAGGCCTAGTACTGCCTCCTTCCTTAACTCTTACTATTAAAACTGACCAAATTTTCTTAGAGTATTTTGGAAACTTTCTTCACCAGAATCACATTTTATTTTATCATGTTTACTTGCCTACATGGAATAGCCTTTCCTCACTATTACCATCACAACTACCACCATTTGAATGCAAATTATTTCCAGGCAGGGACTTTATTGTTTTTCCAGTATATAACGACTTGTGTGTCATGGGTGTTCAATAAATGGTCACCAAATTGAATTTATTCATTTATTTATTCATTCAATAGATATTTATTAAATATTTGCTCTGTATTAATCTCTAGGAGAGACTAAAAACAATTAAGATGTAGTTCCTGCTATTGGGGAATTTATAATCTAAAAGGCCACATGTAAAATATGTCAATACATGTTCAAAATGTCAATGACTCTGCAACCTCATCAATTTAAATGCAAATTGTTATCCATCTGTATTTTCTAGCCTTACATGATTCTTAGCCATGTGCTCCTATAAAGTGTCTACAAAGTATCTGCCCAACATATCAAAAAGTCTTTTTTTTAAAACATATTTTGTTTAAAAAATGTGTCAACAGGTTATTCCTCATTCATTTTGTGACTGGATTATCTCTCTGTCTCTGTCTTTCTGTCTCTAGCTCTGTTTGTCTCTTTCCATCCTTCCATCTTTCCTTCCTTCCTTCCTTCCTTCCTTTCTTCTTTGCTTTCTTTTTCTTTCTCCCTCCCTCTTTCTCCCTTTTTTCCTCCCTCTCTCTTACTCTTGCTGATAGGAAATCTCATTAAACTTTTTGAATATTAGCAATATGATGAATCTTGCTAACACTCATCATTTGGCTTACTTGTAATTTTTATCCTTGTAGAATGGAGTATTAAATGATTTATAGACATAGAATCAGTGGAGCATTATTGGTGTTAAAAACATAGAATTGTGTGTCAGGAGCAGCTTGAGATCTTTGAAAGTATCCTGCAATTTCCCAAAAGCAATACAACAAGCTCTCTCCCTCCTGTTTAATTCTGTGTCTAGCTCATTGTCAGTCTTCCATGCCTAGCCAAGATGTGTGTGGTGATAGATTAATTAGACGGGCTGTCCATCCAACTGCATGTCACAGTCCAGACAATAGATGGTCTTCAACCATTTTTCCCTGTGCAACCTGTTAGGTCAATCTCTTTTGAGTGGTTGTGTATAACAATGCAGAGACTGTAATACTCCAAGGCTATATGAAATAAGTACTGTCATCAACAAATGGGAAAATTACTTAACATTTGTGATCCTCACTTTCTTCATGTGATAAAAAGACATTAATAAAACTTACTTCACAATCTTGTGAAAACCAAATAACATAATTTAATATATTAAAAAGGTTTTGTCACTACCACTATGACTATGGCTACTGTTAATTCTACTTTTGCTGTATATGGAATTAACTTTTCTCTTTTGATTCCTCACTATGACAATACTTTGCTTTATGACACTGTTTCTCTCTGGTGAGTTTCTGTAAGGGTTGGGATTGAAACTCCTTCCCAATTAATGTTAACAGAAGAACCATAATTATGGATTGACTGACTCTATCTATCCATCAATCACAGGTATAAACAAGTCTTTTATTAATTGGGGAAAAGTGAAGTTTTTTGATCATTGGAAGAAATCAAATAGTACCACAAAGTAAATGTTTTGTGATTTGTTGAAGAAAATCATTCACAAGCTATGAAGGATGCATAAAATAATGAGATATTTTCAGAAGCTGATTATCCATCAGAGAAGCAATCAAATTTTGGAGCTTAGGATCACCTTGAGGAAGATCTTTGCAGCTGTGCTGGCAGATAGTAAGGATTGGTACATGTTGAGGTGGAGCACAAAGGTGGTATAATAATTACTCCCATTAATGATACAATGCCTTGTGAATTTTGAAATGTAGAAAGACCTGGAGTTCCAGTTTCTGAAGCTTCTGAAGTTCATCAGCAAGAGAGGTTAATTGTATTAAGAGATTAGTAACAAACTAAGGACATATGATATATCTGTACTGGAAAACTAGTGATATATTCAGAACAAATTAGACTCTACTAGAGTCCAAATCTTCACTAGAGCTAAACCTAAAGAGAACTTCAATAAAAGTCCAAAAGGGGAGAAAAGACTATCTAGTAATAAAAAGGTAAGAATGGTATGTTTACTCTTTAGCCACATGAGCTCTCTAAATTTGAAATCATTTCCTTTAGGGCCTTTTGTGTTAAAGGGGAGATTGCAGCTCTAATCTGGGCAAATGCCTTGCAAGCAATTTTCTTGATTTACAGAATCAGTCAACATACTTTTTTAAAAAAAGTTAGTTAAGTCTAATTTATAACAATCAATGAGGAATTCAGCAGATGAGGACTTAAGTAAGATAGAACTAGAAACCACAATGCTTTAGGGTTAACCTAGAACTTTGAGCAAAGTAGTTACTGTCTGGTGACATGGTACACCAATTCAAGTGGAATTGAAAGGGTGAGCAGAGAGGTGGTATAAATCTCTTTTTTATACCTCAATTAATATTGATCTTTACAATATTTAAAAAGCAAGCTTGCATTATTTAACATATTCATGAGACATCATTTTGAAGAACAGTCTTTAAAGTGGTATTTTGGGGTATTGAATTTTTAAAAAAAAATTTTAATAACAGCTTTTTATTTTCAAAATACATGCAAAGATAGTTTTCAACATTCACCTTTACAAAACACTGTGCTCCAAATTTTTCTCCCTCTGTTTTCCCCACTACCTTCCCTAGACAGCAAGTAATCCACTACAAGTTACACATATGAAATTCTTCTAAACATATTTCCACAGTTATCATGCTGCACAAAACATAATGAGATAAAAATGAGAATTTAAAAAAAGCAAAGAAACAAACACCAAAAAAAGGGGAAAATACTATGTTGTGATCCATATGCAGTCCCCATAGTCCTTTTTTGGGATGCAGATTACTCTCTCTACCATAAATCTATTGAAATTTGCCTGAATCACTTCATTTTTGAAAAGAGCTAAATGATTCTTATTTTTTAAATAAGTAGATAAATGGATGAATAAATGAATATTTGTGTTACTTTTTTACAGAGCAAGCAGTATAATTAATATTACACTACATTCATATATGTTCATCAATTCTTTCATTGATTAGCAAACACTTAAAAAACCTTAAAAAAGGGATAAGTCCTTGAAATAAATGGACTCCATTTTTTCACCATTTTCAGAAGTCCTGCCTCATCACTTCTTCACTAGGATGGTATATTTTAATTACCCCATGTGGGGACTCTAGAAATCAGGACCTAGACCTTTGCTTATTTCTGCTGCTCTACAGCCCTCTGAAGCAATGTTCTGCCTTTTTCTGTGAAGGAAATTTGGAGAGCTGAAAATTTTCTGATCTATTCTGCCATCTTCTCAGAATCCTCTCAAGAATTTTCTGACCAAGGTGGTTTCTGGGTTCTTTTGACCTTCTCATTATGGCAATCACACACACCTCTATTATATTTTTGAAGGAAATTGTTAATAATTAAGGCCTTTAAGTTTTCCATTATTGAGTTCAATATCCTACCTTGATACATCAGATTGGGAATATTAACCTTTCTTCTATTTTGCTGACTATGCTCTAATTAATCATTGGTCTCACTGCACTCCAAAAGATGATTCAGAAATCACTCCCATATCAGAAACTAGCTGATTCCTATTCTCTTAGACACTTTGATATTGTACAATGTTCCTTATGTCTGGCATTGATGTATTCTCTTCTTGTTGAAAATAATTCCTTCCTTCCTTCCTTGTTTCTTTCCTTCCTTCCTTCATTCTTTCCTTCCTTTTTTTCTTCCTTCCTTCCTTCTGATATGATGCTAGTGGTTGAGAATTGGGGTGGGGATTCCCATCTAGTTGTTACAGGTCTAATGCAAAAGAATTTGCAAATCCAAAAAGTCTATATGGCAAAAGAGATTTATTGATGGTACTGAGAAGCCAGACTTGCTAGGAAGATAGATCTCTCAATGGGGAAGATCCTGTAAAGGAAAATAACAAAGCTTAATACTGAGAAGAGAATATCTTCACAGTGGGCAAGGATCCTGACAGGCAGCTTTGCCAAGAAGAGAGTTTCCTTGGCAAGCATAATCCCCTTTCAGACTTCCGTAAAGATTTGCCCGTTCACAATTATCTTTCATTAGCAGTCTGAGGCTTGGGTTTTCCATTAAATCAGATTCCTTCAATGTTGTTAATGCCCCCAGGCCTAGATTTCCCATTGAAAAGAGAGAATTTATCTTGGAGTTTCCAGCCACTAAACAGGGCTATCAGGTAGAGATCTCCAACTGAATGAGACCACTTAATTTGTGTCTGAGAAAAGTATGCTTTTCCCAGGAGAGAGTTTGAGACTCTGATCATCTTTCTTTTATAGATTAAAGGGGTCACCATTTTAGGGTCCACTCCCTTCTTTTCTCCCTCTCTTCTTTCCTTCCTTCCTTCTTATTTGTCTATCTATTTATCTATGTGTAAGATTTTTGAGTAATCTGAAAGTCTTTACCTTTTAATTTGTAATTCATAAATTATTTTCTAATTTATTAATAGTAATAATTACTAATTTACTACTAATAATTAACACATTGAAATTACATTGAAAAATTGGAAATAATATACTGTGAAAATGAAGCAAATATCTATGCACGTTTGAAGTAAGGAAAATATATTTTTCACTTTAACGAAGAGTACATGGTACAGTTGGCATTTGACCTATATTTTGTCACATAAGATGAGGTAGTAGGAGCTTCCCAGTTAGGGTATTTAGAAAAAAAGATAGACAAAAAGACAGAAAATTTTCTGAATATTTTAAGGATCTGTCCTCCTTGATTTTAATAATGTTTTTACTTTCTCCAACTACATATAAAATAGTTTTTAATGTTATTATTATTATATTATTAATTTTGTTGAGGCTATTGGGTTTAGTTAAGTAACTTGCCCAGGGTCACACAATTAAAAATTGTTAAGTCCTTGAGGCCAGATTTGAATTCAAGTCCTCCTGACTTCAGGGCTGGTGCTCTATTCACTGCCACCTAGCTGACCAACAGTAATATTTTACAATTTTGAATTCCTTCCTTCCTCTCCTCCCTAAGACAGTAAGCAATTTGATATAGGCTACACACATTCAATAATGGAAATCATTTTTGTATTAGTCATAAAAAAGAAAAAAAAACACAAGCAAAATAAAGAAACTAAAATGATATGCTCTGATTTGTCTTCAGACTCAATCACATTTTTTTTTCTAGATAGCATTTTCCCTCACAAATCCTTTGGAAATATCTTGGATCATTGTATTGGTGAAAATAGTTAAGTTATTTACAATTGATCAGTATACAATATTGCTTTTACTATTTGCTATGTTTTCTGGGTTCTTCTCATTTCACTTTGTACAAGTTCATGTAATTTTGTCCTAGATTTTTCTGAAATTATTCCATCTTTCATTCATTATAAACCAATAATATTCCATTAAATCATATATCACAACTTGTTCAACCATTTCTCAAATAGTGGCCATACCCTCACTTCTCATTCTTTGGCAATACAAAAAGAATTTTTATAAAGACTTCTGTATATTCAGGTTCTTTTCTCATCTTTAAAAAAATCTCTTTAGAATACAGACTTAGCAGTGGTATTGTTGGATCAAATAATATGCAGAGATTTATAGTTCTTTAGGTATAGTTTCAAATTGCTCTCCAGAATAGTAGGATCAGTTTACAATCCCACCAGCAATGTTTTAGTGTTCCGTTTTTCCCCACTTTTTTTTCAATATTTATCATTTTCCATTTTTATTATATTAGTCAATATGATAAATATAAGGTACTACCTCTGAGGTGCTTTAATTTGTATTTCTCTAATCAAAAGTGATTTAGAGTATTTTCATATGACTATTAATAATTTTGATTTATTCATCTAAAATTACCTGTTCATTTTAGCTATTTATCAATTGGAGAATGATTTGTATTCTTTTAAATTTGACTCAATTTTCTATGTGTTTCAGACATTTGCTATAATGATTGTTTCCCAGCTTTCTGCTTTCCTTCTAATCTTTGTTGCATTGGTTTTGTGTGTCCTGAATCTTTTCAATATAGTATAATCAAAGTTATCTATTTTGTTTCTTATAATGCTCTTTTTCTTATTTAATTTTGTTTACTTTCTCCATAGATATAACAGTTAAACTATTCCTTGCTCTTCTCATCTGCTTATTATATTATATTATAATATCATCTTTCATGTCTCACTCATGTGCCCATTTTGACCTTATCTTGGTATATTGTGTAAGATGTTGGTCTATACATAAACTAAGCCATACTGCTTTATAGTTTCCCTAGCAATTTTTGTCAGATAATGAATTATATTCTAAAAGCTTGTGTTTTTGAGTAAATACTAGCTTACTCTAGTCATTTATTACTGTGTATTGTGTACCAAATCTATTTTACTGTTCTACCACTCTATTTCTTAGCCAATATCAGACTTTTTTTGATGAATACCACTTTATAATATCATTTGAGATCTTGCATTGCAGCAAAGTACTTATAAAATATTCCATTGTTGTTTCAATAAGCATTATTTTAAACTAATATTTAAAAGACTTTTTAATTTAAGAACATAAAAATAGGAATACAAAGCTTATGAAAGCAATAGAAAGAGGAAGTTACTTTGGGTCAAGAGACTTGAAGTATTGACTCCTTCATGCTCTAGTCAAGCCACTTAACTACTCTGACTCTGTTTCCTCATCAAAAACAGGTAACTCAGTCTAGAGTGTACTTGTAAATATTTAACAACAGGCTCTCTAAAAATATACATACAATTTAAAACTTTTAATTTACATAATTAACTTTTTTCTATCACTTCTTTATGTCTAGTTAATATGTAAAATGACCAATCAGGACTTTATTTATAGCAAGATATAAATACTCACTTTGAAAAAATAATTGGCTATTTTAAGCCCTTCTGCGACATAATTAACAGATAGTTATGAGGAATAAATAAGAACCTTGTGCTGTGTAAATGTAAGTTGTTATTAACTTAGTCTCTATGATTTCCAATTTCACAATTGCTTTTTTATGTTTTAGAACTGTTTCCATTACATAATTAAACAATTAAAATAACCCTCCCAACTTTACTTCTTCCTAGGTTCTACTAGAACTATACAGCAAATAAAATCAATACAATTCATTATAACTGACCCTCATTAATTATAAATGACCCTGTGAATTTGAACACATGGATAGCTGCAAGATTGTTAAATAACCCTGCAAAATATTTACATACAAGGGCATGTTTGAATAAAAATGATATGAACTTCTCAAAGGAAAAGTGCTCCATAAATGGAAAACAATAGTGATGGCATGTGATAATACATAGACTGTTATTAAGCATATCCAATAAGAGTGAAACACTCTGCATAACTTTAGTTAAGAAGAAAATTTTTGTACTAGAAAAAATAACCAGCAAAGAAAACATGCTTGTTTGCTGGATATGGACAGCTGGATTTATGCCACTCTTGCTCTAGCTACATCACAAGCCATATGGCACTTGCTTGTTAGTGCAGTTTTAAAGAAAGTTCCATTAGAGAGAGTCTGAAAACTGATAAATAAACACAATCTTATTATCTTTTGTCCCTATTTCATTTTTAAGTGTCCCACCTAATTCATATGTTCAGTAAAGAGAACTTTTTGAGTCTTCAAAGCTTGGAAAATGGTGAACAGATTTTATTATCCTATTCTTATCAGATTCAATCTCCATGTATCTCCAAAATAAGAAGCATTGAATCTTCTTACAACTATTTTACCTTTCTACTTTTTTCACCTTCGAAGATTTCCAATCATCATCATCATGATTATAATCACTTTCAACTACTCAAGATCACAAAATTTTCATAATTAGAAGAGACTTCAGCAGCCATTTAGTCCTATCCATAATAGAAGAAAGAACTAGTCTACAATGTATTCATCAAATGGTCATCCACCAGACCTTAAAGAAATCCATTGAAAGGGAAATCATTAACTGTAATGGGCTGAGGCTTGAGTTGATGCACTGAGGTCCCAAGCACATGAAGCTAAATAGTAATTGGACCATACTCTATTAATATATATGTTTGGAGAAAGAATGGCCCCCGTCCACTCTTTGTGCAAGTCCTGATATGTTGTATAGGAAATGATGATTTTGGTGGGTGGAGGCAAGGGGGAGGGAAGGGAAGTGGAAAGAGAGACTGCTGGTTGGTTTCTTGACACAGCTGTTCACATTGCTATTGTGACCCCCCTTCACCTCCAATTCCCCTTGCACCTGCAATTCCCCTTCACCTCTGCTGGCTGGGTTCCTGTTGCTGCTGCCCATATTGTTATCACAATCCTTCTTCACCTTTACTGAGAATAAAGATTGAAGATTTTTCCCTTATCCTGAATTCCTGACTCCGGCTGATTTTAAATATGCGATCATCACAACTAACTACCTAGGTAGTGGCCTAGTTTACTTTTGAACAGCTCTGTTGGGAAGTTTTTTTAAGACCTCAAGATTAAATTTTCCTTTTTGGACCTTCCACCCTGTTTTTTTTTTTCCTTTTGTTCTTCCCTTGGAGTTCAAACAGAACAAGTCTTAACCCTTTAATACATTCTAGGTTCTTCAGATTAATCAATAAGTAAACATTTATTAAGTTCTTACTTTGTACTAGGAACTTGAAAATGAAACCAACAAAATCTTTATGAAATTTACATTTTAATGGAAGAGACAATATGTACAAGATGATAGGAAAAAACCTTGAAAAGAAAACTAATAACAGCTGGGACATAGGAAGAGGACTTCTAGAAAAGATAGGATTTAATCACTCCAAAAAGCAGGCAGGAATTCTATGAGGCAACCATAAGGAGAGGGAGCATTCCAAATAATGGGGGTCAGGCAATACAAGGACACACAGAGAGGACATGGTGTATTACATGTGAGGAAGAGTGGTACAGTATATCTGATCTGTAGATTATGTGGAGTGGACTTGTTTTAAGAAGGCAAGAAAGGTAGGAAAAGGGTAAAAATCAGAATGAACTATAAATGCCAAAAGGGAAGTTTATATAAGCCAATATTTCTTTCTAAAGTTAACAGGAATCTACTATTGCTTATTGAGTGCATGAGTGCTGGGGATAGAAAGGGAGTGCACCAGGAATGACAAGGTCAAACGTTTAAAAAATATGTTTAGAAGCTGCATGGAAGATAGATTAGAGCATTTAGAGACACAGAGAGAATAATTAAGAGACTATAGCAATAAGGTAAGAGGTGATAAAAGCTTGAATTAGAATGGAGGTTATATGAGTGGGAAGAGAAACATTCAAGAGACATAGGGGGAAATGACAGGATTTAGCAACTGCTTTCGTATGTGAGGTTGGTGAAAGTAAAGAATCTAAGATATTATTGAGGTGATGAATTTGGGTGATTAAGGAGGTCATAATGTCCTCAACAATAAAAAGAAAGTTCAGAAGAGAGTAGATTTAATAAGAAGATAAGTTTTGTATGGAAATGATAATGCAAGCAGGACATCTGATTTAAAATGTCAAATAGACAATTTGTGAAGCAGGTTATAATTCAGAAGAGAGATTAGGGCTACATTTCTGGATCTGGGAACACTTGAAGAGAATAGGGGAATATGATATTCCCCTAAATGTTCACTTTTCTAGGGTAAACATCCCCTAAACATCACCTAATCTTTATGTAGAATAGCTGAAATCCATTACTTATCTAGTTTGCATTTCTTTCAAGATTATTCAACTTATTATTTTTACTTTGTACTAGGCACTCAAAAACAAATGCAATACTCAAGATGTAGTCAGAACAGAGGAGAAGGAAGCCTAAATTTCTTATCTTTAAATTTGTATCTCTAATGCAAAGTAATGACCTTTCTTGGCTGTCACATCATACAGCTGATCCATGTGGACTTATAGAACTTTTTTGGGACAAATTATATTCCATTCATGCCTTGCAAATAAAAAAATATTTTTTTTTGAATTCCAGTGCAAGACTGTACGTTGATCCTTACTAATTTTCTTATTAAATTCAAGCTAAGGATCCTGCCTGTCAACATCATTATATATCAAGACATTCATCCATATATTTTCTATTCTTTCAAATCTGTGCATTTGATTACTCAATAATCATTCCATCACTTACAGTATCAGCCAAAGCCTGGGATGCTCTACTGTACATCTCCTTCTAAATATGGAATTATTAATAATTACTCTTTTTATTAATAACACATCTATCTGGGAGAGAGGGGAGGAAGGCATCCAGGAAACGGTCTAGGTGATAAAAAAAATAAAAACATTAATAAAAGTCCATTTAAAAATAACTGACATTTATAAAATGCTTTAATTTTTGCAAAACATTTTAAACACATACTGATTTGAACTCCATAAATCTCTGAGCCATACAAAAAAATATTATTACTCCCTTTTACAGATAAGCAAACTGAGCCTCAGAGATGTTATAAACATTAAATAATCAAGAGTTATATTAATCTGAGATCCATGAATTTTAAAATTATAATTATAATATAATTTATTGCCTTTATAACCCTATACATTTTACTTGATACATTTAAAATATTATTCTGAGAAAGGGATATAGACTTCTTCAGGCTTTCAAAAGGGGCTCATCACACACAAACACAAAGGTGAAAAACCTTTGCCCTAGATAATGACACAGCAGAATGCTTTATTGTAGCTATGAAAATAAACCCAGTCCCCAAAACAAATCACTGCAGTGATTACATCATGTAACTGTGCATATCTTAGTACACAATAGAGGAAATATCTAAATCACCTGCTAGAAATTATGACGACAGCCCTTGATTCTTCACTTAACTCTTAATTCCTTTGCCAAGAATCATGCAGTTAAAACTCTGGTCAACAAGCTTAATGTTTACCCTGAAATATCAGCTGATGTTAAAAGCAGTCTACACAGCTCTCCCATCTTAGACATTTGTCATAATAAAGGAGAATTTTTATCCTGCCTGTCCTGCTGCCAATCACTCCAAGAAGGCAGACACATACCCTCTCCCACCTGCCCACATTCAGGAATTACATTTCATTTTCCAGATTCTAGCAGAAGATACTATATGACTATTAGGTGGCAGATCTGACCTCCTTTATCTGCTCTGTATAAGATTTCAACTCTACAGCTTATTTTTACCTGGCATCTGGATGATTTCTTGCCCCTCCCTAGTGAGAGAAATGGGCTGTTATCAGCCAAATCAGTAAGCAAGTGGTATTCGATCCTCCCTGTCTCAACAATCTGTTAAACTACAACACTTGTCAGATTATACTTGTCCTCGTGGTCTAATCCTTTCCAAAGAGCAAGAGAGAAGAGATATCTTTGCTCCCCTCCTTTTTCCTCTTAACCTTCTAACTTTCCCTGGCAGAAAGAAACTTGTTGCCTGGTATATAGATTCACTGTGTGCTAGATAAGTCTCTTTCAGATATTGAAAACACCCTGGGTTGGAGAGTTATTCCCTATTCTGAGCGTTGATAATTTATTCAATTCAGAGGAGACTTGTAGGAATCATGGTTCTATTAGCTACAAGAGGGGTCCAGGGAGCGATTTAAGGTTTTAGGTCTAATTTTCTGCTGGTAAACATGTCATGCTGGAATGTGCTAGCTTGACATAATGAAAATAAATACTTTGATATGAAATTGAACTTGAAGCCAGGGAGGAAAGGGAGTAAAATTATCTCAATGATAACATGGTGTTGCTTGGGATTGGGTGAAATGAAAAGGAAGGAGTACAGAACTATAGCAGGAAGAAATATATATGGGTTAGGTCTTTTCTTTCTTTCTGAGACATATCATGGATGCTTATGATTTCTAAAAAGAAATCTTTGAGACCTAACTACTCAGATTAGAATAATAATCAATGCTTATCATGTCCTTGATGAGAGTATATGAAAGGTCAGTAATAAACTCAGAAGACTGCTTTTAAAATTCTCTTACTATAGTACAATTTATTCACACATTTGGAGAATGCTTTGCCAGGGAAAAGTTCATCTCCATTTACTTTGGCAATTTAAAGGGACATTCAATTGAAACCTCTGGACTCATTCTAATCCTTTAATACTTCAATGCCTGAATTTCTCTATTCATTTTTTTCCTTCAATTAATATTTTGAAAATATCATTGATCTGTACCTAACTAGGCAGTATCAACCAAAATCTCTGCCCACCCATCTGTTTTAGAGTATTTCCTGGACTGGGCTTCTCTCAGCTCCTTATTTTTAAACACCTGATCTTTATATTCAAACACGCATATCAATAAGAAGACAGTAATTTTTGTTCTGAATTTATTTAAGCAATTACTATTCACTGTAATGAATCCCTTTTTAGTTTTTTGTGGTATGGATACAATCACCACTAATTTAAACTCAGCCCCTCTTTAACTTGGTAGATGGTCTGCAGAAATTGCTGTTTCTGAAGAATTCATTGAACTATAGCAGAATTGATGATGAGCCACTCTTATTAACTAGCCTTATCGTTGGCCCAGTCCATCATTGAATGTAACAACTATGCTAGCACCCAGGATACCTCAGAATTAGCTGGAGTCAGGATAAGCAAAAGTCCTTAGTCTTTATTCTTGGTCTTTAGGGGTAGAAGTGAAGGGGATAGAAGAGAATCTCTGCAATCATCTTCTTCCTCTTCTACCGCTAAAGTGACCCTTGCTCGTCTTATTCCACCCTCTAGTCCCTCCTACAATCCTCTGTATATACCAATCAGCACAGGATAGTGGGAAGGACCATTTTCCAAGCATATGCCCATAGAGTATTGTAATTAGGGCAATCAATAATTAGCCCTAAGTGCTTGAACCAACCTTAGTGCAACATCTCAAGAGTTTCAGTCCTCTACAATTGAACCCTTACTCAAAGATTTACATTCATGTTTTTTTCTAGCAGAGGATTCAAAGACCCAATTCATCTCCATGAAAAAATAAAAGCATTTTAACAGGACCTCATTGGAGGCTCTTAAAGTATACATTTAAAGTACTTTGACATTATAAAACTATAGTGATAAAACTGTGGAAAAATACTCCTCAAATGTATTTTTTGATGACATATGAAATAAAATCAAGGAAATAAAGCAGAGCTGGCCAACTGAGCAGCAAAGACTTTTATCATATGTGGATCTCAGGATGTTGTGTTATTTCAATTCAATTTAATTCTGAAAACATTTATTTAGTACTTATTATGGCACAGTACTAAAACAGACTTAACAAGCACACAAAGAGAAAGCTGAAAGAACTCCTGCCAGGGAGCTTACATTCTATTGTTATTCATACATTTGTGTTTTATAAAAATCTTAGAAAATTGTTGTTTTTCCCAGAGAGATGACATAAACATAACTGAGTAATCTTAAAGGAAATGGATCTTTCAAAACTGTAATAGAGAGGAAGTTTTACTTCTAGCTTTTATAGGAAGTTGATATGAGGCTTATAGATTTTAGGGGAAAGTGTTCGCCATGGAGACCACATTGCCATTGGGAAGAGTTAGCTAGCATACTCTCTTAAAACAGTAAGTTTTGCGTAGGTGTAGCAACTTTCCTTTTCTGAGGTAGAAACAGTCTTTAACTGGTTAGTAGTTATGATTCAAACAAATTGAACAAGGCAAAGAGGCAAAAGAGAAGATCATAAAATATATAAAATGCAGTTTGAAACTCAGATACAGTATTTATGGAAAGAGTTCAAAAATTCTTTCTTCAACTGAGGAAAGAAAAAATAAAGGAAAGAAGGAAAAATAGGCATTTTAATTGCATGATATGTGCCAAGCACTGCAATAAACACTTTTACAAATATAATTCCATTTGATAAGAAACCAGAAATCAGGGAGTAGCTGATCAAAAGTAGCTTCAGAGCAGGTCTATAGTTCATGGTCCAAAATCAGAACAGAAACTCTGAAATATAAACTCACAACATAATACTGATAAGCAAATTCTGGAAAATATTAAGGAAGTTCCCACTAAAAGGAAAACTATAATTAGCTCAAATATAATTTATGTTAGAATTTCCAATTCAACAAATTTAATCCAACAAATATTTATTGAGTATCTTTTAATGCCTCATTGGAAACTGAAGGGATACCCATCACTTGGGGAATGGTGGAATAAATTGTGATATATGGTTACAAAGGAATATTATTGTTCTTTGGGAAATGATGAGCAGGATACTCTCAGGAAAACTTGAAAAGTCCTCCATGACCTCAAGCAAAGTGACATGTACCATACTCAAAGTAAAGTTGTGGAATGATTAATGGTTAATGACTTTGCTATTTTCAGCTATACAACGATACTCAGAAAGACTTATGATGAAAAATGCTATCTATACCCAGAGAAAAAACTGATTGTGTTTGAATACAGATTGAAGCATACTTTTTTTTAAACTTCATTTTTATTGAGCATTTTTTTGGGGGGGGAGTAGGGAAGATTTATGTTTTCTTTACAACATGACTATTATGGAAATGTTTTATATAACTTTACAATTTCCTTCTTAAAGGGGATTGGGGCAGGGAACAAGGGAAAGAATCTGGAATTCAAAGTTTTAAAATAAGTGTAAACATTGTTTTACATGTAACCGAGGAAAATAAAAACACTAAATTTAATTTAAAAAAAAGGTTAATGTATCTTTCTAAACACTGGAGAATAAAAAGATGAAATATAACATTATAGAATTTTTACTCTGTTGGCAGGGATGGTGGTGAGACTTACATACAAATAATTATAGCATGTCAGAGATTCCAAAGATTTGGCCAGGACTAGCTAGGGAATTGGGCAATATCTCTCACATATGCACATACAGATAAGCAATCTCTAGAAATACCATAATCTATATTTTTAACAGTCTGTTCTAACTATAGTTTTCATTATATTGTGTGCAATATATAGGATTCTGCTAAGAGGGAGTACTGAGGCCACCTCGATCTTTGCTGCACAATAGGTTTTCTGTCATGTTGTAGAAATGCCTTTGTTGAGCAAGGAGCTTTAATTTATGATCTTGGGAAAAGGTGTAAGCCAAAGGTCACAGCCAGTGCTATGTGAACAGGGATGCCTGAACAGGGATTCTCTCCTGTGAGCTAGCTGCTGATACCATGCATATGCAATGCCCATGAGCTGCTTCTCTGAATGGTGAATAGGGATTGCATACTGTCCACATGCTGATCATGATAGCAAAAATTTATATCAATAAGGCTGTATGACATAATAAACTGGAGCTCTTTTTACACCTTATGAGTCTCCTGCCTCATTCATCTTGCCTCTGAGATCAAAGGCTCATATGCCATGAGCTCTTAAAAGATGGCTGTAACAACTGGCTCCCAGGGAACAGGGACAGGAACCTAAAAGGATGCCAGAGTGACCACTTAGTGGTCAAACACTGGTATGTGGTCACAACAACCTCTATGAGGACTCCAGAGGGAGAGCCCACCAAACTATACTGTTTCTGGACCAGGCAGAGTGAGGTGGAAAGTGGTTAAGTAACCTAATGGGACAGAAAATAGGCAACCTTCCCTTCAGACAGGGAAGCATATGTCAGGACTTTATATAAGTGTATAAAAGAGCAGGGGTGAACAATTTAATTAGGAGACATTAGGAAATTCCTCAACATTGTGCAAAGTTTCCCATGGTCACCTGAGCAGGGCTATTATAATTATGATAGATGATTGTTTTTGGTGAACAGTTCACCACTTTTGATAAGCAATGCCCAGGAAAAATACAAAATAATCTCATAAAACAAAGTCTAAAATCAGAAGCAGAAGAGGAAGTCAGGAAATTTATAGTCAGAGCACAGAAAGACCCATCACTTAGCAGTAGATGTCCTTCTCTTGAGCCTGAGGAGGAGGATAATGCATGGCCTCCTCCTTCCTCCATCCTCCATCTTATTTTTGTGTCTATCCAGACCTACAGGCTTTCAAAAGCTCTCCTAATGTAAAAAAATGAAATAAGAACTGAGGAAAAGCAGGATCTGAAATATAAAACAAAGACCACAGCAACACTTAGCAGACAAAAAGCAAAAGGTAATCAGCTATATTTTTTTATCTTTACTTTAAAAATTTTTGCAGCTGGCTAGAGATCAAGGGAAAGACAGGGAAGGGTGGAAAAAATTATATTCTCTTATAGAGGAGAATGACCCTTTTAGCCCAGGGCAAAGAAGATGCAGACATGAACTATTCCCCTTTAAAGTTCTAACCCAGCTTAAGGACTCAGTTCATATGTTACACATTTTGTACCCCAATCATTGAAAAGCATTCTCATGGGCAGTGTTGACTCCAGGCCAGTCAGTGTTCTGTATGACAGAATTTTTAGAACAGACTTGGTTGACTGTCACTCAGCTTGCACCAGGAGCAAGCATGAAGTTATACTTTTAGCAACCTAGTAGCACTGGGGCTCATACAGACACTGGAGATCAAATTCATTTTACTGAACAGACATATCTCTGAATATCCCAATGTGCCAGAACAGCGTGGAGTAGGATTCCTGTAGAAAAGAGTGAAAAGGAAATATGACAAATAACTGGAGAGTTAAGACAAATAAGACAAAAAGCTGGAGAGCCCTTCACTGATTTTCTTGCTTGATTATAGGATGCTGTAGCTAAAGCTATGAGAAAAGGGTCAAGTGCCCCCAGAAGGCCCCGAAACCAACCTGGGAAATAATAGTTCAAGAAGGGATATAAATTAGGAATGGAGGAACAGGTATGTGGCTTTAGATGTCAAGAGACACTTATAGTAATAAAATTGAGAAGCAATGATTATTACCACCTACCCCTCATGCTATTTGTGAAGTGCCCATTCAACAGTATCAAAGAGGAAAACAATTTAAAATCCTTGTCATAAATTGTAGTGTTCTCTTCTCTAAATTATATTGTTCTCTGGGAGCAGATTTCTTGCAGAGCTTCTGGAGACAGCCTTAGTTCAGTTCAGTTCAATAATCACCTCAAATGCAGCCAGCTATTAAAGTCCAGATCCTTTATGGTCTCTTTCCTTCACTTGGAGCTCGGCTAGCTTTCTGGAGGCCTTCCGGATCTTGGTTTCAGTGTTCTCCACAGGACAGCCTGCCACCTCTTCTCTGTCTTCCTTCGTTCTGTCCAACTGAATACTGGCTTTTCAATCTCCCAGAGTACTCTTTGGCCCTGAGAACTTCTTGCTTATATGCTGCACACTGAGTATACTCCAATCATTACATCAATAGGAAACCATTATTTGTTGTAGGAGTAAATCAATGCTAAATTGGATTTAACCATTGTCTCCTCAATTCCACTAACTTAGCACCTTGTGAGAATTCTAACAATAAATCCTCCACTACTTTGGTATTCATTAGTTATCCCAATCATACAAATTTTGAGGAAGTGCTTGTGTCTTAATTATGATTAACATTGATAATATTGAAACATATCTTAACAAGGGACAGTGTATAAGCTTAAGGAACAGTCATTCCATATGAACTTACAGTTAAAACGGAAGATAATAATCGTGAATTAGCCCCACAGATGGATCAAATTCAGAGGCCATTGTACAAATATATTTTACAAAAGCTACCACACTTACTCAGCCAATACTAACCCTCATTTTGAATAACCAACAGTTTGAAGAATTAATAGACACTGGAGCTGGCAGGACTGTGGTGGCTGCTTCTCAATGGCCTCCAGGACAGGCAACAGAGGCCAAAAGGTGGCCTATGGACCCACTATGGTCTAGGATTGTCTCATGGAGGGTGGGGTAGCATGTGACACATGCTGGGCATTCAAGGGATTCCATGTTATAGTAACACTCTCATCTGCAGGAGGGTTGCAGCAGTGTGTCTACTTAATGGATCATCAAGTTGGCCCCTCACAAGCCTTCATGGTACACATTTCCATCACTCAAGAATTGGGCCAGTAGTTCGGCACATGGAAAAACATCTTGGGACATGTTTTTTGGATAAATGGCACGAGAATTGAATGCCAGTTTTATATTGAAGCCTGTCTGGGAGGGAAATATGAATTTATGTGGGGAGACTGTAATTGTTACCAAAGAAACATTGAATTTTTACAATATTACTTGTTGCAATTATATGCTAAAAGTGAAAATCAGACTGTATTTGTGATTACTAGAGCTCATGTATCAATGTTTCCTGTCAAAAGTGAGAAACAGACCTTAATCCCATTAGAAAAAAAAATAAGAGAGAAGTATCATCGGAAATAGAAGTGGAAGTAGAGTTATTGAAACTTCAGGCTTAATTACAATGTAAATCCAGATAAAATTGCTGAAAAATCATACATTTGTTTGATAATACCTATTCATGGTGCTTAAAATTAGAATCATGGATTGCCCTGTGTGTTGTTGTGTTGTTACTGTTTTGTTGTTGCCCTGTAATATTAGGATGCTTTTATAGATCTTTCTCCACCATCATTTCAGAGGTTGCAGCTCAAGGACTTTTTATCTAAAAGATGAAAAGGGGGAGTTGCAAGGGTATGGGATTCTGCTAAGAGGGAGTACCAAGGCCACCTCTACCTTTGATGCACAATAAGTTTTTGGCCATGTTGCAGAAATACCCTTGTTGAGAAAGGAGCATTGATTTGTGATTGTGGGAACAGGTGTAAGTCAAGGGTCACAGCCAGTGACTATGTGAACAGGGATGCCTGAACAGGATCTCTCTCCTGTGAGCAAGCTGCTGAATTGCTGAATTGTCTCTCCTCTCATTAGTAGATATTATGCATATGCAATGTCCACAAGCTGCTTCTCTGAGGAGTGATTGAGTATTGCCTATTGTCCACACACTGATCGCTTGTAAAAATGTATATCTACAAGACTGTATGGCATAATAAACTGGAGCTCTTTTCACACACTATGAGTCTCCTGCTTCATTCATCTTGCCTCTGAGATCAAAGAGTTGATTTGCCATGAGCTTTTACAAGATGGCTGTAACAATTGTGGCTTTCCCATATATTTTTGTCTTATGTAAAAGGATTTCACTTTCCTTATCATTTCGGGTGGGGGGGAGCATTTAACAAGTAAAGAAATATGGCCTATTAATAGTATTCATAGTAAGACTTTTCTTCACTGCTTCAACATCCATAGAAAAGTGATGGAGATTATGAAACAATTTGAGACTAAGAAATGAAGGAAATGGAGATGTTAAACCCAAAAACTATTGAAGGAGAACATGGTAACTGCTTTTAGGCATTTTAAGCATTGTTATGTGGGCAATGGCAATGTGCAGTGAAAAGAGTACTGCTTTTGAAGTCAAGCATTTAAATTGAAACTACATCTTTACTACTTACTAAATATATAACTGTGACTATGTCGTGGAAATCTCTGGCCCTTTACAATGAAAGGGTTGAACTAAATCAGGAGTTGTTAACTTTTTGGTATTATGGAGTCATTTGGCTCTCTGGTAGTGCCACATTCCCTTATCAGAATAATATTTTAAAAATGCACAAAATAAAATACATAGGACTACTAAGGATACCCAACTATATTAAAATAGCTATTGAAATACTAAAACATCATGTACCAGTGAAGGACTCCTATTAGATGATAAGTTAAGAGCCTTGCTAATTCTAAGTCTCTGATCATAGAAGAAGGATTCAACTTTCTTTCTTTGGTTCCAGTGTTGAACAATGATCAATGAGTAGAAATTATAGAGAAATTATGGAGAACCAGACAGGACTCATATAAGGAAAAACTTCTTAACAATTAACAATTAATATTTTCCAAAAACTGCCTCAGAAAAAAATTGTTTCGGAGGTCTGGATAACTACTTATTGGACATGTTCTTGGATCAGGTTAAATAGAAGTTCTTACCAATTTAGAAATTCTCTGTTTATGTTCTGTCTGCTGTATCATACCTAATATTCTAGTAAACACTTTTTCTCTTTGTGAAACAAAACTAACTATTGCCTTTTGGGGAAAATATTTGCCCTGCCCTGAAGTTCCCATTCTTGAATCCATTCCTGAACAAGGCCAAGTGTTAAACTGTACAACTAGCTATTTGTTAGTTTTTTCTACTAGATGTTCCTTACCTTCTTTTATTATTAAACCATGATAATAATGTTGCCCTCTACAGTCTTGATCCTAATTTTCTATTCAACCTTATACTATTCTTTGATCATATGGCTTGCTCTAGACACCTGATGTAATTGCATTCCCACCAAGTATAGCTTACCTTTTGTTGTTTCTATTTCTTCACTTGTGATTTTTCCTACAACTAAAATACTCTCTTCACAATCCTCTCTTCTTAATGACTTCCAAACTATCCTTTTTTAATGCCAGATTAAATGGCCTCATATCCAACAGACTTTTTTTAATCTCTTCTTCTTGTATTTCTAAACAGAAATTAATTTATGACTCAACCTGTCTCATTTTTACATAACATTTATGAATGCATCACATCAAAATTTGTATTATATTTGCTTGTGTTTATCTTCCCTTCCTTATTGCCAGTTTCTTGAGGTCAAGAATAACATCTTATTTGTCTATACATCTATCATGATTCTACATATAGCATGCTCTAAATAATAGGTATTTAAATAAATGAGCCCTGTTTCCTGAACAAAAGTTTTCAAATTTTGGCTTTTTTAAAAACTGATATTGACTAGTTTTCTGTTTTCTCTCTTCTAAAAATCCTTTTTAGGCAAATGGGGTAAAGTGATTTGGCCATGGTCACATAATATGTGTTAAAAATGCCTGAGGTTGAATTTGAACTCAATTCTTCTTGATTCCAGGGCCAGTTTTCTATCCACTATACCATTTAGATGGCCTCTGTTATCTTCTTAAACCAATATCAAACAAGTTTTAGTGTAATGCCTTGACAACAGAGTTTCATTTACATTTTCATATTGTATTTGTTATTTTATGTTCTGTTCATGTTTTTACATGTTATACACATTTATATTTTTGTTTGTTAAACATCAAAGTTATTTGATCATACTGGTCTGGAAAGGTTCTCTCCTCAGGATTCTTTCTGTCCCTCATTCATACTTTGTTAAGTTGATCTAGTTGTTCCAATGGTATCTGACTCTTTGTGACTTTATCTGAGCTTTTCTTGGCAAAAATAATGGAGGGGGTTGTTATTTCTTTCTCCAGCTCATTTTACATATGGGGAAATTGAGGCAATCAGGGTTGAGTAATTTCTCTAGGGTCCATTGATAATAAGTATCTGAGACTGGATTTAAACTAGTTAACATGAACCTTCTAGATTCCAAGTCCAGTGCTCTATCCACTATATCACCTGTTTATTCAGTTTCCAGTCTGATACCAAATCATTTCCATTTTTTTTCTCTATTCTGTCAGATTACATAGTAACATCAAAAACTTGTTATAAATGTCAAATTTATTCCTCTCTATCTCTTAACAAAGTTCACAGGCTCATAGGCTTAAAGATCTGGAGCTAGATCCAAGATTACTATTGCAATAGTTCCATAATAGTAGGGCTAGGATTTCAAGACATGTCACATGATCCCAATGTCAATACTCTTTGCTTATGGCCTAAAACAAAAACAGCACCATCATCTCATTTTCTACCAAGTAGAAGCTTTCTTTTTCCCCCCGTTTTTTCCCCAAACAGAGCAAAAAGTTCAATATTGCTATTGGTAGATTTTTGGATCCTGGTAAGATTCAGAGAACACTGTATATGAAACAGGATGTCATGAATTATTTTAGGAAATCTAGGAATTTAGGAATAACTATAGTTCTACTAATTAATGCCAATTACCTGTAATTCTTTGAATTACTTTCCTTAGGTATATATTTTAAACTTGCCAAGAGCAATGTTCCTAAAATAGCAATTTCTTTTTAAAAAGACAACAATTACACATCCAGCCCCATATATTCCTTGAACCTGAATCTCACACTTCTAATTGCCTGCTAGAGATCTACACTTGGATGTCCCACCAGCACCTCAACTGCACTCAAAAAATGATCACATCATCTTTTCTCATAAACCAAACTCTTCTCCAAAGTTCCTTATTTCCATCACTAGCAAAATTTACCATACTCTCAGGAAACTTGATTCAGATTATTAATCATCTTTGACTTCTCTCTAGCCAGTCACCATACCCACCAGTTCTAAATGCACAATATTTCTTGCATCCAATGACTATTTTTCACAAATATTTACACTACCATAGTTTAAATCCTGATAAAAATTTTCTTATCCTATTAAAATAGCACGATAAAGTCTTTTTTCCTCTAGTTTATCTCCTCTCCAAATGTCTTTTCACAGAATTTCAGAGGTCATCTAGTCAAATCTAATAAAGATTTTTCTGATAAAGAATTTCCTCTAGAAAACACTCAACAATTGGTCATCCATCTTTGCATGTAGACTTTCATTGAGGGAGAGGGAACAAGCTATTATTTAAGAAAGTAGATGGTACAGTGTATAGAACACTAGCATGGAATTAGATAGTTATGGTTGTTATTATTATTGCTGAGTCATTTTTCAGTCCAACTCTTCATGCCCATATTTGGAGTTTTCTTGACAAAGATACTTGAGTGGTTTGACATTTCCTTCTCCAGAATATTGTACAGCTGAGGAAATTGAAACAAACAAGGGCCCAGAGTCACATAGCTAGTCAGTGTTTTATCCTGGATTTAAACTCAGAAGATGAGTTTTCTTGATTCTAGGCCTAACACTCTGTCCACTATATCACTTAGGTGCTCCACCAGAATCAGGTCTTGAATTCAAAACCATCCCTAATAATCTATTAGTATATAACTCAACAAGTTACTTTACCTATCTCTCAGTTGTAAAATGTATTGTTGTAAAAATCAGATGAGATAATACTAAGTACTTAGCTCAGTGCATCACACTTATTGTTGTTTAGTTATTTTTTTCAATCATGAGTAACCCCATTTGAAATTTTCTTGGGAAAGACACTGCAGTGGTTTACCAATTCCTTCTCCAGTTCATTTTACAGATGAGGAAAATGAAGCAAACATGGTTAAACGACTTGACTAGAGTCACAGCCAGTGTCTTAGGCCAGATTTGAATTCAGGTTCTCCTGACTTGAGGGTTGGCACCCTATCTACTACACCACATAATGCTTCCATACTAAGTATTTAATAAATGTTTGTTTACTTCCTTAAAGTCAATCTATTCTACTTTGTAATAGCTCTACTTACAAGTAAATTTTTCATTACATCAATTCTAAATTTGCTTATTTGCGATCTCTACCCATCATTTTTATTTCTGACTGACACAAAACAGAACAAGTCTCATTTTTCTTATTCACACAGCCCTTAAACAACTCAAGTCAACTATTATTAATCCCTTGTTGATTTTTCTCTCAGGATAAACATTCGTAGTTCTTTCAGCTGATATTTGTATGAAATGATCTCAAGGACCTTAACCATCTCAATAGCTTTTCTTACTCTGCAGCTTTTTAATGTCCTTAACAAACTGGTGTTCAGAACTAGATACAATTCTTCAGATGTATTCAGATCAGGAAAGAGCACAACTGTATTTTCACCTTATTTCTTGGAGTTTTTTATATCAATATAGACTAAAACTGAATTAGCTTTCTCAACTTTAGTAAATTATATCAATATTGGTTTCATGAGTTGCATTTCACTAGAATTATCAGATCTTTTACTTATCCTGTATTGTAAACTTAGGAAGCTTATTTTTTTAACCTAAGTATAAAGATGTGAAAACAGTTCTAATGACTGTTAGTAGTTGTGAACTGATCTAACCTTTCTGCAGAGAAATTTGGAATTATGCTCAAAGGGCAATAATATTGTACATACCATTTGATTTATAAATATCACTATTGGATCTGTGTCTTTCTGGGATACAGAAAAAAAAGACATATTTGTACAAAAATATTTATAGCAGCTCTTTTTTTGTGGTGGCAAAGAACTGGAAATTGAAAGAATGTCTATCAATTGGGGATTGGCTAAACAAGTCGTCATATATGAGTATGATGGAATACTATCACTCGATAAGAAATGATGAGCAGACAGATTCAGAAAAAAAACTTGGAAAGGCTTACATGAACTGACACAAAGTAAGTAGAACCAGGAAAACATTGTACATAGCATCAGCAGTATTATACAATGATAAACTGTTATTGACAGTGATTTAAGACAGATTCAGAAAACTCATGATTAAAAATGCTACTCATATCCAAAGAAAGAACTGATGAATCAACACATACTGTTTTCACTTAAGTTTTTTTTCATAGATTTTTTTCTCCTTTTTTTCTGTTTTTTTCTTTCACAACATGACTAATATGGATATCTTTTTTACATCATTGCACATATAAAACCTATGTCAAATTGCTCACCATCTTAAGGAGAAGAAGAAAGAAAATTTGGAACTTACATATGTAAAAATGCATGCTAAATTACCTCTATATGTAATTAGAAAAAAAATATTATCAACTGGAAACGATAAAAAAGAAAAATTTTAAAAGAAGGAAAAAAATGAAAATGGTGCTAATGCTTGCTAATCATGTCTGCTTTCGGAACTGACAGTGTTCTGTGTTTTCACATTGATTAAAAAGTCTTTTGAGCAGGTTGGGGTTTGTTTGCATTAAGATTTTTCTGATTTCTAACCTTTGGAACACATCAGTGACCATACTGTCAGTCAACAAAATAAACAAAAAAGGGCAGCTAGGTGGCACAGTGAATATAGCAACATCCCTGAAGTCAGGAGGACCTGAGTTCAAATGTGACCTTAGACACTTAATACTTCCTAGCTGTGTGACCCTGGATAAGTTGCTTAATCCCAATTCCATCAGCAAAAAATAAACAAACACGTTTTTATTAAGTATATAATGGGTGCCAGCTCTATCCTAGGTACTGAAAAAAACAAAATTAAATTGTCCTTTATCTAAAGAAGCTTACATTTTATTTGGAGAAACAAAATGTGCACATATAAGTATATACTACATGAATATGCATATGTTTGTGTTTGTGTGTGTGTATATAATTTATATATGTTGCTGTTAAGCTAGTTTAGTCTTGTCTGACTCTTCATGACTCCTTTTAGGGATTTTCTTGGCACTGGGGTGGTTTGCCATTCTTTCTTCATCTCATTTTACAGATGAGGAAATTGCAATAAATGGGGTTATGTGACTTGATCATAGTCACAAAACTATTAAGTTTCTGAGGCTACATTTCAACTCAGGAAGATGAGTCTTCCTGACTCCACATCAAGCATATCATCCACTGTACTACCTATCTATCCTAGTGTGTATGTATGTATACACATAAAACATACATGTGTATTCACACATATGCATGTATACACACAAACAAAAATATATGCGCATATCCATATCTTTGTGTGTCTATGTATGTAGTATATACTAATATATGCACTTTGTCCAAATGAAATGTAAGCTCCTTTAGACCTGGGACAATTGAATATTTTTGCCTTTATACTCCAGTGCCTAGAATAGAATCTGGATACACATACATATCCACATATCATATTATGAATAATGATTGCATATATCTTATGTACAGTGCATGTGTGTATGTGTGTATAATATATGTAAATTTTATTTGTATGGATGAATATACAATTCACAAGATGTAATCTTGTGACATCACCAGTTATAATTCTTAGACTGACTAAACATCAAAGGAAATGTTCATAAAGAGATAAAAAGAGAGTAGGCAGGATAATAGGGAGAAGACCAAGTTATTAACAGAAAAGCCCTTGGGCCTCTGGAATTCTTCATATTCAGGTTTTGTGGTGATCTTCTTCTTTAGAATAATAATAATAATAATGGTTTTCTCTGGGGGAGAATAGGTTTCTCAGAGAGGTTTTCTGGAGACAGCCTTAGTTTCAGTTAAGAGTAATAATCACCCAAATGCAGCCAGGTGCTAAAAATGCAAACATTTATTTTCTCCTTCCAAAATAGCCCTGTTAGTTGAGGCCTAACTTTGCTTGGTTCTAAGAGCTCTTGCGGCTTTGTCCTTTGCTTCTGCCTCTGCATTCTTCAGCCTCCAGCCAGCCAAATGGAAAATGGAATGAATGTCTCTTGCCTCGGAGAGAGGGCTTCTGGCTTTCAATCTCCCAGAGTGCTCTGCATCTGTCCCAGCAGGCTCCTCTCCAATCTAATTCAGCTGAACTCTCTTCACTGGGCCTCTGCTTTCTTCTTATATATCAGAAAGCGGGATTATGGGTTTTCTCCCATAGTGCTTTCTGGCCCTAAGAGCTTCAAGGGAGGTGTGAATTTGGATATCTCATACTAAACTCTGAAATATCCCAAACGGGTGAACTCCAGTGAGTAAAGGTGTGAACACAAGCATTGTATCAATTAATTTCTACTTAGTCCTTGTTTCTTCTGGCCCATAACATCTCCTTATAGGATTAGATCAATCATACTGAACCATGCTCAATTAGATAATTATTGTCTCTATCAACTCTAATGAC